>NC_055663.1:22525644-23228144 GCF_017976325.1 Chelmon rostratus | reverse complement strand
AGTGACCATGTTTCTGATTTGGCACAAGCCAACCCGTGGGGGAGGATGCAAACAGCTGGGCAACACACACACACACACACAAACGCACCGACACGCACCGACACACAGATCTTTATTCCCAGTAATCATGCTGACTTTCATCCCTCTGCTTGGACTTCCATGCTTGAATCAGAAGGGTCATATTCAGCTGCAAATACATAACATTTTTAAGATTTTTAAGATTTGAAAAATATTCCACTAATAAATGTCATGCTACTGCTTTTTAGCGATTACAAACATTGAGACATTAAAAGTGTGGCCTGGAAATAATAAGCACATTAATGAGACAGATATCGTCATACCTCTACAACATTAATGACTGAAAAAATGTTTCGCTTTTACTTAATGAACATCCTGTGCTGACGCTTTCTTATACCAATTAAATATATTCCGCTAAAAAGAACTAAAGCTTGGTTAACTAATCTGTAAGACCACCTAAAAACAGCATCTTGGCATTAAGACATTTCATTTAACTTCTTTTATTGACGAAAATTAATATAGTTGAATACTGCGTGGGGCTTCACCTGAGATAAATGTAGTTAGGCTGTCGATTTTTGTGGCCTTTCTGCGTGGAGAAGGAGTGAAAAACAATCAAGACTGTGGAAATTTTATTCCAAGTCAGGACAAAGCCCCAGTAAAAAAAGCCCCGCTGTTCAGGGTCCTGTATAAAAGTTTGCTGTGCAGTTAAACGTGTTCTCTGCAGTTTAACGTGCTGAATTCCCTTCACGTCCACACAACCCCCGTGTGTTTAAACAAACGCGTCAAAACGCTATTTCCTCCATCACGCTAGCAGCTTGAGCGTCATGACTCGGGTGCATGATTTGCGAGACCAAGCGGGTGGAACTACTCCCACCTATGTTAACGCTATTCAGTGAGCGCGACTGAGTGGCCGACGCAGGGGCGGTCCTTAGTCACCCAGCTGTTACTGTGGGTTGAGTCAAATCATGTCGGCGCATCCTCTGCATTCCTGGCCTCGCAGCAGCACGAGTGGAGGAGGATTAGCTTGTATTACATGCTTTGCTATGATGCTGGCTTGCACAAATCTGTTTCCGTTCTCCCCTCCTCTTCTCCTGCTGACTTCACACCGGAGTGTGCACCTTAGACCGCCAGAAAGAGCATCTGTCCTTGCAGCGAGTTATCAGATTTTATTGGGAGACGTTTTGCTTTTTAATTAGATAAAGCAGTAGGTACACGCAACAGCTCTGCTGACCCCACATAACCATTTATTTAACAACTATTGCTTCCAGACCTTCATCATGTCCCAAGGGATCATATTGTCACCTGGGTCCCCAAACGCCCTTGGCACTTAATTAATCAATTGATGTGATTGAGTGGCCTCTGCGTGTGAGACATAATGAGCTCCTGATTAAAATCGTTACAGGAGGACCTGTGGACACCATGATGGCTCAGGGCCTCGCAGTGGTGCTAAGCTGCACGTTAATGTAGCATTTTGTAAACTGGCCAAAAAACAAAAGGGATTCGTGTCTTTAAGTGATGGCTGATAACGTTAACGTCCATCACTCTTGCTTCGCGTCCATGAAAACCATCTTTTCAAACAGATCACAGATCTAAGGCGTGCAAGCTATTGAACTACAAGGCTTGGAGTCCACTAATAAGACACTGCGGCATAACTGGGAACTTAAATAGACGAAGTTCATAGATAAGACTCTTAAGAACACATTAATCTCAATCTCTTTAACTTCCCATCACGTTTAAGGTCAACCGTCATCTTCACTGTGCTTCCACTGAAGAACGTAAGTACAGCTTGGGAAGTTTGGATGTAGATTTAATCATTATTCTGCTATTTAATATAAAAATGATCCAACTTGCTTGCTCGGTTTTCTATGATCTAATGTGTGCAAGTGAGCCATTCATGCGTCCTCTAAAGCACTCTGGGGGGTCGAGGGCAGCTGGAGTCTATCCCACCACGCACTGGGTGAGAGGTGCAGCACACCAGGTCGCCAGGCTGTTACATAAGCAACAAGTTGACCAATGAAGGTCACATTGCAAATTTGTTTTCAGAGACACGAGTCAGTTAGTCAGATTGATATGACAGTATGGAAATTCATTTAAAGACTCATTTCTTTTGTTCTCAGGAGAAATGAAAATCATTACACAAACACATATGAAGCAAACTTCACAGCACACACGGAGACATCAGGTGTTTTTTTCTTTTCAGCACTTTGAGTCAATATACTTCAGCTCTCAGTCAGTCGATCACAATGAAACGGGGAAGACAGGCACTTTAGAAAATGAATAGATGGAGTATTGGGAACATTGTTTGCTGGAGAATGACTCATGACGGGACTGGGCTCGTCAATCATGACAAAGATGATTGGAGTTTGATTTGCACACGTGAGCTCTGATTGGCTGCTTTCCTTATACGAGCCCGACTCCAAAAAAGTTGGGACGCTGTGAAAAACAAATAAAAACAGACAGTGATAATTTGCTTATCCTTTTAGTCACATACCGAACTAAAAACAGCACAGAGACGATATCTGTAATGTTTGACCACATCAACTTCATTGATTTATTAAAAAAATGTATGCTTATTCTGAATTTAACGCAGTGACACGTTTGTGGAATGTTCCAAAAACACCTGTTTGGATCATTCCACAGGTAATCAGGCTGATTGGTAACAGGTGATAGTATCATGAAAGGGTAAGAAAGGAGCATCCTGGAAAGGCTCAGTCGTTCACAAGCGAGGATGGAGCGAGGTTCACCACTTTGTGAACATATGATTGGATAAACGTGTTACTACATGGGCTCACGAACACTTGGTAAAACCCTTTTCAGTAAACAATGAGATGAGTACCTTAAACATGAGTTTAGTTCCCATGGTAACGCAGACGTCGAGGCATTCGCCTTACTGAAATGAGCGCGGTTTAATCTAAACTGCGCTGGAAACACAATGGCAGGGGCAAGAAGAGGCCCTCAGAAAAGCAGAAAAGTTGTTTTCTGTTTAATTTAACAGTACAGAAGTGTTTAATTGACGTACATGAACGGTACAGATATAACTACACTGTAAATGTTCAAATCTGGGATCTTTAAATACAAGATTTATTGTTGTTGCCAAAAAGCATCATAATGCTGAAAATAAGCTATTTGAATGTTCTAGAAAACGGCAATAAACGCTCACTGAAAACTCAAAAAAGAGCCAACTGCCACAACTCTGGCACAATTAAGTGTTTCATAAGGTTGATTGAGACTGATTGGTGGAAAATTGCAGCGCAAGTAAATTCGTAACATCATCAGCTGTCAAAGTTGTGTTCATAGCTGTGACTAATTGCGCTCTCAATGTGTTTTACACAGCACGTCTGTAATGTGAAGCAGCTTTTTCAGCCGCTCTCTGCTACAAACTGCTTTTGTGAACTTCTCAGCTGACTCCAAAAAAAGAATGAACAAGGACAAAAGAAAAAAACACCATTTAATGCTTTACACCGTCTGCTTTGTCTGCCTGACATGTCGCTGAGGGCTGAGTTAAGGAACCCTTTGGGACAAAACCGCAGTGCTCTTGGACTAACCTTAGTTATGACTCCCACACACAGCACACAGAAATCCAACATATAAATGAGAAGTTTTAATGAAGGCACCAAAGCGCCTCCAGGGGACACTTTTCCAAAACTGTTTCTGTTGAGCCTGACATCTTTCCAATAGCTCTGCTCCAGTCAATACGTTTCTGCGTGGGTCATTGGCCACAGACTACATCCAGCTCCATCAGTGGCTTTGAGGTATCAGAAAGAGAGGGAGCCCCTCCTTAATTTCAGACTAATGGCCGCACACTTTTTTAATGGAAGAAATTGAGGACAGACTTTCAAGTTATTAATGTGTCTGAAAGAGCCATTTATATTCTCACCATATCATACTTAAAAAGGATGTGACTTTATCATCTGTGAAGTCAATTCTATTGTCAGGAAATTTGAAAACGATGAATCCGTGCAACAACCAAACCCTATAAAAAGCCTTATTAACAGGATATTTTCAGGTTTCACGTCGTAGTTGAGTCACACTTGCAGGCGCTGGAAACTGACAAATTCATATCTGTTTAAGTAATTTTCTCATCAGAAATCACCTTTCAGAAGAACTTCCATTAATTAGAGTTAGCACTGTGCGCCTCAACAGCGCCTCGTATCTCCTACATCACTGGCAGGCGCTTTCTTTTTGTTTAATTTCGGTTCAGATATTTGCTTGAGATACTCTGGTCATTTGTGTTTTATGAAATAAGCATCAGATTTGAACACTGCAGAATTCATGCCACATCTGTTTCCATCTGTTCCGCATAATTTGTTTGATTTCAAAGGAAGTTTCATTAAAGTTATCTTTAAAAAGCGATGAATTAAATCCATCAGCAGAGTTCAAGGGAGAAATCCCGCTTGTGAAATTAAACGTTCATGCTTCTGCTTGATAAATCGTATTTGAAAAAACAAAACGGAGTTTTCTGATTACTTCTGTACGGCCAATTGCATCCTTTCATCAATAATAATAATAACGCAAATAATAATAATGATAATGAAAGTCACCATGGCAACCTCCAGCGGCATGTAGTAATCACACACATAGTAGACTGCTTTAATATATTAATATACTATTGTTTCTTCACTCATTTCATCTTGTGTCTTTCCTATTATTGTAGTGGAAATCTTTTTTAATCTGCTTATTGATTTACTTAATTAAAAAGAATGTTTTTCAATAGAACCACCAGAAAATGGGGAAAATGTTGACTGATTGTTAGATTTGAAATATCAGATAGAAAACAGTTTTAATCAAAAGCAGCAAGTGTATTTTAACTCAATCAGGGATTTTTTTTTCCCCAAAAAGGTTCCTCACATTGTGTCCCCCTGTCACATCAACACAGACATGCATTTACCCCTTATCTACCCTTGCTGTCATTTGCTTGAATGCATTTCAACCCTTGACTTGTTCTAACATACCATTACGGATGAGGAGGAAAAAGAGGATTTCTGAAGTGAATGGTGTCAAAACTGTTTGCTTTTTGCTCCATCAAGAAAAGCCTGGAAGCGGCTTTCGTGCTTACGTCTACCAGTTGACATCTTTACCACATTATGGTTCATGGGTCGTTTTGAGGTTGTCTAGCGCAGCTGTATCAGGCAGTATCTGAGTCAACCTGGGCCCTTTCTTTATCTCTCCATTGCAGCTTTCCATTCCTCGCTAGCAAAGAGGAAAAAAAAATAAAAGTCTTCACAACCCTTTGACGCTTTAAGCAATTGCAAGATCAGCAAAAAGAGCTGGAGTAAATATACTGTGGTATTGATCGGTCACGCATTAGCATTTTAGTAGATTAAGTGGGAAACTGTGGGGGTGCTCCGTTTTTCCATACCGGCGTCAAAGTGTCAGTCATCAATCTCTTTGCATGCACGCACACAGGCGCTCCTCGCCAGGCATCTCTGTAAATGAAGACACCGAACTGTCAACCACAGACACCGTTCTGATATTCTAATCTTTGGCGTGAGCCGATGGCGCCAATTTCCCTTTCTCGTCTGAATTAGACCAGATCCAGGTAGCATTTAAAGCTCGCGCAGCAGCTCAACGGCGCATCAATACTGCAGCTGCAAGGAGCCTGTGTGAAAAATCATGCTGAATGTCCCATGACAGCGGTTGTGTTGTGGTAGTTAAGGGGCAGTTATACGGCCGTGAGGATAAATGGAGGAAATTGTAGATGTCAGGGGAAGCAGACAGTCAACATTAGTAAAAGCGCTTACACACACACATCAGAGAGAAGTGGTACACAAAGGCAATTCTCTGACAAAAACTGATTTGAAATCCAAAATGTGCTAAATTAACATCAAAATATTAATAAAAGTACTTAAATAATAAAAGAAGAACATCATCTACAATTAATACAACATAAATGTTCTTGCTTTATTTGCGTCATCATCCTCCAGCGTGTCAACTGGTTTCAGCCATGTAGTCAAGCTCTGATCTGATTCTACACTTGTGTTATATATTATACATGAATGCATAATAGTTTCGCGACGCAGATGTAATCTCTACAATATTATCTGTAAGGCTGATGTATGCAAAGCACCGATAGCATTATAACAGGTCATTAGAACATGATTTATGACTTGAAAACATATGACAATAATCCCACTTAAGAGGCTAAACTGCTACAGTCCTATCAATATATCACCAATAACAACTGCTACGGCTATTTATAATAATGATGATAACAAAACAACAGCAGCCCTCCAAAAATAAGTGAGGTTTATTGATGGCTATAAAACAATTATGATGTTTAGAGATAACATGCTCCCATGAGGAGTCTCCATGATGTTCCCCTGAGAGGTTTGTGCAGGTACAGCTCTTCTGCCTCTTTTATTCCTCAACGGCACATCATAGAAAACCTAACAACAAAGGAATGAAACCCACTGGGATAAGAGAAGGTCATCCGGTTTAGTCCTGGTCCCACCTTGACCTACTTCTCAAACCAGATAGCCACTAACAATGAGAGCTGCCAGGGTGGCAACACGCATGCAAAATATTTTGAAATGAAGACTCTGGTGGTTCTTTTGGTGAAGGGCTTATTAACCAGGAAACCTTAAAAAACAAAGTGGACTGTGGTTCAAAAATGTCTCAGTGAAAGGCTGTTTTTTTTATGTATAAAAGCCGAATTCAATTAAATTCAAAGAACTTTATTAATCTGTTAGGAACTTAATTTGTGCAGAGCATCAGTGTGTGTACAGTTCACATTCCCAGTAACACAGCACAACACAATACACCACACAAACACACGAGTCAAGAAGCTAGCAAGTACCCAATACATGGGTAGACATTAAGGGGTATGATACAAAATTAGACAGATAAATGAAATTATACAGTCAAGTAAAAGGATGATGTTAAAAATGTGTATAATATAGACGGGTGACTATATAAATTAATAAATAGATCAACTTTTCAAATGTCTAACAGATGCAGGCGCGGAACTCGGCGTGGCTCTCTTGGTCCTGAATGTGAGTGATCTGCATCTCTGACCTGAGGCTGGAACACTGTATTGGCTTTGGAGTGTGTGAGTGGTGTCTGAAGCTATTTGTGTTCCTTTTAATTTAGTCCTTCTGTTGCAAATGCTGATAAGTGGTTCCAGCTCTAATCCAGTTATTTTACAGCTCATTGCTATGACTTTGTTTAGTGGCTTGCGATGCGATTGATGTTGGATAGCAAACCAAGCTGATATATTGGAGGTTATTACTGATTCTGTGAAACATTTGCAGGAATCATATTGTTGGACCAATGTGCAGCTTACAGTTTATATCCACTGCCAAAGTTAAAGCAGTGGTGTGACCTTTATGCAGTGGATCTGACTTTGATGCGTCACAGTGAAGACTTCCTGAGTGCCCGACGCAAACTTTGCCCATATTCATTTTCTACGGGTCATGAGATTGTTGAGTGTGTTTTCAGACGTCCCTTTCCTCCGAGACAACAGACCAAACAGGAACAAAGTGCTGCTCGGCACAAATAGGCCGCATTCATGTCGCGGCTCTCCACCTCAGCAGACAAAGTGCTTCACGGTTTTGCTTCTCGGCCATTCACACACCGACAGCGGCCGAGCTGCCGTGCAAGCCGCTGGCCTGCCCGTCATGAGCACTCCACCTCCTGAGCCGCAGCTGCCAACACCGCCAAGAAAATGGCTGGAGAAAGCGGTGGGCAGCTTGTTCTCGTTTGGTAACGAGCAGGCTGCTCGCTAGCTGATGGGCCCGCAGCAACAAGCACGAAGTGGCAAAGGTGATGATGCGATTGTTTGCCTCGAGTGGGTCTTCACCATTAGACCCCAATTTGCTACCTGTGACAATCCAACAATAAATATTTGCTTTTTGAACACAACTGCAGTATTTTCTTAACCTTAACAGCAGGTGTTGCCCAACCATAGTTTATAAATCAGAACTGTACCATACCCATAATTTCTCTCTCATCTGTACTATGTAATAAGAAAAACTGTTAAAAATGATAGCCATTGGTGTCGAAAAGTGTTGCAGAACTGACCAATATAATCATTCTGCCTGGTGATAGCGAAGGAGAATATACACCAGAATTCAAAATGTTCCTAAAAAAGAGCTGCCATTGCTAACAAGCTGTTAAGAATAAAAAAAAATAATGTGTCGAGATGAATGGCACCGCAAATCAGGCGCTGATTGCCTTCCAAGTACACTGAGCTCTCTTTGAGTGTCACAATGTCTGCTGCTTCCTTATTTCCACATGTGGGTGTTCCTGTCATGCTATGGATCAATCTTCTGTTTTGTAGAGGCATTGTAACACTGATTTTTCACACCCTTTTCCCACAGATATCCTTGGACCTGCCACGATCATTTGCATGCTGCATAGAGCTCTGCGGTGACAGCTTTGAGTTATGACAGATAGTGAGAGTTGGCATTCCTGGGAAAGCGACACAGTATTCTGCAGTCTGAGGTTTAATGGAATCCCAGCAATCAGATCCCTTCGACGCATCCACAAGGCCCGTAGCCACCGAGACAGGAGGGAGAGCGCCTTAAAAATGAATGAACTTGAAAATGAGAAGGTTAACATGATTTATGTTGAAACATAAGGGGGGGAAAGCTCATTGAAATGATGAGGAGCGCCCTTGGAATTCATTTGTTCTGAGTGACGTTCGGCAGGATGGAATGCCATTCATCTTCATCGTTCATCATCTGTCTATTGTCTTGCGATCTGCGAATGACAGGGGAGCCACCGCCGTTTGTATGCTTATAATTTCACTTGCCACATCATGGCCTGACACACATGATGCAATATTCTGGCAGGTAGAAACGCAGGCGGTCTGAATGGGCGCATGATGGTAGAGAGGTGTCGTAGCTTCAGCTCAAGCAGCTGTGCTCACTGCTGAAGGGACATCTTTGACTACTGGACATTTGGAAAAAGGCAATTGTCTCTGCAGCCAAACCACACACACACACACACAAAAAAACTGACTTTAGGTGGCAAGTTTTAGTATGCAGCACACTCCGTTTATATTTCAAACTGGGCAAATACAGAGAATATAATTATTTGGCTTATGTGCCAGTCGTCACCCAAGAAAGATTTGCTGAGCAAGCATGTACTTTTTGAACATCACCCTGTTCTGCTCTCATACATTTATACATATTCACTCCTGGGAGATGACCTGTGCAACCACAGGCTTTTACTCTTCGCTGAGCATTGGTTCAGAGCCACAGTAAGTGCTTTGTTTAAAAGGGTAGCTTGTACCTAAGTATTCATTAATGTCTGAAGCCTGCACAGCATCTCAAAGAGGGTCAGTGAACAATGAAATATGGATAGTAGGCGCAGGCTGTAGTCATTGTGTATCAGTCCACATTTCAGTTTAAAGGTGTTTATCAACTCATACAATAAATTACTGTGCAACTTTTTTTCTGGCACATCTTCCTTTGCTGCAATTAAAAGGCCAAACAAAGCGATTTCCACTGCTCTTCACTCACTGCTCTTGAACGGCAGAAAAGCCCCCCAAAAAAGTCTGCTTTCAAAACGCAAATATAATTTATGCAACTATGCTAATAAATCAAAGAATTATTGAAACAAAATGAAATCACTGTGGAGTGGCCCGGCATTCAGACACTAATGATGGCGCCGCTAATGACAGTGGATGTGTAATTATTTCATATGCAAATTATATAAAGGCCACGTAAATAATGACAGAGACCTGATTCATGACACAAAAACAAACGTACATGGTTGTCAGTGACAGGCAGCACAGGCCTAGATGTGAGCCACGGGAGCTAAACACGTTTGCACAAGTACTGCAAAAGGAAAGTTTGCTTCCTGAAACCGATGGACCATGAATGCACTTAAGAAATTAGACCACTTTTACGATAACTGCAGCAAATGTATTCAACGCACCAAACTAAGTGGCATTAAGGCCTGCGTTTTGCAGTGTGCCTGTATGTATGCATCTGTATGTTTGACACACACATTGCTTGTTTTTTTTTTTTGCATCCGACATTAAAGTGACCTTGTCAGTCTAGCCTCGGGTGCTGCGTGCGAGCACACTCTTCATCTGACGTCCACTGAAACAAGATAGGCCTTGCGTTGCATGCTCATCGCTTTAGGTCCACTGGCGAGTGGCCATTCTCCCATGTCAACCAACTAATGAGCCTGTCAATCAAGCATCAAAGCCAAAGTTCAAGGAAGCAGTGAGAAGTTAATGGATGACGTATCTCTGTGAAATTTTGATGTTCAGGTTTAGGATTCTGTATACTGCAACAAACAGCTTGCAACACTCACTATAGGCAACTGAATCCAGATTAAGGTAGCTTTAACTAACGCTTTGCTCGAAAAACACAGTGGTAGCCGCTGCGTGCCAGCTGGGCGGAGAGCAACAGGCACCCCGGTCCGTAATCCTCTGACCAATCCAATTCTATCAGTGTGCATGCAGTGAACTCCAGGCTTGGCTGGATGTGCATATTCAATGCCAGTCGGTACATGAACAAGCACCTCTTTGTTGACATCTGCACTTAATCCTCCGCCCTTGTTTATTATGAACAAAGTGGCTTTTTGATTGCGACTGCTTCTCAAGGCACAGGCAGGGAGAGTAAAATAACTGAACTAGCAGAGAGAGAAAGGAATATTTAAAGAGATTTGGCAAGAGTGAAAGAGGGACTAACATTGTTTGATGAATTATTTGTATTATTTGAATTATTTGATGAATAATGCATTACGCTGTTGTTTTCTACGGTATCAGCACGAGGATTCTTTGTATTTTACAAAGAATCTGAGTGACAGGAGGCGAGCTGTGGAACTTTAATAAACTTCAATATTCCACTCATGGTTGTGGTTCTGCTGACTTCCCTCTTGCTCTGAAGTCAGAGCTGAAGTCAGTTCATCACTCTTACTTCCTTAGATATTTTTTTTTTTTTTTTTAGCTGAGAGCCCATTTTCTTTGCGCTCAATACGTCTTTCCCCGTTTCAGCATCACGATGTTACCGGCACGTGGAATGGCCTTGGATACCATGCAAGTGGCTCAATAACACAGAAATGGGACCATAAAGCTGCAGACTATGCGTCCATTGTCAGTGCGTTTTGGTACAATGAATGTGTAACATAATTCTCTTTGACTCATTAGATTACAGATGCGGGTGATAATGTGTGTGTTTCCCATTTCTGCAGCAGTTGGTTTGTGACGCTGTATTGAGGATTAATCTTTACCTTGTCACGTGTTCAGGGTGAAACCAAGTTCATACACGTAATAATGTACAAGATGCTAACATTTAAAAAGCATTCACAAAAATACTGTATAATATTATTGCAATTGATGGGAGACGCTGGAAAAAAATCACTTTCTCAATTTTTCTTTCTTTTAGGTTAAGATTCATTTGTTTCTTTGTGCAGAAGGAGATGTATTAACTTATACATGGACTTTCTACAACATTTAATACATTTGCAACAAAGAAACCCACTGCAAGAATTACCAGAATGCTGCACTCGCTAAAACCAGAATCCAGGATCGTCTCCCCTCTTCAGCTGAGATTTGGTTTCTCTTGGTTTATAATGAAAAGAAGGATGTCCACTGAAGCACAAATTGTAAAAGTTACATACACTACATGAATGTGTTACTTATTCTACCTGGCATGTAAATCTGACCTTGGTTCATATAGGGTTTCATGTCTGAAAACATCATTCACCCTCCCCTCAGGCAACCTGACTGAGGTTACTCACATTTCAACTTGTGTCCATTTGGCACAAAACCAATTTAAATGGTTCTGCCTGCTTGGACACAAGCTATCTTGAAGCTCTTTCAGCTGTGGTGGATGGCTCTTTACATTTTATCTGCCGTGATACACAGAGCTCTGACTGCTCAGAGGAACTGAGCCCCAAAGGCTCTGCATCTAACTTCGACAGGGATGCATCATTAACATCGCTCTTGAAGCCGTCTTTTAAAAAACGTTTTGTTTTTTTTCTGCTGGAATGCGAAAAGGGAATTGATGTCAAGGTGTAGGTGTTTATCTTTATGGATGACACAATGGCATCCCGGTTCTTGTTTATTCATTTCTCTCTTATGCACAGTAAATTTTACCAATACGTCACCAAGCCTCTGTGCTTCAATCTTACCCCAAAGCTAAGGGAGCAGAAGGATCCGAAAACACACTCCTGCTGTTATAAAAAGTTTTGTTTTTTTTTTATGGCCAACAAACACAACTGGCAGACGAATCACAACAAGAGCATCCCATTCATGTTTCTGTCCACTGTATGAAAGTGTTGAGCCCGGTAACCCTCAGCCATACAGTGTGTGAAGGCCAGAAAACCAAAACAATTAACTAAAAGATGCATAAAAACTGCAAAGTTGAGTTTTGATACTCACATGCAACCTTTTTTCATTTAAATCTGCAGCATGGAACTTTTGTCTCCCCCTGCTGGCAGCGAGAGTAATTACACAAACACTGTTGACATGCTTATGACCCATCGGCTCCACCTAGCTGCTGTAGCCAACGCCCACACTGTGGGTGCTCCACCCTTCAGCTTTGGCTGGTTGATGTAAAATGCATCACTACTGCTGCACAGACACCAGACTGACCTGGTGGTGATAGGGTTAATCAGCATTGCGTGAACTCGTTTCAGGGCATAGACGTAACAGGCGTTCATTTAAATGTAAAACTTATGTGATCCAGCTTCAACTAAATGCTGCTAAATAAAGTGTAGCTTAAAGGATAACTTTCGTTTTTTACAACCTGGACCTTATGTGTAGCATTAAATACGACCATTTACTCACCCAGACAACTTTGGTGGCATTTGGAGTCGTTTTGAAGAAATTAGCCCCAGAGGAGCGGCGCGTATATCCGTATAATGCGAGTACTCGGGGCATCAATGTGCAGCCTCTATATAACGCATAATCTGCGGCGAAACTCATTCATATTCCCCTCTGAGCCTACTATTCCCCTCTGAGCCTGTGGTGACATGTTATCAACATCCGGCGTCTCTAGACAACTCCCTCAGGAGGTCCAGGAAGACGGATCACGCCCCCCTCCTCATGGACGGAGAAGTGGTGGAGCGTGTGGACAACATCATGTTCCTGGGCCTCCACATCACATCTGATCTCTCCTGGTCCATGAACACCTCCCGCCTGGTGAAGAAGGCACAACAAAGGCTCTTCTTCCTCAGGAAACTGAAACAGGCTGGACTCTCCTCTCGGTTGCTCGTCAATTTCTACAGGGCCACAATTGAAAGCATCCTCTGCCTTAGTGTGACAGTGCGGTATGGCAGCTGCATGGCACAGGAGAGGAAACTGGCACGGGTGGTTAAAACTGCACAGGGCATCGTGGGCTGCCCCCTTCCTAACCTAGACTCTATATATGAAGGCCGGGTCAGGAAGAGGGCGAGATCCATCGCCACGGACCCCAGCCATCCGGGCCACAGACTGTTTGTACCGCTACCATCAGGAAAGCGGTACAGGAACATCAGCACCACCACTAACAGACTGAGAGACAGCTTCTTCCCCAGAGCTGTTAGAGCTATCACCCCCAGCAGCCCCTCACTGCAGTGAGAGACTGTGAGAACTGTGAACCACTGCACACCGCACTTTACACCTCCACCTCCACCTGCACCTTCTGTGTACTTAACTTTTAGCTCCACACATATACTTAACTAAATTATATACATTTTAGTATATTGGCACATTTCATTTTCATTGGCATATTTTATTGTCCACTGGTATATTTCATTATGTCGGTACATTTCACTGTGTATATTTTATTCTGCTTGTATATTTTATTTTGTTGCACATTTCACTTCCATATTTTATTGTTTATTGTTTAGTATATTTTATTGCCTTAGTATATTTTCATTCTGGTATATTTTTAATTGCTTTACGAATATTTTTGTTGCATGTTGGTTTATTTTATTTTATTGCAGTTATCTTAATTTTATTCTTTCTCATCTTCTTATCTTTCTTACTATCTGTTCCTAACATGGGGGTTGCAATGAAAATTTCATTGACATGCTCAATGACAATAAAGACTCTTGAATCTCTTGAATCTTGAATCTCTGACCTGGATGATGTCATTACCGAACGCTGCGTGCTGCGAGCAGCCAGCCACAACACGGCTGACTCTGCGGCGGTCGGCTAGTTTAGCTGTAGTTTGGCACAGCTATGGTTCGTTATTGCGTATTCGTAGCTGACCGCCGGCTCAGAGGGGAATAGCACCAGCATATCATAACAAAATATTGGAATATGAACGAGTTTCGGAGCAGATTATGCGTTATGTAGAGGCTGCGCATGGATGCCCCGAGTACTCGCATTATACGGATATACGCGCCGCTCCTCTGTGGCTAATTTTTTCAAAATCACTCCAAATGCCACCAAAGTTGTCTGGGTGTCTAAATGGGCGTATTCAATGCTAGAAATAAGGTCCAGGTTGTAAAAAAAAAAAACTAAAGTTATCCTTTAATGAAGCTTTAGACTAACCCATTTAAAAGAGGACCAATCAAAATGTATTTATTAGCCAAAATCTGGTTGTTACATAAAAAGAAAAATCAAGCACACATTTCACTCATACACAGACACCTGCACCTGCACCATAAACCTCAAACCACCAACACACACACATAAATATCTTCTGGGTGTCACAGTCAGCTTAACATAAATGTGTGAGGGTGAACATGAAATGGAGCCTGTTTTTTGTAGATTTGCACGCCTCTGATTGTGGAAGGGTCACTGTTTTCCCCTCCTAATGTGTGACTGAATTACAAGCGTGGTCATATATGGCTGGTTCCACAGGCCATGCACAGTATGCACACTTCCCCTGGGCCCGGCTAAGCACTGGCTCTGCCGTGCTGCATGTGCGTTGGCCAGCAGGATTAGACGTATGGAACAATGACTGGTGGAGATAATGTCCTCAAAGCCTCACGCATGCTTGAGTTCTTGTCCTGAATGATGGCCAAATGTGACCCCATATGGACAATATACGATGAATGCCTGACTTTGATTGACTTGTGTTCAGGGACGGCTGTTCTAAAGCGCGTTGAAAAACACACTGAGATGTGCGTCAGTGAAGGGGAGCGTGTGATGTGTGGCTGACCTCTGTTGGAAGTCATGTGGATATATGTGCTTTTAAAGCAGATTTATTTGACCCCTAACCTACAAATGTCATTTATATTATGGATTCCACTCATCATACTGCTTTGATCTTTGGAAAACTTGTGTGTTTTTTCTGTGTGGGCATTTGCATGTGTTTATGCGTGGCTGTCTGTCAGTTTGTCAGTGAGTTTTACATGATGTGCATGAGGATATCTTTGCTTCCAGTAGTCTCGCAACCACAAATTCAGTGTTGTTTCTATTTTGATCTCTTTCTCCTAAGTGCATTATGCTGACTCTCTGTGAATCGAAAATGGCCTCATCTTCAGAGAAACTGATACACAAAAACTAATTTTTAGTGTCAGTTCAAGAAGAGCAAATCCACGGCAAAGCTTGGACTCAAAATCAGCTTTTTCCAGCATAAGCAGTCATGGCATTTTAATTTCTACAGATCCTAAGCAGAACCAGCAAAAACAAGACGATAATTTTTATGCATTACTTTCATCTGTGTCGCCAGAGAAGAATATTACTTTCTATCAAAATCCTTGATGCCGCACGCAAGGGGTCCTCATAAATCAGTGTGATAACGGCTTGAGAAGTCCTGAAAGATCGGTTGTATCTGGAGGAAAGCCTCAAAGACAGAAAAGGACTTGAGCTTGTATGAGCTTCGTCACTTATTTAATGTGTGAAGTAAAAACAACCCCCACCCCCCCACCCCCCCACCCCCCCATGGGCGCAGTCTGATGTGTATCAGCTGTTTCAGAGCAGGGTGGTTGATCTCAGCTTTAGCTTTCAGATCATTAGATGCAGCATTTTTGTGACCTTGTTCAACTTCTCGCACTGAAATTGTAAATGATTATGCATGTTAGGCAGAGGTGGAGCTTATGTGGGAAGCAAGGTCAAACATTTTGACTAGAATGTAGCCTCATTGGGCGTTTGAATAGCTGGCCGTTTTTCACATCATATATGTATACAGTGAATATTAACTCTGATATCGGTCCCACAAATCAACACACATGGCGTTGTGTTGATGTGTTGAGGCCTTCGCATTGTCAGGACCCAGCTGAGGTGGTTTAAACATCTGCTGTGGCTGCCCCCTGGCTGCCTCCCTTTGGAGGTATTCAGGGCAAAGCCAATTGGGAGAAGACCCTGGAGCTGACCCAGGACACACTCGCCTGGGAGGACTTGCAGCCCAGGAGAAGCTGCAGAATTGTACTCATTTCCTGCAAAAATGGGGTTTCAAGGACGTGGTGGCCCAGTGGTAGCTACCATTGTCACATGACACCCTCAGAGCAACGAGGTTCTGGGAGCTGGTGCTGGTTCTCTTTGTGTGCATTTGTTTCTGTGCGTCTCCCCCAGAAATTGCAGACATCTAGGATATCATAAAATATTTTTCAAGGAACATTTTAATGCCTGGATTTTATTTTACCGGTCACCGCCACCTTCGTCAGTTACCAGGGTTCACCATCTTCTAAGTGGGGACAAGCAAGTGACAGCTACCGCGGCTAATTCTGACAGGTTGTTAGCCCTGTGGCAGACGGAAACCTATCCATGGTATTTTGCTGCAATTGGATGGATGAAAAATGTCCTCACAGAAATGTTAAAGGCAAAGAAGGCTAAGTTACACACATGTGGAGAAGAAGAAAATGTGTCAAGCATATATTTCTTTACAGTTGATATGACTTATATGCATCAGCCCTTTCCTTCTGCATCCAGTCCCAGGGAATAGACAATGATTAGGTTCGCTTTGACATTAAAACCAGTCTGAAAGCAGCCAATAAAATCAGGACGTTAGTCTGTGCTGGAACAGTCTCTCCGCCGTGCTAACTTTCAAAGCGAGTGAGATAAACGGCTCAAATATACTGGCGTTTTCAGCTAAACTAGCAATAAAAAGTGAATTGCCTTTCATGCCAGCATTATTCGTTTGGCTTGTGGATTGAGCAAATCACTCAGTTTCCAGGTGGGATTCTTACCATGCAGACACCAGCAAACAGAATTTAATCTGTTTTTACTGCCACTGGGCAGATGCTTCTCGTCTGCGGGAAGGATACGGCCCAAATTTGAATTGATCTTGAGTTTTCCCATTTACTCACTCTAGGACTGCTCTTCCAGCACAGTCTCTGGCGAAACCGAACATAAAACCAACAAGGGCACCAATCCTCAGCATTTAATGGTGCTTTTTTTGTGATTGTATATTTTAGCAGGCTAAATGGCTGTCATGAACGCCACTGCAGGCATGGTATTGTCGAAGCTCCGTCTATGATGACAGGCAACAAGTACGACTGCGGAAAAGTGTTCTCAATTTGTTAAAGTGGCAACTGTGACAGTGAGATTACAGAGCACTAAAAGCATTGTCACAACACGGACACAGAGGCGCTTGAAGATGCACTTTGGTAAAAACATTAAATAAGCAGAAAAAACTGAATATAGCTTTTGACTGGTAGGAGAGTCGTGGAATCCTACAGTTTTTAGCTGTCGTAAATGCATCATTATTCACTAGCTGCTGCAGCAAAGTCACATGTCACAAATGTCAGCTGTCAGTCAATGCTGTTTTCTTGGATGTTACTTCCCAGTTTGACCCAGTTTTGAAAATTGTCTCAAGATACCGTCTTAAGTTGCCACTTTGGGGAAAAAAAGGAACATGTTAATTGATTGATTTTTTTTAGCTATTGGCTGTTGGGAAGCCTCCATGGCGGGAGTGGTTCGGTAGCTCTGTTTCACCCTCAAATCCCACAATGGAGACAAGTCCACAAACAAAAAGAGAAATCAATGGACTTTCTTTGGCAGCTTTGAGAGAGGTGCTTAGCATCACAGAGTGTTTGCCTGAGGTGAACATCCCAGAGTGTATTATGGTGTTGCTCCATTGCCCTGTTCACATCCGCAAGCTGTTCTAAACCCATTTGAAGTGAAGCACACAGGGTTTTAACAACTATCAGCACTAGTGTGAATAGCCTCCTAGGGCCCTCTCGCTCTATTTGGCCGTTGAAATGGCTTCTCTCCTCAGTTGAGCGTCTATATATTCCTGTGTGAGTGTTTTAAGAGGAGTGTTTACGTTAAAGAAAGGTGCTCCATCCAGCACTGCACACAGAATCACCATTTAAAGTCTGTACTTTCCAGTTCATCCCTTTATCATGAATACCTTTATTTCTCCGGTCTATCGATTCATCATTTTGGATTGGAATGATCGCCGCAGAGCTGAAAAATTACATCAGAGATGATCTTAGGGTGCTTTTTCTCTTCCCTTTTCTCTTTCCTTTTATTATTTAATCCCACCACTGACAGAGGCTTCAAACTTTCATTGTCGCCCCAGGTTGAAGTGAGATTCTTCCTCTGCGTGATTGAGGAGCCTCATAAACTGCGCACATCCTGGATACATCCCTTTGGTTCTTTGCAAACCTTCCCTTCCTCTGGAGGACGGTGGAGGGTGTAATTCACTTTACAATATCAAATAATCACTGCTTGTGATTCTTGTCTCCCGGCGAACTTGTCGGGCGTGAGTTTATGGCTTTTAAAAGCAGAGGTGAGCTGCAAGGAGGAGAGCTTCCGCAGCTGCGGCCTGAAGGTGATGAGGCCCAAAGTGAAGCTTCGCCTTCAGGTCATTGAGCAATAATGAGTGTTATCAAGCAAGTGCCAGAAGACAAGTAACGCTGGTGGAATTTATGAGGGGCCTTGCAGGATGACCCTAAGCAGGACTGGCCATTCTTCACCAGAGACAGGGTAAGGCTAGGAAAAGACTAATATGGCAGGCATGTGATTAAATAGGCCCTCGATTTTATAAGCTTTGGCAGCAACAAGCGTGCCAGTATTTATTGACATGGAACATAAATTGTAAAAACTGAACACTTCACTGATTACTGTACTCAAGGTGATCTCCATTGAGATATATTTTTTCGAACAGAGGGATGTTGGAATATCAGTTATGTTAAGGCACTTGTATGGTAATACCATGAAAAAAAGATATCTGATCATTCTGACTCTCTCAACCTGATATACTGTTTTTAACATGAAACAGATTTAGCATAACATGCTAACAAGAGCAGCCACCTGTCTTCTTTCCCTTATCATTTGCTTCTGTCATTCAAAATCATTTCTTCCTGCAGTATTTGACAGTTATTTTTCTGTTGCCACCTTTAAATGCTGTCTATGAATCATCACCCTAACAAGAGGGTATAGCTCCCTTTGATATTCAAATTGATGATATAAATAACAATGCAGTGTTGTGCTGCATTTTAGGCCGTATATTCAATATTTGGAGCTATCCACTTGTTATGTAGAAAGTGGGAGCAGTGGGCTGCTGAAGAGGAGGGGGGGGGGACAAGAAGGAGGAGGGATCCAACAACAGATCTCCTGAAATCTGTGTAAGGCTTCAGTTTTCAAGGCTTCAGTTTGCAGGATCAATTTGATTTCCTCGCTGTTATTGTTTTAATTACTAATTTCAACATCTCAATCGTTAGAGGAGTTACAATAGCAGGAAATGGGTTGTAGCTCGAGCACCCTTAATGATTTTTTTAAAATGTATACTTGGCATATTTCACATGCTGGCAGCTGTGAGATTTAATTAAACAGGACTAAGAGTTACCAGGAATGGTAGCAGCTCTGTGAGGCTGTAGAAGTTGGCCCACTTCAAGCTAAATGCTAAAGTGAGGATGCTAATATGCGAACATTGGAGGCAGTAAGAATATTAATCACATTATCCATCTTAGTTTAACATGTTAGCATGCTACCGTTTGCTAATTAGTGCTAAACACAGTAGAGCTAAGGTTGATGGGAATGTCTATAGGTATTGCAGGTATTTGGTTAACAACTCCATCAGCCAAAATCGAAATGAGGACCTAAAAAGGGATTATTATCACCTAAAAGTAACTGCAAATCACACTGAGAGGAACATGCATGTCTGGACAAAATTTTGTGGGAATCCATCCTACAGTTATTGAGACGATTCACTCAAAACCCCAAATGCCAAACTTGTGGTGACGCTGGAGGAAAAGCCAGAGGTTTGCTCAAGTCATCAGGATTCAGCCTCGGTACACCACGAATGTCTGTACAAAACTGATTGGCATTCCATCCAATGGTTGTTGAAACATTTTTGTCTGGACCAATTGTACTTTCCATCGCCACGCCACTAGCATGGCTAAACCTGACCAGACAGCCATAAATCCAGCCACCTAACTTCCCGAAACGGTGCACACCATGATTATCAAGTTTCCATTATGCTGTGCTTTATCACAGGGTTATCATGAGGACAAGGGAGGCAAAACATTTTGGCAAGTCAAACTGCTGTTTAACAGCTGCCTAAACTTGCATTTAACTGAGGATTTGATCATGATTTCCTGACAATAGTCGGATCCTGACACGCTGACTTCTCTATTGTTGTCTGTGGCTTAATGAAACAAGTGCGTTTGCTTAGTGTTGCTTCAAATTGTCTCCCTGCAATTTACGGGTGTTAGTTAAATGGAAAAAGCACAGCTGCTACAAAGATTGTTGCTGTTCCTTGATAAACTATTACTCGTCCCGCAGTTTAACATTTGGCACAGGAAGTGAGAGTGAAAAAAAAAAAAGAACAGCCATGGCACTGGAACCTGGACCTCTTTGCATATTTGCACCTCAGACAAAAGGTTTCGAGTTTGCTCCTCTCAGTCACTTTGTTTTAAATTTCAGCGCAGAGGGCTGCTGGTCTGTTAAAGGCTGATGTGATGCTCATTATGGTTCACGGAGAAGAATCAGAAAGGAGAGCACTTGTACGTGACTTTAAAGGGTGACATGTGGCCATAATGATAGAAACCTTCAGGAATCAGGTCTAAAATATTAAGAACAATCAGCTATCAACAGCTAATGAGGACAAGAATTTGCTCACTTCCACCAAGAGATTAAACTAAAATTCCGATGATATTTTAGTGGTTGCCATTTTATGTCCTGACCTTTATCTGTTTAAAGTGATAATGGTGGTTGCAACCAAGTTTACAAAGTTCTTTTCTTACCTCAGAAAGGTTTATTGGGTATTGGGGTTTTTGTTAATTTATTTATTTATTTTTAAATTCTGGTTCAATTTGCTGTTAACACGCATTAACATCAAAACCCTAACCCTGAGAACACGGGACAATGGACCTTGCAAGAGCACACACATGGACCTGGGGAACATAGGACCCTGGGATAATAGGAACGACTCTGTTCTTCTCCAGTGTTTAAGGGCCATTAGCCAACAGGCTTCTGCTTTTGCCACAGCATTCATGCTCGAATGAGCTAAAATGTTTGATGTCATTAGGCTTGGAAAGTGTTAGTGGAAATGGGAAACATTTATTTTCTTCCTTTATTCCAGCCAACAGCAATCTGCTCTGAATATTTGCAGGTTTGCCAATGTCCACACATGTGCCTTGTGGTGCTAACAATGGCCTGATACAGTCTCCCGCTTCAGCAGGAATGTACCATGTATGTCACTTTGTTTTCGACTATCAACGACTGCAGCTCTGCCTCTTAATTGGGATTGAAGTAACGAGCAGTCGGCAAAGTTTCTGAGACTCGTCTGACAGTCAGTATTCATTATCAGGCTGAAGCTTGCAGCACCGTTTAGCTCTTCCACAGCTGATGGACCAAACACTGGCACATTACTCACAGCATGACAAAGAATAGAGGGATTCTGTCATGACTGTTTAGGATATCCATTATCTCTTCGCTCCAAGATGATGCACAGAGTAACTGAGTCATTGAGCTGGTGGAGTGCATGTCGTTGCCTTTGATGTTTAGCTTAAAATACGCAACTTATTAGCAAAATCAAGGACTTGCTATGTGGCTTGTTTGACACGTATTTGGTACAATGCAGCTGTTTTTGTCACAACTCAATAAACCTATTTTCCAGGGGATTACTACCTTACAGCACAATATATGGTAATTAAATGTGAATCTCCATATTCATGCTGTAAAAGCAGGCTGAAGTGATAGACTACATGCCTCACACCTGGTGGCCTGTGTTCTCATTCACGATGATTAACAGCTGCTGCACAACACCGCAAACCTGAGTGACACTTGACTTGCAGATGAGCTGCTTGACAGCGTTTGTTCTCTTATCTCATTGGAGAGGCGGCGTGATCTGGATATGACTCCGGGGACAGGAAACACGAAGAGCAAACTATGGCTTGGCCAGTTGCTGGGAAAGCAAAGCACCTTACATTTCAATGAAGTGCTATTCTTTGCTTTGCTTGTGTTGATGTGTTGCAGCATTTACCTTTGCTCCTACCGAGCACAGAGATGTCTCTTTGGGTTTGAGCAGTCAGCAAAGTGAGGCCCATCAGGGAGGAGGTCGTGTACCCACGCCATGCAGACTCCTCTATTTTATTCTATCATTGCACTCAACAAAGGAAAGACTTTACATTGCACTGCAACACCACTTTTAGCAAGCCAGCAATCACAGTGATGTGACTGACAGGTCGGGCCTCTTTCACCAAACATGGCTTGCCTACAAACTGTCTGTATGTGGCATCTCCCCCTGCACTGGGAAGACTAAGCTGTAAGCACTGCCAGCCCCCTGCACCTACTGGGAAGCTGCCAGCCACTGTGCCAACCAGGGGGCTCCTCTGATGCAGGAAACCAAGCAATCTAAGCACAAGAGGCACCCAAGAGTGTCACATCTGCTAATTACAGCAATGGCATCTACTTAAATGGGTACACACGTAAGCTGGCATTACACTACAGACACACACACAAGCACACCTCCTCTAATCTCCTTGTTAATCAAGACATAATCAGTAATCAAGCCAGTGAAAATGTTTCCTGTCTTCAGGTGGTGCGCTCTTCTCTGTACCGTATTTAACAGACCAATTTGTTGAACATGGAGCCAGCTCATCACAATTAAGTTGTTTTCTGAGGTGGCCAACTTTGAGAAGGCCTCACTGTTGGGTGTTATGGCATGCAAGGCACATTCTGTAGAGTCATATGTTGAATTTTCCAGCTGTTCACCAGTGAAAAGATAAGAAAAGTATTAATTCTACATTAAATAAACAGTGATTTAATGATATTGTTTGGAGATGGTGGCTTTCCATTTTGATTGATAGCTGCTCTAAAGTAGCTCTGTCTCAGGCAACATCTGTTACCATGGCGATGCAATAAATAGAGCTAGTGTTATCTACTTGACCAAACCAAACTTGCATGTCGGTAGAAAAAAGATATGTGCCTTTTGAATGAGATGTTAGGTTACACAAATAAATATATATATAACTGCTCCTTTTACAAAACGTAACTTTTTTTTCACAGAGTGGATGCTATAGTTGAATTAAAATTGAACTATTTGCTCAGCCTTGTAGCTCTGCATGCTTCAAATGAGGCTTTCATCATGGCTTTGAATTACACAATTTTTTGTGTAATTCAGTTCAGGTCAGTTTTGAAGGAAGGTTACTGCCGTTTCACCTCCAAACACACCGAGTGAATCTATTGCAGCGTAAAATGTGATTGGAAACGGCATATTTAAATCAAATTTACATTTCTTGTAGCCCTAAAAATGATCATGCATAATAAATGATGCTGCAATGCATCACGCAAGCAAATTTTGTAGGTCACATTTTGAACTTTAAGACCCTCCTTAGCATTCACAAGCAGTGTATAAACAATTCACACATGGTTTACAGCAGATTATCATGCATTTGTTAGCATGTGTTTGTTAATGTATTTGTCAGTGCCTATAACTTCCCCTGTGGGCAACCATAAGTGGAGGCTGCTGTATAAACATAATGAATGACAACGTGGTAAAACAGTAGCAGCAATATAAATTATGTCTTCATAACAACAATTATCATTTTTGACAAACACACATGAAGAAACACTTAAAAATGTCCTTATAGTGACAATTACACCATAGTGTGTTTTGAACTGTTTATCATATGTTTGTATACTGCTTGTAAGTGCTACATATTATGGGGGACTTGCAGTGTTACCTGCTGCTTCTGACTGATAAAATATTACCGCAACATCTTAAAATAAACGTGCAAGCTCAAAATAATGCATTATTGCTGAAGTCCATTCCTCTGGACAGTTGGTTTCCACTTAGCTGAATCTCGATGCACTTGTTTACCCACGCTGATCTGCTGCAGCAAGGACACACTGACCTAGTCAGGGCGTTTGGTTCGCAACACAGCTGTTCGCATGTAACCAGCATCCATGGCTGAACCTAGCTATGGCTAAACATCAGGAGGGTCGTACACTCACACAAACAGGTCAAACACGAGAAAATGCCTGTAACGACGTGCTTTCCTTTCCTTGCAGCTGTGATGAAAGCGCCAGTTAGTTTGTCCTCTCAGAAATTCTCCCTGTGTCTGTCAGACAAATGCAACCAGCACAGTAAAGACATTACAATTAAAGGCAGACATTGAACAACAAAGTGCTCCGCAACATCTCCAGCTCTCGGAGTTCACTGTTAAAGTGAACCTCTGAGCAGAGAGAACAGTGATTCTTCTCTTCTTGGTGTCATGATGACTTCTCTGAGCCCCTAATGATTGATGACTGAGGTTGTTGACATAGCAGACTATAGAAAGAGACTGCAGTGATTGTGTGTGTGACTTTCGGCTGACAGAGGAGGACAAAAGCGGTCAGCGCAGACAACAAACCTGACATTTACTTGGCCATTTCGGTGTGTTTTTTTTTTTTTTTTTTTTTTGTCGATCAAAACAGCTGTGAGGTACGAGGCGGGTGACTCGGTGCAGTTTTAATGAACTGGACAACTGGCTGATCATTTTCCTTCATAATAAACAGATATTATTCATTATGCAACAATGCTAAAATATTCCAAATGTTTGATTTCTGAGCTGCATTTCTCTGCATCACATCATAGCATCATAGCAGCATAGAGATGATTTTTCCCCAAAACTAATATAATTTCATAGTAGTGCTGACTGGATTGCAAGTAAGTAGCAAGAACATTTTGTTGACTCAAATTCTAGAAATTATGGGGTTATTTTTTCATGTTCAGTTGTTAGGAGGGTATTATCCATTGCCGTTACATGAGAATGTTTACAAGAAGCAGGCTTAGTTGCCCAAGTCTCGACAGTGACTGGGAAAACATTGATATGATTCATGATACTGCCTAATCCCACATCCATCATCCATCCTGTAAAATGCGAAAGCAACACAAATGCACCCACACCCCCATGGATCATTTGTGAACAGTTTGTCATCCACATAATTCAGGCGTCAGGTACAGGTTCAGGCGCAGGCCTCTGCAGAGACGTCTGGGGATGAGCACAACTGAAGCGAAAGCTGTCAGCAATACCACTAAATTTGAATGGTCTTTATTTTCTATTATATTTGTCCGAGTGCGGTTTAGCCATTTCAACTCTCAGTGCTATTTATTCAAGGACAAGGAGTCGACTATAGGAAATGGGATTCTCAAGCGTTTCTAATCAACTTTGACCGAAGAATCAGCACGAATTGAATTGAAAAATAGAGAATCACACCACGAATTTATCAAAGTCCCAAAGTACCTGTCACACATTTTTTGAAAATATTCATTATTTGTCACGCTCTACACACTGCGAGCTTCAACTGTCTTTTCCCCTAAAACAAATACATCTTCCTGAACCGCCAGAGTTGGCCGCCTGGGCGGTGGCCTGTTCTGTTTTACTGAAGCAGTCAAAAGGCGACCGAAAGAAAAACAAAAACTTGTCATCAGAGGGGAGATTCCAGCAATCTGACCTGCCATTCGAGGAGACAGCGAGAAGTCTGCGGCGTGCGAGACGTCAGGTGGAGCCTCGGCTCTGTTTGCACCAACAGCTCACGTCAAGGTGAAGTCTGACTCCTCTCTGAACCCTCTTTGAACTTCCCTGACAGCTTCTGTGATATGAAACGCTCCCCTCCCCCCCCGACATCCCCGTCCAGAACTTTTGTCATGCTTCACAAAGCGGCCAGCTTTTGATGGAGACCATGTTCCTCTCCGGTATGTGACAGAGAGATGGTGGGATGTGCCGGTTAGATGCCTCAGGTATGGGTGGCTTTCCCCTTTGGATCCTGCCAGTTCAGTATGAAGCAGCCAGGAATCACACTGGGCGCTGATGTGGTTCCTGCTGCTGAGAGAGGTTTGATGGTCCAGTAATAATCACAATTAATTCCCAGGAATGGTTTTGATACTATAATTGCGTTTGGTTAATAGCGGGGAATCCCTAATACTGAGGAATGGGAGAAATCAAGTATTTGTACAAGAGCCCCAAATAAAATAAGGATTCTGGAGATGCAGTTATCACTTTTTTATCGTAAAAATTGGTTAAATTAATAGAAATTAACAGCAGACAGCTGTTTTCTGCAAAAACAGCTGTGATATATCAACTATAAGTGACCCGCCGGGCACCAAACTGCAGACGCTGCTAGCAGCTACATGGTGAACACGGCAGCTAAAGAGCCAGATATTTCCCTCAGGTGCTGGAGACCAAAACAGAGCTAAAAGCAAAGTGCTAAACTCTTTGGTAACATGTTCGCAATAACAGCTTCATAAGCTGATAATACATAAATCTTGTCAATTTGTTCCATTGCTCTTATGTGGCAACAGCATTAATTTCTGCATCTTTTAAGACGACTCGATTATCAGAAGTGTCCTGAACAGAGCAGGCCGTGCTGAAAACTTCAGAAGATTCCATCATTTGGATTACAAGTAATCACTGAGCTCTTTACCAACCTTATTCCTTATTCCACACTGTAGAGTGGTAATTTGTTGCCGGTAATAGTAAACATTTGATGCATCTTTAAAGAGTAAATCGACCGTGAACTACACAGCTGTTGTCATCTCTATACTGTATATTTTAATTAGGTTCTGGCCAAATCCCAATCAGTGGGGTCAAAATGAATATTTTCCATCAGCTGTCAAAGCTAAGAACAGCTGAGAAAGTGCTCTTTGTGATTCATTATGGTTTTACCGCAAAACAAACTCTGCAATCCATTATTAGTTTTGCATTTGGACACAATTTTTACACCCGTGTTTTTTTTGTTTTATTTTTTTTTAATAGTGCTCCGTTGGCCCTGGCCTTGGTTTGTATTTTGTCTCAACCCCCCTAGGGTTCAGTGTCGGTGTTGCCTGGATTGGATCGTGATCTCCATCTCATTTGGACTCAACTCTGGTGGTCGCCTTGACCACAGCGCTGCCACGAGCGCATGCATCTCGCTCGCCGCTGTCCATCTCGCTCCGTCAGACAGCAGCGGGCTCAGCCTCTCTGCGTGGAGCCAACTGTAGGCTTGGCTCAAGCAGAGGGGACACACTCCATCAAGCGCCGCAGCTTCTCTCCACTCCCCCTATGCTTCCACTCCTCTCCTGCTAATGATTAACATCATAAATCACACTGCACTGTTTTTCTCCCACTGCCAGCAGTGAGGGAAGCAGCTCCTCAATGACCCAATGCACTCAGCAGTAGCAGGGAGTGGGTGTGGATTGAAAATTGTGTTTTTGGTTTGATATTTAGGTTCAAAATATTTTTGCAAATGCTAGAATTTGTCCGTTCCCAGTCCGGTAACACTGAGATCCAACCCTGGCCATTACATTAGCTACCAGCTGCCTACGTAAACACACCCTGAGCAGAATTTACACCTCACAGCGACTGGCGGGTTCAGATTCCAGCTTTATCATCAACGAGGACTGGTTTGTGATTCATCTTTCAAATGCAGATGTATTATTATTGTGTTGTGAAATCTCATTTCACAATATATTGTCACATCTCTTGTACCATGCTCAAGCCTTACTGGCCCAATTGTTGCTCTAAATTGCTCAGCTGCAGCTGAACCAATGTTTTAACACAGTTTTCATGTTTTAATTTCTAGTTCTTGAATTTAAACTAATGCAATTGTGGTTTCTTTACATTTTTCTGTAATATTAAGGTTAAGTAGTTGAAATTAATCAATTTAATGAACGCTTCAAAACTTGTGAACGCATCGTTTTACCAAATGCTTTGAAATTCGTAGATGTATCCAGTTCCTACAGTAACTGATTACATTGTAATTAAGATGAAAAACTGAGGCAACAGGTAATGCTTCATTATTAGGGGCATTTTTATCAGCCACTGTCCACACTGAGCCCAGTTTCTGACTGCTGTTCGCCTGAAGCTTTCTCTACCCCTGACAATTAGTTTTATTCTTTTTTGTAAGGGGCTAGAACTGGTCTCAGACATATTTCTGTCCTGTGGCTTGTACTAAATGTAGCCGAATCCTCTCCGAGAAGTGAAACAAAAAGAAACAGTAAAGGAAAGCCTTCATGACTCCCACTGTGACCTGATGATCGTCTGTACGGTAAACTTCACTGACATTTATATCATCATCACTAGAGATTTACTTTCAAGAGGACTTCTAGATTTCAACAGCCTCACACTTGCGCGGTTCATTGAAATTGTCTGGTGACAGCTGTCTGCCTGGAGGACTGACCACGACACTGTGGATTCAAACGAGGACCTTTATGTCCTGATGGGCCTGTTGCTGCACCGTATTCTCATCCAAAAAAAAAAAAAAAAAAAATGCTTCTCATGCTTTCCTCATGCTTAGTATTCAAATTGTTTGACACATTCACGTCTGTACAACCACAGTTTTCTCTTGAAGGCCATGCACAAGGCCAGAGTTGCAACTGTCGAGGATGGGGAAAAACATCGTGAAAACACTTTTCACATCAACCTACTGTGGTGCCATCCGGCCTGATGATTCAGACAAGTGTTGGCCTGGTCACAAACATGTCTTAACGGCAGCGATGTCCATGCAGGATGAGCCCATGTGGTGCAATGAAACAACACGGTCTCATTTGTTTTCATGTTCTCTTGGTGCATTTTCCTGCAGGCTCCAATACTTTTCCTCTTATTTCTGTAAATTCTACTTAAACTCTGCTCAAGTTTGAACACTTCAAACACTGGCAGTCATGTTTTGTCTAGAGTTGTGCATCTTAGGACAATTTTTTCTACTCACATCCACTTGAATCTACTTGCCTCCACTTGTGTCGGTGCATTGCATTTCCATCTAATCAAGTCACCTCTAAAACAGCCCGAAAACACATTTTAAATGAATTGGAGGCTCAATCAACCCTTTCCCCTTGGTGTCAGCCTCACACAGCAATGAAATTTCCAGCATAACAGAACACATCATTTAACCTGCTCCATGAACTTGTGTTAGACTGGAAAAAAAAATTCTAAAACCAAGCAGATAGAAAATCTCCTCGCTATCCTTTCAGGTTTAGAATCACAAGCTGCAGCACATCAACAATCCAGCACTTTGGGAAAATGTGTCAGTAATGGATGACTCAGGGACAAACCGTAGGAAATATTAAAGTGTAACGCCAACCTGAACCTCAGCTGTTATGACTCTCGGAGCCCTCAGTTTTAATTATTGATGTAAACATCCACTTTGACACTTTCTCTGCCAGTGATGACAACCCCAGCCGCTTGCCCGACACATGAAAGAGTAATGATGCGCTGCTAGCCTCGCTATCGGTGGGGTTCAGGGGATTAGCCAGAAATTTGCTGTCCAAGCAGTAATGCACATGGTCCCCCACCTCCCAACGCCCTCACTCTTCCTGATAAGGCACATTTCACACAAGGTAGGAAACTTAAAAGACAGTGGCTGTGAGATCAAAGTGGCCTACGCCGCTGATCCTCAAGGGAAGAGGCTGAGGGCACATTTAAATGTCTGCACCATTCATAAAAGTCGGGCTGGAAACCCAACAACGATAAGCCTCTGGGGCATGTACATATTTGAAGTCAGCAAACAACAGTCTAAAGGGAATTACAAATGAAAAGTATGGAATTTTGAAGAAGCAAAGCTCAAACTCAACCTTTTTCTGGGTTATGCAGAGTACAAGAAGCCGTATTTCAGCTTGCTAACATGGCCCTCAATTATGCGGGAGCTGATTAAGCCAGGATGTGGTCACATAAATTTTCTGAATAATCTTCAGGTAGTTGCTGTCTGCCTCTTCACACGAGTTGAGCAGAAACTCAGGACAGCGCCAATCACATTGGCCCTCATCTGACCTGATTCAATCTCTTGCAATACATGAAAAATGATCAGCGCTGTCTTATGCAATGTGCAGATACAGAGCCATCAGATTTCGCTTCTTTTTTTTAAGCACATCCAATTCCAGCTAATTATTTTTTTCTCAAGTCTGAAAAGTGCTAATATACAATTGGAAAAGATTTAAACATGATTGAAATATTATTCAACTTGCGCTACTGAAAATGCAATGTGATCATGCTAACTGAATTCCAAGCATATCTCAGCAACTGTTGAAAGAAATGATTTGTCTGCTTCCAAAAAAAGCAACTTTAGTCTTAACTCTGTATGTCGGCGTGAGACCGGGTGCTCTTTAAACTCCAAAGCTGTTTCACACCATGAAGCACAACAAAATTAGAAGGCTTGAAATGCTTCAATCAGCTGAATAACTAAACCTGATGGCTTCAGTTTTGGTGCTGATCGTTTCTGAGGCTGCACAGTCACTAAATAGTCACTGTTCCATGCCTAACTCAGAGATTAGTAAACAAACTTCATTAATAGTGACACTGTAAAATAATAACTGAAAGAGACTTCGAAAGATGTTGCGTTTGCTTGCCAGACTGCATTTAACAATTTATTTGTCAAAGGCAAGGGTACAAAGCAATAGCAGCCAAAGGCTGCTAAATGATACAAGCAGTCTCACAGGAGATTGTCAGTTGTGTGGGGGGCTGCTGACAAGCCCTGAGCCCTTTCCACACATGGCAGCAACAGCACTGGGTTTTTTGTTCAATTATCCTGGTAATAGTGCTGTAATGACTCATTCCGTTGCCTCAATGTACTGATTACAAATATATCTTTGTCTATAAACAATTCAGCATGTGTGCTCACATGAATTTACTGTTCCAGACAGATCACAGCTTTTTGTTTCAACTCGGCACGGGAATCCGCACTAATAGAGAACAGCAGTGACTCAGAAAGCAACAAAACCAGAGCATTCGCATAAAGGCTACCTAAATAATTGGCAGTTTCCACAAGTTATCCTCTGGTTGAATTGCAGACACAATAAGAAGCACAGAAATACACTCAAAGGGAATATACAATGCTTTTTAGACTCCTGTCCATGAGTCCTGATGACGTTGTGTAGGCAGCTGTACAAAACTGCTTTATACAAACCTTTTGCAGGCAGTTACACAGGAATCTTGAGGCTTTTGGTCCTACAAGGATAAAGTAAAGGATTCACAGAAATCTACAGACCTGAACAGGCAAGCTGCCAGAGTGTCTTTCATGGACAATCAACTGGACCCTGATCTAATGATGCTGAAACTTACAGAGCATTACGGGTCACGACATGATAGAGAAGAACTTTACTTATACAACCTTTATTTTCCCTCTAAAGACCATTGAGGAAAGCATAGATGTTGGCATTGTCCATTTCTGTGAACCATGGATATGTTCTTCCCCTTCAAACTTTCCATTTCTTTCCACTTTTCACTTCTTAAGTTTATGTCATGACAGTGCTGTGGTTAAGGTCTGGTTGGATTTAGGCAGAAAAACCTCTTGATAGGGTAAGGAAAAGATCATGTTTTGGCTTAAAATACCAGGGCTTTCTGCCACAAACAGGGCTGGAAAATGTACCAGCTCAAATAGTGGTCATTCCACCACCATCCTCTCCTTCTCCGGTTGACAAACTCAGCTCATATACATTTATTTTGTTTATCTTGTCACTTTGATACCAATTGTAGAAACGTTGATATGATCAATACATACGTTGATATGTTATGAAATGTACAAATTTAACATTGCAAGTGTACAATGGCAACATTTTATCCTGGTGAAAGGGCTGATTAATTATGCATTTGTTGCAGCAGCTTGTCACATTTGGCATACAAAAATCTGGGCACAATTTCTGTTACTGTGAGCTAAGCGGGTAAAAGATGACCCAGTTTCCAAAGTCACAATGCTAAAGATGAAACACTCTTTTCAACCTTTTCAGCAAGATTAGTGCATTGCTTTTGTTTTGTTCAATTTTAGAGTAAAAAAAAAAAGGAGCAGCATGCAAAAGTTTGGTCACTGCAAGAGAGTTCAGCTCTAACTACTACTAGGGTCTCAATTAATCAGGTTATTAGTGTTATGGTTTGTGTACAATCATTAGGAAAGGCCAGGTGATGCAAAGTTCAAAACTTTACAAATACTCTGACTCCTCAAACCGTGTCCCAACAATCAACAGCCACGGGCTCCTCTCAGCAGCTGCTGAAAATGAAAATAATTGATGCCCTCACAGCAGGAGAAGGCTATATATGAAGAAAGCAAACAGTTCTCAGGTAGCTGTTTCCTCAATTTGTAATGTAATTAAAAAATGGCAGTCAACAGGAACAGTGGAGGTCAAGCTGGGGTCTGACACACCAAGAAAACTTTCCAAGAGAACTGCTCCTAGCATTGATAGAAAGGTAAATCAAAAACAAGTCTGACTGTAAAAGACCATCAGGAAGATTTAGCAGACTCTGGAGTGGTGGTGCACTAAACTACTGTGTGGCAACACCTGCACAAATATGACTTTCACGAAAGATGAAAATTAAAAGTTAAATTTTAAAATAGAACTTTTTGGTCGCAGTGAGCGAAGGTATCTCTGGAGAAAAAAAAAGATTGACAACTTCATGAAAAGAGCACCTCTCAAAACTGTGAATCGATCATGCTTTGGGCTCGTGTTGCAGCCGGTGGCACGGGGAACATTTCACTGGGGGAGGAAGAATGGCTCCAATTAAATACCAGCAAATTCTGGAACCAAACATCCCACCGTCTGTAAAAAAGCTGAAGATGAAAAGAGAATGGCTTCTGCAGCAGGATAATGATCCTAAACACACCTCTAAATCCACAATGGACTACCTGAAGAGGTGCTAGTTGAAAGTTTTGGCCCTCACAGTCCCCGGACCTAAAAATCATCGAAAATCTGTGGACAGTCCTCAAAGGAGCAGTGCGGGCAAGACGGCCCAAGAATCTCACAGAGCTAAAGGCCTTTTGAAAGGAAGTATGCTTCGAAAAGGACCTGAAAGACTCTTAGCTGGCTACAAAAAGCATTTACGAGCTGTGATGCTTGCTGAAGGTGGTGTCACTAAGGACTGACAAGGTGCCCACAATTTTGCTTGGAGCCCATGTAAATGACGAAGATTAATAAATCTTAATCATGCTTTAAATATTAAATTAAAGTGTCATCTGTAACTTTATGAGATATTTTGACCACACTATTGCACGCCACTGCACTTGATGTCACATGTGATAATGAGGCACAAACCCACAGGCTGTGTTTCTGCCGAATGCAGTATGTTGTAAATCAGCCATTAAAAAAAACACAAAGATATTGTCCAGGGAGAGTTCACTTTTTCCTACACCAAAAGAATGCCTTTTGTGGCCTGCATTGCTGCTTTTACAGTCACTGTTTATCCCAACAGCAAATGATTACTGTACACTTTCGAAACACACAAATCTAATTCTGTCCCCCGTGAATTACGATGAGGTTGGCCAGCCTTAAGGATCAGATCTGGAGTCAAATTAGATTTGCCTGCTGGCAGAACACAGCGTTCCAGTGTCTGATGGGACACAAGCCATTTCCCCATGACGGGTGTCGTGGGCACGCATTTGAAAGTGCCTGAATGGACTATTAATCATTGTATAGTGGTTCAGAAAAGTACAATTTCTGAACATGAGGGCAATTCTGCTTTACAAAAAAGACTTAAAGTTCAGTTCCAACAGTTCATGTGTCAGTGCACCATCCTGTGAAGGAAAGGTCCAAACTTTGTGTTTTTTTAAAGTCACAGCAGGTGTGAGTGTGTTCTTGAGGCAGCAGCGTGCATGTGGTGAAGTCTCACAAAAGTGTACCAGAGGTGATTCCTCATTCGTTATACATTCAAGCTACTTTGAGATGTCTGAGCTCTGTCGGTGGAGGAAATGACGTGTTTCACAAGCCAAGAAATTGAAGGAAAGCAGAAAAGATTTGCGTGAAATGATTCTAATCTGAGACAAAATTGAGTGCGGCCCCGTGGACTCATTTAGTCAGGTGTAAAATATATCAAAATAATATCTTTGGGTCTTGTGTTCGGTCATAACTGGACCTCTGCACTGGTTTTTTGGATTTGTGCACAACATACACAGAGATAAAATGCATATCAATCGTCACACTTGACAAGGGTTTTGATGCTCGCCAAATGTATTTCTCACAATGTTCGACTGTTCCTTGAATTCCCGCAGCCCTATTCACTACGCCAAATAGAAAATAACATCACCTTGACTTGAATAATGCATTTTTCCATCGAAATCACTCGCTGAGGTTTTGGCCCAGTTTTTCATGGATCTAAATTGGATTTTAATCAACACACTCACAGATTCAGTGCCCCCCCTTATGACATCTCGGGAAATGAAATTCAAACTCATTGACTCACAAAGCAGCAGCATGGGACGAGCCAACTTTCTCCATTAGACAACCACGGCCTCAGAGGGAGGGTGCTAATCCCCGTCCCCAGAAGAATCACTTTTTATCTATGCCAGTGCACATTCTGCTTCACCTTCTGATCATGTCACAAGACGTGCCACAAATGGCAGAGACACCACCCTGCACCAACAATCTGGACGTCGTTCGCACCTGAACGTGTCTTGCAAGGGGTGGGACATCACTGTCACAGTCTGGGGGGCTGCAGCAACACAGTAGGCAAAGATAAGGCTGTACCACAAACCAGAACTTTTGATTTCCTTTTTTTTTTTTTTTTTTTTACATGATTTATGTGGCGACTGTGTGTACTAGTGGCTTAAAGTTTCTCCACGAAGTCGCTCGAACACCTGGGGCCAGAGGTGTATTTCCACACATGCGAGAGCGTGTATGCATATTCATGTCTTGTGCACACATTACACAGAATTTTAGTCTGGAACCTGGATTGAATTTTATGCACCAGGGCCCTTGTAAGAGTGCCACCTGTGTGTCTCTGTTTGTAGTCATGTTGGATGGACTGCGTATTCCTCAAAAGCTGGAGAAGCTGCAGGGAAAATGGACATTACTCCTTCGTGTAACCTTGAGCCAGACGAATGGATGCCGTGCGAGGAAATGCCATAGATGTCCATATGAAAACGAACGTGCACTGACGAACACAAAGCCTTCTATAATCAAACTGAGTTCTGTGTGATTTGGTCCTGGTGTGTGTCTGATTACTGCAGTGAGTTAATGTTCTTCGCTTGCCACAAATAACATTCTGAATTTACATGGCGGCACATGATATTGTTTAAATAAATAACAATGATATTTATTTCCTAATCCTGTTAGTGCTGCAGTTGTAATAAGTGGCGAATCTTCTGCCGAGAGACCGGGTCTCCAGAAGAATCAATGATTATGACCAATTAATGGTTGAAGGTAGCACACTTTCTAACTTGTTTCTGAATAATTTGGAAGGTTTTTCAACTTCAGCAAGGCTGTGTACTCTACAAGGTTGATAACACAAGAGGGACCTTATAGAAAACGTGGAATACATCTTAAAATTATAAGTCTATAATTAATCTTGGGTGCAGACAAGAGTCCTACTATTAAAATAAGATGCTTATTCAGCACTTTGAATAGGTCCTGTATCCTCCTTAGGTAACACAAAAGCATGACAAAATACTTTCTGCTTTTAAAAGACACTTGAAAAGAACAGTCCACATGGCTGATCTGCAACATAAATCTAAAAGCGACCTTGATTATTATCATGCAAAGCCCTTGTGGAACATAACAATACATAAAAGCATCCATTTGGCGAGCAGAGCGGCCTCTCAGTCATCAGCTCTTGCAATGGAAGGAGGGGGAAAGTGCACAGCTGCAAAGTCTTGTTGCAGATGTTAAATTTATTCAGCATCTCTCAACTTGAAGAGAACGAGACTCAATGGGAGCACAGCCAGTAGTTCAGGGCTTTATGCAGTCTGGTGTTACGCTGTCATGAACGACTTCGGACTCTCTGAAGCTGGTTCATGCAGGAATTTGCATGTGCTTTGACCAGTGATTTGCAGCAGAGTGGTAGCAGTGTGTAAAGTCATTGTTCATCTAACCACCTCTCATTAGCACCATCCACACTCAGACCTCAGTCTTTGGGGTCGAAACAGATGTGCGTAGGTTTCTGAATTTGCCTCTAATTGCAGTTTGCTGTAGAAACTGCCCCCCTCTACTACTCTTTGAATGCAACCAACAGCTTTCAAGTAGGCTTTTGTTTTAAAACTCGAATCAGGGATGTCTAGCTGTGCTTTCCAAAATTGTTAAAAATACCTTTTCATTGCATCGGATGTGGGATTGGCTTAGATTTACAACTATGCTGTAGAAAGCTAGTAAAGTGAGAAATGAAAAAGCTCATAATCCACAATAATTACATATTTTTATTACCCACTTTTGTATTTTCATACACTTTTTGTTCACTGGTTGTTTGGGAGCAGACTAATTTCTGCAGTTTGTGCTGTGCAGCCTTTTGCATTTGACCCTCTCTCACTGATGAAGTTGTTCCAGTTGTAATTCTGCTGTCTCTGTGCAGGCTTGAATGCACAATGCATCTCTGAAAGGTTCGACTCCAGTTGTAAGAGCTATTTTATTTAACCTTAAATGTTTTTGATGGAAAACACAGCTGCCAGTACTCCCCATGGAAATACGAAGGCTTCTGCTTCCAGTCCCACTCTCGCGGAGATCACGTCACATGGAATCATCATTTCAGTTAAAGGGTTCTAATAATATATGATTGTATGCCTGAATGGGTTAAGGTTTATTGAGGACGTCACTTTAAATAACATGGCGGTCCAAGTCGTTTTATCAATAGAACAGGCTTCCTCACATCACCTCACAGACTCAGTAGTTATGCTTGAGGGCACTTACATCCTTGTTGGCACCTGGGGTATTCCGTTGCATACTTGACATGCACTCCCATCTGAGACTGCTAGTGTCACACTTTGGCCTGAGGGTTAAAGCCGGCCAGGGTAGCGAGGGAGTCAGCCTCTCTGCCTCGCCTCCCAGAGGAGTGAAGCACATGTGCATTGTGAGCATGAACTGACTGGGTTTGTCACAACGACCCCCCTCCCCCGTGCTGTAGTGCTCAACCTCTGCATCAGCTCTTCTGTCACCATCTGAAGTACAGCTCCAAGTGCATTGTGAAACTGAAATTTAAAAAGACAGCTGAAGGAAAGCAATAAGCACCGGGGATAAATTATAGTTTTGCCTGTCTGAAAAGCACACTTTCCATATTTCGCTCTTACTATGCGGTTATTATGGCTCTACACTAAAAAGATGTGCATAATTTGCTCATCTCTTCAAAATGTGAAACAATGTGGAGGCACAGCGTGTTTAATTTAAAATAAAATACGGATTCCTCACTATTCAGCCAGCGATTAACATGTGTGGTGAAAGCAGTCAGCTGCTGTTAAGCTTATCATTCAGTCATGAAATCGGAAAGGACTGAAGACGGACTGCATCACGACCTGTACATGGTCTGCTGGTTTTAAGACCAGGTCACAATGCAAAGGTTTAGTGAGGGGGGGGGGGGGTTGTTGAGCATACAGAGTCCGCACAGCTGGTGTCTCAGTGGGAGGCGGACAAGGCCAGTTAGATCCACACATAATGACAGACTTTTCTTTCATTTACTCCACTGATGGCAACAATAACACTTATTCCCAGTGGTGAGAAGTGCAAATTAGCTGATCAATATGTGCTCTTGCATGTGCTTATGTACTCAGAGGATGTCTAGCAGGAACAACAGATGATTATGAGGCTGGAGACCACACTTAGCACCCGTGTCTGTTCCTGCGGTCTGCGCACTACAGGAAGACAAAAGACAAACACGATCCGCTGTGACGTTGCTAATTCTGAGTGGATAAAAAGCTGTGCTGTCAGAGAACACACGTAGCGACACGTGAGGACGGATCAGAACCGGACAGCAGGATCAGCATTGAAATTTTTACCTTTAAAAAGATGAGGATCATCTTCAAAAACAAGCTTCTGCTGTATGTGTTGAAAAGTTTATGCAATCACCGCTTCAACATAACAATGCTACAAAGCAACATAACAACACCAGACTGGAAATTGATGTGCACAAGAACTCCATTCAACTCAAATGCCGAACAGTTATGAACTTTATGTAAGAATTTTACCTCTGAGCACAGATCAACAAGGTTTATTGTGGTGTTTTATAATCTGGTAATGCATTCACATGTCAAACCGGCTGCACGAAGACCCCTTAAATAAACACGCATCGTCAGATAAATACCCAAACTCACACAGTACGGAGTTCGACACGGTAGCAAAATACATGCAGTTCCACTTTCAGCGCTCCATCTCCTGTTAGCAGATATCAAAGGAAAGACAAGCAGTAAAAATAAAATAACTGTTTCATGAAAAGCATCTCTAAAATAGCTAGAGCAGAAAAATCATGTAGTATTCATTAGAGCAGAAGCCCCACAGTAAAGTCTACACTGCAGTACAGTTGTTCTGTAAGTTCTGAATGCATGAAGTACTTATGATATTCTGTACAGAACATATCTGCGCAAATGGATTTATAGGCCTAATTTAATTTGACATTCATTTTCCATTTCCTCAGAACATCATTGAGTATTTACAATGCAAGAACGTCTGATCGTATGAATATGCATGACCACAGGAGTGTTTGATAAATGATGATAGGACACGCAACGCTACCGCAGTTACACTCCAGCTTGTACCCTTTCTGTGCCAGTTACACTTCACTTAAAATGACTGAGCCTTTGATGTAATCTGAAGCAGCAAAAAAAACATTAATGGCGTGATTTGCATGAGGTGATTAAGAGCAAAGTCACCTGAGGGTTTTATCTTCTGGTTAAGTAAGACTAGAGTCACACTGAGCATCGCTAGGCTTCAACAAACAGCGAGCTACAGATTCTGAGTAATACAGATGATTCAAGACAAATCTGTCCCCTGTTTACAGAGCGAATGCTGACACGGATTAAGGTACTGGAGGGAAACAGATTGGTAGGGAGATGAAGGAAATTAGCAGTAAATGTAAAACCAACTTTACAGTTTGAGTTTTATATATTTGTTAGATTTACTCTGCACTGACGATATTTAAAGATAATAAAGTGAGATTAAAAAAAAAAGAGGAACCACTGCACATATTTCTATACCCACCATCATTTTCAAGGAGAATTACCAAGGATGCAACCATGTTTTTGTTATCACTCCTCGTTGCTCATCATGACTACAAAGAGTAGAAAAGTATGGTCCTTATATATTGTGTAAGGTAGATATACAGGTTAGATTATAAACTAAAATAACTAATTGATTAGCAGAAACTATGATTCTAACTAGCATAGTCGAAGCAGAACAAGTCTATTTATACATTTTAGCTACAAAATAAAATGTTACATTTCTTTTATTCCAAACAATGTAAGTTTGTTTAAATTGAGAACGACTGAAAGCACCATTGAAGCGATCAGTCAAAGCAGTATTTAGCAGCAGGTCATGCGTATTAATGCCTAACTGGACAGGCAGCAGGTTATTTGCTGGTACATGAGGCTAAACTAATCCTGCAAAAACAATAATAAAAGACATCTGAAATGCATCAACATTGTTCTTTGGATCTTTCTGAAAGTGTAAGCGGATGATGTGACCTATGTGGAATCTATTTGAATGTGTGACAAATTTACATTAAAGGAAATAGAAAGATGAGAGGGGTGTGAATGTGCATACTTCACGTTTTAGCAATTGTATTTGTATATTGTGTAATACTGATTATGTGGGGCAGTTCAGGACCGCTGTAGTTAGTCAGTTATATTCATTTTTGTCATTTTTATTTGTTGTCTTGCTTATCTTTATGGATAACGCCTTGGTTGTGCTGCTGCTATTAGTTTGCTGTTTGGTTCTGTTTTAATTTATGTGTTGGTTATTAAGTTTTTTCTTTTTCTTTTTGTGAAAATATGGTCAAGTGTGTATGTAGTGCATGGCATAAATAATTTGAGTCAAACCAAACAAACAATAAATAACATAACTGCTTTTTTTTTTCTCTCCATCTTAATTGCTGCAGGTGCCACAAAGAAAACTGCTCAATCATCATGAAAGTTAGTTCCCGCTTGGAAATGAATGCAAAAACACAACAAATAATTTTCCTTCGGCTAATAGGCTGCTGTGTGGTGGATATCTGATAACATCTGCGACAAGACTGATGTCCTATCACCGTTACGAACCATGGAAAACGAGTGCTAGATCTGACATTACATGGCAGGAGAAAAAAAAAGCTGATGTTACTCAACATGATGGAGATGCACTAATTAATTTTCTCACTCTGAAAGTTATGTCACTTGTCACTCTAGGGTGGATGTGAAATGCTCCTCTCTGACTTCTCTTCTTCCTCACTCTTATTCGGCTTGAGGGCAGCAACTTGCCTTTCAACTCCAACTACTAAAGCATTTCTCACTCAGGTCTAACTTGGGAGTAATTTAAATGGGGTTTCTGGAGGTTTGACAGACAAGTCTCACAGTGCAGACCCTGCAGCGTCTCAAGTGAAGCCAGGCAGCGGGAACCCAGTCACTCATTTCGTTTAAACATCAGTGGCAAAGTTTTCAAGTAATATTTGTTGTCATGTACTTTGATAACCCCTGATTGCATGCATTATTTGCCCGATTGAACTAACTCAGCTTGAAAGCCAGCCAACTATCCACATTTTCCCATTGTCCATCTCTTCTCCCCATATGGGCTTTTATATGAATGGATATTCAGCTCCGCAAGTGGTGCTCTCCCAGAAAAATGGGAGTGACTCTGAATTATGCTGCTGACCTTCCACGCAGAACTTCGAACCACCTCTCGTCTATATGAACTCTGGAAGAAGCCGTGGCCCTAATCAAGTACAAGCACTTTGTATTGATTTCCTAAAAGTTCTCTTATTCTGTCATTGCTGAAAAGTTTCAGCAAAGGAGAGTTTGGTTGGTGTCTTGTCATTTGGGTTTATTGTCACAGCCGAGGGGTTTGTGATAGATCCAGTTTTCTAGTTGGATTTCATCACAGAAAGTTCTCCGCTGTCTTAGAAAATATAACATTGCCTCGGCCACATTATTTTTAGTTCTGTCACTGTGTGCTGTATTATATGGCAAGCATATGCATAAAAATCCTTTCCCACTGACTTCCTGGAAGACACTTTATCAAATCAACAATCAAGATCAATTAGCGTGAGCTATGTGAAGTGCTGTATGCTACACATTTGCAGGGTCGAAAAACATGAAAGGTCCTCACTGAAACTGTTCTATACACAGGAGATATTCCACCACACTGTTTGATTACAGCTCATCCTGATTCTTCTCTGTGGAAGTGGCTCAGAAATGTTTGAGATTACAATATTCCCTCTTAATGAAATGTAAATTTCATTTGTTTAGCGCTATTGACAAAACGTTTTAAGAGTCTTTTGTGCTAATGAGTAATACACGGTTGATTTAGTCATTCAAAATTGATTTAATGCAGACATCAACTGTCAGCTCGAGGTGTACAGACCTGCCGCCAGAGTAATTGAACAGTATTTTTTGAGTTTTTCCAAGCAGAGGCAGAAGATTTACTGCATCAGGAGTGTGCTTCATATATATTTTTTTGCTGCTTTAACTATATAGGCCATTATATACCATATCAACTGGTATTGAGGTAGGCTAAAACAAGTAGTTTTATTGCATCTGGTAGGTATGTGATCCAGGTGTAGAATGGTATTGGACACAGCAGAAACACACAGCAGCACTGAATGAATGGCAAATAATTTCAGCACACTGTAAAATGTCATCATCTCTCAACCTAAAAAGACCCAAGTGAAAAACACAAGAAGTGCTGCATGACTGTAGAGTACACAAAACAAATACACTGTTCTCTCAGGACTGCATGCAATCCCCAACATGGAGAGAACTCTGTTGTGAAGTTTGCGGACAGCGCCACCATCAACAGTCGGACTGCTCCTCTGAGCATTTATTTCTGGAGGAAAATCAACAGTCTTGCAGGGTGGCACACAGAAACTAACCTACTGCTCAACATCAGCAAAACCAAGGAGCTGATTGTTGACTTTAGAAACAAGGAGGCAAATACACACATCCCTGTCGACATCAGTGGAGCTGAGGTGAAGCACGTGAGCAGTTTGAGGTTCCTGGGAATCAGCATCGCAGAGAACCTGTCATGGACACACAGCTCCAACCTGGTAAAGAAAGCTCAGAAGCTGCTGTACTTCTTTAGGAAACTTAAGAAGGCAAAATTCTTGTGCCAGGTTCTTGTTAACTTTTGCAGAGGAGCAACAGAAAGCATCCGGGAAAGATTACAAATTGGCATAGGATGCATGGCCCAGGACAGGCGGTGTCTGCAGCAGGTGATCAAAACCACCCCGAATGTCATCAGTAGCCATCTACTGACCATCAGTGATATCAGTGAGGTGAGGTTGCGACACAGAGCCCAAAAGATGCTAAAAGACTATATTTCAAAGTGCATGACAATGAGAATACATGAGATGTAGATATGTGAGACCGACCCAAGCCACAACCTGTTCATCCTGCTGCCGCTGTCTGGCAAGCGATACAGAAGTATCCACTGCCCATTTGAAATGGCTGTGTTATGGGTCAGAGGCAATTCAAATTTTTTGTTCAATTCCATTTGTTATATTAATTAGCGTAGACCAAATATTAGAAACATCCCTCATTTGCATTTGCATAATATGCACAACAAGTAAATCACATAATAGATAGATATACTTTATTTATCCCAAACTGGGAAATTGCAGACAACAATAATGATAAACTTTCTTTGTATAGCACTTTTCATACAGGAATTACAGCTTTTCAGTGCTTTTCAGGAAAAATCACCTGCACCAAGTGAGTGTTTTCCATAGAAAAGACAGAATGGACATAAAAACAGATAAAATCTGAATGTAAAATAAGATGGACCCTAAAACCCACTTGACAATGATAATAAAGATAAAAATAAAAAATAAAATTAATGCATAAAACCACACAATAAAATATTAAAACCTAGGGTAAAAATAGAGCAGAGTAAGAATGAAAGTAAAAATAAGGATAAAGCATGAAATCACAGCATCTACTTCTATCTTTAAAACAGTGGGATCAGCAGTGCCTGTACTACTGCTGCAAACAGAAATAGTGTCATTCTAAATTATTGACAAAATTGTAGTGAACTCAGTGAAAGCCTACAGCAAATGTCAACAGCGCGTGTTACGAACGTAGCTCTAATTCTTCATGTCTACCTCACCGTAATATCACAAGGGATGTTCACAGCAGATCTCGTGTATTGATAGATGTTTGTCGCAAAAACAGCTTCTGTGTAATCATATGCTGCACCCGGAACACATCAGGTACACCCAGTCAGATTGTGATTATCTCGGCCTCGGCCTGTGCCAGTACAAGTGAGTCCCGCTGCTCTGGCCTGGCCCACAGTCAGACCATCATCCAAAGTGGTCCTCTTTGCATGGTTATCAGGTTTCTCAGGAAAGAGCAGGGACGATGTTACTCCTGATAGCTCTGCAGGACTCCTCTAACCCATTAACATTAGCCACCTAATCCTCCAGCCGGCTGCAACCGGGAGAATCTGACAGGAGTTGTGTCTCCGTCTCCAGTGTCTGAAAACTGCCCTTTGCTGAAGGTGAGGGTGAAATTTGTCCCCCAGACTTTTTAATCTCAGAGGCCCTGTCAGGGAGGCAGTTTAATTATGACTGATACAGCTGTGTGTGTGTGTGTGTGTGAGCTTATGTGTTCATAGAATAGTGACTGTGTGGCTGTGTGTGTGCTGCTGCCAGTGTTTCACAGGCACTGGGGGGCAGCCAGTTTTTCAATTAAGAAGCCAGTCGGATGGACATGAGCTGAGCCCTGTTCTGCACTACACTCATATATTGAATAAAAAAAACCCTGTTTGTCCATATCTGTCTGTAAAAGCACTTCATGGGTGATTAGCCAACACATACTTTGTGCTGTCTGGGCATGTGAGGATGTGTGTTTAGTGGCCTTGAACTCTAAAAATTGTATTTAAATACAACTAACGCGCATTCAGAATCAATCATGTTGTAGTGACAAATGCAATTGCTCCTGCATTAAGTTCAGCGACAACGTTTGTTTGCGTGAATGAAACATTGCATTTTATGTACTGTGCTGGAGTCTCAGGGAGGTAGTCCATGTGGATGGAGGGGGATGCAGGACTGTGAGACCAGAATCCAGGGTTCACATCCAGACTGTGGTTATGTTTAGCCAACAAAAGCACTTTGGTTAAGGTTAGGGAAAGATTATGATTGCCACAATTTTAGGGTTGGGGTTAAAAAGTTGAATAATGTTGCAGTCATGAGTGGATAGTGCATTGCAAGACTGCCTATTCTGGCGGACAAATTAAATTAGTTGTCAGTAAATGTGTGTTCACTATCAATATTTTTGCAACTTGGTACCTTAATTAACAACATTTCCTCATTATGTTAATCCAAAACTCTGCCCGCATTACATTTGCTTCAAAATGTATTTCATGTTGCTAATTAGCTGTATATAAATGCAATCTCTGGGAGACAGGGCTCAAACTATTTATGCAATTTTCCAAACATTTGTGGGAAAACATTTGACGCTTCACCATGACCTCCTGTAAGAGAGGAGTGCTCAACTTTCTAACACTCTCCTGATTGTATTTTCCCCTCCTCCTTTGTCTCTTCTTGCTTTGTCCAACCGTGTCAGACAGCCAAGCTGTCTTTTCTGAACGGCCGAGCTCAAAGGCGGGCCGACGAGAGGTCTGTCGAACCAAGAGGCGAGGATGATGAGCAGCAAGTAGCAAGAAGTCAGATTGCTGCAGCAATATGACATTTGATGCAAGAAGTATAAAAAGAAAAGGCGGTGTCACCTGCAATGAACTGCATTTGTCCTTGCAAGAGATTGTTTTGCAGTGATATTGAAAGTATTAATGGTGCACAGAAGTCAGGGCTTACTGACTGAAACTGCAGGCAGATATATTACAGGAAAATGTAAAAATCTGCAACAAAATGACTCAGGAGTCATTATGCAAAACTCTTGTGGTGTGATATTGGCAATCTAATGTGCAAATGCTCCTTATTCACAGTTAATGTACTGACATTACCAACAGATGTATTCATTCTAGTAGAAGTCTTCTTTTATGCTCTTTGCAATTGAGTGGAATTGTAACATATATGTAATTGTGTTGTGTACATGCACAAACAAGTAATCATTAACATTGAAAGGGTAAAATAGATACAAATATTTCAGTCGCACCGGATTTGTCCTCTTCACTGCATAGCGAGGTTGTGGCAGCTAACTTTCTCATCATCTTTTTATGGTGTGTGTCTCGCAGAGAAGATGAGAGTTACACTTACTGTGACACCGCTGCCAGCATTCATCATCATCATCATGTCATCATGTTACCGAGAGCAGTACATACTTGATACTATAGGAGGAGTTGAGAGGTAATGGTCGGTGCGTGCAGGAATGGATCTGTGCGACTGTGTGCTGAATCACGCCTCCCTTTTCCCGTTTGTGAGGCTCTGGAGGTTCACTAAGGTACAAACATTATTTACTATAAAGTGAACCCACGCTTGAGACGTGCAGAAGCTCTGTGAACATGAGCGGTATACACGAGGACTGGGGCATGAGAGGTTAATGTGAAAACAGGCGTATAGCAACAGCTGCATTTCATCTGGGGAAATATGGCCAAGGTTCTTTAGGATTAGCCAAAGTGGATTTAACTGGAGAGCAAACAATAAGGGAAGGCGCAATTAAAACTGCTTCATTAGACGAATGCCTCTTGACATAAACATATTATTAGCCAGGGAAATGGCAGGCATTTCTTTTTCTTTTCATAAGTTGACTTTATTAGCAGTTCCATTGGTCAGGGCCTCTGGAGGTCGGACAGCTTTAAAAAGAAAAAAAAAAAAATCACACTGCTTTTCTGGTGATACCGCCGCCTTTTCGGTCTTAAATTGACTTTCTTGGTACTTGTTGAGGTCAGGGCGGCGTAATAAGAGGGAAGAGGTTGATCCCCGTTGCTAATTACACGCCACATGGCATTGTTATTCTTTGCTAATTGCATGCTGTGAGTTGCAGAAGATGCCTTGCCTTGGAGATTTTTTAATCTATGTATTACGCCCATGAATTTGGCATCAACACTGGCAGCTCAGTGGCAGTCAATAAAGTCGGTTCCATCATAACCATATAGTAATCCTGCGACAGGGGTGGGGGTGTGGGGGCATTTCACTTTTATTAATCACTGAAATTAAATCTTGGATGCAAGACGCACATGCAGACACTGATGGCTATGAGAGGGGGAGGTATAACACACACACTGACAATTTGCATATAATGCAAGCATATTGCAGAGGGGTGTCTCCGCGGATTCGAGCATATGCCTGTCATCAGTTGTTTTTTTTTTATGTGCATCAGTTTGTTGTTTTTACAATAATTGCATAACATGAGATAGAACATCTCCCATAAGAAAAAAAATCTACCTCCTACATTTCTGAGAAATCTTGTGTATGGATGCCTGAGCCACTTCTAAATGATAAAACCTGAATTTTTCATCTTTTAAAGTGGACTTTTCCCTGATGGTTGAGATGCTTGAGAGTTTGGTAGCTATATTTTTGAGTCACAAGACAGTCCTCATTAAATGTGTCTGTTTTTCTTCTATTTATCATTAGTCAAGTCAGAAAAGCCACAAGGAAGTACTGCGTGTTATGAGGGGTGAGGGAATGCAAATGACTTGTTTTTCCCTAGTCTGCCTCTGAACAAATAGTGATTTAGTCAAGGAAAAAAAAAAAAAAAAAAACACAAATGACACTCAATGAAAAGTGCATCAGTGTCAGCAAAGCAGTGACAGACGTATCTTTCAGAAGCAAATCCTTGAAAACAGCTTTGATAGCTACAATTTGGACTGCTAAAAATGCACATTTTGGAGCGTGCTGTCATCTAAGAGGCTTGCTGTTTTTGAAGGGCAAGTGTTTCCCCCCGTGTCAACAACTCTTTCACCCCAGCTGCTTGACAGACACTGAACTTTTGCATTTTCCAGAGAAAATACAACTTATTAATTGTCTAAGAGGCTGCTCTTGCATCAGTTAGTATATTCATGAATCATAATGTGGCGGAACACTGATATATGGGCTGCAGTTGTTGGGGTGAAAAGGCAAATAACAGCATTTATTCTATCTCTGCCGTACTGTTCAGGGTGCTCTTGCAGATATGTGTGTGTGTGTGTGTGTGTGTGTGTGTGCAAGCACATTTAATAAGATGGGGATGTGTGAATGTGAAGAAAACATCTAGATTTATGGGAACATGTCAAACAAGTCAGCTGAATCACTGGAAGAAGATGAGAAAGGTGTCAACTGTAATACTGCTCACAACTCTGGAGAGAAGGTTGAAACCACGGCTGTGGCAATTAAAATATTCTCTTGCTTTATTTTGAGATCGGGGGAAAATAAAATTTAAGCAAGACTAAAAAGCTATAGCCGCGTTAGCTGCTCTGTCAGGCTGCTTTGAGCTAAACGTGAAGGTCAGCATACTGGTAACATGCTCATATTGGCAATGCTAACATGCTAATGTTTGGCAGGTATAATGTTTAGCATGTTAACCATCTTAGTTTAGCATGCACTGTAGGCATGCATGCTAATTAGCGCTACACACACAGCTGAGGGTGATAGGAATGCCATGTAGCTCAGGAGGTATGGCGGTTGGTGGTCCGATCCCTGGCCCCTGGAGTCCACCTGCTGAAGTATCCTGCAAGACACTGAACCCCAAATTGCTCCCAGTGCCATCGGCGTGCACATGTGAATGGCTGTTGCTCATGATGAGCAGTGCATGAATGTGTGTGTGTGAAATGGTGAATGCAGGCTCGCGCTTTGCGTGGTCAGACAAGAAAAGTCAAGACAAGAAAAATGCTGTATGAATACAGCACATTTACCATTTAACAAAGCCCGATACAATGGTGACCTGCTGGTGATGCTAACTGAAAAGTTAAAAAGGATTAATAGCCCGAATTCGAGGAAGATATGATTGTCTGCAGCAAATGTCATGGCCGAAGAAGACTTTTCTAGAAGAAAAGTCAAGGGGTGATGAATTTCTGTACACTTCAGTGCAACAGTTGGTATTTTGGTTGACCAATAAGCATTGCTATCACTAGAGCCACGCTGCAAGGGGTGGCTTTAGTCGTAAGTGAATTTCAGACTACCCAGAACATATCAAGCTCTGACATCTATATGATTTCTCCTTATTAGAACTCGTTCCAACCCTTTGCCCAGCTCAGCCCATGCTTCAGTCGGTCACAGCCCTGCCAGCTGGCTCAAATCTCCAGACACTGTCTTCACCTTCAACATTGTCTCTCTCTAACCTGCTTCTGTCTCCTTGTGAAGTGACAACAACTGCCTAATGAATTCCCCTTCATTACAAGCACTCTGTCACAAGCCCAACTGACTGGAGAGCCCGTGGTGTGTGTGTGTGTGTGTGTCGTGTGTTTCTGTGTGTGCCTGTGCCCTTTTGCTGTCACCACTGTTGACTTGGCTGACAAAAAGCTGGACATTTTATCTCAGATTAATCTGCTCAGTGGATGCGCGCGCATGTGTGTGCTCGCGTGAGTGTATCTATTTTGATGTATGCCAGAATGCGTCTGTGCGTACATGCACAGTCATGTCAAAGAGGGATTTCTTTTTAATATTGAGATAGGTCAGAGAGATCTGTGTGTGTGTGTGCGTGAGCGTGCGTGCGTGTGAGTCTGGGGAGGTGTGTGCAGCGCAAACAAGAATTAAATTTCAAGTCACGTCGCAATACTAACAAGAATGACATTTTTCTGTTCTCATCATGACATTTTATCACAGTTATTTCTTTGACCTGAGGGCCGCTGGAGAGAGAATCCAGAGAACGGCCAACGGGGAACAAGTGGAGGAGGCCACATGTTTTGTAGACTGCAGAAAAAAAACCCTAATTAGGATCTTATGTATTGTCTGTCGATGAGTCTTTTTCCAGAGGCGGTTTCTGATACTGCCGTTATTAACATTTTTCTTTTCTCCAGTTCAGGATCATTTCCATGCTGGCAGTGTTCTCGTCAAACTATTTCTCACTTTAACAAACAAGTTTCCTGTTGAAAACTTATCTATTCGGTGTTTTTGCATACAAATAATAATGAGTTCATTACCATGCCCCTCTTAAATTGTTTATATTCCTCAGCTGTACATGAAGTTGCTGGATAAATTATTAGCAAGCGTACACTCAGAAATGATAACTGCAGAGAATGACTGTATTGAGAAGAGACTGATATGATTTAATTACTCTGATCAATAGCTATTTGGAAGAAACCATTTGTGAAGCTAAATGCTTCGTGCTAATGATTCAATCCATAATTCCTCAGTGGCGTTCATGATAATGCATAAATAGAAAATTGCATGTGAGATATATAACAATGCTATCGACGCTCGTGCACAGCCAGCATTTAATCTTCCACCTACTCACATGCTTGAATCACACCTCGGTTAAAATAGCTCTTCTTTCAAAATATAACTGATGACAAGGGACAACCTAAGCACGGGCACGTTTGCCAACCTAATCCCGTTTTCCCTGAAGATCATCTGTTAAACGACGACTGATGTGAATTCTACAGCTGGAGAAGGGACAGTATGGTTTGTTTAACGCACAGCTGCACCGGAATCGCTGCCTCTTAGACAGCAGCCACCTCGTGACCTTTCAGTCCCCCCCTGGGTCAACACGTGTCATTCTGTCGTAGCTGAGGAGATTTTGGTTGGCAGGACCGACCCAGACCCTGCTGAAAGATTTACGTCCTGGGCCGCGGTGATTTACGCTTCCTTCATCTATTGCTAATTAAATAGACAGTCTCATGGTGTTCTCCTCCCGCAGGTCCGAGTGCGGGGAGTCATTTATTATTCATGTTATTGCTTATTTGTTGTGGTATTGCGCCAATTGTACATAGCTTGAAATCAATTAAAACTGTTTATTCTCACACTTGAAATCAATTAAAACAGAAATTAAAAATTATACAGTAGGTTAAATGCTCAAAACAAATGTGAGAGTACTTTAGTGGCACTCACAGGTACTGTACCTGTCTGAAAAACCCTCAGTACCCTGTCGGCAGTCTTTGTATTTTGACTCCACCACTTAGTCCACCACCCATTTTATTAAGGCATTTGTTGTTATGAAACATAATTGAAATGATGACTTACAGTTTTGCATAACACACACTTACATATACACACTATAAGCTATTTCTGTGCAGGCTGAAGTGTGTGTTTTCATATTGGAAAGTATTCCAGTCTTAAATTGTATTTCTTCCTTATTAATTTCCCATTTCCTCTGGCATACAAAAGGTGGTATCGTCCTTTCTGTGGATACTGAACACTGTATAGGTTCCGAGGAAACACCATACTGTCAAAAAGTGCTGGAGCTCTGCTCGCTTTGTATTGCCTAAACCCCAAACAAGAAACCTGTCCACGACTGCCATGTCTGTACTTTCAGGAAGAAAAAAAACAATCCTGCACCATGTTTAAATGACAGCTCATCAATATGGTTGAAGTGGCCTAAAATGAAGATAGGATGGGAGCTTGAAAAATGAAAGAAAAGTAGAATTGACGACAGGACAGGATTTCTGCTAATTTCATGCTTGATGTCTTCATATTCGTACAGATCTTCCTTAACCACACTACAACATCTAGAAAGACTGCAAACGCGTGTATTGGTTTGGTAGACCAGCTGAATGGAATTGATTTGCCCTTTTTAATATTCAGATCATGACAAAACATTGGTAAAACCTGATCATCACAAAAAAGTTATTCCTGTTCTGTGAAGCCGCTGCGTGGGCGGCACTTAATGCAGTCTCTTATATCGCTCGTATATCTTCTTGAGGGCCTCGCGATCATTTGCCAGGAGGATTTTTAAATTGGCAGAGATTAAAAATGTGAGAATCAGTCGTGCCACCTACGCCTTTATTCTTTGACCCCCTAATAAATGACTGTGCGAAGTTTGAGAAAACCTTTCAGTTTCCAGCAGGGTTGTTGCTTTAATTTTATACCCATAGAGAGGCTTAGATGAATAGGATGAAATTAACCCCATGTCAAAAACAGCTTCTCCTTTCAGCTGGGTGACATTTGTGTTTCTGTGTTCATGTGAACTCTGGGTTGCATAACGCCGGTCTCCCACTTCCTCATTGTGTAACATTAAAAGGAAACCCGTGCTCTTCTGTCTCCAGGTCAATGCCATTAAAAGCACTGTGCCCACCTGGAAGCCAACTGCTGTGCGAGGACCCTGGCATTCCACACAGTTGCGCTCGCAGCGTCTACTGCGAGCACCCACACATGCTGGAATGAGTAATCATTCCCTTCAAGATGCGGCCGCCACTTCTCCGATCACGACAGCGATTGTGCACGGCCTTTAATGCGTGATTTTCCTCGAGCAGCTCCCGTTGAAATGAGCTCAAGTATGATCGGGCTGATGAATCCCTTCAGCGTCTGTTGATATAGCTGGTCATGGTGTTTAGGGGGCCATTTTAGATATCATAATCAAGTCGCATCAAACCCATGACTTTTGAGCATTGTCTTCAGGCCTGTTCATTTAATGTCGCCATGGGCTTTTAATGAGGGGCACATTGTAGAGAGAGGCAAGTAGCAATGTGATTTTAATAGGCTCACTATGGTCCACTGGCAGGGGAAAACAGTCATTGCATTAGTTCTCTCGGAGCGCATAATTTAAGTAAGCGAGGGGAGCCGGGATGCCGTCTGCCTGTCGGAGCTCAGTCTTATAGAGGAGCTGCGTCGACGAGATGGCATGTCGTCTTTCAATGTAGATAAGGTGTTTGGAATACATTAACCTTTTCCTCATTTGTTTTGAGTGTGTGTACCCTTTTTGTTCCACCGTGAAATGAGCAGCCTCCGCTGCTACGGGGCAAATCGGAGCTCGCATGGGGCTCACGAGGCAGAGGCATGTGACACCTGAACATTAGCCCTCAATCGAAATGAGAAAAGATGAGGGGAGGGGAGCGATGGGGGGTGTTCAGGGCTTGGGTAACAGCTATTTCTTGTCTCCCTCGCTCATTCCATCTTTCTTTTCATTCTCCCGCTCTCTGTCTCTGACCGTTAAAGCTCAGTACCTCAGGCGCCGCTGTTATTGGTGCGGTAAAGATGAAAGGTCACAACTGTTAGCAGAGGAGAAGGAAGTGACAGAATGAGGAGGACGTTGCAACTTTCTAAAGCTTCAAGTAGTCCAGCATAGAGGAGGAAAATAGTGTAATAATGGCTGTCAGAAGTCCCGCTTATTGACTATGCCACGTAGTGGTTTCTGATTGTTGCACAAAACTAACCATGCAGAGAAAAATGGACTTCAAGCTTTTGACCTCCAGCTGAGACTATTAGAAACCTCAGTTTTGAAAAGGTTGCAGTGTTATCCTGAATCAGCCTGCAGCCAGTGATAGCCGCCTGTAACTGACACCAACAGTTCACAAGTAAAATAAGTAGGAGCACAGATCCATTCACGGTTGAGCGAGGTGAGCTGCCTTGTTGCCAAATTATCCATTTGCCCCAGTGGACAGCTGTGGTACTGCAACAAAAATCCTCAGCAGCTCATAGAGAATTTTCCCCATAGACCACCATTATAAAACAGACCTCTAAAAAAAAATAAAATCTAACTGTAAGCAATGTCAACTGTTGCTCTTATTAATTTTTAAAACATTATGGTTCTGCAAAATGTTCCCAGAGCCTACAAAAGCTCCTTTATGTACATGACATGCAGGAGAAAACTTTTTTTTATCCTGAGATTTGGAGTATGGGATCCAGTTTCTCTGATACATATATCCATGGGTCTGACAGAAAGATCTAGTATAGAGGACAGACTGTACACAGCGAAAAAGGTGAATGTGATGTCACCCATTGATGCTACAATATTTAATATTGCCTTATTGACCGTGTTTGGAACCGAGCAGAGACAAAAGGTGAAGCCAAGATGGAATGGGTGGATGCTGAGTGGAAACTGGTGTTTGTTCACTCATAAGCAAGCAACCAGAAAGAAACAAGTTATATTCACTTGTGGAGAGCACGCACACCCCCCCTCCAAAAAGAAAACTTTCAGAGGAGCTGGATCAAAAATTGAAAGGAACACAAAAAAGAGACAAAAACACGTTTTCTATTTTTATATCGTTATGGTTTTTATTAAAACAGCTGTGGGATTAAGTCTGGGATCAGATTGATGTTCAATTATACAGATTACAACCACTTCAGTTATGAGTGTGCTGGTGTATATGCAGTCTCCTGCCTCCTCTGCTCAGAGATGTTTACTCGACAAAGCCTGATGGAGGTCTCTGTGTGATCTAAACATCGCTCTATCAAGTTTATTTCGAGCCATCGATAATGAGCCTGGTGCTCTTTTGTCTGATTTCTGCCTTCACGTTCTCTTCAGAACGTGTCAGCAATAAAAGAAGTGAAATTAGTCACTGACACTGTAACACATGGTGGAAAACAACTGAGTCACCTTTTTTTTTTTTTGTAAATCGTGACACGTTAACCTGCTGTCCTGTAAAAACTTGCATAGGAGCTATTTTGGATAGAGCCACTAGATGGTATTACAGATAATCTGTCCTCTGCCACTTTCCCATCAGCTTCAATAACTAGCACTTGGCAGCGAAGTGGTAATATACGGTATTGTGATGCAAAGTACTGTAATTATGGTCATTATTATGGTCATTTGGTTTTTTGGTGCGAGAATGAGGCTCATTAGCCTTTATGACTGAAATATCTTGTGGTGCTGGTCACTGCACTCCACCGATGAGCAGCTGAAACAGTGTGTGTGCCTGTGTGCGTCGGGGTCTGGGCTGGCAGTTCAATCTTAAAATCTCTGCACATTGCTAAGAAATTATTAGGTCTCTGGTATTGATCAACAACCTTATCAACCCCTGCAGACATATTGCAGCATCTTCGTTAAACAGAATTTTTTTTCCCCCCAATTCATATTCATTTCGCTGCACCCTCACTCCCCACTGAGCTATGCAGCATCCTTAGAGACTCTTGAGAGTCCCTGTTGAGAGCAAATACATGGTAGGAGGACAAGGTGAGAGCGTGAGTGAATGAGGAGATGGGAGGAAAAAAGGATGGATTTGGGCTGTAACTGCACAGGCAATTGGGTTGTAAGGGGAAGATGAAAGACAGGAACTGCAGGCAGAAAAATAAGCAGAAAGACCATCAGAGTCTAAGAGACAGCAAATGAGGAAATTGGAGGGAAAGTAAAATTAAGCAGAGAGACGCTGAGAGGGGAAGAGAAAGGCAGAAGAGAGCCGGGGAGATCTATATGCCAGGGGAAGAGTGCTGTATTTCAGGCCCAGTGCCTTTGTGCCATTTGAATCACTGCAGGTTTCTCATGCCCGAGGCTCTTCTATATAAAGCTCAGACAGCTGCTGGATTTTCCACATTACTGCCATGGAATTGGATTAATACAATGCCCGTCCATGTTTTCACCGTCATCAGGCAGCATCCGGAGGGACCTGCTCTCGCAGGTCGCCGGCCACCTGTCTCCTTCTGCTCATTGTTATGGAGGGACGCTACCCAGCGCGGGCGATGCATGGCATGCCGCATGCAGAACAGCACGTCATTAGGAAACAGGTTTGTCACTCGATGTCGTGTTCCACAAAAGGCAGAGGGGCCAAATCCGCAGTTGTTGTGATCGCCTGCCCCCCCCCCCGTGGTTGAAACCGTGTCGCCACGCTGCTGGCTACGCCGCAATTCGCTCAACTGCAAAACTGCAATAAACCATGAACATAATGTTCCTTTTATGTGGATGTTCAATTATTTTTTGTTTTATTATTATTTTGTCCACCAAATTTATATCAGTAAGAGTCAATTAAAAAACAGACCTCTCTGCCACAAAGTTGGCGGCAAACTTTTGTTTGAAATATCATTTATGTCTGTTTTTGGTCATACACAACCTCGATTCCAAAGATGGGACACACACACACACATTGAATGCAGTCATTTGCAAACAAACTGCATTCAGGGGCATCAGTTTAACAAACTGTACCTGAGTCCATGTAGTAACATCCTTTATCCAATCATGTGTTCACAAAGTGGTGAACCTCGCTCCATCCTCGCTTGTGAGCGGCTGAGCCTTTCCAGGATGCTCCTTTCATACCCAATCATGATGCTATCACCTGTTACAAATCAACCTGTTTACCTGTGGAATGATCCAAACAGGTGTTTTTGGAACATTCCACAACTTTCCCAGTCTTTTGTTGCTCCTGTCTCAACTTGTTTGAAACATGCTGCTGCATCAAATTCATAATAAGCAGAAATTAAAAAAAAAAAAAATCAGTGAAGCTGATGAGAAAAAACAGATACATTGTACAAATCCCAACTTTTTTGGAACAGGGTTGTAGTGTGAAAACTGGCTACAACTCAAAATGTTCTGGATCGTATTGTCTCCAATTTCCAGGTAAAATCAACTGTAATCCAGACACGGATAGATTTAATTTCATGGAAATGCCACTCTTACAGTGAAAATGCAGGAAAAGGTCTTTTGTCTTCAAACAATATAAAAGAACCAGTACACAAAACGCTGGAAATTTCTTCTAATTCTAATGGATCTGCCATTTTCAATCAACCATCCCTCACTTCCTCCCGTTACAAGTCTGACGTATGAAGTCTGACCCTCACATCACACAGCTCACATCAACGCAGCCTTGAGCTCCTGCCGAAGACCTCAATTACCACATTTTCCATCATAGCTTCCCTCACATGTGCTGCCTCACACCAGCTAGAGTGTCTCCAGCACACCTTTATGAATTGTGAGGTCTTGATGGAAGCACTCCATATAAAACGATCACAGCGGACTGGCAGAAACTCATAAATGTCTAATCAGTGGGATATGTTTTATGATGAGGGCTTCGCGGTGCACATTCTGGTACAAACAACGTGAATCCACACTTTAAACCCACTTTTCATAGGATGCATATCTTACCTTTTTTTTTTTTGGCTCCACACATTCCAGCAGTTCTACTAAAAATTCTGGACCACAGGCGCGACATCTGCTGAACTCCAGAGAGACCACCAATATCATTTTCATGCTTCCTCTCAATCCCTCTTGGGGATCGCAAAGCAGGGTAGACAGCAGTATGAAGCAAAGTAAAGCATTATGGCTTTTTTTTTTTTTTTTTTTTTTTTTTTGTCAATCTGGTTCCTGCTGCTCTCACTGTATCCCTGGGTGTTTGCATAGCCTTCAGTCATCCTTCAGCCTTGTGGTTTATCAGGTCTAGGAGATTTTTTTTTTTTTTTTAAAGGGGGGAAAAAAGAAAGAAAAACCTTGCACTTCAGTTTAACCCATCCACTCCTGGCTGCTACACAGTTGCGAAAGCTGATAGGAAAACAGTCTTGACATTCTATAATGGCTTTCTCAGAAGACTCGGCCATTTCTTTTGGACAAACAAAATCTCAAATAACCTCAACCCTATCACTGGGAGCCAGACGATCGCCACGAAAAACCAGGCCGGCTGAGCTGTGCGCTCTCAGCTGAGCACCGCAGGAGACGATGGGTCACATCACTGGCGAGTTTGGGGCCAATTTCAGCCACATTCTCATGTGCACATGGTTTAGCACCACTACTTGCAATATAAAAATTAATGATAGACCGATAAGAAATAACACAGATGATATTCTCTGTGTTTTGCTTCATCATGAATGTATCTGAAGCAGAGTTGTTCCATGCAACAGGAGTGACAGCAACACACTGTGATGTTCCAGCTACCTTTAGCTGACTGTGTTGGCTGTGTCATGGACGGTGATTCAGCCACATATACAAATATATTTATATATAACAGTAACTTTTAATGGTTAGCTGTTTATTTGGAGAATGTTTTTTCCTCAGGTTTCAGCCATACCACCGCAAGTTTCTTCATTATATACTGGAGGCGAGAGGTCGATAAGTGAGCAGGCAACTAAAGGCAGAACTTAAACGGTGCGCCAGCGTTGGCTGCAGAATGGGCTCAGTGCCTAACTAATGCCAGCTGGAGGGCTCGGGGGGGCTTGGGTCACTATCAGGCTTCTCATTACCAAAAAGGTATTCATGAGTCAGTTAATACTAACTGAAATAAAGCTGCTGCACATTCACTAACTCTCCATTTTAAATTTTAAATTTCAAATGTTATTTTACAACATTTCATGTTATTGAACACAGAAATAGATGTGTTCTTCCATCACTATAATACTTATACAGAACATATATGTATAACATTTAAAAGTCTACTTGAAACCAATTGCTGTAAAAGTGGGCGAGTGAACTAGAAGACAACGGTTGCAAAATATTTCCTTCTCTCCTCATGTCTAATTAAAAGCTTGAGACTTGAACATTGCTGGTCACAGTCCTGACACGGACCCGGTGCTCGACATCGCGTTGCCGGTACAGTGTGTGTGTTTCAGCCGCTGGTCTGACGGCGAGAAAAGGTCAGGTAATTACTGCATGTGTCCAGTCGCCAGTGTCATGTCCCGTGTAAATAAAGGTCTCACACCATTAGATGTTCTCACATCCTGTGTGTGTGTTCCCTGTAACTTTAGGCTGCGACGAGCTGCCGTGTTCTCTTATGTCTTTATATGCATTTGGGACAAGTGAACTTTTATTAGAAGAGGCAGCACTATTTCTACATTGGGAGAATTTGGGGTGTTCAACAAGAAAGTCTACTTGTTTTATTGTTTGCAATAAAGTACAGTTCGTAGCCTGGAGAGACGCCAAATTAAACAGGAGAAGGCACTACAAGGGTATGCTGTATCTCTTCAAATGTACATAATGTATGCTGGTGTTTTCATATAATCAGTATTAATCAACAATCTAACATATATTCTATAGTTCATAACAGAGGTTTTGTAATATCTCCTTATGAGCTTCTAATTCATTGATCAAGCACTGTAAAACATTCATCTCTAATCTTCTCTCATTGATTTAACTACTTAATTTTATAAACTGCCAATAGAAGTTCAAGTTCTCTTGTGTATTATTGATTTAGTCATTACACATTTTCTTATTACAGGACTGCGGGTGCTCAATACAAAGCCACTTTGAAAATCCAATGGAACAGTAATTCTACTCAATGAGAAATGTCACATCTTTGAAATGCTCATCTGCTGGTCTACAAACGAAGAAGCTCACCTTCAGATTCAACGTGCCCAATATCGATAATTTTACTCAAGGAAAACTCAGCATTCGCCCCAGCGCTGTTGTGTGGAATGAAGTTTGTGATGGTAAAAGTCCAGGATAGAAAGAAAAAACATAGAAGTAAGTCTTATTTCTGGTTAAGAGATCCCTGAGTCTGCTGCACCACAGCTCAAACAACAGCTTTTTAAATGTTTAACTGTTTATGGATCTGTGGTTTGTGTAGGGATGCTTGCCATGTTCAGGGTCCGTAGGACATCAGAAATATCCAGTTCACTCAAACTTTCCCATGTGCCTGCTTATGCTCTGTTTACCTATTTATTTCTATTCAGGGATGGAATTTATCCCAGAATGAGTAGAAGTCACGGAACAGAGGACAGGGCAGCAGCTCTTCACAGGGCAAATATGGAGAGCCAAGATGCATTTATATGAAGGAGAATCACCACTTCTAATCCATCTGACTTACTGGTGTTTTACTGGTGGCAGGAAACCCACACAAGCACAGGGCGAAGCAGTAAACTGTCCACAAAGACACAAGAACTGAACCTTGGCGCTGTGAAATGACAGTGCCAACCGCTGAGCCACCATGCCACCTCCATACTTGTAAGGATGTGAACGCTTGGCAACAAATCTGTCACGTTCAGACTGAAAGGGTAAATGTTTTTCAGGCAAGCGGAGCCATCTGGTGTGTGGTGGAGACACCAGCTGGAGGGAGTCAAGAAGACGGGTTCAATGGGCCTGCGACAAAATGGCAGAAGTGAGAGGGTGAGCGCTCTGAATCAGGTGATGTTTCACGAAGAGGGCGAGAGGTCCGGTGATTCACTGCTGTAGTGGACCGCGCCTGCTCAATGCCGACGCTCCAATCTCCCGTTGGGAGCAGCGTGACGGCACGCACGAATCAAGCTCCGTTTGCAAAAATCTGATTCATTCTGTTTGGTGATGTGCCTCTTGGGGAAATTATGTATTTGTCTGTCGAACAAACTTAATTTGTTAATCCTGTCACTGCTACAGTAGTATGGCTAAGTGGTAAAGAAAGTAACATTTTGACAACATTTTTCAGTATAATTACTGTCACTGAATGTTAAACAGTAACCAGTTACACTACATTCTTAAAACTGATTTTGTTTGATAATTTTAAGGATGATGTTTGTACAACCTCCATTCCAAAAAAGTTCGGGACACTGTTTAAAACATAAGCAGAATGTGATCATTTGCTAATCCTGTTTGACAAATACTCAACTGTACACAGTCCGAAGACAATATACGTAATGTTTGACCTCATCAGCTTCATTGATCTTGGTAAATATCTGCTTATTGTGAATTTGATGCAGCAATATCTTTCAAATAAGTTGGGACATGAGCAACAAAAGACTGGGAAAGTTGTGGAACGCTCCAAAAACACCTGTTTGGATCATTCCGAAGGGAAACAGGTTGATTGGTAACAGGTGATAGCATCATGATTGGGTATGAAAGGAGCATCCTGGAAAGGCTCAGAGGCTCACGAGCGAGGATGGAGCGAGGTTCACCACTGTGTGAACACATGATGGTATAAAGGATGTTACTGCGTGGGCTTTTTAATTTACAGTGTCCAATTTTTTTGGAATCAGGGCTGTACTTGACCATTAAGAATTTTCCCTCACTAACCACCCGATTACTGCTTATTGATAGTAACTAAGGAAGTTGTTCATGAATTCTGACTTTAATAACAACTCCTGGAATAAGGCACTAGTAAGTGTTTTTGATGACTCATAAACAGCCAATATGCCACTAATATGCATGCTAATACACTATGAGTTAATCATGGATACATTCTTAAAGGATTTGTGTTTGCTCATTTTAAGGAAAATGCATTTTGATTGTAAACACAAAAACATGTATTTTGAAATGCTCGAGCGTAATATTATAAAACATGACTAACTATTTGACACATGACAATTTAAAGCAAGAAAGTGCAACTTTTCTCTTAAAGAAGAACACAAAATGTTCCTACTTTTTAATTCAAAAGCAATGAAACATATCCTCAATTCAATACATGCAGAGTGTTTTTTTTCTGTTGCTGCCTCACATGGTCTGGTATGACCAGTAACCCAGTGTCAGTGCCTGTGTTAGTTAATATCAGCAAACTTAAGATACGCATTGTTATGTAACTGACATTTTTTGCTGACTGTTCTGCTGTTTCAGCTTGTCGCAGATAAACATTTGAATGGTTTATCAAACAAGTAAAACAGGAAGCAAACGCGGCATACCTCAGTAGGAGACAAGGTCAGCTCATCACCATATGACTCAAGAGAATCTCATGTAAACAAAGGAAATCAGATGTGATGTGCTTCTTTTGAAAAACGGAACAGTTCGCAGGCTGACATTACAACCAATCAGCATTCTAGTTCATTTAGTCTTAATGTGACTAAATGTATTCTATTATAACTTACATAGAGAGGATAGCAAGGAAGAGTATAACATAATGAGAATTGCTAATAGCATAATGTAGATTGGAAGCGCACTTACATGCACTGCCAGAATGTAATGCAATCAAAATATGCTGCACGGCTCTGTTGAGGAGCAGGTTTTTCGCGACTAAACATTCATTACAAAATGGCAATTAAATCCAGAAGTAAATGTTGCTTTGCAGTGGTTATCTGATTGTTTTATCATATTTAATACTCCAATGCTCTCTCTCTCGTCGCTCCTCCTTCCCTCCCCCTCTGCTCGTCTCTGTGTTTCAACGTGCGCGGCAACAAATCCACAATTATCCTCACAGCAGAGTTCTTGTCAATGTGAAATTGAGATGTGGGGAACTTTTCCTCGCCCGGGGCTGTCGACTCACCCAATAAGGAGGCTCCTACATAGATGCATTCGCTGGCTTGTTGTTGAGACCGAGTGTTTTGGCAGAAGCTGCTGGGAGCTGCCATTGAAGATTTATCCAGCCAAAACCCAGAATGCCCCCCCCTTCAGTCGCCCATACCCATGCCCTCCATCACTGCCACCAGTTGACACATGCTCACTGTGACATCTTGACTGATTGCCTCATTGCCAATGAAGCAGAGGGCCATGACTGATGTGTTGCATGCGCTGTCTGGCTGGCTCTCTATGAAACAGAGATGACATGTCGAAAACTGCTGCAGATTCATTTCGTTTAACCGTTTATCGAGTTCATTTGAAAATGTTTTTCTTTCCTTTCACGTTAACAGGCTAATTTCTAAGGACTCGTGAAGGTTATACTCCACGCAGTGGTGTGTGCGCAAGTCAGCAAATTCTCAACACCGCCTAACATACACTGAGGCAAATTGGAAGGTGGGGTTAAAGGGCACGAGCGACACCGCTCTCGAGGTCTCTACATCAATACACAGCAGAGAAACTAGCCAGAGGCAGCAAAGGATCCCGGGAGGGGGAGGTGAGGTCGGCCATCATTTATCAGCTCTAGCTAACAGCAGCAGTGACTGGGACACCGATGCATCAATAAGCTACAGCCACACACATACTGATACTCACATGCACAATGGTACTAATGAGGTTCAATAGGAAAGGTTACAGCTCAGAGCGTGAAGTAGGTGCACGACCATGCGGTGGATGCCAAACTCCCAATCGCATGTGATTCACTCCTGGACCGTTCCCTCTGTTTTCAATCTGTATGATAAAGAGCTCCAGAGTAAGCACAGTGAATGAGGGATTCTGGCAAGAGATAAAGGGCACCCAGAGTAGAAAACAGCACAGAAGAAAAGCAGCCAAACTCCTCCAGACAACCAGCTTGGAAGCCGAGGGAATTTTCATCCAGCCTGCAAATATTGATTTTTGTCTTTGCTGCTCTTTCCATCAGCGCTTCAAACTAAAACCCCATCCCCAGCCACCACCACCACCTCTCCGTGCCCCCCTCTGGCACAGGGCCGGCCGTGTCCTGGGTGGTTTTATAAAAGTAGCACACCAAAGTCATGATGTGGTTCACTCACTCTTAACTAGAATCTCCAGTGAATTCTGCGTTCCACTGTACCGTCTCATCACTTCAAAAAGATTTTTCTATCAAAGTCAAACTCTGAGGCAGAAGAGGATTGTTTAGCTCTGGGCTGCACAAATCATCTGGAGTGCTGCACATTGTATTGTATTTGATTATTGTGTGTATCAAAGGACTTGTAGAGTCAATTTAAGACCACTTGTGCAAAACTAAACATCCTTCCCACTGAACGCGGTCATCGCCGCTGAAGTGCGGTGCCGTGTAGTGGCTTCAGCGTCGAACAGGATTGGATAGGGAAACATGCATTTAGCTGAACAGATTGTGTGGGTGCATAAATGTATACTACCAGCTAACAGACTCCATTATAATAAGCATGCTTCTATCTAGGATGCTCTCACAAATACTAATTTCCGTAGGCTATACTGTTTGTAAAGTATGATGCAAGTACATACTTATCTATCAGGAAACAGAGGTGTGACATACTTATGTAACAGGAGTACCTGAGGTGTTACTATTAGACTGAGGTACCTCATGAGACTTCAAGAGAAAGATAAACATTATCCTCATGCTGTTCTTCAGGCTAAATGTAGGCATGACGATTTAGACCGTAATATTAACCCTGAAAATGAGACGCAGAATTGGTTGTTTCAACACGCTGCGTGGCAGGGCTGCACTGCAATACTGTCATGTTATGGTGTCACAGTCTGCACAGGTTACACGGTTTGTAGACTGATGTATATAATACAAAGGTCACAACACAAGCTGAACGCCGACATGCTGAGGTTCGCATAACAAGCTGACTGGCATGTGAATCAGTCAAACTGTCAACATTTTTGCAGAATAAATGAAAAGAATTGTTATTTCTGCATTGTGACCTCAAAACTGAGGTACTGAACCGTGAATTTAGGTACCAATACCTACCTCTAACAGAAACCCTATCATATGTGACATTAAGTTTAAGGATGATTACCAGCATGTCTTTGACTGGCAGATTTTGAGAGATGTTCACTGCAACACTTATAATCTGCATCAGTGACTGATGATGAGGGACTGCATTAACTAGTCTAGTTAGTCTACTTGCAATTACAGGCAGTTAAAGAAGCGAGATAAGCCAGCTAATCACATTATAGCAGTTGCAAGCTAGCTAGCTCCCCGCTGAAATCAAAACACGCAACACGTCAACCCAGCTATTCCTTCACGTGTCATGACTGATTGCAAACCATCACAGTTTCACGGTCCAATTATACTCGGCTGTTTAAAAGTTACTGCGGTGAGGCTTTTAAAGCTGTAGGTGATTGCGAAGTCGGCCCTTTTCTGTGTGCGGATGAAGTCCACAGGATGCAGTGGAAAGTTCCAGGGGGAAGAAAAGACAGAAAGTGGACCTTGAGTGAAGATCTCAATTCATCAAAAGTTTCCTTTGCCACCACTTCATCTGTCAGCTTCGTTAAAACTCTTCGCTATTGGTCGAAGCAGGTTCGTGTCACTGCTGTCAGCATCACAGATCACTGTCATAGCTTTTAAATGAATCAAATACAGTTATTAATGTCATGAACAGGACTTAAAGATAAAATGTAAGGTTACGGTATATGTCTTTATAGTAAGGGTAAACTCTACAGAGGATGCACAGCATATAAATGTGTGTATTTTGGTATAAATTGTGGAAGATACAGCGTACGGGAGGGAATAAGGTACAGATTCAGCATAGATTCAAGTTTCATCGATGGAAGATGAGTAATTCTTCATTGTATAACATAGTATGTATGTAAATGAGCAGAAGCTATTGACTCAGCCCCACTCATGACAGAGCAATGTAACGCAAGTTTCCCCTTCCCAAAGTCTGTTTTATTCAATCACGTCACACCTCCAGTTTCCTACGTTACTCACTCATCCACGCATTCTATGAGACGGCGCCATCTGGCACCCACAGCTCCACCACGATCACCGCCTCGGTCTCTGCAGACACCAGACACAACCCCTTCGTCATGGATTTGGAGCGGAGGCGCTGCGGGTCGTGAATGCTGTCTGTCCACCCAGATGCAGGCAACCCTCTCCCAATTCCCCGGTCGAGGAGATTTTCTGTTGACTTGCTGTGATGTTGGCCCACATTTGTCAGCTGTCACTTCAGTCACCCCGTTCCGCCACGCACGGCTTCATTACGCCTCTGAGAGGAGGTTTGCGTCACAGGTGTTCGGGGGAGGGACACCTCAGCGGGATAGTTCTCAAAGTGCAACTCGATGTGAGTTTTGCAGTTGCTTTGGTGAGAACTTAAGTGATCTCAGTAACTTTTACAGCAGGATTTTAGTAATCACTGGCAGAATGTCATTTTCTCCACAAGCCGAGTCCTGAAGACCCGAGATGAATCATTCAAATTCATTTAGGGCGTTTCATCATGGCATTTTCGTTTCACAGGCATTTTTTTTCCCACGGTTTTATCCTAATATCTTAAAAGTTCACTAAAAATGTACGACACAAGGCCCTCAAAACACACAAATGCCACTGATATTACAGCTGCTGTTGAAACGCCGCTATCTGCCCTCTCAGGCTGATGAAAACATCTCATAAAGTCCCACTACAATGACAGCATCCATAGTTTAAACCTGAGCTGCTTCTCCTGGGATGCCACTTGCTGTCATAAATGCATCTCAGATAAGCGTAATGTTACACTTGTGCCTGTGGCAATATTGCTACACTATAATGCTTTGTGGCATGTAGGTCTGTGTTTGTTCCAATACTTCCACGGGAGATATTAAGATCTCTAATTATTTGCCAACTTCCTGTACTGCATGACAAACAGAAATAGCTAAAAGTAGGCTCTGAACTTTGCTCCTTATGATTATTATTCTCTTGTTGGGCATTTTTGCCTGCTGAATGGTACAGATTGTAGTAGAGTACAGCAACTTTACTGAATTTCTGAGGGGACATAGAAAACCTTGCATTTTTTGCAGAAAAGGAGCTGATTTTTCTATTTAACGGTCTTTTTCCACTATTGGGGACACATCCGTTTTGACTTGACTGCTTAAAAAGAACTGCTGCATGTATATTTCTGGATTTATTATAATTTGAACATTTTCCAAGGGGTTTTGAGAGCATTCGGAATATTTTTGAATAATGTCTGTTGTCAGTTCCCAACACTTACAGAAGAATATTCATAACAGGGTAATCACAGCACTTGTCAGGCTGAAGGTGTTCTTGAATGCTCAGAGCGAACGCTGCAAACAAACAGTGTTAAAGGCACATTATCGTCGGAGGAAATGCATACACAGTGCTGTCGATGTGTGTTTGTGTGTATGGAGCTGTGGGCTAAGGAGCAAAAGGTGTTTTGGTGTAAATACCATGACAACTTCGGATTTGGTGAAGTGGCACAGCGGTAATACGTGCGTGTGGATCCAGTATCATAGAACTTAAAGAAAACTGTTGTCAGCTGTTGAATTCAATGTAATTCTCAGTCTTCTTTGCCACGACTGAAGGCTGCAAACACTCCCCTACTCAAACTTTTAATGCAATTTTTTGAAAAGGGACTCTGAAGCTGTCCATCTCATCTCAAAAGTCAGGCACCAACAAGCACGCTGTAAAGCTTTGTTTACTAAATGTTAGAGTTGTAGAAGCGGCGGTTATAAATAGTGACAGTTTTTTTTCCCCTTCATGTCATTGAAGCCTGTGTAAATTCTGTGTCGGCGTGGACAATAGCCAACGGTGCTCCTCCATCTCCTGCATTAATTCAGCAGCAGGATATTTCTCCCTCCCTCCGTCTCTGCCAACTGCTAGGTGTCATAAAACACTTAAAATAGAGGCAGACTAACAATGAGACAGATGCTGGAGGCTACAGATTTTGTGAAAGCTCCTGCAATCTAAGTTGAAAGCCTGCAAGAGTCAGGCAAACACTCTCGCTGACGCCGCTGCATTATAGATGGAAACAAAATAGGCATGGCTGTTTTATCATTAGCTCCTCTGTGTGAATGTGAGATCAATGCGATCTCTGATCTTACCTGGAGACAGAGCTTCTTCACGGACAGTCTGAACTTTGAAACTTCGTTGGAGTACAGCGGTGGTGGCGATGGCTCAGTAGATGGCTTTGTTGCAATATTGATAGCACAAAACGTAGCACCATGTGTTACCAGAGTGTTCACACTGACAGAGTTTTAGGGAAGTTAGAGTTAGTCTTGGATGCAATAGAAAATTGTCTGTGATACACTAGATTTTGGGGGAGGAAAACATGGCTGTAAAGACTTCTGTGGGTTCAAAGGTGCAAGTCTCTGACCACATGTGGGTGTGATCTGTTGCAGCTGTAATCACACCCAGCTGTGATATAGCATGGTGCATTCACATGTCACCGGTGTACGAGGTGATTAAAGATCCCGTTGTCGCCACTATTTGGCAGGTTTATTAGACTGGATGCAGCTTTTCTTTCAACAAAAGACGGCGTGCAATCGCATGTGATTGTGTGAAAACATTTCACACAATTTCATTTCTGAACGAGCCGAGTCTCGCTGGAAGCCCCAGTGCAGATGTTGGAGAAGTGTAACGTCAGTTGTGGCGTGAAGAAAACTTTGCTATTTTCACCCCAAACACGTCTCGCGGAGCTTCTTCCTTCACGCCACTAACATTTGATTAATTCACAGCTGCATAATAAATACAATCAATTCCAGCTGAGGCATTACACTACCTGTAATTAAGCCAGTGACTGAATGTTCTGATCTTGGTAATTGATTTCATTGTCCATTAATTTAAACCAAAATCTTCAGCGAGGGGATGAGATTCAGTGACTGCAGCCATCTTAGGAGCAGAGCTGTTCGTCTTGCAGGGTCTGATATGGAACACCTTTAACGTGGGTGCACTAACGTCAGTGGAGTTATCACTTAATGTCTCTGTGTTTCAGCTGTGGAAGTACCATCCTGCATAACCTCCAGGATGAGTAGACGTGAAGAAGACGACCTGTAACTGTATGTCTGTCTGTTTACAAGCATATTCCCGCAAGTGAGAGCCTGATTTGGCTAAAACCGAAGATTATCCTGAGCAATGCAAGTATCACGTCACAAAAGCCAACCCGATGGCCTTCGGCCTGGAACAGGTTTGAGGAAATTATTTCAGTTTGAGATTTTTGATGGCAGAAATAATTCAGATATGCTGTAGATCAGATGATTTTGGAGACTCCCCATAGGTCCCCGTCTCTCTTCTGCAATTTTTTTTATAACCTTCTACCCATTTTAATACAGTTTAGGTCCCATTATGGAAATATGGCTGCTCAGTTATGCATGCAACCTACCCGCTTTCAACAAACTACATGACATTCCTTCACAAAAACACTGGAGTTGAATAATTAAAGAGGAGTATTTTGTGTTAATGCATTTAATTATAATGTTGTCAGGATGAAATAAATAATTCATGGCAACTGTTTTTTTGTTTTGGGGTTTTTTTTTCTGTTTTTTGCTTGATCCAAAGTATCTACAATTCAAATGCAGTCATTTACTTTTTTACTCCCCACTTTAGGTTCACAGAGAGTTTTTCAAGACCAAGGGGGGAAAAAAAGCTCCTTAATGACTGCGGGCACCTGATGCACGAGCAAGATCTTCCTCAAAGACTCATTAGGTTTTTCCTAGAAGTTACAGTAAAAGCATCCATGTTTATTTGATTGCTTCTATGGACTCCAGAGTGAAAGGGAAAAGAAACCCCCTGTTCATTTTGAGGCTGTTACATAATGTAGCGTCCTTGTTGCCGCACTGACAGCAGGACTCAGAGCATATAAATGTTTAAAGTCAGCCATGAAATAACCATTTTTCCCTGCTAATTAGGAGGCCACCTCGACTCTACTTCCCTTGGCTTTTTGTCTCTGGCTGCAAATTTCTATCCAGCAATCTGGTCAGTGGTGAGAGGGACATGTTGTGATTGGTCCACTATGATCTAGGCGCCACTAATTGGCTGGATATAGAATCATTTGTAACATTTGCTCCCCGTAGAAAATTCATCATGCATAAACAGCCGATTAACATTCTGGACGAACAAATGAATTAATAAATTAATAAACAGACATTGGTGGAGTTCTGCAAATTGCATGAAGTTGTAACAAAACAGCAGCAAACCTCATCTTTTTCAAATACACCACAGTCCGGGCCGTCCACCCTTAGCTGCTAAGTAATACATTGACGCATGTGGAGCTAGAATATTTAAAATGTGACAGCTGAATTGTAAAATCATGTGCATAAGTCCATAAGATCTTTAGATGGGTGTCTTTGTGCTGAAAAATGTTGCATTAATTTCATTAGTAAAAGCAGATCATGTAACACACATACTTATGTTAGGTTTATTGTAGTTGTTTTTTTGAGTTTTGTGTATTTAAAAACATCCGTGTCGGACATTGAAAACTTTCTCAGGCCCTACGTGCTGTGATATGTGGCACTGATCCATGCAACTGTATGTACTTGTTCTTACAGAAATTAACTTTTTTTTTCTAAAATGGACCAATAAGATGAACACATTTAGCTTTCTAATAGGTTTTCAGTGTTTCTGCTAATGACGTAGTTGCAATAAATTGGGAGATCCGCATCTGAATGTGAAGGAGATCCTACAGAAATGAGCTTCTGCTGGATTAACAAGCTTCATCTAACTGGTGGGCATAGATTTCCTAGTCCTTCTTTTTCACTGCTGAGCAGAGTACATTGTTCCCTGTACAAAGTCAAGACAGTGTTAAGTCCTAGTTATTGTAGATTAGAGAGCCATCTTACAGCAGCAAACAGGATTTCTTATCATAGTAGGAAAAGCTAAATATTCAGCTGCTGATTACCAATAAAACAGGCAAAGAAACATTTTACACTTAGAGGAGAGAATAGAGAAGCGTCCTTGCATTGACTGCAACAAGGCGGCACAAGGTCCATGAGAGGAATCCTGCTGAAGCATGTCTTGCAGCATATCATAAAGATGAAGAGTCTTAAAAGGCTGATATATAAATCAAGTCATCACATAAACTTGAAAAAACGCCCACCCAACATGCGGCCTTATTTGCGAACGTGCTGCTGGAGCAACTCAGATCTTTGTATGTGGTTAAAAGAACTCGCTTACAGAAAACAACACGTCTAAACTAAATCCTGCCCCACCATGTATTTCGCTACTTCAAATAACAATAGCTCGAACGGATATGTCACGCCAGAGACGAAAGCTGAAGACTTGTGCAAATTTAATGATACACTTTCTTTGAGAGGCTGCTAATGTGGCAGAGGAGTCCGTGTTCGCGCCGGGCACACTGCTGCAGCAGCTACAGCTTCTTTAATAACGCCGTGCTTGCCACTTGCTAATCTCCACTGCACCAGCAGCAATGTCACAAGGTCAGAGCATGAGGTTCTGGTGCTTGTGCTGTACCAATGAGCCACGAAGAACTCAGAAAGTTAAGAGGACAGATTAATTGGTCTATGAAATATTCCAAAATGCAAACACACTAAACTGTTTGTAGGAGTGCGTCTAATTGCACGCATCAGCATGGGAATTCTAAGTAATGGAACCAACAAAATGTCTAATTGTGCACAAATAATTGCTTTTACTACCACATAAGTATTCATACTGAAATTAACTGCATAAGGCTGGCCCGATATTACACTTCCTAACACAGGCGCACACACATAAACGTCCGCACGCACTCAGCTTTTTCATTCTCTGCTTATGCAACAGAGAAACCGGCAGGAATTTTCTGTATCTCAGGCTTTTCTGTCATCTTTCAGCCAGCTGCTCTCTACCAGCCTGCAGTAGCTTAGGTGAGAACTTCGTCTGTACACCCACCTTCAGCATTTCCTCAAAGTCCCAATCCAAATCCCAACCAGGATAATCTCATCCCTCCACTCTGATGTACTTCCATTTATCCTAGCCTTGTACTACTGCCAGCTCAGTCCCGTGTTAGGGAAAAGGAGAAAGAGGATTTCTTCTGCTTTCCCCTTGCTCGGGCACTTCACTGAGGTTGTAAGTCCGTATCGCCTTGGAGCTCCACAGAATCTGCTCAATGTCACCCCTGCAGCGCCGCAGGACACAATGGCCACTCGCTCGTTATCATGCCACTTCCAGCCGTGGGTTCATGAGAATGACTTAAAGACCAGAAAGAAATTCCTGTACAACATTAGCAACCAGAAAAGTCTCGCAGCACAATACTGTTACAATGGTGGCCATCATCAAAGGGCCGGAGACGGGTAGATACGGGTGAGATGCACAGAAATGCAAAGAAAGAAGTAAAGCAAGCTGTCACATAAAGCCACAGCTGTGACTTCAGTATTTCTTTAATGTTTTGCTGAATATGAAGTGTGGGGCGAAAACAGCAACGTGACAGCCCATCTCGTCTGTGATGAACACCGTTTTGAGCTCCAGCCAAAATTACAGGGAGATAATTATTCAAATCAGCTGCATGCAAGATTACAGTCACGTCTACATCCATGGTGCTTACATTACTCTCGACTGGAAACCAGTAGGCAACCAGTGAGCCAATAGACGAGCCCTACCTCAGTCAACACTTGCAAAACAAGACCACAACCACATGAAATATGTAAAACTTCACCATCAGCACTGTAAAAAGCATCAGATATAAGCTCAACCATAACATCAAATTGATTCAAAATTAAAAAAAATATGACAGCAGCAGAAATGACCACGCAGCGAAAAAAAGCACAGAACAAACATTAAAGCAAGCAGAGCAGTGTTGTCAGCCATATTGCTATGCACACAAATTAAGCGAAGCTAGGATACAACTCATAATATGCACATGAGCATAAGCAGGAAATGGCCACTTACCTTGGCGAAGCGGAGCGCTGATACTCAAATAACCTCTTTTCAGAACAGAAACTCCAGCCGACAGCTAATATCATAAACGGCTGACAAATTTTCCTCCGTAAAGCTGTCTTGAAGTAGCATTTTTCAGACTTTTATGATGAGTATGAGGAGACAATTGTGAACGCGACAACCTCGAGAAGGTCTTTTATACACTCTCGGTTATATATAAACTCTTGCATTCAGGGTTAAGTCAAAAAACTGAATCCCACGCTTTCAGCTAGTACAAAACACAGCTGCTCAGCTTTGAACAAATACTAGAAGACAAGGTCATATGAGCCCTGATTTAGCCTCCCTTCCCTGGTTAACGGTGAGTTTTAGAATTGATTTTAAGATTTTACCATCTTTGAAGCACTTTAGCTCCCTTATGAGCCAGAGCGCTGCCTCAGATCCTCAGGCAGGCCTCTGCTGGCTGTTTTTAAGTCTAGACTTTGGTGTGGGGGCTTTTGCAGTCAGAGCCCCTCAGCGCAGGAACTTCCTGCCTGCAGATCTGAGGCTGGCGAATCAGTGACATTTAAATCACATATAAAAAAAACTTTAAAAAAAAAAAAAGTGTCATAATAAAGCCAGCCCACTGTCTTATTTCTTCCAAGTCTTGTCTGTTTTATTATTGTTTTTGTTTTCATTTTCTATTACTGTAGGATATTTTATTGCATTTGAATTTTGTATTGTTTCAATTTGTCTGATTTTCTTTCCCTCATTGCAGTCCTGAAATGTTTTAGTCCTGATTCGACTATATAAGGAACTTTGTAAGTTTGTTTTGAAAAGTCTTGTTTAACTAAAGTTTATTATCATCACCATTTTTTTACCTACCTTCTGCGTGTGTGACAAAAGCCATGCTGAGTTTCCCATGAAGCCGATAAAACAAGGCAATGATCCGAGTGTGGTGCGTGCGAGGCTATTATCACGGCGACATCCAGGCAAAGATGTCGCAGTCCATGTTAAAATATGAGTTGTCATGTTTCACATCGACAAATCAGCAGCATTAATGCAAGTCAGACAACAATCCAAACAATGGCAGATAAATAGCATTGCAAAGATTGCACATAGATGACAGCAGCAGCGGGGGAAGCACAAAACAAGCATGAAACACTAAAGCCGGACTGCACGCTTGTAATTTTAAGCACACGAACACTGATTGAGCTGAGCAACGATGACCATCAATATATAGATTTAAGCTTAAGAGTGACAATGCGGTGAAGCAAATAGCTTCGAGTTAAATATTTCTAAGGCTTTGCTTCATATCAAACGCGCAGAGGGAAAATGTAAATATGACAACCCTGTGCGTAACAGACAACAATCACACTGAGATTACATGAAGCCAATATTACAGAGAAATAATTACTTGATAACTGCGAGCAAGATTACAGTCATGTTTACATCCCTGAAGCCAATATACAATATTACTCTCGACAAACCAATAGGCAACCAGTGAACCAACAGAAAAGCCTCACAACCCTAACACGAGCACAAAAGTCACAAGGGAAATGTAACACTCAAACATGAGTATATTCATAATTCACCGCTACATACATGGACAGCGTGAAAGCATCATAATGCAAGACAAAAACACAGCAAAAGCAACACGAAACAACAACTGCAAGCAAGAAGGCTCAAGAGCAACAAATTAATTCACAGCTCAAACCACTGTTGCAGAATTTAGCAGCCAGCAGACAAGCATAAAATAGGGAAGCAGCATCAGCGGCCATATTGTCAAGCAGACAAACCAAACAAAGGCAAGGCGTGCGTGTTAGCAAGAGCAGCAAAAGACCAGTCGTCCTCAAATCCGTCTCGGAGCCTCATTTCTGGACTGTTCACAGGCTGCATATGAGGAGTATGGAAAATATTACCACTGAGATCGACCTCTGCGTGATAATAATGGCAACAAGCAGGCATATATGTTGTGGCCCATAACACTCAAACATCAGTCACTCACTACATAAATCACCTGCATAAAACCCAAGTTAGACACGAGCCAAAACAACAGTGAAATCTCATAACCGCTGCAGACGCGGCACACAAAAGACAGAAATAAGCAGCCAGCAGACACAAAAACAAAGCCTGAACACATGACAACCTTTCAAAAGCTAATTTGAGTCTCCATGATGGCAAATATTACAGGTAAATAATTAAGTGAATGTGCTGTGTGCAAAATTGCTCTGTATGTTATATCATCAACAGGAGACCAGGAGGTAAGAGCCAATAAGCATGACCATGATTTAAATGTGTCACAAAACCAATATAGCCAGTAACTCAGAAAAACTCATGAGAACTCATATTTGATTACTCATGACTAGACAGCACAAAAGCATCACAATACAAGTCATAAAGCAGCCAAAGCAAAGCAGCAGCCAGCAGACAAGTACAAAACATGCATTAAACATCAACGCTGCATTGGAAGCCACGTTATCAAGCACGCAAACACTGGAGTGAAGCCCAGACGACTGACTATCAGCACATGGGTGGGTTTAAAAGTGAGAGTATGAAGAAGAAGAATATAACAGCAACAACCAAAAGGAAAATAAGCTCAACCGCAACATCGAATTGATTCAAACTTAAAACCTCTGCAGATGCTGCACAAATCTGACAGCGGCAGAAATGACCACCCAGCAAAAAAAGCACAGAACAAACACGAAAGCAAGGAAAGCAGTGCTGTTACATACACACAGATACACAACCCCAACCTCACAGAAGCCTGGACGCTGTGTAAAGCATAAATTAAGAAAATAAGAAATAAAAAAACAGTTTTACAAAGTCTTCCTGAGCTCATGTAGTAACATCCAATCATGTGTTTCACAAAGTGGTGAACCTCGCTCCATCCTTTCCAGGAAGCTCCTTTCATACCCAATCATGATACTATCACCTGTTACCAATCAACCTGTTTACCTGTGGGATGTTCCAAACAGGTGTTTTTGGAGCGTTCCACTACTTTCCCAGTCTTTTGTTGCTCCTGTCCAACTTGTTTGAAATGTGTTGCTGCATCAAACTCAGAAGAGGCATAAACTTATAAAAATCAATGAAGCTGATGAGCTCAAACATTAAATATATCGTCTTTGTGCTGTTTTCAATGGAGTAGATGTTAAAAATGATCAGCAAATGATCATTTTGTTTTATTCGTGTTTTACACAGCGTGCAGACTTTTTGAAATCAGCGTTACGTGTGTGAGATGAGAAAATGTGCGTAGATCATTTCACTATTAATAAGCCAGGCAGCCACCAACAGAAAAATCAGCTCAACCACAACAACAAATTGATTACCAATGAATAACATTACGAATAGTGCATATAGATTACAGCAGAAGTCTGCAGCCAGACAAAAAGCAGAAAGAAAACCAAAGCAGTGCTGGCAGCCATTTTGTGAAGCACACAAATGTTGCCTCATTAAAGCCTGGACACAGGTCACAAAATGCCAGTGAGCGACGAACAGCAACAAATTGGCACTTGCCTTTGTGAAGAGGGGCACCAGCCGTGAATATTCCAGCACAAAACTGTCCTGAAGCAACATTTCCACGCCGGTGGCAGGTGAGCTGGCTTTAAAATGCTGCAGGAACAGCAGCAGGTGTGCTCAGCAGAGGTGGGCGGAGCTAGCAGTGTTTTTAAAAACCCCGCCTCGTCTTGATGGAGGTGGCAGTGAGCTGCGGCAGCTCTCTCTCTAAACTGAGCGTTTGCTCGTATTTTGCTTTGCAACTGTAATCCTATTTTCAAGAGAGAGCTGTGTACAAGAAAGTGCAGAAGAGCACAATTCAATGGACAAACAGTTCAATTAACAATTACAAATGGCCTGACTGAGTACGATGTTTAGAAATCTACAAACGGAATGAGAGCAGACGCAGGAAATGACCAATCTGGCTGAGGAGCTCGATTTTGACGGCTGTTTTGCACAATTCACTCACTTTAGGTGGACAAAGTATCAATATAGCAATGTGGGGAAATGCCTGCTTCCATGATCTCATGTGTGTAATAAATCCCACATATTAAAGCTTGACATAAGCTCTTATGTATTAAGTTTTGTTTGTATAGCCTAGTGGCAGCTAATATGAGGTTTAGCAGTAAACTTGCACATATGGTGGCTATATTTTGATGCATATCATGATATGAGGACAGATCTGTGTTCTGAACTAGTGCAGCAGGCAAACAGCACAAATGTAAAGCTAAGGTTACTTGTGTGAGGGGGGCTTCTGTGCTTTTACCCTGAACTGCCCATTAATTAATACCATCATTTGACTATTAGGAGTTGGTTCATCAGACAGCAGGGCTTCTAAAGAGGACAGTAAAACACTGCTATGGCAGATCCAGAAGAGGATTTTTCACATTCTTTCTCACTTTAAAGGGACTTTAAACTGGCTTCAATGGTTTGAATCTAACCAGTCTGACACAGTGTTTTTGCATCACCAACTTATCTAACGGTCTCCGGATTTGTTTTCTGGCGTTGATGCAGACGTCCGCTCCACGCTGGAGTCTTGGAGATTTTTGGCCTGATGAAAAAGGATTTCTTTTGTGTTAAATTAGCCATGTGAGGGCTCACATAAAGTGCACCATGAACCCTGGATGAAGTCTTTCTCGCTTGTCAGTGATAAGTAATGAATAGTTCTGGTCATCAGTCAGCACTTTCCATAGATCGGATGAGGAGAATGATGAATAACTCTGGGAGCTGACTGCAGGATATTAAAGGAAAAATCCACCTTAAGATATTAAAAAAATATCTATTTGGTTGTTCGTGCGTTGTCCTTGTTATAACATCAAGATATTTCCAGCATGGCTACAGGGGAGCGTGACAGTATGAATGTTTCCAGTGATATTAAACATCAGGTTTTGGTGTGAGCGCCTCAGAATGGAAATGAAAGTGTCTTGACTCCTCATCATTTTACACCGACAGTCAACAATCACACAGAAACAAACTCCTCATATGAGACGAATACCTATGTCCATAATGCAATACAGCAAGAAGACACTTCCACACATGGCAGCAGTGTGGCTCTGGGGGGCCAGTGTTGCTCTGTCAGTCTCCACCACTTCGTTCCAGAGTGAAATAACTCACACAGGATTTAATCTGGCCCATAGCTTGTCTACAATTTCTGCAAAACTAACAACAGACAGGAATCAGCCTCAGCTGTGCACTGTGTTTCCTGCTAATTGGCGAATGTTAACATGCTAACAAGCTCAACTAAGGTGGTAGCCCAAACATGGTAAGCATTATACCTGTAAGCATCAGCATGTTAACATAGTCAGTGTGAGCATTTTAGCGTGCTGATGTTAGCATTTAGCTCAAAGCTTTATTACAACCTCACAGAGCCATTAGTGTGGCTGGAGACTCAGTCCTGCAGTGCACTGACACCTCGATAAGACCAGATCACACACGCTGAGGGATGAATACATACAAGAGGACGGTAATTTGTAACATCATCTTCATTGCAAAAATTCTCCTAGAATTTGATTTGCATGACTAATTTATGATGTAAAAGAGTGTGCAAGAGTCCAAGAGTGGAATTTCTGCATAAAAGCAGCAGTTGCTCGACGGGAACATCAACATATTGTTTGCCTAAATGTGCAAATAGACCCAGAGACTGTAAGATGACTGTTCCCTTCTGCAGACTGGATGGGAAAATCTAGGCAAGGAGAGAACGGCACTGTTCTCTCCTCAGTGTTTTTCACCAAGGTACCCTTCATCAGGCCTCTTAGCCCCGGCGGCAATCAATTTGAAGGCCATGGCTTTAATTGGCATCTCTTCTGTGCGAATGTTCATAAGCATGAGATCGTCTGATAGGGCGTTGCTAAAGATGCTCCTGCAGAGGGAAAGAACAGTAGAAATACAGCTTAATACAGCTCCTAGACTGCTGTCAATGACTGCATTTGCCATGGAGTCATCGGCGTGTGTGGTGACGATAGCTCAAGCTGTCAGTGACTCACCCCGCCGATGTCAGCTGTCACGCACATACAGCAGCACCAGCTGACATGCGAGGCCTCGGGCAGATGTACCGTACGCGCTGAAGACATGTATGCTCACGATGTATGTCTAGGCATCATAACACATGCATTTTATTGACATGGTGCCACCCTCACGTTAACGCCGGCTCTGGAAATTTACAAGAGCCGATCCGATAGACGCACGCAATGCATGTAGCAAATAAATATTTGAGCACTTGGAGAGGCTTATTTTCTTCTCTCAGGCTTTTTAAAGTCGCTTTCAGTGTAAATCAAAACTGAGACAACTGCTCCCATCTTTTCTACAAGACACAAAACAATAATCTCAGGAGGGTTAAGTCCAAATATAGTCTTTCCTGTTCTCTTCTGGATTATTTCATCTCACTTCAAAACATGAGTCGAGGTGATTTTTGGCTTAGCTGAGGTTAGAGTGTCACAAAGTTCACTGCTGAACAGACAGCTGTTCATATTATTTTCATATTCTGATAGCTAACTAAATTCTTTCAAGCCAACTGAATCTATTCTCACCCACTCATAGTGACTCATAGTGGTCAATTCTATTGTCAACTGTGGAAACTGGCGCTATTTCAGGTGTGTTGTCAGGTTAAAAATGACGTCTGAAGTCAAGTGATATTGTACTTGTACGCTTCGTGGACTTAATGCAGGGAAATAATGGTGCAGAATAAGACGTGTGTGCATGCTGGGGCCAAGTGGTTCTGAAAGGATTATTGTTGGCAAAGATCCAGAGGCCATGATATAAGGAGCAGACAGAGGCAGAGCATGAAAGCAACCCCGAGTGCCCAAAACACAGCAGGTCTAAAAGCCGTGCAGAGACGACATCAAAGCCAGCATCACTGGAAAAGTAACTGTAACTTAATTTTTAAAAAATCTGACAAACAAAAGAACATATTGACATCCTTCGAGGAAAATACACAGATCTCAGACCAGACCGAAGTCAGCCAAACTTCATTTGGGTACATTTGACCCCCCCCCCTTGAGTTTGAACATTACGTTGACAACATCAAAAGGAAGTTTTGCAGTGAAACATGCAGTTCAATAACCAGAAGATTGTTTTTAAAAATACATCACAAGATACATTATGATCCAGCCAGTTTTACTCCACCTTCATCCGCTGGAGCATTAATGTCACGAACACATCTCAGTAAATTGATCAAGTCAGGAAAACGCACAATTTTAATGATGTGTTTTGGTGTCAGAAAACACATAATATATAACTTGGAGCCCTCTGACTGTACTTCAGTGTCTCTGTTATAGGAATATATCAGCATAAATCCATATTGGAAGCTTGTTAGTGAAGCACACCCCACACTGCTCATTGTCAGTTTGCTTTTTCTATTATTAATTACCTCAGCTTAATACAAGAGGATTTCTCATTTTAGACGGTCATTAGAAACACATTACTGCACCGCTGATGCGACGTGACTTATTTACTCCACAACAATTTCCTCTCTCGTGTCGCCTCAGAGGCTCTGAAATGAGCCTGGGAAAGAAGGGACAAGCCCAGGTTACGCTGCGGAGGAAACACACAAGATTTTGTGTCATACCAAACGAGGCACGTCAGCGCTGCTGTGTGCAGCCTGAGCTGCACGAAATGGATTTCTGAGTTTTCCTTTGCAGCCCTCAGCAGGGCACTAACATTATATTATTGGCTGTTAGCAGCACTCAAGTTTTTCTATTACCTTGGTCCATGCCTTGACATCACTGTTAAATAGAGGCACAACATGTGCCTTCCGGCTTGTTCAATTGTTCTGACCCCGTGAACCCACAGGACTGGGGGAAATAGAGCCGGAGGAAGGAGGGGTAGGGGGAGAGGTCAACCCCAAGGTGATCAGCCCCTGGAGAGGAAAAATGCGCCTGCACGTGTGCGTACAGTACTGCTGCTGTTCCTCTTTAACACCCGTGAAAGTCTGCCGCCTGCGTGGATGCTGTGGCAATCCAGTCCTCTGTGTCATTGAAGGCGCATTGATAGTTGCTCAGCCCTTTCTGTATGATGAATGGCTGTGAGCTGTGTGGACAGCTGAAACAAATAGCTCCCCCTGCTCTAACTATGGTCCGCTGTCTGATGGTGCTTCAAAAGCGAGCTGCCTTTAGCCCCTTTCAGAACAAACAACAATAAGCATTCTGCTCTTTTGGTACATGGCGCAGCGCACAAACTTATCTTGTCGTCCATTTGTTCATTTTCAAAGAGCGTGAAGATTTTAAGAAGAGGGTCGCTGAAGTATCCAGCGGTGATGAACGATCTCTGGCCCTCAGCAGCTCTTGCCCTCTGCCTGCCTTGAACTGAAATCCTTCTGTCTGCGCTATGTGAGCACAAAAGTTGAAGCAACAAGCTCCTATTTGGTGTCACCGGTACTGTGAAGTATAAGACTTTTGCAGCATCCTTGAATAAGATGGTGGCTCGATATTGTGCGGTATAATCCATGTTGTATTTGCTCTGAAGTGCACTCAGTAAACTAGGTTTCAGTGTGCGATTGGTCTGTAATCTGAAGGCTAGAGGGTGGTTTAAATTGTGATGTCACATTTTACTGCATAATGCAATAACACACAACCGCCTCATAATTTGAAAATGGAAACTTCTTTAAAATATAGCTCTACATCACACAGTATCAACCATTTTACTCGGGTAAGGAATTTCAGGTGTTGAGATATTTATGTTTTCATGTGTAATTGATCCAAAAGGTGTAGGATGTGGTAGTATGTCACCTCTGACTTCACAGTCATCAACCTGCCAAAGGCCTGATCTGAGGATTATTTCCAATTTCTAAATGCACACCTGCCCACACACATATAAAACTTCAGTCTGCCTCACACAGCAGGTCAGTGCACATGCCAATATATTTACTACACAAAAATAAAAGCAAAAGTAATACATTAAAACTCACTTTATCGTTCAGCCTGCACAGCTTGAAATCGGAAATGCTGGTATTCCCTCACATGTCCTACAAATGACCTGGTTCACACAAGCTGTGGATGAAGGTACATATCAGTTTACAAGTCTACATATGCATTAGTCCTGCAGGTGGCAGCACACTGTAAAACAAATTACATGGAGGCCATTGGTACGGGTGGGCGAGAATTTTTCTACTGTTACTAATTCTCTGATTTTTACTCAGAAATAGACAAAGAATAGAAAGTAATTTGCAGGCCAGATTTAATAATAGATTCAAAATATGCGGTGGGCCTTAAGAAATTGTATCGCAGACCCCATCCGGCCCCAGGACCTCTACTTGAGGACCTTGTATTGTGGCAAAACAGCATTGTTTTTATCCTTTTTTTTTTTTTTTTTTAATTAGCCATTATATTAAATATTGTTAATTGTCTTATAGAATTACTGTTACTTTAAGCATCACAATAAAAACACCACAACTGATGTTATTATACTCCATCCAGCCAAATGCAGTGGGTAACACCGCTCTGTTACATACTTGTGGCAGAATGCATCTTGTCAAAATTAGGCTGATTGTGCCCTGTAAAGACGCTATTTGGTGCCTTGTAACTCTGATGGCTTAATGACTATCCATGCCTTCCTCTCAAAGATCCAACAGGCACAATGTCCTATTATCCTCTAATGAAAGGATCGTGAAATTAGGTTGGGGGGAAATCTCACTTTGGTAGTCACATAAGCTGTGTGACACAGAGAGACGGTAAAATGATGATGACACAGTACTGGATGAGGTGAAATGATCGATTGCAGGCACATACAGTGCTTACAGTGAAAACTTGTTCGGTAAAAAAAAAACATCTTGTGTAATCTTTCAAAGGGAGGGTTAATCTCAAATCAGTCTCTTGTCCTTTTTCACATTCTGGGGAATGAGATTACCAGGAACATTCTGTGGTTTCAATCAGCAGTGACAGTTGGTGAGTAGGCGTGTACCATCAGGACAATGGCCAAAGTCTGTGGCCGTTTGGTAAGTCCTTTATTTTTATCTGGATGTCAGGAAACTCTTCCTCGGAGAGCAATTATCTCCTAAAGAGGTTCACACCGTTTCGTCGTCGCAGTGGTCATGGCTGGGAATGGAGCAGCCCGTCCTCACCAGAAAAGGCTGTGTAGGTTGTCTGAACAAGCAGGTTGTAGAGTGCTGCAATGATGATGCATTTTCGTGGGTCAAGTTAGCATCGACCCGGTTCCCTCAACGAAAAACCGATGGGATTTTTCCAGACTTTAGATTACTGCAGAAAATAAGTTCAGCGGCAAACAGAAGCTTAGGATACTTTTTTATGATTTTATGAATCAGCGTCACGACATTAAATGTCCCCGACAAACTCTGTAGCCTCATTTAGCCCCTTGTTAGCAACCACCTATTTTACGACACAAATTCACAAGTCAGGGGGTTATTTACTGACGTGTTTTATGGCGGATATTAAAGCGTGAAAATCTCTTAAGCTTGTCTTAACCACCACCCTTATTTCAGGCATCCGATTAAAAACGTATTGAAAAAGCACACTGACATTGAGGCGAGGGAGCTGGAGGCGCAACAATGCTAACCACGTTCCACGTTTTAAGGCTCACTCCCGCAGCGCTCTGTTAAAACCCATATTCAAATTTGTTCTTAGACAGCGACCTCTAGTGGCAGTTATTATGATGGGAGCAAAAGGAGGATATCAGGTGACGTGAGTGAAAAAGTAAACCTAATCAAAATGTGACCATTTCACAACATTAACGCTTGCAACCGCAGTCCACACACCTAGCACTGGAACTCCCCAATGGTCATATATGTAGTTTCAATTCATTGGCCCTTTCAGCCGTTTAGGCATCACAACCTGTTTGAATGCAAGGTAGGAGATTCAGCTATTTCAGCAAACTGAATAACTGCTGTACCTACTGAACGGATTTGCATTTCAGATTTGTCTGCATCACGCTGCAACCTGCTTCAAGAGATGACAAAGAAACCAATAAAACCTGACCAAACAGACGCTTTCTGCATCTGCTGTGCTGCTCGAACCAGCGAGACTCCTGTAAAATCCCAAATAAGATGGTTCCCCTGACGTGCACACGCCTCTGCCGGCACTGGCCCTGCCTTGAATTGATTCGTCTCAAGACTGAAATTCAGCATGAAATCAGAATATGTTGCTTGTGAACTAAGCCCACCTGTCAGTCACCTTCTGAAATGAGAGCGCTGAGGGTTTTCCTTCACTACCTCACGAAAGGGTGCCGCATGAGTACAACCTTAAGACAAGCACTCCTGAGTGGGCAAGCCACTCCCTGCTTTGGGCTGTGGGTATAATGTCTCGTTCCATTGGTTTGATGCCGCTGAAGGCTGCACTTAAAAGCTTGCTTTTAGTTCTGTTGTGTCCCAGCAGCCGACTACAGACGCTACATTTTACATGTCAGAGCAGCCTGGGTTGATACCAATCTGTGAGCCGCTCATGTGATATTAATAACTCACCTGTGCATGTTTGCGTTCGTGTGTGGGCGTGTGTGGTTGTAGGTCTGTGCCTGTGTTTGTGTGTCTATGTTTATGTGCTGTCAAAGAGAAAGAGGAGGTCTGAGTGTGGCTGTTAAACACCCACAGCTCCCTCTAGCTTCTTTACTGCGAACAACTAACTGCACCAGATGCAGAGGGGGTGGATGTGTGTGTGGTTGTGTGCATGTCTATGTGTGTGTATGTGTCCATGCGTCCAGTTTCAACCAGGTCCAAACTCATTTGTCCGGATTTCAAACAGTGATTGCCATCTGGGCCAGAATCAAAGGCCGATTTTGCCAAACCAGTTAGGGTTCTACCACATCTCTCGAAACAAGTGAATAATCCTGCAAATCACCAAACACTGTTTAGATGGCAGCAGTGTTCATTATCAACCACAGATCAACGAATCACCCCCTAAACCCTTATAAAGAAAAGCTCAGTTTCTTTGTCTCACACTGCAGGCAGTGAGAGAGCCACTGGCACTGCTGAAGAATTAACAATGTGAAATATTCTGAGAGACAGACTATCAAAGACTTGGCCAATGAGCTGCTAGAAAGGCAGAAGCAATGAGACAGAGTCTGAGCCGCTAAAGAACAAATGAGACGAGAGGGAAAGAGAAAAGTTGAAGACAAGGGGTTTAACTGATGGATTTACTGAGAGGGAAAGTCTGAGTGAACAAAGAGACCAACACCCCTCGGAGAAAGAGAGCTGTTGTTGCTGTTGTTGAGAACAAACAGAACAAACAATTTCAATCATCAACAAATATGCTGCATTTAAAGGTCAGCAAGTGAAATTCTCTTCAGCGGCAGGTGCCTGTGCAGAAAATCATTTCTACATTGTTCTGATGCTTGTTGATGAAAATGCTAAATATGTGTGTGATTTAAATCCGGTTGCCATATTATGTGATGGAGAATCACTATAATGCTCGTGCATGGGCATTTTTTTTATCTGTGAAATTCCTTGCTATAGTACACATTTAGAACCATTTTACAAAAAAAAAAAACATGCAGCCTGTGTTATGTGCAAACACTGCAGAAAAACAAAATATAGAAAATCTGAGTGTAAATCTCTCAGTAAAACGCTGCACCTTTGACACCTTTGTGCAACAGCACAACATCCCTTCAAGGATGGGGCTTAATTATTAGTGGTAATAATCATAATTCCCCAAAATAGCTCTGCTTTGTTGTTTCTGTTGTTTTTGGATTACTTAAAAAAACTAAATATAGAATGTTTACCTTTATTGCTCAAAAATATGCTTTTGGTGCTGCAAAACGGGGCAAAACAACTCACTTATTCTGAAACCTACAGGTCACTCTATTAAAAATGTAAGAGATGCAATTTGAAGCAACTGGTATGACTCACAATCTAAACAAAGTGACATAACTGAGATGAGGGCATCTTTTATGTATGGACCAGGTTTTAGGTCCCAGGACCATAGCTGTATTATGTTTCAGCTGCTGATGAGTTTGATGATGAGCTGAGAAGAGCAGATGAAATTTATCGATCCCTGTGGGTGAATTGGGTGAGAAATTGATATCTAAGGAACATTTTAAGCTTGTGTACAGAAGATAATGTAATTTTGCAGCTCATAATTTTTGTTGAACAGCAATTTCACCCCAAACATTGGCCTAAACAATCTGTAAAGACATCTGGGAACACAGCCATGCATTTACTCACTTTCTGATGAAATTGCTCTCTAACCCCTGCAGTGGCTCTATGAGGGTTTAGACCAGCTACAGTTCAAATCCCACAAAGAATTACTGCTGTTCCCTTTCACAAAAAGTACAGCCCAAGAGCTTTTGATCAACATACGGTAGTTAACCTCCATTCAGTCAGTGACTTGGCAGTAAAAACCTGGTTCTGCTGGGCAGCTCCTGATCTGAACTGCATGAATGTGTTCATTGTTGAGAAATGCATTGGGGAAAATATGAATAAATACAGTTTGCAATAAGATCTTTTTTCCCCGCAGCCTCTGACAGCCTGACCGGCAACCCCGAGAGTTTGACAGCTGTCTGCATGTGCATCATGACACTCCACAGCCATACAAGAGGCAGCACGCCTGCATGCTTGGTTGTCTAAAGCCTCGTCCTCTGGGATTAGTTTTACTCAATATGATCAGGGGCATAATTCCGTGATTTCAGTCCAAGGCAGAACAGTGTTATCTGTGATTATTACAGGGTGCTTCTCACACTGCAAGTTACTGATGGGTGTTTTTTCAGTCAAGCACTCACTCAACCGCCCTCCTTTTCATGTAGCATTTCCACATTAAAACATAAAAAAAACCTAGACCTATGTAGCAAATTTTGCTGAATTGTGTGCTTACATTATCCCAAATGTGTTCAACTTGTCCATACCCAGAGAAATCTGTAATTTTATTCAAGGTAATGGTGCATTTCATTTGGTCGCCTCTCAATGGCGTCATGTCCCCTTTACGTCTTCCAGTTGCTAATATCTCCAGGGATATACGGGAAACACCTGGTGATATGTCAGAGAGTGAGGAAGTCGGCAAACTCGCTATCTAGCCGCTCCATTGTTTGCACTGTTCACTCATGATGGCACACGCATTCATTTGCATCTGCAACTCAAATTATGTACTTTGTATGTTAATAAACATATATAGCCACCAATTACTGTAGTTAATTTCTATGAGAGTTGGATGGATTCATCATTTTAAAATATAAAATATTCATAAAAAGGGTATTAATACAGTCAACAGTTGTTTGCCCTTTGCAATGGTTTATCAAAACATCAGATCCTGCATTTTTAAATGTCATGTTGTCAGTCTTGCAGGCATGTCTGTGTACACAGGCAACATATTACATGAATTTGCATCAGTACATATATGTGTTTACAGATGGTTTGCTTCTCAGTGCCAAAAATGTTTGCTTTTAACCTCCCACATTAGGCTCATAACTGCTTCACACAAGCTGAGGTGCAAAGCTGGTGAGAGAAGTTGTCAGGTTGTGTGCCTTCTGGCATTTGGTGGTCTGTCAGTGCAGTGCAGGGTACAGGCAGGACCACGGCACACGCTGTCCAAGCAAAAAGTCCAACGTTAACCAGAGCGTGCTCACATGTCTCTTAAAGTGAAGTGATCAGATGAGGGTTGTCCATTTCAACGTCCATTTGCAACAGAGAAACTATTTCTGCGCCACACAGACGAAAGCATTAGGGTGTGCTTTAGTGGCCAGTAAAGACCAGTGTGGACCTGGTGTTTAAGGAAAAGAAAGGAGGCAGCGGGATGCAGAGAAATTATAGGAGAGACAGAACAACTCAGGTATGACATTATGTAATTGCTAAGTGGCTGAGCAGGTATGTTAAATGCTCAAAACCCTCCTGCAGATCCCCACTCCATACACAGAATGGAAAGATCCGCAGTTCACCATTAATGCACAGTAATTTCCCTCATCTAGAAAATGTTACTTAGGCTAATCGGGACAGTGTGATTCATTGCCCTTCACACACGGTATTATGTGTCTTCAGCTCCTGCTGTTCAGTTTAGTATCAAGTGAATCCATCCAAGGTTTTAAAATGTGTCTGCTGAAATAATGAGAGGTGCAAGCTGTTGCTTCAGCAGGACCTCATGCAAAGAAGCAAAACAAATATTCAACCAAGGACACTATTATGAACTCCTTAAAAGCTTGACTGACTGAAAGCAGAGCATGAAGTGTGAATATCTTCAGCAGCGTACAAAGTCTTATACAGTATGTTGATGTATGATGTGGACCCAACAGAATTCTGATATGTACATTTGTATATAAGACTAAAATACCTCCAATATTATAATATGGAGAAAACACATTGTGCTATAATATATGGATTCAGTACTGAAATGCCATAATAATATAGCATGAATTGGGACTATAGTGTGTAGTGTTTGCAACATAGAACAAGTAAGTAGAAACATCTCAATGGTGTGTATATTTTGTATACACACACACAGACCCAGCAGGAAATTCATATATTTGTAGGTGTGTAGAAGCAGGAAATGCACACAAAGATCATCAATGTATATGTACTATGTACATACATGAACACATATATCCATAAACAACATGTACATAAACGCATATGCAGTACGCGCCATTCATTTAGAAGTATTTGTAAATATTCATTTATAATTTCTCTGGTAAATGAAGTCGCTGCCTTTGAGCTCTCATAGTCGCAGATTTTTACTTTCAGCTCAAACCGCAGGGTTGAGAGGGAACAGGATGCAGGCTGGGGGTGTCGTTCAGGTCAGCTGGCCTTAAAATACAGGCAGGCTTCACCTCAGGTTAGAACGGGCTCCTTCCCCCCCTCAAAATATTCATGAAGCAATTATAATTCACATGATTAACAGGGAGGAACACAGAAAGTGTGATGAGCATTGTAATTATGCGATTTGCGCAATATTTGAGCGATAAGGGTGTTTGTCTTTTGCTATTTTTTCTTATTTTTTTAATGTGCTTGTGTCTGCGTCTGTGTGTGTGTGTGTGTGTGTGTGTGCATGATGGCTTTGACATGCATGCTAAGTGCAACTGACTTGAGAGGGTAAAAGCCGAATATCCTTGAGCTCTTGCTCCCAGAGAACCTGCGTGGAATCGCTGGCATCAATATTAATGAAGTGGATCAGTAGCAGGCCTGCGTCTGACCGCAAAAGTGTATTTTTATCGTGATAACCTACGATCTGTGTTTATTGGTCATAACTAAGGTTCTCTGGTGTCCTCATCAGTGAGAGCATTAATATGAGGGAGCAGGATAAAGACAAGTGTTTCTCGTATGCAGATGGTGTTTTTTGCTTCCGTCCAAATCTCAGCTGTTGGCTCGTAGTGTGCTGTTGTTAAACGAGGAGAAAGAGAACACACCTGTCTGTCTCCGGCTCCACCAACTGACTATCTCTGCGGATGTATAGCAAGAGACTCTGCTGTCGCTTCTGTCTCTACCTAAAAGCTGTTTCTTTGCTTCGTAGACAGATGAACATGAGTGCTTCAGGTCATCAAATACAGTCTGGTCTTCCTGCTGAGTCTGAAGTGTGTGTGTGTGTGTGTGGATGAGTGTGTTGGTGTGTTTGTGTGTGAACAAATGAAAAAGGTGTGTGTGTGTGTGTGTGCATGCGGGTTTGTGCAGGAGCGTGTGTGTGTCTGTGTACGTTGGCACATAGGGGTTTTGCAATCCATCATAGCGCTGAAGGTTGCTATAGAAACACTTTCCCTTCGCCACATGGCTTCTGACACTGACTACATTTAATCTATACACGGATACGTTCGGAACTTTGAGAGGCCACTAAACTTTGTCCACAGTCCTTTTTCCATCGAATCCAACAATGAGATGCTGTAAGTGGATATTTTCTGGTGGCACAGCAGGATCAAGGTGGCAATATCCTTGCAGTAAAAGTATCGCCTGTTCAGATGCTTAAAGAAAGGCAATCAGCTGGAAAAGAAAACGAAGATGCTTTCCCACAAGGAAATGCAAGCAATCATGTCATATTCAAACTAATTTTCAGAAGATCACAAACAGCGAGCTATTGTGCAAAGTATCCAGCTAGCCCGTGCGTGCAGCTTAGACCCAAACAAACTCAGTGCCGAATTTTCCCTGCAAATGTGTCCTTTTGTTCATTTGAACCACACACACATGCACACAAAATAGAAAATCTCTCGTTTGCTTTCACATGATGTATGGTAAACCAAAAATACTCACAAAATAGCTTGAATAGAGCCGATTCAAATTGCACGTTATTAACAAATCCGTCCACACAAACTTGTATGTGCCCGTCATGGTAAATGAGGCGGTCTCTAGGCAACATTAGCCAGCGCTCTCGCTACGTTCAATACCTCAGACTTCATCTGTTGTCCCACCGGCTCCATGGGAACAGGTAATCAAGTTTGGTGAGCTATTGTCTTGGAACGGCAGCTACCTGCCTGGTAATTGGAAATGAGTGAGTGTGATGCGGAAAGACTCTTGCAAGATTTTGCTCGGGTGAGAGAGACAGAAGGAGAGAAGTTGGCAGAGAGTGAGACAGGTTTATGAAGTGTGTGTGTGTGTGTGTGTGTGTGTGTGTCTCCAGCCAGATTGTCAGGAAGAGAGATGATGGCATGGACAGTGCCAGAGAAAGCTTGCTGTCCCCCAGGATTCCTCTGCAGTGATGGCTACTGGTGTCTGTCTTCCCCCGGGGACTGCTTCTCTGTCATCTCTCACACACAAACACAACAAAACACACACATGCTCACACATATGCACACACAATCCACAGGGAGAGCACACTCCCTCCTGGGTCTTAGTCTGTGTTTTTGGGGGGGATATTCACACTCCCACAATCCTTCACAGCTGCAAATGTGCACCTATGTATTAGTTGTTTTGGGGGAGATATGCACACAACACATACACAAACAATGGCTTGTAAGGTTCAGCCATTACTGCACACTGGCATCCATTATTGCCCAGCGCAGTGACAACAAGGTCATGCCTCGAGGAGATCTGCATTTTGTCAAAGCTGACACCGTAATGCTGCCGCCGCCGCCGCCGCCCGGGATTTATGCATCACTCTCAGGTTGTTCATTCTTGACATTTTCAGCTCAGTAGGTGGCTAGAGATCTTTGCAGCACAACAATGTGCTTTTGAAGGCATGACATTGTTTCATATTTTTCATGTTTTGCTGTGTGTTTGGTACCTACAGATGGAGAAAGCAAGAACTACATTTAGTCAAGAGAGATGTGAAGTGTTGCATCTTGAATATTCATATTATATATTACACTTGGAACTTATTACTAATCTATAAAGCATTAATCAGTGACTAGTGGAGAAAAAAATGTGCTTTATTAATAAGTAATTAATACAAATACTATATATATGTATGTATGTATGTATATATATATATATATATATATATATATATATATATATATATATATATATATATATATATATATATATATATAAAGCATTGCATTAAAAATGGGAAGAACCCATTATGAAATGAACTAATTAACACTTATAAGTGCAGACCTGGTAGAGTAACCCATGACCATTAACTAATGAGTATGAGTATGTCACCGTCTAGTGAGTGAACCCCAGTGTTGTTGTTATTCACATCTTATCACTGACTCATAGTATATTAATAAATTACTGTAGGCTAAGACAGCAATCATGAAGTTGCCATGTTGGGCATATTATTGATTCAGGCATTAATACACTATTATTGTTATAATTGTATTGGGAAGAGCCATAATCCTTTCATTAATACCTAATTAGAACTTGTTGCTGAGGATCTGATTATAACATTATTATTCTTACATGACCCTTTATTGATGATATGTAAAGTATTATTACTGTAGAGTATTAGCTCTTTATTAATAACTAAAAACACTAATTGCTGCAACACTGATCACCTGTAAAGGCAAAAACATGATCCTCATTATTTAGTCATTATCTATGATGATCACAGGTGTATTAAGCATTAATAAATCATTATTGTAGTGGAAGAACCCTTAACATTAATCAATAAACAAATATTATTTCAGACATGATGGCTTATTATAAAGTAGGAAGCTGATGAAATATTAATGGGCCACTTTCTAGCAAGCAAACTCTAAAGTTAGTGCTTATTACTGATCTATAAAACATTAGCAAATGACTTACAAAGACTTCTTAACATTAATACAGGCATTAGTTGCAACTTATGTATGGTGCATATTAGAGTGGGATGACATTGTGGCTGGCATTAAGTTTCCCATTATAAAGAACTCATTACTAAACCCTGAACAACTAATCTGCAGAAAGAAATAGGTTGCAGGGAAGTGCTAATTACTGCCAAACCATTCTATCATTAACCATCACATTTTCAGTTATGTATGCGAAGCGAGCGAGCGAGGAAAAAAAATGACAGCTGGTGCGGCTGCTCGGCAGAGGGATTTGGAGACTCCGGAGCGTCTTCCTCCTTCCCACAGTGATCCGTCCGGCTGAGTCCCACAAACACAAAGAACTGTGTTTTGGATCAGGGCATCGCTTATTACCGAGGCAGAGAGAGAGGGAGAGAGAGAGAGAGGCAGCTTAAAAGGAGAGAAGGGAGAGATTGGGGGCAAAGAGAGGGCCAGGAAAGGATGAGTGCCAGCTCTGCCTCCAGTGTCCATCTCAGATCCCTCCATCCTTCCCTTCATCCTCACCCTCCATCCTGTCCCTCCCCCTCCTCCCCAGCAGCTGGCCAGTTTTTACCCCAGCAGAGAAAGACTTCTCTGATGGCGCAGACTAAGACATCAGTGTGTCTTCGAACTAAGAACAGAGTGTCTCTCTAAACTCTCCATGAATTCACACCCGCTGTCTCCTCTCTCCCTCTCCCACGTCGCCCTCTCTGGCCTTTCCTCGCTCCGTTCCTCCTCCCAGCACGGTGTCCTTTTCATCCTGCAACTCTTCTCCTTATCCCCGCCAATCTCCCCTGATTCTCCCTTTTTTTTCTCATCCACCTCTCCTTCCCTCCTCCGTCCGTCTCTTACTCCAGCTGTCACCCATGTCTCCGGTCTCTTTGGACCGGCCTTCCAGACCAGTTTTAATTGACTTGGAGTGACGTGCAGCAGAGACGATAGGAGCAGTCCTCGTGGGGAGGTCGATATGTACAGATATGGAGCGTCTCCAACACCAGCTGGACTCCACAGAGTCAACAGCGGCTGGTAGAGTTTTCAGGAGAGATTTTCTCATATTTTTAAGTTGCAAAAATGAGGCCATGTACACCATGTGAGGTACTTTGACATGATACATGACACAAATAGAAGAGATATCACACAGATTAAGATAAATTGAGCTTGTGTTAATTGCAGCTACCTTTAAAATAGTTGTAAATTAACAGATAGATTTGTTAATTCATAGTCTTTTTTCTCTCTATTTTCTCCAATTCTACATGACACGAGCATAATATTAATGGTTTGCATACTGCATTCGTTATATTCTTGGAATGGGTCACACAACACTTCCTGAATAAAAGAAACATCATTCTTAGATGAAAGTCAAACATTTAAAAATAATAGTGGAATAATATATTTCGTTTTGGAATACATTTTCCACTTGGGCCTTGAGAGACTCTCACACCTCATTTTATCAGTTCGGCTGATTTTGGGCTGCACCTCTCTCACATATTGTTTTGAGCTTAGTCTTCAGTTTTTGTTTTTGTTTTTTTTGATAAAACTGTACTTCATCACGAAAGACAAAAAGCACGGAAATGAAAGAATTTCCTTATCTTCTTTCTTGGAACAGGCAACTGTTCCCATTGCTCTTCTTGTTCCAGCCACTCATAAATATAACAGTATTTTCATGGACTTCCCTTGGGATCAAGACAGAGACAATCATTGAAATGTTACCAATTAGTACAGCGTTGCACCTGAAATGCAGTGAAATTGTGTCCCAGAGAATAATGAGGTTTGATTGCCTGTGGATGGAAGACGGTCTGCAGGATTTTCATTGGGGTAAACATTGTAGTCGTTCAACTTGTGATACATTTTTAATTCAGAGCTCTCGAACGGAAAGCTGCAGTGACCTCGACATACCACCAAGTTAAATAATGCATTTAAAGGTAGCCTACTCACTGAACATCTCCGGTGAAGAGTAGGTCAAGAGCCAATCACGCTCAGGTCTTGTAATTATAAACTGGCTTTTAAAAAGGGGGGTTAATAAACATGGCAAGTACTATATTAATATATGTGTATGTACATACACACAGTGTTGGAATGTTTAAATACGGGTATTTGACAGCGTTCATCTTCAAATTAAACACAAAATGTAATGTCTACAACAAGTTTCCATGGTGTGTGTAACTATAACACCAGCCAGACTGACGTGGAGAATCACATTGCTCTTACAGCTGAGGAATTTAAGCTACCTCGTGAAGTTTTGGCCAGTCGTGGCGCTATGGAGCAGTGTTTTAATGGCAAGGTCCTGGTTTTGTTTGTATCTCCCACGTTCAGCCAGCGCACATAACGACACCCATGTCGTGACACACATATCTGCTGATGATTTCACACTGTTCCGCTGACAACCGGTGGTGCCAATTTGGTGTAGTAGCAGAAGGCACAGAAGACGACGAGTGATGCACAAGTTACTTCCAAAAATCAAATTTATTACTTATGACTAGTTGTTGTCGTTTGAAGGAATAAGTTTGTCTCTGTTGAGAGTAATACTTTACTGACTGCACTGCTTTAGCATTACTTTCACCATAATAATATAATAATAATATATTCATATGGAAATTACTATACAGTAGCCTCTGCATAACCTGGTCTCTATGGCAATGTTAGCTTACCTTATAATTGGTTGTGACACGAATTTGTTGACAAGCTTTATCAGGCCGGTTTTACCTACTTGCCCATCTCACACAACAGATGTCTGCAGCGGCTCCATCCACGCTCTCGTTTCAGGCGTGTCTCATTCAATCTGATTTTTTAGCAATATGTGTGTACATGTTAGGTTAAAGGCATTGAATGAATATAGTTATCTATGAATTGCAACCGACACACACCCACACCTCTGTTGCAAAGTAGACCATATTAATGCCATGATAGCAAGCGTTAAAATCAAGTACTGACTTTTCTTGGCAGCAAAGTTCCTGATTTGCTTCTTAAAGGCCAGATCCAGAAGAGTGTCAGTCTTATTGGACGTATGGCTCAGTCTCTCCAGATGCCTGGTTGGCCTTGACCAAGCCAAGCTTTGAGGATGATCACTCCCCACTGGCATTGGTCGCTGGCATTATTAGGAATATGCATAGGGCGATGTATTCATTCGGGAATACATGCTGTAAATCCCCTTTCTGTATTAGTTTGAGCAGTTCAAGGGCAGATGTATTTATTTCCTGGTTGTGCATGAGTTCCTGCAAATGACCTCTTCAGCAAAGCTTTTCAGTTCCGAGGACTATTTCTCCTGCAGCCTCAGTGTTGATCTCATTCATAAAGGTGAAGGTGAATGTGTTACAGAAAAAAAGAAATGCACCGCCTCTGAACACTTTGAGCCGTGTCTTAAGTCTAGCTCCGCCAACAGTCTGTCAGTTGTAAGTGGAACACACTACTCTTAATTCTAGTCTGACAATTAACACGCACTTTCATTTTCTTGCATGTTCTATGCAGTTTCCTCAAATGTGTCAAATTGACAGCAAAGACCCGATGCAATCTCCGGACAACGTCCACTGCCTTAGGCAGGCCAGTTTCACTCGCTTGTCGTGCAGAACTGGCTCTCTGAAATCTTGATAAAATTGTGTTCCACAAGTTACACAGAAATGCAATTTCGAGCTTGCACGTTGTCTTGTACAAAAATTAAAATTGTTCATTTGCATCTCTAAATATTTCACAAGCAAAACAAAACACGCTTCCCTTGGACAGAGAGTAACATAGCCACTCTTTTGAAACTGTTTTGCTTTTGCTTGCCGAGGGGACACAATTGTGCTTGGTGTTTATATTGGTGCTCCAAGACGGACAAGGTCAGCATCTCTTTTTGACACGCAAGCATGAACAGTGTCATCAATAAAATCTCCCCATTTACCTGGGTCAGTATTATATGGATCCTCTGGTGTTGTGCTTACAGTAGCTAAGTGCCATCTTCAGCAGTATTTCCAGTTTGTTCATGTGGTGGCAGAATCTGCCCTTCGCTGTCTTGGACAGCGAGTGACGCTGCTGTAGTTGTACTTATTTCAGTTGTTTTGAGTCTATTGCTGCATTCCAAATCACATGCTTTTTCTCTTTAGCTTTAGTGCACATTGCAGCTGGCATCACAAAGAGTGTACTGTTGCATGCAGCATGCATACAACTGTGACATAGTACTTTGTCATAACATTGAACTTTGACCCTCCTGCTTGGTCAATCGTGCAGCCACACTATATTAATGTATTAATTAAAGACACACACTAAATCTTTTTCTGGTAGGGCCAAATGTTGCTCTTCCTTACAACAAGCATTTTATAATAAGGAGATCTGCATGCATGCATCTTGCTTACACCACTCTTTTGATGCTAGCATGACCAAAATGCTAGCGTAGCTGCCACTTCATTGCTTTGAGCCCTTTTGAAAAATCCAGTTAACTTTGGTATTTTTGATGTAACCCCTGGTCTCCTTTTTGTTTTTCCCGTGTTTGCTTTTGTGCACCTCTTTATATGACAAGTGAAGGGTGGATGTGGGCCTATTAACACTTGCACAGTGTTAAATCTGCATGCAGACAATTGCTGTGAGATGTCTGTTGCAACCTACATTACACTAAAGTCTAGACAGTTATTATTAAAAGGAGAATGCGCTGAAATGTCTTGCTAAAAGGTTCTTTGCTTCAAAGAACCCGTCAATAGTCAGCGGTGAGCATGTCATCCAACAATTTGTTGCAACAACATTGGCTTTGAGGTGAGGCAGTCCTGTAACAGCACTCAGCAGGCGCAAGCCCAAATGGATGACCGGTCAAAATGGCGGAAGACTAAAAATGAAGGGTATCATGAGGTTAGTGACCGTACGACCTCCGCTTTGGAGTTCCAAACAGAGGCCTTTGAGAGCAGGATGCATTTGAAGGCAACAATGCATCCGTGATGGAAAAACATCAGGGGATAGTGGGCAGCGACAGCCAAATCCACACTGGTGCAAAGTCAGGAGGTTTGTTGAGTTCCCTCTTTGTTTGCTGCTGCTGGAAGCTGCTCTTTAGGGTCCAATGTAGTCTTAAACAAATCTGTTGTTGCACCATCGCACCACCTATTGAGTTTGTCCTATTTGCTTTAATTGTGTCACGATTCACTGTAATAAAGAGATGTTCTCTCAAATGTATTCACTCTGATTCAAACACAATGACCAGACTGCCAGTATGTGACAGCTAAGTATTATGTTTGTCAGTTTTGGACCCAAATACACAAAACCAGACACAGAAATGAGTTTTCAAACAATTTATACTGACTCTGATTTTTAAAAAAATATCAACACTGATTAAAAACAAGGCAAAGGCTTCTGCAGACAGGGTAGAAAAAAAACTAATTAAAGTGGCCGACAACTAAACGCAAATGGCTTATTGTTGAGGCAGGACTGTCTGAGCTGGACCGCACCTGGAACATACAGAGCCCCTAGAGTGTCAGGAAGAAAAAAAAACTATATCATGCGCACGAGATACTAAAACGTGCGCTCGATTTAATGCACTCGTTCATTGATACAGACAGGTAGCAACAACAATAGACAGCAGGCTCCGTTCAGAAGTGAATCTGATTTTAATATTTACCGTATTTTCCGCACTATGAGGCGCGCCTAAAAGCCTTTAATTTTCTCAAAAACCCACAGTGCGCCTTATAATCCGATGCGCCTTTTATATGGATCAATATTGGTTAATTATGGCTATCGTAGTCAGGGGGCGTGGCCGAAGTAACAGCGGTATTCCACTCTCTGCGTTTTAGTATCTCGTGCGCACGATATAGTTTTTTTTTTCTTCATGACACTTTAGGGGCTCCGTAGGAACATGCACCAGAAAACAGCTCAGCAAAATTCATCTGACATCACAAGCTTGATGTGACCGCTAACAGGGCTAGTTGATGCTAACAAGCTTGCCAGCCAGGACACGCTAGAGCTGGACAGTCACAACTATCTTGTTAACTAGCAAGACTGTTAGCGAGTTAGTGAGATTTTAAGATTTCCAGGTTTATTCAAACGACTCGTTTGTTCCTCCTTGTCAGCTGTCTTTAAACCGTTTTTCTTTCGCGGAGCAGTATATACACAGCTAGGCTACGATAGCCTCCTCTGATTTGGACTTTCCAGCTCTCCGTTCCCTCAAAGGTCAACATTGTACTTCGTCCCTGTGGGCAAATCCATTTGTTGCAGCGATTCAATTGAAGTGAAGCATTTCCGTTGTAAATGCTGGTGTCACTGGTTCTTTATTCGTCGAGTCCCCTGGACAGCTCCAGGATCAGCAATCTGGACAGTGGTTATGATGAGTTTGTGACTGGGAAAAAAAAGGTTTTTACTTGGTATCACAGACCGTTTGTTCCAACCTCGATGTCTAATTCCTCTAAATTCAACTTCATTTAAATAAACACTCCGTATACCACACTTTCCAACATAAAGATTTTAAATGGGACGCAGTATTACCAGCTGCTCTCACAATAACATCTGGCAGGAAATAAAAACATGGACCCAAGCAGTTTCCAGCTGATGCATTTCCAATGAAAAGGTCCATACAGGCGTTCTACATGTGCTGATAAAAAGCATGGAGTCAGTTTGAAGCTTAATTTATTCATATTTCAATAAGCATGTTCGTTTGTGGTATAATTCTTTCCCGCAGTCAACTGTTTCTGAAAATAATCCCATGCAGGAGGCAGGCAGAACTACGCCTAAGGAAGAGCACAGAGCTCCAAACGCCTTGCATACTGCAGGCAGCTCTATCTGCATGTTAGATTACCGCCACCCTTCTGTTCATCTTCTGCTCCGTATGCTTTTCTGTTTATTTATGTACATCTAAAGCGTCATTACAATTCTTAGTCTTTGCAGCGAGTCCGTCTTTTACTTTGGATTAAACACTGGCCGTCGTTGGAAGTCCCACTGTTTATGATGGGATTTATAAAAAACTAATAGAAATGAACGTTATGTGTGCGATGCACATGTGTGCACTTACATGCTTGAGTGTGTGTTGCATCTTTAGAGAGATTCATTACCGCAGCCCAATTAATTAACCTCTGAATGGGTTTTGCTTTATCAAAACAGCGATGCTTGTGAGCTGCTCCATATATTGCATCCACATGCAGCGATCCTTATGGAGCAACTCAGCTAAAAGAATACCTAATTAAATAACCAGGTTGCATTTCTTTCTGTATCTGATGCCAGGTCATGCATACATCCGAGCTGGAGGAAAGGATTTTGAGCACAGCATTAAAGAAAATGTATGTGTCAGTTTTTCTCAATTTGCCCTGCCTCTCTCTCTCTCTCTCTCTCTCTCTCTCTCTATCGTTTTTAATGATGCTGTTTAAATGGAAATTCCTTATAGTCCCAATGAAAGACTGTCCAGTCCCTCAGTCATCCTAAGAAATATGGACACTTAACAGAACATCCACCGAGGCACATGTTGTATTCCTATCACCTCTCATTATGCTGGAAAGAATTCAGTTCTCTGTCTCGTTGCCGTTGCGGTTTGTGTCACACCAGATGGAAAGCAAGAGCCCCTCTTTGAATTGACCACAAAGAGAGGCTGTTCCTTCCTGTTTTGATTCGCTCAAGCTGCAAAAATGTCTATATAACACGATGTCCGTTGTTGAAACCATTAAACTAACAAAGGTTTCGGGGGTTTAATTGTACTTTCTGCAAAATGTTTTCATTGCAAGGGAGTGTGTAGGAGTTTCTTTTCGCACAGTGAAAGGCAGGGAGGTCTTTGCTTTGCTATGTAGCATATCTTAACTGTTACAATGCTGGAAATTAGGTATTTTTTATATTAAGTGGCTCATATGGGAATTGAAAGTGAGCTCCTTTGCAGCTGCTGTCAACACATAATATGCATCTGGTTTACCCTGAAAATCAGATTATTGTCAGATTTCATATATGATTTAATATGATCATGACCTCAGATTTGGCTAAAATGTGCATACAAAGGTGAGAGGTGACAGAGAAGCTGGGTTAGTAATATAAAAACTAACAGCACTGACTGTTGGGTGGATTTAATCAAAAATGGATCATTGCAGATGTCTGTTTCAGTCTGGAATACCAAAGGTCTCAACAGCAATGATGATAGTTAGATTAAACTGCTTTCTTCTCAGCCTCATCCACAACACACCAAAACAGTCTATGAAAACTTTTTGTGAAATGAAAGAAAAACTGTGTATGACAACCTTTATAAAAGATTCCGATGTTATGAGAAGATGAAGATGGAAAGCAGAGGAATGTGCATGTTGTGAAGGAAAAGAGCAATCTGATTTTAGTGGGAACGCTGGAGTCAGACGTTAATGTCAGGTCCAGAGGTAATCCGGATGAATCACATCCAGACACAGTCCAGATAAGAGACGCATGTTAATGCCGCTGGGCATGAAGGGAGACACGCTGGTCGCCCTGACAACCACGCCAGGACGGTCTGTCGGGATCAACCCTGTGAGTGGCAGAACAATTGGAATCGCATGATGAGTAAGCCATCCTGAAATTTTGTCCAGCGTTCAGTAACCTCCAGCCGATATCACTCACATTCAGCCTCAAACCAGCCTGACATTCAGACGCACCCTGTTGCAGCACGATTCTTAATACCACAGCTGGATTATGTTGCTGTCTACATCTTATTGTGATCAGGTTGTTTCATGAACTCCTTCTGGATCCCACATTCTCAAATTCAGGCAACACATAAGTTGATGATGGGTTTCAAGAAAATTCCTTCAGATCGGGTCACCTCACCCAAATTACTAAAAATATGTTCTAGCATTTATTTCCAGTGATGTCTGGCCATTCAGTTTGTTTTGTGTAGATTTTGTCCCTCCGTGAGATTTCTGCATCCAAACCAAAAGAATGGAGGTGAATGGATCAACTCTCTGTATTCCATAAACCTCAATAACAACTAATTTTAGTGGAGGAAAGGAAAAGTCCTCACTAGTGGCAGTCCATTCCCTGAATAGTCCCTGAATAACCCTGTACATTAGTCAGAGTAACACGGAGACTAATTATGACAGGAGATGCTGTTTAAACTCTATTTACCTCCACTGAAACCTCAAAGTCATCCATCCGTCCATCCATCCATCCATGCAAGCTGAGCAAGGTAGGCCAGACATCCTTCCCTCCTGACGTTCACGGTCCAGCCCAGATGGGACATGTCATCCCCTGTACAGTCATCCGAGTCCGCGCCCAGCTGGACCTGCTCAGGAATCCTATAACGGGAGGCATTCTTATCGGGCGCCCAAAGCACCTCGATTGTTCCTTTCAACATGAAAGAGCGAGCACTGTTCTTTGAGCTCCTTCCTGATGTCTGAGCGCTGAGATCTCTGAGGGTGAGCCCAGCCACCCTGTGAAGTAAATAATTCATTAAAATTAATTTTGGCGGCTTGCAATCCAATTCTTGAACACGCGAACAAAAGCTCATGACAACAGACTGTAAATCGACTGATCTCACTCTGATCTTTCAAGGTTAGATACAGGCACCGAATCTCAGAGGCAGACACCTCAAACTGGACAGATAGAACCGAAACGATCTGCATGCGTAGCGACAAATCCTCCAAATTAAGCAACGCTACTCCAGAACGACACATTTGAGTGTTTAGTCTGCATTTGGCTTTCATCCTTTGTTTCCTCTGCCACACTTTACGACAGGTTTGGGCCAAGGCGATCGTGGCCATGCTGCAAAGAAACCAGCCCTGACTGTCAGGTGGAAATGAATGGTCGTCTCCGAGTCCATGTTCTGTTCACCCATCTAGCCACCTCCCAACCTCCTCCCCCTGCTGACTTCGTGGCTCTCTAATAATGTCATCCACTTCCTGCTTTCCTCCCGACAGACACGGGTTTAGGATAATTACTATCCTTGGCCGCTATGAGCTCTGTCACTTGAACATAAACAAGCGTCTTTTAAAGGCATCTGCTGAAACCACTGCTGCTTCACTGGGAGGACACACTCCGAGACACCACTGACGGGAAAATATGTTTAATTTAGGTGAGCTGACCCTTTAAGACGTGATTTAAAGATGATGGAGTGCTTAATTTGAGAAAAACCTGGTTAATTACAAGGCTTATTAACAAAGTTCTGATGATGAAACACCTAGAAAGTTTTATTATATTTCTACATTTTTAATCACACTTGGCCCACTGCTGCTACAGTTCACTTTTTGTTTGGCCATTTCATTCAAACAGTGTTTCTGACATACTACTTCATTACATGACCATTAGGCCATATTGTATCTCATCATTTTGTCTAGAAGAGTCTTTACAACTGAAAAAGCGTAAAGACCGCTGGGAGGTGTTGGTACGATTCCTAAGGGACCTTGACGTGAACATCTGCCCTGAAGGACAGATGTGAAACCAAGACCACAAACCACAGGGCCATAGCTCCCTTCAGGAGGCCAGCTGTGTCAACAAACAACGCAACACTGGCCAATACTGGGGGAAATCTATTATTAATGTCCTCATGAATGAATGGTATGCATGTGGCGGTTGAGAGGGAGAGCTTGATGTAATACTCTATCAAACATAAATAAAAGTGCCTTGGGCAGAGATGATAACAATGGAGGGCAGGCTGGGGAAGGGTCTGTGTGCGGCGCTCGTCTCATCTACATAAGAATCAGAGTTCTCTTCTCATCATCCTGTGTGGAAAGCATGCTGTTGCTGCCGGCCATGCCCAGAGATGAGGTGTAACATTAACCCACGAGGAGGCCAATCTCAGTCCCATGCGCTCCCGTGCTCGTGCTGGGGGAGACGACTCACAGACTCATGTGATTGCATGAAACAAGACCAAGGCCCAGAGGTGAATTTCAGCAACGTATGAACTTTGAATTGGAATCGACTCAAGGCTCGTAATTACTTCTTTTGTGTACATTTCTAAAACGAGCGCCCCTTATATTCCAATATAATGTTTGCGGCACCCTGCGGCTCCGCCGTTTTCTATCACTTCTGAAGGCAGCATGACAAAATGAGGCACTTTTGGAGGTTTAAAACATAATCATGCGTATGCTCTCCATGATTTGAGCAAAGGCGGGAATGGCCCGTACAAAGAGTCATTCAACCAAAATCTATCATGTCGTATGCAATAATCATACAAAGGGGAACGATGGCACCTATTTTCAAACAGTCTCTCCTCGGGGGTGGTGAGCTTGTACGTATGAGAAGCGAAATGATGAAGAGAAAGCGTGATAGAGAAGTTCAGCTTACTTTCTCACCTGGCCGAGGTGGGCGGCGGACTGTCAGTTTCGCACAAGTTATCAGAATTGTCGCAGGCAGCCCCCTCTATTCCTGACACTGGCAAAGTGTGGGGGGAGGTAGGTTCAGACATCGTTAGATCATCTATCAAGGACTTTGAAGCCCGCAAACACCTTTAGGTGGAGATAAAGAATTAAATGTATTTGAGAAAAGGGAAATTAAAAGATTAAACAAGTAGCATTCACATTGGTTTGTAGCTGTCTGACCTTTAAGAGACCACTTTAAGATTTAAACATAATAATAATAGTAATAATAATAACAATGATTATTTATTTCCTTAAGTGTTCTAGTCTCTGCTTTTTTTCTAAAAGTTAAAATCAGAGTTTTTCTCGGCTGCTCCAGACTGAACGAACACAAACTAAAGTTGAAGAATTCATCGCGCACTTTCATCCTCTTCAAAGTATTACAATTCTGAGTGCCAATATTGAAATTCTGACAAAATTCACATGAACACAATTTCCTTTTGTTGATACACAATGTTTAATGCACTTTTAATTCACTGTGAATTTCATTTCTTCTTTGGAAGTGTTAATTTTTCATTTTCAGATAGACCTGCCAATCCATTCCACACACAGTGCTTCAGCTCGCTGTTTGGTTTAAAGTGGCGAGAGCAGATGATGACAGTTGGGTGCTTTACACCATGGGATGACTTTGGGAAAAGAATGACTGAAAGTGACGAGGCAACAGCCGACTGTAACATTTGTCCTCTGCAAATGTTGCACTCCCTGTCTGAGGCTGAACACGAGTCACTTTATTCGACCGGTAATTACAGCACCTGTCGCTGGTCAAGCATTGTCATTTGGAAACTGCTGGAAAACCTCAAAAGCTTCATATGACGAACAAAGAGAAGAGGTAGATTGACAGGAGCAAATTCACACGTAGCCCAGATCTGAATAGTAAATGCTGGACAGGATTCAAACAAATAATTCAATGAAGAAAGATCGGTTGGAGTGAATAACGAATACGCGTGGAGGATTGGGATGGCAACGCAGTAAAGTTTTGAGGATCTTCATGCAGTACGAAGCAGACCCATGAAGGTAGAATATAAGGCTGGAGGCACAACGCTGGTGGGCGGCTGTATGATGAAAACTGCATGATCCCTGGAGGACAATCTGACCATCAAATCATTGTAAAACATAAATAAAAATCACAAACATTTTAAGTTATAATCCTGAAGATTTTCATGACTTTAAACCCAGTTTTTGATGCTGTTTAAGGTCTGCGTTTTTTCATTAAAGCAAATGTTTGCATACTATTATTAGTGATGGAGTGGCAGAGAGCCATTTCCACACTGGAAAAGTTCACAGGGAATGATGCAATACGTACTCCAGAGCTACTGATTGTAATTTAACCTGACTGATATCAGCCTCTCTGTTTACCTTTCACTCTCTTCCAGCCATATCAGAGCTGCGTTAAGTTACCGCTAATGCAAACTGACCATTCCCTGCTGCCGCTGCATTAAAAGCATTCAAGTGGACGAAGAGCTGCAGACGACAGGCTGAGCACCTCCAACTTTTCAGCATGGTAACAGCTCCTATTAATGGAACTGTGCTCTGCTTCTGTGTGGAAAACTGCTCACACTGTGCACAGCATGAAATACAATAATAATGGGTTTTCTTTTGTTGCCCTATATGCAGATTCACAGTCGCTGCTCTGTCCCGACAAAGTAGGTGCTTAATCAGTGGCTGCTATAGTTTTAAATTGCATATACTGTTACCACGGAAACCACAGGTGTGCCAAATCAGCCAGGTACAAAAACAGAAGGATGACAACTTCAATGCCATTACGTGTGTATTATTATTATTCATTCTGATGATGATCAGTGCAGTGGAACCTGGTGCAGCGTGAATCCTTCATATCCACAGAGGGAGCAGCTCCTCCTCCACAGAGCCCGCCATACTCCTCCACCACGTTTCTACAGTAGCCCAGAACACACAAACACTGGCCCTTCATCTTTTTCTGTTGAAGTGAAGGCCACTGTAGGTTATCGTGCACAAATGAAAAGGGAGGGTGAAGCGAAGAGCTTTCAGCTGGTTTATAATCTGCAACCTCACCACTAGATGCCGCTGAATCCTACAGCATCCAACGACTGGCTCAAAATGTGTGAAAGTTGATGGGCTGGAAACGCATTTTACTAATGAGGATCCTGTTCATACTTACCTAATGTGCTGTTTCTCTCCTTCTGTCTCTCTCTTTCTCTCTCTAAAGAAAAAACGTCATTCGCCGTGCACTGATATGTTGTTTCATGCACCGGGAGCCTTGTGGTACTTGTGGCAGGTGGAACATGGAACTGAGCGTCGAGGCACCTGTTTCTGGAGGCGTCTCCTTGATCTACACTGGCTTTTGTCCGCCGATTTGAAGAGAGGCGTCTGCCAAATTAATGTACGTAAATGCAATGCAAAGAGGTCAAGTGTTAATTAACCTGAAATGAGATGATGTAAGACATTATATGATGGTAAATGTAGCCATCTAAATCTTGATTTTAGCTGTTGACTGCACAACACAACTTGTGTACAGAGTTGGCGAGGATCATTTCTACTGATTGATCTACAGAAAGGCACACTGATGCTGAAAGTGAGTAAGTTAAAAGCCGTTAATATGCACCAGCAGTTCGTCAGCGTTATCGTGTGTGTTTCTGACGTCTCTGGTACATTTTGTGCTCGAAATCATTTTTTATTCAAGTCTCAGTTCATTCTGTCAAGCACAGCTCTTTCAGAGACAAGAAATATGTGCGAGGCGGACAGGCTGAATGCTTTCCTGAAAAAAAGAAAGATGATAAAGCCAGAACACCTAGATTAACGGCAGTGTCATCCCTGCAAGGTCGGGTTTCGATGTTAGTTTGTAATCGTCTGAACTGACTGTCACGGCCTTTTGCCACCGAGTGCACAAATAACGCACTTAGAGAATGAGACGGGCTGCGTGACTCGACAGGGACGTGGACATGAGTGATATTAATGGAAACCATTAAAGAAATCTTACATAGAAAACGCGACTCCTGGATGGGCAGCTGCGACTGGCACTGAGCAGGCCGGGTGTCACATTTCAGCCGGGCACGAGCAGTTTTGTGTGTCGGGTAGTGAGGGGGTGAATGAGCACAACAAATTCTTGCGCCACATTAAATGTCGCCACTCGGCTTTGCCAGGGTGACCTCTGTGGCCAATTATAGGGGAGGCTAATGCTTTGGCTGACATATCTATTTGAATGGATGAGATGTTTTTCTCATTCGCTGACACAGGAGATCACACGCCTATTATCATCACAATGGCCGTATACACAAGCTTATGTAAATGCCTCCTCGCGCAGTAGTGACTGTCAGGCCCGCCGCATATTAGCTTTGTGTTTGGAAGAATGGTGAGTGCGGAGAGAATAGGAGGGATATATTCAGGGTTGCTTGGATATCACTGCCTGAGCTGTGAAGGCTACGTACCCAAAGATAACAAAGCCTTTCTTCCAGTGGTGGATGATAATATTTAATTAGTTCAATTGAACTGATTTGGAGGCTGCATTGAGGTGCTAAGGGCATTATATTGTAGCTCTGAGGGCGTTAGCTCTGACAGCCCAGTCATCAATTAATTTGACATTTGAGGCCACAGATATTGAGACTCTGAGCTGATAACAAACTACTGCAGTGCTAATGTAATCAATTTCACCCCGATCAAATCAATTCCTAAAGTCCTAACGGCTACATTGGAACATGTTCCCAATGTCATACAAGACGCAAGAGGCTTCCCGTCTGTGCCACGCGTCCTCCAGGCTTGCCCGTCCACTTCCACCAGGCTGAGAGCACCTTGTGGACGAAAGTAGGGCAAGCACGTAGGCCTGAGGCGCAGGAAGAAATGGAAAACAGCGGCCTGGCTGCATATCGGACTGGGCAAATAATACAGCCGGTCTGACTGGCTCCCAGAGGAAACGACCCTTAATTAGGCCCCTTCATGTTCGTCCGTGCCAGCACCTGAAGAAAAGGCAGGGAAGAAAAGGCTCCGGTGGGGTTTCGTAGGTGCTGGCAGAGATTTTATCTGTAGGGCCATCCTGTGACTCCATTCGCACTGGCTGGCGATATTCTCTGCTGTCTGCCTCATTGTTGCTCGGGATGAAGTGGACTTCCTCATCAGGACCCAATTAGCTGCGTGCGTGGTGAAGGACTGGATAGTCAGGCATCTGTGTGTGCAGGCTCAAGCCCAGGCGCATGTGTGCGCGGCTCAGAAGTGTGTGTGTCAGCACTGTGTGGTCGTGTCGTGTGTGTTTGTGTTGAGGCTGTGAGCGGCTGTCAGAAGTCATCAGGTCTGGGGGGGGGGGGCAACTGATTTCCCTCCTGCTCTCCTGCGTTTGATCCAGCTGCTTGCTCAGCCGTGAGCTTGTTTGGTAACCTTTGACATGCAGATGATAGGACCATATTGATGAGAGCGCACACATGACAGGTGTTTACGGCATTTGAATGTAAACACCCCCCCACACACATACACACACACACACTCACAAAAACTCATGTACATCCATGTAATTATATAGAACCTCCAGTGCTCATTTGTGCATTGGTTTTTGCCACGCTCGCGGTGAAAGCTGCGGATGCATCTGCGGAGAGCAGAACAGAGCCAATTCATCCAGCCACTCCTCTCCAGGCCACCACCTTGATTAGAGCACAGCCCAAGAGCCCGCGGAGGGGAAGGGAGGGTGAGGGGTGGAGGCAGCCGAGGGATGTCAAAAGACTGACTGCTTTGCTTGTACACACAGAGAGGCATGTGCCTGTCTGTCCTCTCTTGCCCTGAAAGAACCCTCAGTATCCAGAGTACATAAGTCCAGTCCTATTTGCCACCTTTCATTCTGTCAAGTGGCAGCCCCTCTTTTTTAATGACCCTCACGCTGCGCCTCCACTTGTTTGAAAAGTTCAATCCGGCTCCCCTCACGCTCTGTCAGCTAGTCCCTGGCTGTGATAATTGAAGCCCCTCATCTTTGGAGATGGGCTAATTTGCTGTCTTTGTACCATTTGTTCCCTTCCCCTTTTCAGGACATTATTCGCTCCACCTGCCATACTTCAGGATTCCTTGATGTCCCACAGTCTTCGCTGCCCTTCATCTGGACAGCTCTGACATGCCATCATTACTGTCACCTACTGCCCTCTGCTTGCCTCATCAGGTATTGCATCGCTTTGCAGCACCACCAGTATGCAGACTCTTGCTATGAAAAGGAGATTAAATGTAATGGTTGATTTAGCAGTAATAGTTTGGCTTTCACTTGGTTGTAATCTTTAATGCCGCCATCTCGTTTGCCGGTGTACTTCCTTATTGACTACCCGGCGAGCGACACAAGAGCAATCGTTTGGCAGAGGATTCTCAAGGGGCCAATGGCTTGTGATGTAGCTGGTGTCATTCTCACGCAGCGTGGTGCAGTTTATCACCTTGGATAGGCACATTCCTCTTCATATTGTCATACTCAGCAGTTTTGTGTTGTGGTGGATGAGTAGGCGCAGTAGTAGGACAAGTTTGCTTTTTCAACAGGAAGCACAGACTTGTGTCCCCTCGAGATCTCAAGCTCGGTAAGCGTCAAACCAGCATGCAAAAAGAAAAAACAAACTTATTTGAATGCCGCATTGTGCAGATGATTCAGCCCATGTTTAAGAGGCGAAGTCCACTGCAATAATTTCAGTGTTGTGTGTCACCATTTTGAGAATGAGAAGCTTAAAATAGCTCCAACCATTTTGGATCTGGCTACCGTCAGAGAAGGGGAGGATGTGCTGCAGCTGGCAAAAAGGTTTCCAACAGTGGCTATTGAGCCTCCCCGGATACGTGTGTGCACACATACACACTCTTACGCAAAGACAGCACACACACACACACACACACACACACACACAGACACACTTATCCTTGCAACTTGGCAGGCCTGCCCACAGACCTGGCCAGGGAACGCAGGCCAGAGAATGACTTTGCTTCTCTGTGTCAGCAGTGGCCCCCCAGCACAGAGGTGGGGGATGAAGGAGGGACTGCTGCTATCCTTTGCTTGAGTGCTACTAATAAGAACAGGAAGCCCAGATAAAGGGCTCTCTTTCATGCTGTACCCACAGCCATAATGAGGCCTGGCATCTGATGGATTACCCAGACTTATTTCGTAAAGGCTGCCTCATTTTTCCCGTCGCCCTCCACTACCCTCAGCTCTCCCAGTCGGTTGAACAAAGGCCAGTCTTTTTAGTGCCTTAATGCTTTCATCGCGCAGCCATCACATGTGTCTGGACTTTTGTATCTCCCGCTCATTAATTGTTCAGCGATAAGTCTGACATGATTTCCTTGGAGCCATAGAAGAAACTGCGAGAGCGCTCGGTGATGATGCCGGACATAACACCCCCCCTTGAATCAAAATAATGACTCGCTGTACGCTGACAGCAAATGTCATGTAAAGTATCTCAATCTGAAGCGGTTTTAAATAACTGTCGCTCATAGGTGAGGAGACATAGGTGAGGCCTTCATTCAGCAAAGCAGCCACGATAGAGGGCCAACGTCCCGATGTCACCTCCATTCAAGCTACTGTTCTGCTAGCTTCATAAGCTTTCATTGAGCATTGCTTTTATCAGTCTTGATAGAGAAATTAAACCAGTTCCTGGGGTTTAGTATCCATATCACTAACAGCTACCTGTGAGAGTGAACCAAAACAGTAAAGTTGTGGGCCGCACAGCTAAACGATGAGCTGAAACTTGCAATAAAGCTTCATGAAGTCGTCAGGAGCTGCAGATTCGGGTGATGATTCTCTGTAGGCTCGTCGCCACGTGTGACCCCTCTCCCACTGTTTTCACATCATCATTTAATACATTGCTCTTCTGAAAATATCAATTATAGATGCTCTAAATGGGTTTTGTGAATGAATGAAGGAATTTTGTTTGAGTAATTTGTTGGATACTTCTACCCAGTGAACCACCCGGCAGCTTTGAGATGCCCGACTAATCCGAAGCCAGATGTCTGTCAGTCTCTGCTGGAGTTTACGCTAAAGTACTTTGGGGTGCAGAGGAGTGTTAATGCAGTATTCATGAGCCACATATCCACAGGAAATGATTTCATGTTTTGCTACATGGTAGAAAAAAAAAAAGAATGCCGCCACCATGAATCATTGTCATTACTAATTCGCTTAAAAAGAGGCATTCAAAAAGAAACAATTATTTCGAGATCCTCAAAGAGCATATTTGATAGATGAAAAGCTCCGCTCACCTCTGAAAGTCTTCTCTGATCAGCAGGAAGTGAAACACCAAGGACAGACAGGCTCGGTCCTTGGACAGCTTTTGCAACCACGTCTGTTTTGTGTGTTTGTGCGTGAACGTGTCTTTTTGCATTTGCGCGTGTGGGCTATTGAAGTCGACTCTGTGTTCTCTCCCTGGTGCTTCCTGGTCCTCAGCCAAAGCCAGAGCTCTGTAACGGGAGATAAAGCTCGTCTGTTTCGAAGACAGGAGGAAATGGAGCTTGGCTCTTTGGAGAGGGCCACTCACAACTGTATTTACATCATTTCGGAGGGGAGTTCGGCCACGCTAAACTCATGTGCGCTCATCAGTGAAGTGTCGTGTCTGCACAGAGAGTGCTGCGGTTTGTTTACAGAGCTCTCCCTATAGGCATAAACAAAAAAAAAGAGGGGCTGCCATTTAATTGCGGGGGTAATTTATCGCCTGACTTGCTAATTAAATTGCATCTTCAACCAACCTGCCTAACAGCATGACTGCACAAAGCCAGCATTCAAGCAAGGCGTGGAGTGGAAGATTTAGCCGCAGGTGAGAGGAGACAGGGGAACAGAAAGGAGAGGGGCTGAAGGGAAGAAGAGTTGAGGAAGAGACGCCGGCAAGCCCGGTAACGAGGTCAGAGGGAAGAAGAGGGAAACGCGAAAGAGATGTAAGGGGGAGCGAAATACACGCCCCGCTGCATAACATCATTGATCCCCCTGTTATAACGCCACAAGTCACAGAAGGTGTTCACATGCACATGTAAGCTCCAATTAGTTAAGGGAGGCTGAAGAAAAGGCGCACCAATGGGACAAGTTTGAAGTCAAGTTCCTCTCAGGGAAAATGTTGTCCACTGAAACAGGCTTCAGGTCACATTTTCTCTGTGCATTTGTGTGCCTTGGCTGTTCAAAAGACTTATTTTTAATTCATTTTAAAACATGCATTTTTTTCTTTCTGTTCTAATATCTATACTTATTCTGTGCTTTATTAAAGCTATATATTATAGTTTAAAGCTGCTATAAATTAGATTTTTATATTAACAATCAGATGACTGTGTAATGTGGAAGGGGTTGCTCATAATGATGAACCCGCAGAGAATTAGCCCCTGACTCTGCAGTTTTCCTCAGCCCCGCAGTTTAACTGTTACAGCTCAATCTCACCGCTCTCGTCGGCATCGTTCTCAGATGCAAGAGGAACTGTTTGATACATGCAGGAACCTTGAAGGTGGTACCAAACGTCGCCGGAGTTTGCTCTGGCGCCAAAACTACTTGTTTAGGTTTGCAAAAGCATCATGGGTTAAAATATGCATGTTACTCTTCTGCATATGATGCTTTATACAGCTTAAAATGGGTCAGTGTTGACTTTCACTTTCACGCAGGACATGAACAGCAGTCTCCCGTGTTTGTCCGACCCATCCATCCACCCCAACTTCCAAAAAAATGCAGACTTTCTTGCTCTTTATACTAAATCACCTGACTTCCTGCTCTGCTCGGCCACTAGAGGTCATAATAACCTACTTTCAAGAATGGTGTATGTGGTCATTTTTCTGGTGAGACTAACTAATTTTTAGTTGTGTTTTCGTGATGCACAATCAGAAGTTCTCAAGGAGGGCCGGCCAAGAAACTAATTTAGTGTGAGTGTACAATTCTGCTCGTGCTGCAGCTAGCTGTCTATGCTAACATGGTGGTAAAAAAGCAAGAATGTCGCAAGCCTAAAAGCCGATGTTTGAGATGAGAGTACACTGATGCTGAACCTCATGAATTGCAAATGCACAATTCCGAACATACAGACCTGAGGCCGTTTGCTGGCTGTACTTCAAACAGCGTCACATGCATTTCAGCGTGTTTGTAGTGTGACCAGGTCAGGCAGTAAAAAGACATGTCTTGCTGTCCCATCCCCATCATGTGCATTAATGGACATGAAGGACATGGGCAACTATTCCCTGAAGCCACAAGTATGTTTGCCTTTGCTGCAGGAGTACAAATGCATATAACACTGCGAAGTGCAGACACATGTATGACAAAAGTAGACAGCTGGTGACCTCGCGGATATCTCTTAACCAACCTGTCCATCACTGTCTCCCAAGGGACAGGGGTGGGCGAGGATGTCCACAGGTCACAACACGGTTATTTGCACGGCTGCATGTTGCGGGTGTAACAATTCCCCTAATGTGATCATATCCCATCATGCAGGAAGACGCTCAGCTGTGACAATTCAGGTTATGTTGTCGTTCAGTAGAATGCACACACAAACACACCGCAGTGCAAAATGCATTATAAATGCAATCGCGCCTTTGATCCAACACAACATCCATGACTGGAATTTGTCACGGCCACAATGAGACGCTTGTTGCTGCACGCACAACAAAATACGTTTCTCCAAGAACGTCATGAATTTATTAAACTAAAACTGTTTCACGCCGGTCCATTTCCAAGAGATGCTGCTTTTATAATTAAACTGAAATACAATTATCAAAGGTGAGACACTGGCTGAATTTCAACAGTGGTAGTCGTGTGTCTTACTTGTGTCCAGCTCACGTTGCTGTTTATGAGATGACTAAAACAAAAGCATAGTGGAAATCCTGTTGTTAGTCCTTCAGTTTATGCGCATTACACTTCAGACTACAAAGAACACGCCGTTTATCCCCTCACTTAAATTCTCCGTCTTCAGCTCATCTTTTTTTCCCACTGAACAAATGAATGTGTTTTCGCTTGCTTCCAGCAACACAACAGGTTTGGATCCGCTCCAAAGTCTCGATCCACACAGCAGCAACAATGTTCATGTTGGGATTAAAAGCTGTAAACTTTTATACTTTTACACAATAAGGTACGAAAAATACACTGAATTGAATAATCAAGTCTATGGCTGCTGATGGCCTGTTGGTGTTAGCATCAAATAATCTCAACTTTATCACTTGCATCTTATTACCTAGATGGGCCCCACTTGGAACAGTAACAGCATGTTTTCCCAGCTTGGAAATCAGGTTTTTATCGATTGTATTTGAGCAAAGTAATAACCGTCTTCAGGGTCTTTGAGTAGTAAGTGATTTTTATTCCCTGGACTATACATACTTTGCTTTATTTTGATTCATCTTGAGAAAAACAGCAGCCATGATTATTGAAATCAATGGAGACTGAATTACTGTCCAGTTTCCTGCTTTGCGCTGAAAGTTTATTGCTGTGAAACTCCAGCTTAGTTTGCTGCTCTTGGTCAGCTAATGGTGAGAAAGATGACATTTGAGCAGCGGCCTCCCTGGAGTCCAGGGTATGATTTAATCAGTCTTGCTAACGACTGGTCAGCCCACACTGTGTTACCAGGTTTAGCTCGATGCTAGGTGCTAAGATAACAAGCTGATAAGATGTAGCAATCTATAAAACAAGCGTCCGCTGGTGTGAAACCTGTTAGAGAGCTTTATTTCTGAAGGTTCATCACTCATTTGGGAAGGTTTATGTTTAGCAATAATGGGATTATGCTCAACGAAAGCACAATATGCACACATGGTGATGATGATGAGGTGTGGCATGGTGCTACCTTTTACTAATTGGTAAGATAAATATCCATTTTAATATGTTTAAATGTAACTTTATATGAAAATATACATGTATACATAAATGTTTAAAGATTGTACATTGTAACATTGTGCAGTTAGACCACTTTTGTTAGAGTGACGTCATGCTACAGTGTGGAAATGTGATCAGATGTATAATTATGACCACAAACTGTGTTTCTACGACTGATCTACTGACACGCACAGGGACACAGGAACAATTTATGGGAGGAAGGAACGTGACCGAGCAGTTCAGCTGATTCCATCTGACAATGAGAGTCAGGAAGGGCGGATCCCCGAATGAGGTTTGAGAGACAGGTGGGAGGTCGGGGGTGAGTCAGCAGAGTAGCATGTGTGCATGAGTGCACCTGTGTGTGTGTGTGCGTGTTTGTTTGCACACGTGGCACTGGGTGAAAAAGGGTATATGACACATTCACTGAGGTCCAGCTCTGTTTCATATCCGCCAGCGACGGCTTCCTGAGGCGCCACTCAGAGCAGGAAAACAGAGTGCGCTTTGTCGAGAAGAGAAACTCTGATTCAAACAATAACCCACGTCAATAACTGAAACACACACACACAGAAACATGTATACATCAGATGTTAACTGATGTTAGTAGTTTGTTAATTTGATTGTTTGATGTTTTGACTTTAAAGCTTTTGTGGTTCATGTTTGTGAGAATAAAACTTTCTCTAATGCATTAATTTTATTTCCACGTATTTCCTCTCACCATGCGGACTATAGACAGGACCCTCATAGCATGTTGTTGGCCAGAGCAAAACAAAATGGGGTTAAATATTTTTTCCCAAAAAAATACAAATTTGTGGCATAGAGGGTTGAGATGTTCTGTGTTGTAGCACACGCTTGTGCACATTCCAAAATTAATTAGTGTCTTATCTAATTACCACGCAACAAACTTGGAGTTTCATGCTGTATTAGTCCAGCAGAGGAAGACTGTAAACAATGCATCGAGAAGGGGAAATTAGGAGTTTCACAGGGGCCCAGCAGTTCATTTTTCCCCTGTGGCCCCTCCAACCACGGATCACTGAACATCTGTGTTCTACTAAACTTCCTGCACTCAGGCTCCTCACACATGGCCAGATTTATTTCGTTATTTCTGTAAAGCATTCCTGTATTTAAATGTTGAATTTATGTAAATTTTCTATCTTCAGCTTTCTGCTTGTAAAGACACAGTATATGCACAAGTAAAGAGTATTGTATTCTTCTAAAAAATTCAGGGTTTTTTTCTTCTCTTTTCACCATAACGCCATGCAAAATGTTGACTTAAGTGCTGCATAAACTCTCCGAATAAGGCTCATGACCATCTTCCACAAAGTCAATACAGTATGCGTGAGAATAGAGTGCATTCATCAGCGCTCTCGCTCTTGCCCCGTGGTTCATTCAGTAAGATTTTCTTACTTATTGATTTTCTTTTGTCCATTATCTGCCAGGCGGTGCAACGAAAATGATGAGCGTGACATGGTTGGGGAGAAGCGCTGCCTTTGTGTTTGAATTTAGATAATATATTCAAAGCTCACAGCAGAAGTGTCATACATCAAGTTATTATCAATTGTCAGCTCCTCTCCCCTCTTTAGCCCTTTACAAAGGGCAGCCTCGTTGCTTTCAAGCGATCATTTGAAATCTGGGCTGCTTCACATCCCCTCATCTCGTGCCTTTAATCCGCCTCTATTATGTGCTTCTGTGAAAGCATGTGTTGCCAAAAACAGCCATGTCTTCCAAGTCAATTGAGTGACCGTGCATAGTGTAATCACTTTCGCAGAAGTAATATGCAGAAATGGTCTCTGTGTGACTCGTCAGGGCTGGAACAAAATTCGACATGTATCATCTTCAGATTTACAGACTGTTTTTGAAACCCATTTTTAAGGACACATTTCGGCTTTATTCTGACAAAATACCAAAATACTTCTGAGAAGCCTTTGCTATTGTTTCTTAGAAGTGTTGTTTCAGTACAGCTCTTCTTGTGTAGCATCTCTATTGAACTTATACACCTGTTTCAGATGCTAATTTTATTCCAGTGGTGATTAGCGTCTTACTTTAAGATTCAGATTTTACCTTACTGTTCGTCGTGTGTAACATACACACAAAACAAGATGCAGAGAGAGCTGCAAAATATAATAGTGCATAATACAGAGCAGTGAATCGCCTTAAATTTGCATTTCAATCAGCGACGTCTTCATAACATTAAAGGTCAAATAACAGCAGGTGGGTGCCGAACCACAATGAGGAAAAGCAATTTGTGCACACTGCTATGACTTGTGAGGGGTTTTGTGTGCAGGGGATTCTGTAGGAGTCGTGCAGGGTCCGCCAGGAGCTGCTCAAAGGAATTGATGGGAAGTCAAAGGGTCACATTGAGAGCAGCGGAATGAGCGGGCACAATTATTGACTGACCTGGCACTCAAAATTGATTATTTGGGAGAAAAAGTTCAACATTTTGGGAAATAAATTATTTTCTGACAGAGGATTAGATGAGAGGATCGATTCCTCTGTCATGTTTGTGTTTTAAGCACAGAGCTGGAGTCGGGATAGCACTGCTTAGCATGGAGATCAAAAACAACACCTTGCAACACTTCTTAGGTTCACTAGTTAACGTGTTGTATCTCCTTTCTTTCATCCAGACACAAACAGACATGTAAAAATGACTATTCGTAGGTTACTCCTGCATCGTGCATCGTCCTGTACTATTGATGAACCATGAGGATTTCCAGCAGTCAGCGGGGAAGCTGCACAGAAGTGCGCTGCAGATGGATAGTTGCTTTTTTCTGTTTGTGTATGAGCCAGGCTAGCTAGCTTTCCCCCTGTTGTCACTTGAGTCAGGTGAATAACGCCTTGGCACTAGCTTCATACTGAGACATAAACGTGGTCACTTTTTTTATCTCATTCTTGGGAGGGAAATATATAAGCATATATGAGCATATTTCCCCAAATGTGAAAGTACTGTAATACAATATTGTGTCCTATAAGCTGGTTCCATAGTGTAGTGGTTATCACGTCTGTTTTACACGCAGAAGGTCCTGGGTTCGAGCCCCAGTGGAACCAGGATTTCTTTCAATAGGCTGAGGAAAGGCTCCCCCAGAGCTATTACCCCCTGCAGCCCCTCACTGGATTGGGAGACCATGAGGACTATGAGCAACTGTACACCTTCTGTGTACATAACATTTAAGCACACACACTTAACTAATTGTCAGCTGCCTTTCAGTATATACACTTTAGTATATATTCAGCTGTTGTTGGTATATTGTATTGTTTTAGTATATTTTTATTTCTGGTATATTTTCATTGCATTTATACATATTTTTACTGCATGTTAGTTTATTTTATTTGATTATCTTTATTTTATTTTATTTTATTTTATTTTATTATCTTTCTTATTATCTTGTTTCTAACACAGGGGTTGCAATGCAAATTTGTCAGGCAATCTTGAATCTTGAATCTATGAACACCTTCCATGATCAGGTAACTCACTCTTGTGTAATGTCAAAATAAAGTCAGAAGTTATTCTCTTGCTGGGTGAAAGGAAACTTTTTGTGCCATTTCTCCAGGAAGGCCAGGCTGCATGAGCTGAGAGAGGGACAAACGGATGAAAAGGGATCAGAGGATGATGATAATGACAGTTCTGAGATAATGGCTTTTATCCATTGTGGTCGTGATTACATATGATGCTTTTTTTGAAAGTATCTGAACCTTTTCTCCAGCGGTTTCACTGATTAGCTTCAACCAGAGAAGAGGTACTAATCACCTGGCGCAGTATTTGATTGCTATGAAATCCTCCATAATTGGCCTTGTGCAGCACATGGCTGCCCATCCCTGCTCCATCCGCAGCTTTTGGGAAAAAAAAAATAAAAAAACACATTCCATGCTGTGTTCTCCCGGTGAGGATAAAATGTACCCATCCATCACTTTCCCATTCATATTTTCAATACCGTACCCCTTTGGTTCTTCATCTTAGCTACCTAAGACTAATTAGATGGTTGCATAGCAACAAGATGATGCAACAGTCCTTGCGCCCTTGTTCTCCGTGATATTAGTGAGGCTCATAGCTGTGCTTTGTATTTGTGCATGAGAAGTAAGAGGCACTTGTGATACCTAATATCCTGCCATATATACGCTGAACCATAACCGGTCATGCTGATGAGGTCATTAACTAAGCTAATAAATGCAATGCTTTGCATATGTTGACATACTTGTTTTCGAACAACACGGTGCTATTAATATTAACTACCTATCTTAAAGCAAGGGGGGCTTGAAGGAGCTGCGGTACATTTATTCTCATTAATACCCAAATGTATGCAGCAAGATTCTGCAAAATCAATGCCAATTATCTGCTCTATAGGGAGCGGCTGTGGTGCAAGAATGACCTTTATTCCATGTGATGTCTGTGTAAGCGTCCAAATAAATGTGCCACCTGCATTCCCAAAGGAAACAAAATGAGTTAGAAAAGAAGAAGACAGAGGTATCCATACCCTAAGTCACACGGGGTAGAGCTGTACTGTACTCTCCCAGCATGTACTGTATACCAGGGAAACAAACATATGGACTTAAGTCTCAAGTTATGGGAGTTCCTGCATTGTTTATGGCGTTAATCTGTTCTACGTTGATGTAAGGTTGCATTTATTTATGTGGCACATTTCAACACAGAGGCAATTCAAAGGGTGTTACGTAGGACTTGCATTAGAACATGTTAAAACACAACGAAATAGGGAAAGTAAAATCAATTGAAATAGAATAAAATGAGATTTAAAATTAGGACCAAATAAAATAGGAACGCATAATGAATAATAGAACGATCATGGTGTCGTTACAACGCAGTAACAAGTGATACATTTCCTTAAATTCAATAAAGGACACAGAAGTGCAGTAAAAACCAGTAATCAGAAACTAAACTGAGTTCCACAATGTTCCCACTGGTTCCGCAGCTCACCTGTCATTACAAGCAAATGCTGTTACATCATGAGCGCTTTGTGCAGCCTGTTGCTGCCAGTGAAGCAGCGGTTGAAGTTGGAATTAGCTCTTTGCTGCTTTTGTCCCTGCAGCTCAGCCTTAGCTCGCTGGCTGAACATGGGTTTCAAATGTTTTACATTGCCATCAAAGGGGTTTTTGTGTTGTTTGGCGACAGAATGCTGAGCAAACTGGGCCGCTTAAATCAGAATTTTGCTTTTGAAACAATGGTGATCATCAGTTTTACTCAAAGGCATCATTTTTTAAACAGATGATCCACTGATTCACTCACTTTACCATCTATTTTCACCCTACTGGCATGTCATGTGACATTATCACCCACGATATCCTGCGGCGTAAGGAGGGCTTGATGCATGCAGTGCGGGTGTCACAATATTGCCACTTCCCAGGCCACACAGGCCAACTGGCAAGGGCATATGACCAGCCCACAGAGGGCCGGTAGCTGGAAATGTTTCCCCTGCACTAAACTTCTCAGGCCTGGACCAGATGATTCGATGTGACATGACAGGTGGATAACGGTACAGGGGACAGCTGGATGCTGTGCCCCGCAGGCCTGCTGGGATGTGAAGAGTCTTCAGTTCAGAGCTGATTGAACCTAGCTTGCCATTTCCCAAGCTTTGTTTGCTGCGCCACTGCCCACAATGCAGTGGCCACTGCTGCTGAATGGGGGAAAAAGGTAAAGACTGAGCCAGACATGCTACTGCTGGGAGTCGAACAGTTGGCCTGCATCATTTCTGTGTTCCAACTCAGCCAATTAGTGACAAACACGATTCCACAGCCAATGCTACCTCTTATTAATTCACAACTGTTGGAGAACTAGAATATGAGATGTCTGCTGGTAGAGATTACCATATTATTGTCAGATGCTTTTTTCGTTCCTGTTCACCTCAGCTAAGAATTATCATAGCTAATTTGCGTACCTGTAATTGTTAGCACGGGGGGAAAAACACAACAGTATACACAACAGTTTGACAGTGCAGCTTCAATTGAATTTATTGCAGATTTTTCTTCAGCCATACACTGAAACATCAATACCAAATGTCAGGTTTTGGTTTGGGTCCTGTGGACAGTCTTACAGGAAGAATTCCCTTGTAGAAAAGCCAAGATGTCAGTTTTTCCACTGACAGCAGCTTTTGAATGCAACACAGCCACAAGACATTTGACTAAGGGCTCTTACCCAACTCCACTTTTTTGGCGGAGTGGAGAAAAGCTCACTCTCTTGCTGCAACTACTATAACCAACTGAAATGAATGCAAGTTTAGGTGAATTCAGTTATTTGAAAGCCATTTTTTTCTTAAACATCACTGCCCAGTCAGACAAACAAACGTTCGAGTGGAGATTCAAACATTTCCAAAGATACAAAGCATGTATTTTAGGAAAATGTCTCTAAAATGAGCCACAATTAACATTTGGCGGTGAGGCCATAAAAACACCTGTTTGAACAGGCTAATACTGGAGGTGACACAGTCAGAAAATGTGGAACAATATTTTTTTTTCCAATTGCAAGCTACTTAAGGGAAAACAAGGAGATGTTTAGGGGTTTAATCACATGAATTGTGGTTAGCATCTTTGGACCCGGTAAAAGTTTGCTATTTCTTGACACTTTCTTCAGAGGAACTTTAAACCCCGCTTTGGAAAACTACGGGAAAACATTTCCTGTGTCCCCAGCAATTGATCTGATCATCTACAAGATATAGAAGACTTGAGGAACATTCTGAGCTAAACGTCTTGAGTTTGTTTGTGACTTTATTTTCTAAACTCTGGATGTTCCCAACCTGTGTGTAATGAGCCTGAGAATTGGGTTGGATTAACTCTGGATAATTGGGATGAGATTGCAATCAAAGTTTCAATTAGACCGCAGCTACTGTTAGGTTCCTCCCGCCTGGTGCTGATTTGATCTGTTAATCTGGAATTAGAGCGTTAGTCTTCCCACTCTCTCTCAGTTTCTGTCTCTCAAGTTAGTGGAGGTTTTCTTGGTTGAGACCTTCATTATTAATCCTGTGTATTCTGCCCACAAAAGGACATTAATGTGTTACTGAATGATCTGTTTGGATAGGCCACATTAGCCAACAGAGACAAGGCCGCACTGAAAGGGACAGTTCCCGCAAGCAGCAGAGCAGAGTTTGTGTATTTTTCTCAAATGAATACAACTGTTCTTCAATGCATGGGGGATACTCAGTCCAATATGATGATCTGATTGTTCGCAGAAGTTCATTGTACCCCAGGGTTGCCAGCACTGTAAATATAGCTGCTGGTGAGCTGTGTGTATGTGTGTGTGTGTGGCACTGGCAGACCTCAAATTCCAGTGAGAAGAAAAGACACTGAAATAAGAGGTGATGGCAGCATCACAAGCTGCTGCTGCTCCATAGGCAAGGGATGCCCTACAAAACACAAAAAAGTTTGAAAGCTAGCCAGATCTGCTCCCAGCATCATTTTGTCTGAGTGACCTACAAAAGTCCAAAGTAGAGGAAAGATTTCCTCATCCTCATCCATTTAATGCTTACAAGCCCTGATGCGTAGCCTGCTTGTACGTCTGATAAATAAAGCCTCAAATTTGTCAAGGGAATTAACTCTGAAAACGTTGGACGTACGTTTGCGAACTGTAATTCCTAGAATGAACAATAGGGGGAAGCAACGCCCTGAAAGACATTCTCAGACGTACACGAAGAGAAGGAGGACACAGACTTAGACTGTCTAGAGCAGCTTGCTACTCTAGAGATTAAATTAATTTGCAGTTTCTTGCAGTGTTTGTTTCCATTGATGTCTGAAGATACACCATGAAGAACCTGCTTTCATAATATTGCTGATTCTGCTGTGTACCTGGTAAACTGTGCATGTGTGTATGCTGAATTCTATTAGAGTAAACATGTTACATTTCACATCTCTTTCCCATATATTTCAGTTTCTGTGATCCAATATATGTCCTTGTTTTTCTAAAATCTGACAAAGCACAAACACAAATCAGATAAAAAAATATATATATTAATTCCAACAGGCAGAAGTAACAGTCTTTTTCTTTTTCGGGGTAGTATGACGTTCGATGCTTGTCTAGCCGGTATGATTCTATGTAGAGTCTGCTGTATTGTTTTGATTAGGAAAATCATTTAGACAGGTAAATTACAGCTACGGATTACGTTATCTAAGGTTCGTTTTCATTTGATGGTTTCACTATATGCACATTAGATATTTCTTTTAAGGATGTTTTTAATGGTATCTTGACGAGCTAGCATAACTAAAGCAGAACGTTAGCCGCCCGTCTGCTAGTATACAGCTTGCTAACGCTAGCAAGCGGCACAGCTAGCTAGCTAGTAATTAGCTCAGCAGTCAAATATGCTAGCGTGAGACCATTGTTTCTGACACTGATAAATCCATTGTACCTGTGACTTTTAAGGTTAACGTTAGTCACCATGATAAAACAGACCGTGCAGCAATAGGTCGTGTTGTTGAAAACCGCGTTTCATGTACCGTTGCTGTTAGAGTCAACGTTAGCTCGTGTAAGTGAACATAACTGAGGCTAGTCAATAACAGTGCCAGCTGGCCATATGGTTTACATGAATTTTGTGAGCATTTCAATTGAACGTTACATGTAACAGCTAAGATAAATGTGATACTGACCACTCACTGGCCAGTGTGACGATATTTGATCATAGTGACCACAGCACTTGCTTACATGTGTGTAACTGAACATTAGCTTGACGTTAACGTTAATGTTAGCCGACGTTTCCAACAGCGCTCGCAGTGCTCATACCGAGGTATAGGTGCCATACATTACAGAAAATGCTAAGAAAACAATCTGTTCTAGTAGGTAGTGCCATTTAGCGATTTTTTTAGGGTTGAAAAACACAGGGATAACCCTGCTCTGAGTCTACATTGGCCTTGGTTCCCTTGTAGCGAGGTTAACTTGGCCTCAGATTCGTAGTTTGGAATAATATACTCTAAATACTCTAATGTACAGTAGTTATATATTATTTAATTATTCAAAGTGGTATTTTATAGGTTTTACAAGACAAATTCACTGTGTAAAACTTATGAAACTTAATACTTTGTCGTACAAAGTGTAATGTTATATTATTCTGTACAGGAAAAACTCCATGAAATATATATTTGAATCATGCATTTTGTGCTTTTAACCAGCAGAGGGCACTGCAGTATAGCATTAATCCTTAGGCTTGTCAAGAGGAACAGAGAGATCAATACAATCATTTTTATACACTTTTATATAACTTTTGTCTTTGTTGCATGGTTGTACCTCAGCATCTTAAAGCCCTACCTGCAAGTTTCTGCAAGTTAAGTTTGCCATTGATCAATGAGCTTCACAGAACAGGTGACAAACAGACCACGCTCCTCTGGAAGTATCTGTGATGAAGGCATTTATTGTTGTTACTAGAAACTGAGTTCAGGCATCAGAGAAGAAACCCTGCCTACCTAAACTGTCAGGGGAATTTCCCCAACATATTCTCTGCCAAAATTGACTTTTAGGTGGTGGACTGGCTGATTCCTCTGTGACTTTTCCCACAGTTTTTGATGGTGGAGGGGCAGAAACCACATCAAGGATATAGAGGGTCACTTCCCACACAGTGGCTTAGAAGAGGTCAAAGGTTGAAACACAATGATATTGTTCCTATTCTTAGAGCTAAACCTGGGCTGTTTGCCCACAAGTACTTTGGGTGAGCATATTTTTTAATTAGGTGTTCTCTCAATTATTATTATTATTTTTTTAAAGCTTTTTTTTGTCATTTCAAGGTAGGATTTAACACGAGTAAACAGGTTTTCTAACAATGATGTTTGGACTACAAAGTCTGAGACCAGAAGTTCAGCTAGGGAACTTTTCTTTCCAGAGAGCTGCTTGGCATGTAGGCATTATTCTCTTATCTCTAATTACGATGCAGTACCGTAACACTACTTCCTTCTGTTGAAATTAGGCTACATTAAGGTCTGAGGAGTGGAGATGATGTGTTTTTTTAATTTACTTGCTCAATAGTGATTGATAGCAGCAAGACATTTCTATTAGAGGAAATGTGGCTGGCCAAGAGGAGGTTTGGAGCCAAGACTGGGAGGAGTTTGGATCAAACGCAGAAAAGGCAATACCCCTGCAGAAGGAACAGTCTGCTCGCTATTTCCGTGCTGGGCAGCATCCCTGGTGACAATGCTCCATGCCTCAGTCCAACCCTGTCTGAAAATGTTTAACCCACCAATTTGAGTGCCCATTTTTTTTCCATCTGGCTTCCCCAAATTGCAGGAGACTTACTTAATCAATTGCTGACCTTTCTAGATCACCTGCTAATACCAGTTAGGTTTGTAGCCCTTGCCATGCAGGTATGAGACGTTTGCTTTTCTAAATCTCCACTGGTTCCCTCCAGGTGTCCACTGTAGTTGTAAAAGTCATGGATGAGCAGACTGGATCTCCTGGAGCCAACACCGAAAACAACAGCCAGAGAAATGGAGATGAGGTAAGAACACACGGATATCAAATGACATATTTTTCGGTTTTTCCAATTCAAACTCCAAGAATGTCCTGCCAGTGCACATCATGGGGAATTGCTACCTGAACCTTCAAAACATATCTGTTTTTGTTATCTTCGCAGAAGCCCCGACGTGGCAGCTGGACCAAGGGGAGGAAGAGGAAGAAGCCAATGAAGGACAGCAATGCACCCAAGGCCCCCCTGACGGGCTACGTTCGCTTCATGAACGACAGACGGGAGCAGCTACGGGCAGAGCGTCCAGACGTGCCCTTTCCAGAGATTACGAGGATGCTGGGCAACGAGTGGAGCAAGCTGCCCCCAGAGGAGAAGCAGGTCAGTGAAGAAGTTCCAGACTAGATTACACATTGAGCATACAACTTTAAGAAAAAATGTGTCAATGTTCTGCATTTCTTTCCTTTTCATGTTGTATGTTGCTCTGATTAAGATGACCTTTATTATTTAGTATTCATATAGATTAGTGCAGCAATTGTGAATAACCAGGGTGATGCAGGCTTTGAGGAAGCAGTGGGAGAAAATAATCAGACCAGAGGCTGGAGTAGCCTGCAGAAAAATCTTTTTAGGTTTTTGATAAGCAGGGCGGTGGATTTTTAATTGTCATTGCTTTTGGCTTTCAGCAGTTGTACCAACAGTGCCCCAAAGGCCTGGGCATAAATATTCATCTTAAACATGCCAACACATGCAACACTTAAGACTGTCCCCAGCCAGATTTAACACTCTCTCAAACCGGCAGAGACTTTCATCTCATTTTTCACTGTGCACAAAGGGAGTGTTGGAACAAAAGCCTGTAGGGTCCACAGTGTCAGTGTTTTGAAGCTGGCAAAACACTGACTTACACATGACTATGTTTGGTAGCGGTTTGACACCCTTTTACAGATATCGTTGCCATATTTTGATAGCATCTTGTATTGTGTCCTAGATATGCCCTCAACTGTGATGCAAGAATAGCAGGAAGAGATAGCAATGGATGAAGTTGATTGGTGATAGAGACATTGTGACTGTCATGTTCAGGCAGATTTTTCGTAGGAATATGCCATTCCACTGCAAAAATACCTAAGTTATACCGCTGTGCTTCAGCCAGGGAAAACTTGGATGCACTTTTTAAAACATGCCAGAACATGGATCAACAGAGTCATAATCAGTTTCAGCTGCCTTTAAGTAAGGTCAACATCTCATAAATTAATCTGAAAGAAGTCATATTTATGTAATGACATAAATAGAAGCCTTTAATGAATAATTTGTTAACTGTGCATTTAACATAATGCCAGAATGAATGCTTCAAAGTCAATTACAAAATTCTTCAGCTGCTGATTTGTACCACATAGTTGTTTTACACAGAGTTTAAAGCTGAGACAGATATGCCAGCATCATGGGACGAGGTCTTTGCATGAAGGTGGTCTCATTAGTGTTTCCTCTAATTCCTAAACTAATTATATTAAGAGATGCATTTTTCATGGCAAGCCTTGAGTGAATATGTTATTAATATTGGAAATTGTCTTTTCAAAGGAACTAATCCTGATTAGGAATAATTACTCCCACTCATCATTGTACCATCTCACCCACAATCCTCCTTCAGCCTGTTTCACCAAATCTCATTTCCCTCCTTTTTGGCTGAGTCTTCCTTGCTCTTCTCACCTTTCTTTCTTCTCCCTGCAGCGGTACTTGGATGAGGCAGAGCGAGATAAGGAGCGCTACATGCGGGAGCTGGAGAAGTACCAGAAGACAGAGGCCTACAAACATTTCACCAGGAAGGTTCAGGAGAAGCAGAAGGGCAAACGGCACAGGGGAGGTGAGATCTGCTCAGAAAAGCAGCCGGATGACAAGTTGGCATCGAGCACCGAAACTAGCTGGTCTGGAATTTACCCATTCGTCATTTTGAGGCACTGTTTAATAAGTAGTTGGCAAATCACAGACTTTATATGTCTGGTGACATTTGGAGAAACCAGATATTATGTTTGGTGGACAGTTCCTGCCCCAACTGGTTGACTAACATGAACATGAATCTATAATGAATGATGCAAAATGCAATAATCAGTCAGTGCGTTAAACCATTATGGTTGTGTGGTCGGTTTTCCTTTTGCAATTCAGAAATTCATAAATATAGCAATGGAAGTTGTAATGGTTTTGACCATAAAGATGCCCACGAGCAAGGCACCAAACCACGAAATGAGCTGCTTTGTGACTCAAAGGAAAAGACACTGGTCTTGGAAAAGACACTGGTCTTGTTAGAAAAATTCCTTCAGATGCTTTTGTGTTGCTGCTTAAACTTGAAACAGGATGTCAGTGGATATCAAAAAAGGAGTAAAGACCATGGCACAAACCTAATTTCTCTAGGCTGTTCATCCTAAAATTATCTGCAATATTTAATACATTTAATTAAATTCCATTATCGGTTTAAGGAATTCAGAACTCATTATTTTCTTTGCCCACTCAATGGGAATGTGGCAAGAAAAGGAGACAATGTTCAAGTTCTTAGTAGTAGTTCAGGTTATGAGTTCAACTTGAGGCCAAAGGAGCCGTTGCTGTGCTCACACAACACATGGTCCACATTATTTGTTCCTATTATGTTGCTGCGGATAAGTCTCAGTTTTAAATGTTCAAAATGCTGATGACATTAACAGCTTTTAGAAAAGTCGAACTGCTCTGTTAACGGTCTCATTTCAGTTGATTCACAATGGAGATGGCAGAGAAGTGATTTTTTTGATTTCTTTGATTCATTCTGGCAGTTCACGATGTAGTAAAGGCATGCTGCGCCGGGGGAAGCATGAATCATCTGCTGTCCTCTTTCTTTATTCTTTCCTTCCTTTCCAGATGGTGGGCACCAGGTAGCCAGTGAGGCTCTTCACGAGGTCAGTAACTCTTTGCTGCCCTATCGCACACATAATCACCTGCCTTGAGAAGTAAATGTTGTATGTAACTAAGTGAAGAACCCCTCTTCTAACTATTCCAGTATAATCGTATTTCCTCCACAATTCCTGTAAAGCATAAGATGTTAACAGAATGACTTTGGTGCCTGTTGTGAGACATCTCAAATACTCATTTAGCTGCAGGTTGCCACATAAAGAGAAAGGGGACAGTGAAGGAAACACATTATACATACAGTGAGCATTCATTTTAAGCAGAGTTGCATGCAGTATTGAACTGCAGAGTTCAGTAGGATAAATAGATTCCAAGTCTCATTGTGTGTGTGTGGCGATGAAATTAGAGAAGATCATCTCAGGTTTAGCCATAAGTGAATCATGCTGTCGTTTGTTTCAACGTGCTTATGCAAAATGTCACGGTGACCTTTAACTTCCAGACATGTGAAGTTCTTCCAGCCTCTTAGGGAACTGCAACTACAAAAACAAATAGATTCACATAGTTGAAGGAGGAATGAAGCAACACGTTCTGGAGACACAAGATTAGTTCAAATGGCAGTGTAAAGGTTTGTTTTGACTTTGAAACATTTCCCATCAAAAACTCAACGCTCATTTAATTCATTAAGCGTTTGTGTTGTCATGGCTAGAGTCTGTTAGAGTCTCCGTCCTCTTGCACTACACTTCAAGTGCTTATTGTTGCATCACTAAAGCTGCGTTAATCCGCTTTGCTGCTGTGTTTGTGTTTGTGATCCAAACGCTTGACTTTTACTTAGTGTGTAATTCATTTTTATTAAGTTCTGCATGTGATTAATAGCTTTCCTTTGTAAGTGTACTCCTGAAGGGTTATGGCCAAGGTGACTATTGACATCAGCATTCCTGTGGGAATGCCAGTGTTCCTCCTCTAGATGTCAAAGGACACAGGATTCAGCATAAATTTAAAGTTAAGAAGTGAGGAAGCATTCTTTCAGAGGAAGAAATATGCAAGTGGAACCTGCACTGTGTTTTTTGCTGCTATTGTGAAACCCATTTTTATTGCAAATGGATTGCAAACCTTTTCAGGGACTTTGCTATCATGGCTGCACAGTTGATGAAATTACTTCTCCTTCCTCATTTCTTAAACTGTATCACCGTATTTCCCCTGTGGCCAGGTATGAAATCAATTACCCACCCACCTACAGTCCAGCCAGATAAATGACCCCCTCTCGCTGTCAGTCTGTGTGGCCAAATGTTTCCACTGTTCAGCTCACCTCCTTCCCTCTTACTGTCTATCAACAGAAGGATGCAGAAGGGAAGGACAGAACTGTGTTTGACATCCCAATCTTCACAGAGGAGTTTCTCAACCACAGCAAAGGTAAAGAGCTTGAACACATCCAGCTGTCTCGTTGAGAAATACATTGTAGTTGTTGTGCTGCGACTTTTTTAAACCTCCATTTGTCTAAGTGTTTCTAAACACATTCCACTGCTGCTTCAAGAGTCTTATAGTGCTCCATCGTCCCAGAATAGTTTCACCGTCCACTGAACTTAGTGAAGCCCTAAACTTCAAGACACACCTCTCTCAGCGTATTAAAAATTGATGATGGCACCAACTGCTGTCTCTTCGCTATATTGTGTTTCTCAACTTCTTCTCTGGCTGTATGTATGTGTACACATGCATCCAGCCTTGCCTCAGCTTCTTCTTCTGTTGAGTTTTCTAATGGTTGCATCTTGGCATCCATAAGTATTGCACTCCCGCCATCTGCTGGACTGCCCCTCGCCTCATCTGTTGTGGCATTGCCCTCGCATGTGTGAAAAGGTGCAAGATGGAAATGTTCCTGGATGTAGCTGCATTTGTGAATCGTAAAAGTCCCAGTAATTTTGGGGGAACTGTGTGAAAGGGGCCTAAGTGCGTTTGCGTATTCCTCCACAGCACGTGAAGCTGAGATGCGACAGCTGCGTAAGACCAACATGGAGTATGAGGAGCGTAACGCAGCACTGCAGAAACACGTGGAGAGCATGCGCGGGGCCGTGGAGAGGCTGGAAGGCGACGTGATGCAAGAGAGGGGACGCAACGGCCTCCTCCACCAGCACCTGGAGACCCTGCGTCAGGCGCTCACCTCCAGCTTCTCCGCCGTACCTCTGCCAGGTGAGAACCAATCATTTCAGTGATAATCCCAGTTCCAAGCACACGAAAAAAAAAAGTCCATACAACAACTGAGTTGGTCTTAAATTCTTGCTTTCCTTAGTGTCATTTTTCTTTTCTCTTTTTTTATTTAAGGGAATTTTTTTAGATAAAATAATCGTGTGTTTATTTCTTTAGTTTCAGTAAAAACAAGATAAATGACTCAACACGATCCCAGTTGACCAAGTCAGCACTTCTGCAGCTTCATAAGTTTGGCAGATATTTGCTGATAAAGAGTTCTTGTCTCTTCTATTACGACGGTAGACTTGGACCATTAATTTTGGGGAATCTCAGACAAAATGAAATATACTCCTTTATTAATCAACATTCTGCTGTGTGTGGAAAAATAAAATGAATTTGCTTTGTTTTTATTTCTGAGAGTGAGCGGTGTGGCTTTGGACTTAACATTTGCTGACATTGATCAATGCACATTATAAACCACTATCGACTTGATATCCCATACCAGTAATCCATCCCTAGACACAAACACAAATGCTGTAGTAAGCTATTAGTTCCAGAGTCAAAGCATAAGGCGGTGAGACATAAATAATAATGTAGGTGTGTTCATACACCCACTGTGTATTTACTGTGCTTTGAACTCCAGCGTCTCTCCTCCTGGAGAGATCTATACTTAAACAGATTGTACAGTGGAACCGCCTGCTGTTCTTTAACATTTACACATTATTAAAATTGAAGGAATGTGGTCCTTCTTCGTTCACACTTGTTTTACGCACATACAGAACCCGAGCTCACACCTCTTCTCCTGCAGTTTTCTCCACACCTGTTTGAAGTTCTTGCTCACCTAGCAGAGACTCAGACTCTGCAAACAGCACAAATAGACACAACACCAATGCCTCAGGGAAGCTCTTACAAGTGTAAGCACGTTTACCTGTGATTTTAGTGCTTCTTTCAGTAATTGTTCCCATTTGCATTAATAAACTTACTTTAGGTGGGTTCAGTTGAATTGATAACTTGTGATACAAGAGTCAATATAATAAGTAGGTTTTGATAACATCGTTTTGACACATTTGAACGACAACAACTCTTAGAATAGAAAAGGCAGAAATATCAGGCCGATGATTGTTCTTGTCTGCTGCCAGCAAGACTCTTTGACTCTTTGACCCATCCTGGAGAGATCCTTTGATGCTCCTTGAAGCAAAAGCATCAGTAGTGACGAGTAGTGACTGGTGTTGTTGTGCTCAGATCATTCATGTTCTGATTGGTGTTGTCATCTAGTGATTTCTGCCCTTGGTGTTCAGTGGTCACCCCTGCCACCTTCGCTGATGTCCAAACATAAAACATCCATTGCTGGAAACATAATGGTTGATTAAAGCAGTACTTAGGAACGCTTCAAAACAATTAAAAATCATTAGTTAAATATCAAAGACAAGATATCAGTTGCAGCAGTATCCTTAAAAGGTCTGTCTTGTCCTATGAACATCTTCCACTTTAAAACCAACCACAAGTACATCAGTGTTGTCATCACAAACCTGTTGTCATACAGCCAGCGGAGAGACGCCCACTCTGGACACCATCGACTCCTACATGAAGAAGCTCCACAGCATCATTGTCAGTAACCCCCAAGAACACGAGAATCTCATCAACACCGTGAGAGACGTGGTCAACCGCTTGGACAGGTAGGAGCTGCTTTATTTGGACGGAGGGGTTTCGAGGACTTCAGTAGAATTTAGAGTTGCAACTGATGACTTTGCCTTATTATCGTTTATTTAGTTTTAATTGACTGGTGAGTGAAATGGAAACAATAATGACAACTACGAATCATAAATTAGCAATTAGCAAAGGAGGCCCTTAAAGTGTCTTTCTCAGTCTCACCGACACTCTAAAATTTTAAAGACAGATTAATTAGTCTAAATGGCAAAATCCATTTATTCAAGAGCTTGTTTGATTGTTTAAGCAGCGTTCTTTTTTCTTCTTCTTTCAGCTATGGATGAATTACAAGTGTCTTTTGCTGTGTTTTGCCCTAGATAATTGGACCGAGTCCAACGGATTTGATGGATTGAGATTCACAGTGACATTCAGTAGATGCTGCTCCTTGACGACGATGAATCTCCTTGTCGATCTGTCATCCCAATTGATTTTAAAGCATCTTTTATTACTCTGCTAAGGTGACGTAGGTGAAGGTGATGTAGCCTCTCATATTTATTTATTATTTTTTTTTTACATTTTCTGTTCATACCTTATTAATATAGCTGTAGTTTGTTTTGTAAAATAATCAGATGGGAGGACATGAAACAGTTCTCTGTCACTCGTTGCTCCTGTTCTGTCTTCACCATCCATTTATAGCAATCGCTTCCACAGACATTATCTAAATCATTATCAACCATGTTCTGATCAAAGAAAAATGTGTCAGTGAGTTTGTATTTATCACATCGAAGAGATGCTGTTGAGCAGACTTTCTTTTTTCATGCTCTGTTGAAGAAAAATGTGCCATTTATTTTCCCTGTGTGAGAAACTGTTTGTGTTTTCAATAAACGTGTTTACATCATGGGAGTTTGTCTGGACAGGTTCATGACATGCTGGGAAGATGTTTGCGCCGTAATGAAAATCAAAGCTGGCCTAGATTTCTTTTTTTCATTGTATCCAGTCTAAGCTGCTGTAGTTTATATAACAGCTGCTGATAAGTGTTGAAACGATCTGTCTTTGCTGTAATACAACGCTGTCTTAAAATGTGCTCCGTCAGCGCCTGACCTTACTTACTTTCAGTAGGTGTGGAGTCAGAGATTTAGATTGGTTGAGTTAATTGAGCACCTCTGCTGTAATTTACTGGAATCTGGAGAAGGAGACACGAATTACTTTGCACTCTGTGGCTCATACACAGCCACACAGCTTCACAATAACCTGCTGTATCACGTCTGAGGATTTTTCCCACTCAGAGCCTTGTTAGTCCAGAGGAGAACGAATGAGGAACAATATGGAGAATGTACAATCCTGTTTCGTAAATCAGATTTATAGTACAAATTGCTTGGACATTTTACATATGTTCTCCTTTCTATGCTCAGGAGCTAACCAATTAGCTTGGATCCAAACTATGAAGTTGCAAACAAAGCACTGTATTTGTTTCTCAATTGATATTATGAGCCCTTCCTGTTTCCATTCACTGATGCCCATTTCCTCTTTGCCAGCTGAGACTTCCTGTCCACAATGGCCGTATGTGTTACAGTGTTATATCCAACAATGTGTCCAACAGATGTTCTGCTCCCACAGGAGAGTGTGGAAGATGGAGGTGAGAGCCTGGTTTATACAGTGAACTAATAATACACAACCGCTGACTGCTGTGATACTGATTTTACGTGTGGACATTGAGGGAATCTATGTTTCCATTTTACCGCTGCAAAGGTCCATCTCTCCTGTGCCGTATGAAGTGTGGCATGAAAGATTGAAAGATGCTGTTTTGTTTTGGTAGTATTTAATTATATTTTCAATGGAAATTAGCAATAGATTTGTAGTTTTTTTTTTTTTTAAAGATGAAGTAGATGAAACGGTAATTACACTTCATCCTGAGGAGAGCAAAGATAAGTACTAAATTTTCTTGTGATCCATCCGTTAGTTGTTGAGATGTTTCACTCAAAGCCAGAAATGTCAGCCTCATAGTGGCAGTAGAAAAGTCAGGGGGTCCCCAAAGTCAGTAGGATACATCATCAGGCAACTAATAATGTAAAAGTTTTGTTCCAATCTAAACTATGTTTCAAAATAAGTTACATTTATTTCTCGTGGTGGCACTAGATGAAAAGGTAGAGCATCACCTAGTCAGAGTTCAGTTCATCCTCTGGACACCATGAATATCTGTACCAGTGTTCATGTAAAAGCTGTGGACACATTTCACATTTGTTTTCACTGTCAAAGAGTAGTTAAAGGAAATGTCAGAATCACCAAAGAAATTATGATTCATCCTTTGTGGACCTTGAGTTTGTCCAATATTTCATGGCAATCCATCCATCTGTGAAAGGATATTTCAGTCTGGAACAAATGTGGTCGACCGACCATCCTCAGAGCCATGCCACTGATGTGGCTCAAAACACAAATTCGAGCAAGCTCTTGTATGTACTAGATGTACTATGAGACATAAACTACACCCATTGGAGCTTCTGTGACCACTGAGGCACTCACTTCCTTATTAGAGTTGTTTACCTTTTAACTTGTGGGATCATCTTTCACATGTTCGTCGCTCAGTGTGTGCAGAAGGCCCCAAAGCTCATTTGTATAATGAGCTTAGCTAGAGCTTTTTTTTTTTTTTGCTTTGATGTTGGCCCAAAGCTGTAAAAAAAAAAAAAAAAAAAAACCCAACAACACAGAAAACGGGTGAATGGTGAAGACGAATGGCTCCTACCTCGTTATCACATTTTACCTTGAGTTTAAATCCAGATGTTGACCCGTTTCAACCAACTCCAAGCGGCCAATCTGTCGTCTGTGAGATCACATAAAGCAGAAATTCCATCACTCTGTTGACGAAATCGTTGAAACAGCAAAGCAGGGTGGCGGCGCTCCACTCCCTCATGACCCTCTTCTCGCCACACCGTCATCACACTCGGTCTTTTTCTTCACAAAGACAGACCCGGAGAAATATAAACAGCCCTTTCCTCCTCAGTAGGGCCATGTCTGCATCCTGCCCATGGGGAGGACTGGTGGGCTGACATTAGGAGAGAGGAGCCAACTCCCACAGAGAGCCACAGATCCTGGACCAGAGGAGGGAGGGAGTGACTCAGAGCAGAGAGGATGAGTCAGGCGTCATGTGCTGAATTGGCACTGAGCAGGCTCAGTGTCCTGAATGGTTTCTGTTAGCACTATTATGGTCAAAATTAGCTACCTTTTGTAGCCGTGCTCAGGCATAGTCGAAGCAGTCGACAATGTGACTTTGCTTCATTACGAGGGCCAGTAAACATTCTGAGAAATCTTTTTTATCATCTGGAGTGAAGTGGACATTGATTGATTTTTTTTTAATGTTTTCTGATGGCACAAAATACCCCCCTTTATTCAATCAATAACGTATTCAGTCCAGTGAGTCACTGCTGAAACGCTATTTCTAAGACAAGAGGTTAAACTACTTCTTTCTGAGTGGGATCCTCTATTATTCAGCCCCTGTCCTGATGATTTCAAATAATGCACTTTGTACCACTGAAATATTCCACTCCAAATGGGCTCAGAGGAGAAACACAGGTTCGGTGCAACCGTTTTTATGATTCTCTGATTTCCTTAACAGGACATTAAGGTCAGACATTACAGTCAGCTGCAGAGCTGCTTCCCTGCAGCTGGTGTCCTGCTCGTCTTCTGTGGTTTGCTCAAAGATATTTAAGCAGGACAAACACTTGTCATGACAAAGGTGCTGACCCATGATTTCTGGTAGAATGACTCCTGAATGCTATAATGGAAATGAGTTCTGGTGAAAGTAAAGGGAGAATCAGAGCATGTTGCTACAATGGGAAAATATTCATAAAATGCAGAAATAATGTGCGAGATGCAGAGTTTTGTTTTGCTGATGATCCTCTAAGGTCTGTCATCTTCTCCTGCTTCCATAATAGGAAGAAGAAGTATTTGTCTTCTTCATCAGGGACAGCGTTGTTACTTTCAGCTCTGTGAGTCACTTCAAACCTCATTGTGTCTGATCCAGGTGACTCATGCCACCTACCTCGCTCAGATCTTTGGGCCCTCAGCTCCAAGTAAGAAGCGTATCAGTATTTTGTGATGGCGTGCACTCTACTGATGATATCATAAAGAGTGGTAAACGTTTTATGTGGTGGTGGATTACCTGCGCTGTGCGTGACTTGTTTGCATTTACACCCTTTTGGACCAAGGAGAGACTGGGATGTTCAAACTTTCTGACAACACTTCCTCAGATTTCACAAATGATGTCACTCATACCAGTGCTTCATCTCAATTTGATTTCCTTATCCAAAAGTGTTGGATATTGATTATTTTCTAAAAGGCTGTGACAGGTTTGATGATCAAATCTGTTTTCTTCGGGGGAGCTATAGAGCAGAATACAGTGTCAAGCATTGAAAACAGAGGAGCCTTTATTGTCTTCTGTGGGAGAAATTTTTCTTGGACATCGAGCGAACACGGTGACGTAGCAAACATTTCAATCAAGACAGACACAGATCTACATACACACCAAGAATACTGCACAGATTTCCTGAACAAAGATATTGCACATTTCCCCAATAAGAACTGTAGCGCCCCCCATCAACACACATTTCATCTCTTATCGTTCAGTATTTTGATTGATAAAGGGACTAAGGGTAATTTATAAGTATTCAGCTTACAGTTTGGTAACCTGGACTTTGTGAAGAATGTGCATTGGGTCACATGTGATTTTATGGCCCTGCATCCTCATCAATCATCAATAAATCATCACAAAACAAAAGCCTTCAAAGTAGAGTTTTGACTTTGCCTTGATTTAGCAGATTCCTGATCTGAAACACAGAGGGAAGGGCTATTTGATTAACTGCCTCAGCAAATAATGCAAAAGCAGACCTCTTAAAATGAGCAACATCCTAGTGGGGTTAGTTTAATTGTCTCCTCTAACTTCATCTCCTGCTCCTTAGTCTCTAATGACAAGCATGGCGCTCTGCTGCAGGTGAGGGGTGCAGGCAAATGATACAAAACCCAGGGAGATATCTCATGAGTATACAATACCCCTCTGACTCCTATTTATTCAGCTGGAGAATGAGAGAATGGCTCTTAAAAAAGCAAAGGAGGAAAAAGCGAGTCATCCTTCCTCTCCGTTGATCCATCATCCGCTCCATCTCCCCCAGCCCTGGAAAATCCTTGGCCTCAGTGCCCGGCACTGGGGCAGGGAGGAGGAGGAAACAATGCTTGGAATTTGTAAAAAAACTTGAGTCATCCCCACATGTCAACCTATGGCTCAGCTCCTCCTCCTCTTCCCATACGCATGTTGCCTTCAGGTTCTCCTCATAAGCTCTGTTATCCAGCCTCTAAACTTGTAAATGTCACTTGTCCAAACAAATTATTGTTGCTGCTGGCTGGAACATACAATTTATTTATTTCTCTAGTGGACACTCTACATAGAAGCAAATGTCAAAGCTTCTACTTAGTGGGTGCAGTTTGAAAAGTCTCAAAAACGTAAAATAAATGCATAAACGCAAACTAAATGTACGATTTATTACATATGCATGTTATTTGCAACCAAACATTATCCACCGAGTAGAGGAAAAAATCAGTTCTCCAGTTCTGCTCACCTTGTGTTTTTCATGTGAACATGGCATTTAATTAACGATTTGAATATTTCCAACTGCACCTGAAGGCAGCAGGAGAGGAGGGGATTTCCTCTCCAGCGGTCATTATCCCTTATGAGAACCCTCATGTCGCTAAAAGACATCCTGACTGCACTCAACGCTTTTTAATAACTTTAACATGCACACACTCACCGTGGCTTTGTACCGCACATCTGTCTGCTTCCTGCTGCTGTCAGCTGTCTTTTCCATACTGACACGGTATTGAATCATCAGTACTACTTGAAATCACTTTTGCTTTGAAGTGTGGCCTCATAATTTAGCATTAGTGAAGGTGGCTTTTCTTTGCAGGCCTTAATGAAAAGAGAGCCGTGATAAACAAATGTGACACCAAAGGAAAGCAGTATAAATGATATCCTCGAAAAACACTGCATTGAAGAGGACCAGGTCTTTTAGAGAATTCAAGTAAAAGTATTGTCAGAACAATGTACTTTGAATATTAAACACTTGTTTTGCAGAATGGCAAAATATAATAGTCACATTTATGTACAACAAGCATTAGTTTAACATAAGATGCATCATATCACAGTTTGCACGTGAAAATCTTAAGTTAAATGCTTCCCTTTTTATGTGTAGTGGAGGAGAAGTAGCATCTAATGGAAAAACTCAAGTAAAGCGAAAGCAATTCAAAATTACACTCACACTTGCTGCCACCGGTCAATGAGGACTACTGTCCAGAAAAGATGTCTGACCAGAGTCTCTGTAACCATCCATGACCTACTTACTGTTAGCACTACTCCATTATTTATGTCATCATATGCTAATATCCATTACATCTGTGCAACTTATCCCGTGCAATTTACTGTACAATAACCCAAAGACACTGTAACTTTATTATTCCAATGTGAACCTGAGCCACATTTCTTCACAAGGCAATATCCTTTATATTCTTTTGTATATAATGTACACAGCCTCTGTAGTTGATTTTGTTTTGGATTGTTTTTGTTGTCTATTTGTTCTGTTTTCAACCTCTCTCTTTATTCTGCTGTAACAAGAAGAATTTCTCCAGCGTGGCAACAATAAAGTCTATTTTATCATATCCTTTCTCATCTTATGAATTTACATGTGCAGGTCATTAAAAAAAGAGAGATGGTTCAAACAGACTCATACTAATTAAATGTTAAATTAAACATAGGCTCAATCTTTTTCTCAGCATACATTTTGGCTCATCAAAGTGGGAAACACACAGGTGTAATCTATAATACTGATGATGTCCAAACCTAAATAAATGCAGCTATGATTACATTAATTGCACCTGTAGTTTGCCATGAACATCTTTAAAAGAGCAACACAATAGTCACAATATATTATTATGTTGTGAATCCACATTTGAAAAATTGGAATGATAGTATATTCTTGATGTTGGAATCAACAAAAAAGACTTGCTGCCACCTGCCGAGGCTTTCATTTAAATTATTCAACACTGTGGTGGAAAAGTATTCAGATCCTTTACTTACAAAGAAAGAACTTCAATACAAGTAAAAATCCTGCATTCAAAATCTTATTTAAGTAAAATTATGTCAATATTATCAGTAAAATGTACTTGAAGTATTAAAAGTAAAAGAACTCAGTCTGCAGAAAAATGGTCTATGTCAATATTTTACAAATGGTAAATTACTGTGTATGTTGCATTTTACGGCTATAGTTTTTTAAGGTTAACTGCTATACCAGCTTTATGTTAAACTGCTATAAGATCATCACGTGAGAACTATGTATCTCTAAAGAGCTTTTTGTGAGAAAAACTGCCCTGCTTTCAGCTTTATGACAATACATTATCCACCTGATTCAAGAGGTTTTTTCACTACTTAATTTAGCTTAAGAAGTAGCAGAATTTTCTCAACCCATATAGGAATACTTAATCCTTCAGTTTATCAAAAAAAAAACAACAACAAACAAACAAACAAAAAAAACAAATCACCAAATTTAGATGCATGGCTTTCACTGCAGGAAGGAAGAGAATTGTAATCTGCAAAGTAACCAGTAAGCAGTGGAGTAAAACGTACAATATTTTGGTTCTGAGCTGCAGTGTATGTAGAGTAGAAGTAGAAAGTTGCAAGAAAAGGTAACACTTAAGTAACGTACACACAGGCTGCTTCAAATGTGTACTAAAACAGTTCTTGAGTAAATGTACTTTGACACATTCCACCATTGCAATCAACCAATTGGTATTTTGACCTTAAACAGATGCAAAAAATGTAGCTGCAAGCTCTTATCTCATAACTGGACAAAACAGCAGTGTGTTGTTCCAAATGCAGAACGAACTGGTTGACTCGTGCAGACGGGTTGGTGTGTCTTGTGAATTGCGCGTTCACGCGCGGTTCTCCCGGCCTGCCCAGTCTCCCAGTGCGCTCGCTCCCGCGCCAGCTTGTGGAAAAAACTGCAGCGGCTGTTACCGGAGCCACGCAGAGAGGAGCCGAGTGCGAAAAATCACAGGCTCCGCCGAGAGTTCAGCCGCACACGCTCGGATTGTCGTTATTCCTGCCGAGGACGACCCTGTCAAAGCCGGGATTTATGGCCGCCAAGAAGTGGTAGTATCGACGGGGAGATATTCGGCGTCTGGAAGGTATGGAAAAGTTAGCTAAGGGCTCCTTTTTCCTAAATTGAAAGTGTCTCAGCCACAAGTCTCGTCAGTTTCCTTCGGCTGCCAAGTTCCAGTTTGTACAGCAGGGGGGAATGTCGCGTCTTTACGGATAAGCTAACGGCTTTATGAGTTGTGTTAGCCTCGCGTGTAAAATGTGCGCAGTTCACGTCCAGGGATGCGAAGGCGGCGGAGAAGTTTGCTAACCGTCGCAACGTCTCCCCGCGTTGAATGAGAGCTAATAACCGACTGCGTGCTGACTTCGCAGCGTCGCCGCTGAACTAGCCGCCGCTGTCACAACTCGAGCGAGGGCTAACACGCCGGGGAACAGCTCCGTTTGTTCTGGAAAGTGATGCCACTCGTGTTGGGCTTTCCCTCAAAAGTTAGTTTGGTGTACACCTGGCGTGGAAGCGAGCCCGTACCAAAAGACAACTTCTCAGTGTTTACAAAATGGGATAGGCAGCGTTAGCTCACCGCCGCCGACCAGACCGGGCTCTGTTCGAGGGAACCAGCGGGAGATGGTTTTATTTGAGAGATAACTCATCACCCTGAATGTTCATGTCATAAAGTCATGAATTGAATCACAAGTGCACTTTTTACTGCTAGCAGCGTTGCTGCAGGCAGGAGGGTGCTGCTGTACCACGTTATTCACAGCACCAATAAACTTATCAATAAGGAAATTCTTTCATCACAGTGACATCAAGCGGGAGTCTCTGATGTAGCTAACACGCACATTTAATGCCCCTTAGAGTTATGCTGATTTGCCTAATAAAAAGACATAAATCAAAGTTTCCGCTTCTGCAGACTTTAATTACTTAACTGGAGGTGTTGTAAAATAATTCAGCATTTAACAGTGTAGTTAATCCCTGGAGTTCCCTCTGCCCTACATATAAACAGGTGTATGGGATCATCCCACCTTGTCAACGTTTCCCATCAAAGTCCTGTCTTTAACCCGTGCTTCCTAACATTAAGCTGAAAAGAAAAAAAACTGGTCACCCGTATTTTCCCCATTGCAAGCCATTTAAGCAAGACTCCATAGTGGAACATGTGTGAAGGGAGTGTGGAAGCATGTTTTGAACATTAGTGCCCCTGTAAATCGAAAGTGGGGCCAATTTCATAGGCTACAGGGTTAAATAGCACAGAAAGTGTACCAGAATCGGTAATCATTTTTTATTAAAAATGCTTCTCTAATGTGCTGGTTATTGCCACCTAAAAATGGAGATTGAGCATGGAGTCTCTGAGCGATGACAGACATTAAATTTCAAATGAGCAAATTTGAGGTTGTAGGAGAGATGTGACCATTTTTTTAAACGTGATATTTTTGCCTTGTGAGTTCTGTCCAAAACCTAAACACGTTGTCATATATCTGGAAGAAAAGAAGCAAATTCTGACATTTGACATGTTGGAAACAGTGAATGTTTGGTATCCTTGCTTGAAAATTGACTAATCACTTCATTGACCAGTCATTTCAGTTCTAGGTGCAAGAGTTTGACAGTGAGCAGTGGAGGGCACAACATGGCGCTGTTTATATCAGGCAGCTAAAAATCTCACATCACACTTGTGGGTAGGACCCTGATCCCAAGGTAGATTTCCAGTGCCAGTCTCTGGATGTGAGCGTGTCGGTTGAAAGATGTACAAAACATTGCCAGCAACATCAGTATTGCACTCCAAAAACCTGTATCAGTCAAATCCTAGTTACAGTCCACAATGTATTTTATTCTTCTGCAATGATAAGCATTGAACCTTCTGTTTACGTGAAGAATGTGTTTCTGAAAGTGAAACATTCTTCAGTTTCAGTGTCACAAGTTGAGGCCAGTGAAAGTTGAAGTACATTACCGCTCTAAACCTCATCCCATTCTAAACAGACTCTGGCTCTTGATAAACGAGATGTTCCTTGTGCATTCATGTCGGACTGTTAGTTCTTGTTTTTACTTGCTCCTCGCTGTTGTTTTGATTACCACTCCTGAGTTGACAGTGTCAACAAAGGCGCCTGACATTGTTACTTCTTCACCTGTTTAAAGCAGATGGGGAGGCGGATTTGCAGAGATTTCAGATTTGCTGTCTGATAAGAACCCGGCGGATGCCTGTCCCCAAAGTATGTGGGACAAATATTTGTTGGATTGTTTCCTGCATTTCTGAATTGTGAACATACCTGACATTCTTTGTGGTGAGCAACAGGATGATAGTGTTTTGTGGTGATCTCGAGCTTTCTGTTTCGCGGGGCTGCAAGAGGTTTTGTGATTCACAGCGTCTTTGACGTTAGAGATATGTTAGAGATAACATTTGGCAGTTGTAGGATATACACATAATTATCAGAACACTTCATGACGCATCTTATTTTATGGCAGCTGCTCAGCAGTTTATTTGCCTGTTACCTTTCTGATTACCTATCACAGACAATCCTCTGTGGCATTGATCTGTGCTATTACAGCGGTGCATTAGAAGAGGAGACAAATGTGACATAAATTACCTTTTCCATTACAATGGGCTCTTTAAGGAGTGTCACTGATGACTCACTGGCCTCGAGGCAGGTCATGAAGTGGCAGTGCAGTGAGATGTTAAAAATCTGTCCCCTCGCAGTCTGAATTGGTATGAAAGGTGTTTCTGTTTGCCATAAAGATCAGTGACCCAGAGAGTCACCTGAATTGAGGGTACTCAGTTTATGCAGCATTTTTCACACAGAATTAGGCTCTTGGGGGTGTGTTCATGGAAGGAGGCACACCCACATTTTCTTAAATTAATTGTCAAATAATACTGTATATAAGGTGCTCCTTTGCAATTATTTTAGTTATCAAGGACTTTGTGACAAACAAATTACTGAACAATACTGTGTACAGCTCAATTGCTTCACTTTGAGTCGAACAAATAACAAAAAATACACAGTTGTCAGTTCTTCGATTTGTGTCAGGTAGCTTCAAATCTTTCGTCCTTTTTGGCCTCTCCAACAACCGGTTTTCATAACAGCCTAAATATACAGGGATCAAAATCCAGGTGTGAGCTAGGTTAACCAGGTATTTGCAAATGACTGCTCACTTGACCCCAGTTATCTGGCATACATGTTTAGGAAACATGTACAGCGACAGTTATCAGTAAAACAAGTTACAATCTTTGAATTTTGAATGATAAAGCAGAAACTCTCTGCCACTTTGCTCCTGTAAAACAAAAACAAAAAGTTCCAATGCACTAATTAGCTTAATAAGCTTAGCTAATAGTGTTGCATGTGTAAACATCATTATTACGCAGTCTGCCTTTTGAAAGCCTAGAAAACATTCAGTTGGCACTGAAGCAAGGCATGTTATTGGTTAATTTGAATATAATAAGCCATTTTAAGATGTTTGTGTACAACCCACCTTTGAATCTGTTTTTTTCTCATATATATTATAGATTATCAAGTAGCATTTAATTTTTTCCTGAGGCATAATAGTAATTTGGGATGAAACTACTGAATTATGTATAGGTGCACACTGTAGTCCACTTCAGAGATGAAAAGTTATGTACAACCCTTCTATATTAAATTACATAAAACCTGTCCTGAATTCCAAATGTTTTTTAATTTGTATTCTGGGATTAAAGGCAGTGGTATCTTATCAGAAACGATTCCAACGGTGTTTGTAGACCAATGTCAATCTCACAAACATTTGTTCTGGGGAAATGTCAGTGACATAAATAATAGGTAATTTTTTTGTTGACAGAATACGTGTGTATGTGTGGGCTTCATAACAGATCTGTGAAGGAAGTGTTATGTGACACCATGACCCTTGACCTCTCCCCTTTTTCCCTGAGCCAGGGCTTGAGCTAGGTAACAGGTGTGACCCAGAGGTTAAGGAGCAAGCACACATGAACACACACTCACACTCTAACAGGGACCAACTGCAATCAAACAGTAGTGTTACTCGCACCAGATGCCAGTCTTTTTGCTGTAGTTTAGAAATTTGATTTATTTTTACAACAGTGTATGTCTTTTTACAAATCTTTCTCAAACCTGAGATATAATTTGTGGACTGTAATGACATTTTTCTGGGTGATCCCTTTGAAAATACACCCTCTCAATCCAGGTTCATGCCTCTACTTATCTGAAGTGTCTTTTTAACAAGGCGTTGAGTCCTTTGTCACTCCACCGCTGCTTTTTCTGTAGCTAGGTCTCTGCTTTGACCCACCTGCGGAGAAGGACGAGTCAAGTTTCTGTGTCGATATCAAATGGAGTGTCACATTCATATTTTAGTTTCTGATATTCTTTGTGAGGTCTGGCGCAGTAAACTGGTCATATTTATTCCAATATTCCAATAAATGCTACCCTTGTTAAATGATTGGTATGTTAGAAATGTATATTTAGTGAGATTTGTAATTAGGATCAAAGTTTAGTTCAGCATAACACACCAGCATAACTTTACATCTCCAAATTGAGGTCTTCAACTCCACAAAGTTCAATCCCAATTCACTCTTTCTAAATGTCACACTCTTTGGGATAAACAACATTGTTCCCCTCATACACCATCACGAATTTGGCCTTGTAGTTGCCCCTTAGACAAAACACTCCAGGTTTTAGAAGGTCAGTGGAGCGTGATAAAGTGCAGTTCGGGCTGGAAGCCATGTGTAAAAACTTTAGCCCTTTCCAATCAAGACAGAGCTGGAGCCCAGTTGTGTTTTGTTTTGGGTCTCTGGTCTTGATATAATTCGTGTTGGCAGCTCCAGGTCGTGGCTTATTCCGAGTACATTTTGCAGCTATCAGGCAATAACATTGCACCTACCAAAAGTCAGTGTTGTGTCATCTGAGTGATCCAGGTGGGAAGATGTCAGACCAAATTAAAGATGAATGGTGAAACAGTTTTTCACTTCCACAACAAGTCGAGTAAATTAAAGATTCATGATGATTGTATTGAAAGCCTGTTTTTATGATTTAGAAACTACTTGAGTTCCGTTTCGTCATGAAATCAAACCTTTTCATTTGAGATTTATCAACTGAGGTCCTATGCAAGTGACATTTTCAGTTCTTGACTTGATTTCACACTTGTTGCATATAACGTGACATTAGTATTATGAGCAAGTGTCATTAGTGTTATGAGTCATTTCCGTCTCAGTCTTTCATATGTGGCCTGTTGCAAGGTGGTGCATGATAAAGGAGCAGATTACAGTGACACTGTGATTTTATATCGAGCCAGAAGGCATCTACTGCTGTCGGTGTATTTGAACTGCGAAAGAGGGGCTATCGTCAGTGTCTCAGCAGCAGCCTTGTATGTGCTGTGCTCATGTTTGTTTGTGTGTCTGTGTGGCCATTTGTGCGCTCATACATGTCGTACATGTGGTCAGACAAAGCAGTAAAGTGGGCTAGTAGCTTTAAAAAGATTGCTAAGGATTTGTTCTTGTAGCATGCATGTTTACAGATAACCAGCTAGATTTTATCTACAGTACTACATTAAGTGTGGAAATTTTTACTATTTGGGAGTTATGTTTTCGTTATGGGATTTGCTTGTATGTGGTCTAAACAATCAGCTAAATTGCCAGAAGATGATTTGCAGATATTAAGGCCTCTAGTCTTTACTGCAGTAGCTTCGTTTTCTATGTTATCTTGCCATTTATTCACTGTTTCAAGACAACTGATGAATTCCAAACAATTTGACATATTTCTGTTTGACCTTTTAGGGAATGTTGACTTTGTAAACATTTGTGATTATCTGGGAAACTCAAGGCTACATAGCTTGGCTGATAAGCTATTAGCTGAGGTGTCGACCTTGAGAATGCAAGTCTAATGAGCTATTAGCTGAGTTGAGGTTGCAATGTAGTGTTTGTGCATATAAAACCGTTGAATTAATCAAAAGGCAAAGCAACTTGTGCAGAAGATGCTCATATGTAGCCTTCAGACAAGCTTTTTATGATTGGTACAGTACAAAAACAAATATTTATTGCAGTTTTTCACTAATAAGCTAGAATGCATTATTCCAATAAGCCTCTCTGCCAGAGCAGTTCTACTTTGCATATATATGAGGGTTATTAGCTTATGACCTTAATGACTTAACTAGGACTAAAAGCTGTATGCTGCTGCTCAACCTTTCTCAAACTTTCACTAAAGTGTGTGATTTAAAAGTTTGCCTCCTCTTCACAGGCCAGGCAGAGTTCAGCTATTCAGCATACCCCAAAGCGACTTAATGGGCTAAAGCTGTTGGACTTAGTGATTTAATGGTGTCAGATATTCTCCTCTTGAACTGAATAGTCGGTGTTGGATAGACTACTCCTACCATCATCATCGTCCTGTGGGGTCCATAAAACAAAGGGTGAAACAGAGCCAGTGGTGATGTAAGGCCTTTTCACTGTTGGCGTCTTCCAGACCTCTCACCTGTCTCCCAGCTTGTAAAAAGCGCTACGGTGTCCCGTTAGTGTCTATTTAACAGCTGATTGATGTGGGTCATGTCAGACATTACATTAGCTATTTCTTTTGGCCATCAGTGGAAAGCCAAACGGATGATGGCAGCATGTAGAGTGAATGCTCTACGATTTTTGTTGGATGGCCTGATTGTGCACCTCTGTCTCAAACCCTTCTAGGATTTCACCATGGCTCGGAGACCATCCTCAAACCTGGTTCTACCACCACTTAGATGGGTTCAGTTTGGATATTTCTGAAGGAAACTTGTGGTTCTTGGCCATAGGCAATGTCAGCACACTCATTTTATTCAAACTTCTCATTTAACGATTAGAGCCTTGACAAATTTGTGTTCTTTGCACGCGGATGTTCACACACTCTGGCCTCAAGTAGACTCTGACCCTGAAACCAAAATCTTCATTTGTAAATTCCTTCAAGAGTCCATTCCAGCTGTGTTGCATTCCTAGCTTGATATGTTCTGGCATTTATCAGGCTCCCACTTACTAACAGAATAGTAGACTGGGAATAATAAGTCATGTTGTGGTTGTAGGCCATCAACAGTGCTCAAGAGATTCCAAGGGCTTTTCATTAAAAAAAAAAAGAATAGTTGTATTTATTAGATTATTTTTTGTTGTTTTGATTAAACACAGCCTTGCTTTAGACACTGTGCGTGTAATAACTGAGATAATTCCCTCTAAATACACTTAGCTCAGTATTGCATATTCAACAATTGCTCTTCAATTAAGAACATTTTCTCAATATTGATTTAATGTAAGGTTAACTCATGCTACAGCAGCTTCAGTCTAGACTGAAAATGTCAGAGCAGCCAGCATGAAGCTCATTAATAATTTTTGGGACAAAATCAAATCCCCCCCCACTGAAAATGACTAATGGACCAGTACCAAATTGGCCACACAGCCTGACTCTTAGGCTAATCACATTTCCCACCTAGAACACAAACTCAACTTGGCACTCAAGCCTATAACGGAATTCTTGTGTGACAGCATTGTTGCTAAAAATGTATCAAGAGATTTTACTCTAACCCATTGCTTTCATAAATTTGTGGATACTTGACCCCCAAAGTCTCAATCCAGCAACAGGGAATATGTCATGCAATAGTTACTCTATTTTGATAATGTGGCCTAATTTTTCAACCAATTTAATCCTATTGTCTTTGAAGGAACTTTGCATTGTTGAAAAGTGTTTGTAACACTCTTCAGCTGAATTCTCAGGAGATTAATCTGTGCTGTCTTTATTACCAGAAGATGTAGAAACTGTGCCTGAATAAAATATTCTTTCTCAGAGTTTTGCAATCCTAGCTCCTAATACCTCCCTCAGTCTGAGAACTAACCCAGCTTACAGCCTGAGGCTGGAATGAGAGATGGCCAATAAAGACCTAACAATATGTGGTGGGAGATCAAAATCCCTGGATGAATCCGGTTTCCAATTTCATTTAGAAGCAAAATGCCTTCAGGCTTGGTCCCACAGTTCTGCATTTCTGGTGATTAAATCTGGGTGTGGATGGATATGGGGTAAAGCAAATAACTATGAAATACAAATAAAATTCACTGTCGACGGTGCAAATAAAGAAGCATGCAGTCACATGCTTATGAGCCCACCCACACTTAACATTTCCAACACTATCATCATGTGTCTGTGGAACAGGTGAAAAATATCCCCTGCATCAACAGTGTTTCTACAGTTAGGCTTTTGATCTAGGAGAGTGTCTGCACCAGTCTGGCCCTTTGGCCATCGCTCTCAGGGAATTGCCTTGACTGACTATCGAAGACCCTGACTGACTTTTGCACTGGACACCAAACAGGGAAACAAAAACCGTCCTACCAAACCCATCTGAAGAGAAAATGTCTTTCTCTCTACAATCGTGGGTATGCTTTTTTGTGAATACATGTCTCAGTTGTTTGTGGTTTAGTTATTTCTTTGTTGAAATTTGCGTTAAAGTTTCAAGTAGTGTAAATAGAAAATAAAGTATGGCATGAACTTTTAACTGCCTTGATAGTGTATTGAACTCCATATATGGAAGGATAATCCTCCCTTGCAGGATCTGCGGTGATCTATCGACGCAAGTATTTGTTTGAGTTAGGACAAGGCCTCTGTGTTGGTTGTGGCTATGGTGAGGCCAGAACAATTTTGGCCTATTCTAATGTGTTGAGAGCACAGAGGGGCACTTGCTTTTGGCCAAGTTTTGACCTCACTAACTCTCCTGGACTCAGCCTGCATCTTAAAATAACACGCTACGTGTTTTGCCGAAGTCTCTCAGACATACCTTGCTGCTGCTGGACTTGTTTACCATGGTGAACCTGAGCTCTGCCTGCTGTTGGAGATTACAGGGCTGCATGGGGGCCACTTGCATGCCTCAATACTATCTCATACATTAATCTGGAGCTCTTCAGGATGAAGTATGGTAGGTTTTTGGAGTGGGGTTGTATTAGATTGCACTGTTTGTTTATATATATGTTGGATAACAGAATAGTCGTCAGCTACACAGATCTACCTGCAGAAAGTAACATTTTATAAACTGTTTTATGGAGTTTGATTTTGCTATTTCCTTCAGTTATGTAGATGTATTCTATATGGTCTAAATATTCAATCTGGTACTTAATTTGCATCTTGACAAAGCTCAGTGGAATATAGAAGTCTCATAAATTACAGATGAGATGGATGGAGGTGGTGGGTGTGGTGCCTCTGCAAATCCACACTTATTAATGGCTCTTCCTGACACTGCAAATGCATAAAACCTTCCTCCACTGTTCTGAATGCTAAACTAGGTCATCATGACTCACTTATTTCCAACCAAATGTGAAATTTAGAAATGCTTTGCTTCTTATCTTTTCTTACAATAAGACCCCTTGTCTTTTTTCGCAGCCGTTTCTGTTCTTGTCCTAATTCAGTGATGGACACGGATGAATTTAATACCTCTATGTCTTGGTCTTGGCTCATTTGAGCTATTGGGAACGTCGAGTTTAGTGTTGTCTTGGACCGTAGTGGCTGACAAAAATATATACTCCCACTGTAGTGTGGCTGCTATCTAATCACAGTTTTATTGCCATACCACACTGCATAGACCAAACAAAGCAATAACATGTGAGCCTAGTCTCTACTTCATATATGTGCACTCTTAAAATATTGTCAGAAATAAGAATCCCTCATTTGGATGTAGACATTGCAGTAATTAGCTCACCAAAACCCATAACAGGATAGGTATTGAGGAGAATTCTGAGAGACAAGGGTTTAACGACTGTCCACCACGGATACCTACCTGTTGAAAGCACCACTGCAACACTAGATGGATGTATTGTGCATGATCATGCCAAATCATGTTTTAATTAAATTCCTTACCGGAATTATGTTTGATGTGTTAAAGAGCAATGCTAATGGTGAGCACCAAGTTTGTACTGAAACAAACTTCAGTCAACTTACTAAAAGGAAAGGTATAGGAGGAAATACAGTACATACATACAAGCATTCAAAACTGACACAGTTCTTGCAGTCTCCATGTGGTATCTCTAAAAGCAGGTGCAGTTGCAGCATAGCAACTGCGACTACAGGTATAAGCTACAATGCTATACCATAACTCCTAAATGCATAACTATACATTTGTCTTTAGCCTAATGAAAGCAACTCTGTCAAAACTTGAAAGGTTAAATATTCCTCAAAATGTTAACAGTTAAATGTTAAAATGTTTAAAACAGTTAAACAGCAGTGTAATACAGCAGTCCTGTAATAAATCCTACCTTCATGAAGGTTATAATGTTCAGTGTTTGCTGAAACACTGAACCACATATGCCATGTGTATGATTCCAGTGGGAGTTTGAATTAGTGCTCACGCTAGCCTGTGGGAGATTTTGATTTTCAAATTAGTGTCAAGCTCAATAGTACAGGTAGGCTTGGACCATGAATGATTCATTTTTGAAGTGGTGCTTCCTTGACTCTGTATGGATAATGAAAGGAAATTACACTTGGAATAAATATGAACTGAGGACAAAGAAAAAGGCTGTGCAGCCACAACAATAATTTGCTGGCAAACGGAAGAAGAATCATATCTTAACAGTATATTTCACTTAGTATTCCAAGGTAGTTAAGACATTATGCAACATTGACGGTGAAAATGCACCCCAGCATTCACTGCCTTATGACATGTAAACAAACATCCACTGCCTGACCTTGCCTGACACAGCAAGAGATCTTTTCCACAAATAATCCTGTTGGTGCTGCTCAAATTATATTTGCAGACTCACCCCATTTTCAAGTCACCCAGCTGAGCGAGGGCACATCTCAAATGACCTGATCAACCTGAGACCCTCCTGTTAGCCGCTGTCTCACGCATAGCCCATCCACGCTCTCATTAGCAATATTAGTGCATGTCGAATCTCTGCAACAATAACTCCCCCCGGGTTGTGTAAGTGCTTGTTGTTTGGTGCGTGACATGAAGCTCAAAATGGCAAGAAAACAAACACTCACTACCATTCCTTCAGACTCTGGCCTACACCCGGGCCCATACCACAGCTATATCAGGCTGGCAGGCTGATGGGGGCTCCTGGCTGAACGTTCATAGGGGATGAGACAAGGGTGACGTGTCTGTCTGAGAATGGTGTGAAAGAGAGCTTGTAGCTCTTTGAGGATAGAAGGAACGGAAGTCCTTATTCAGACATTAGGAGCAAGTTTTTGAATGTCGTGTTTGAACTGACTGCTTGCTCTTGAAACTTGGTGTGTGTGAGCGTGTCATTGTGATAGCAGGCGCGTGTCCTGCCCAGATATTGGCATTCAGCCAGGTCTAGGCCATGCGAGGAAGACGAGGAGGAGGAGTTGGAAGCGCGATGATCCAGAGGACTGTTGACTGACAGGAACAGTGGTTGTGCACAAACTAGCCAATGAGCAAGTGGCTGGCAAACAAGACCACAGCACAACAAGCGCCAGTATTCAGTTAATTTTATGTCTGGACTCAGTACTGGGGCAGCATATTGCAAGATCAAAGTGAAAATGTGATGTTCAAACATAAGGATTGGTTTCTCCCCTCTGGCACGTTAAGGAGGCGTTTCAGTGGAAATTTTGAAAGTGTGTTTGTTTTCTTTGCTGAAGAAGAAATGATGCAAATGGAGAATATATATATATACACATTTATTTATTCTGGCATGCATATTTCTCCCTTGTGCCAGCACATCTTTTCCCTTCTGGGCGAGTGCTGGAGTAGAACACCTGCACCAACACGTGATGGGAACTCAGCAAAGATGAGAGGAAACCCTTTCTATGTTTGTTTCTTTTAGCATCAGAAAAAGCAAGGTCTTGAGGAAAGAGCACTTAAGACAGGACTGAAATAGCGAGGTGATACCATTTCTTCCACTGTGAAAGGTCCCTGCTTGTGTTATCATTTCTGTTTAATGTGCCATTGAAAATGTGAAATGGGTTCAATAGTTGTAAAGTGTAAAAAAAAAAAAAAGTGATTCAAGATGTTCCAAAGCACTTAAAGAGACTCAAGGTCATTGTGAACTGCTTTTTAGACAATGTATTATTAAGTGAAAGATGACAGATGACGAGAATCATTTATCTAGGGGTGATTTTATTATTGTATACACTGGTCAGTATTTGTAATCCTGTCATGAGTGCAGAGGACACGTTGGCCAATAGCCTATATATGCGCTCAAAACAACTGTAATGTAACTGTAATGTACTGTAAACTAGCCCAGAAATCATTTAATAGATGATTTCTCCCCTCCTATACAAATACATACAAAATAATGGTTCAGCCCAAGTTAGTACACTGTTTTTTGAGGAGGATGAAATTTGCTAATTATTTAGGTGTCTCTCTTGCTCACTCACCCACTCACTCACACCCGCACACACACACACACACACACACACACACACACATGCTCATGAGTCCCCTATTACATCTCAGCTAGTTAAGCAAGACATGTTAATTTACTTTTACTGTATAAGAATGAATTAGGTTTGGTATAGAAGCATGGTACAAAGGAGGACATGCATATTAATCAAGCTGGCATAAATGACTTTAATTAAACATGTTTGACACGGTCGTTTACATAACAGCAAAAGACATAAGACTAACAAACAGAGCAAACATATCAAACATAAAAATGAGGTCAGCGCTTGTGTGTCTTACAGTGTGTGTATATGAATGTCTACATTGTCGTGTGACAAAAACCTTAATTTGGTGAATTTATGTTCTGTATTTAATGTTCAGCGTTCCTATGAATATAATTAGTTGCGCTTTTTTTTGTCCTTCTTTTCTTACTTTAATCAAATACGTCAACCCCCTCCTCAAGAACGTAACCAGTCGTTACAGAATGCAGTGATTGGCATTCAGCCAAAATAAAAGTGGCAGGTAGTTGTCATCACATCATCGAGAGGTTCCAACCAGCACAAACCAGAGGGGAAAGTCAAACATGCTTTAGCGTTTAATTGCAACGCACTGGGCTGCTTTGTTTGGATTCAGCAATCCTATGCAATGCACATTTCAAAGGGACTGCATGCTTGATTTTTGCTGATTTTGCCTGGTTTCCTGGGTTGACACATGTTGCACTTCTTTTATCCAGCTCAAATCCAGCTATCGGCAAACATGCCATTTCTCTTGATCCACAGGTTTTAGCTGTTGTGAGTGATTCCATGTGCTTAGTATGTTTATGTCCGTGCTATCTATCGTTCACATACATGCCCGCCTCCTGTGTGTGATTGGCTATTAACTTGTCAGTCAAAGCTTTGTGGGGAATAGAAATGATACACCCACAGTTGTCAGTTGTCAAGATGCTGTATAGATGTTGTAAAAATGTGGGAGCATAAAGCCAGCAGCCCAGAGGGAAGGAAATGACACAAGTCTCACACTGGATTTACACTAAACTCTAATGTACTTTTGCTGAGTGAGCTACTTGTATACCTGCATACCAGTGTTTATTTTTGTGAATATTACATGTTTACTGAATATTACAAAATCCTAAAGCCTGACGTCTTCTAGAACAGGGGGCATTCTTTTATTAGCAGAATCCCTCTACCATTGGCTGGTGATGTCATTATTTGTTTTACTATAGGGACACCTCCCAATATGATTTCTGTTAAACTACTAAGGCTAGTTCAAACATAGTTTGGAGTTTTTGAATTCCATTACCGTTTCCAAGTTACTGACTTGGGTCTTTCACAGGCCTAAGACATCTTTAGCTGGGGTTCCCTGCAAAAGATCAGTTATGACTCTTTTGCTGCCACTATAATGACTATAAAGTGAGACATGGAGCTTGGAGTAGGGAGATTATCTTTACAATTACCTTTAGAACGGCCTGTGTGAATTAAATTTTATGTATACATGCATATTCCATTGGCTGACTACATCACGCCACAGGGCAGCAATAAAACTGCAACATTGTGCCCATGCACAAGTTAATACGCTTCCCCAGGGAGCGTGTGCTTGATCCTGAGTGATGTCCTTAAGGCTCCCTATTGAGTTTACATCACTCCATGTTTTATCTGGCTTACTGCAAGCGGAGACAGTTTTAATGGTCGATCTCTGTTTTTCTGTCTAACCCAGTTCTTTGTTTTCTTTTCACCAAGTCTAGAGTTTGGTGAGTCTGACGATCTGTAATTAGTGCCAACCATAAACAACCGGAATCCCACTGAGCACTGCCACGGGTGGCTGCCCTCACCACGACAATCTGGAGTTTCCCTTTTGTCCTCAGATGTGTCTGATGTAGAGCCAGCTGCCTGCCCTGGGAGTTGAACAGTGGGCCCACCATATGAAGAGAGGGGAAGAGAAAGTTTGGGAGTTGAGACAAGGAACATGGATGGAGGAATTAAGTATTAATACTGTTGGAAGAAGAAATAGGAAGGGGACCATACCTTGTAGCATGAAAAGATAGTCTTGTTAAGTAACTTGTATCCAGGATATATCAGAGTCTTTTCTTGTCGTCCTGCCGAATTACATTTAAATATAGAGTCTGATGCGATCTAAATGTGATGCAAGTCCCCAGCTCTTGGATCAGGACAGATGCTTTTTCTGCCCTGGCTCCAAGATGCACAATAATGACATCACGGCTCATATACTACAGGGTAGCTCTCCGTTCCCCAACGGCTTGCATGCTTATTCTTTCACAAATATTATATCCACTCAGTCACTTGTCATGGCCTACCCAGGCTGCCTTTTCTTCAAGATTTTTGACTCATGACATAATCCTTTTTACCATGGAGACAGAGAGGCTGGATTATGTTGGGTTAGTTTGGAGTGGATTTGTTTGAGTCTTTTGTTGATGGTCTTTTGTGAGCATTTTGTGTCAGATGGAGGTCCAGTTTTTTGCTTCCCAAACCTGTTTATACATTACTCAGAGTGCTGGGAAACGCATGTTAGAACCATATAGACACTGGATTTTAGCAAGCCTCAGCATCTCTAAAACATTTTTCTAATCTGGAATGCCGAATTTTCCAGCTCTTGTAAAGTACGTGGTGAGCTCTCGGTTGTTGTCGTCCTGGGAACAGGTTCTTAGCCTGAAGACATGCTCCATGGACCATTGCAAACAGTCAGCTGGCCCTCCTGTGGCCTCCCAGCCCACTTAGTCTGCACACACAACCAATCTAGGCACATGTCTACAAGAAGGAAACATCTGAAGCAAGGTTTTGTGAGCATTAAGCAGCACACTGTTCCTTTCTGTTTATTTGCATAAAATTTTGTGTTGGGTTTGCCACAAAAATAAAAGTGGGTCACCAAAAAAGAGGATCTTGTTGCAATAACAATATTTGTCAAGTGAAGAAATTAAGAAGTTTTAACAATTGTAATTCCGAGGCACCTGCCTTTCAACTGAAGAAATGCCCAAAAGCATCCTCTCGCCAGTTTTCTTCTATAGATTTACAGTTTTTCTTTAAACCAGATTTCTTTGTCGTGGTCTGTCTTGGATGGACAGGATTGTAATAAGCTAGCATGTCAATGTCTTTGATACTTTCTCTTGCTCTACATATTTCTAGCCAAGTACAACAACCTCATATGTGGTTCCATGCAAAATCTTTGATTCAGGTTCTGTTGAGCTTGGCATGTTTCCTTCCCATTGGGATCTCTTGTGAGTCGAAGATCAAAGGCCCAGTGTTTGTTGTCCAAGGCTCATGTCTTAACCTTTAAATCTTGCACTCTCAAATACAGTATCCCAGCAGGTCGACTTAGTCTCCAGGTTTTAGTCATTTCCCAAACTTCACGCATGAAAGTTGTCCACCGTGGGATTGTATTAGCATTTGCAAATTAATATTGCCTGTTGAGACGTTATGAAACAGGAACAGCTCAACGAGTGGGTGCAAACTGCAGTTGTGCTGTTGGGATGCAATAAAACAGTTTGCATCACAGTAGCAATATGCCTGGCGCACTCTGCTCTGTATCAGTCCTGATTACCATTGCTCAACTGCCATAAAGGGACATATGGGGCTGTTTTACTATCTGCCTACATAGAAATACTGTAATACACTGTCAATTACAGCCAGAGGAAGGAAGTGGTCTTGGCTAAAACAAGGAGTATGGTAAGCCGAGAAGAGAATTGGACTGACTTTACTTTACTCATTCATTCAGTCATTTATTTAGTGGGTTAGGGTTAGGGACTCTAGGGACTTATTAGACTGCAGTTCAACTTTTGGTGTTCTTACATTCATTGGGATGTATGGTGTCTCAAACTCCTGTTTTCTCTTGTGCTTTATGTTTTGCACTCTCTGTGTATGCTTGCGCTTTCCTTATTCCCTTAGTGAGCCACTAGTGCCAAATGTCTTGAATCAAGACAAGATCATACAAAAATATGATTAACATGTTATACACACACATTACAGTAAGTTGGTTTGATTTTTGCAGCAAAATTGCACAGTAAACACATTCACAAAATGAATGTGTACCCACCCTAATATGGAGATGTACACAGCGCTCACACCTGCATGTGTTCACACAAACGTTCTGCTCACGTCCTCCCATCCTCTCCCCACTGGCAGCCAATATTAGTGTTGGATTATACATTAAAGCCTCAGTCATGTTTAGCAAGTGGACCCTCTTAAAACAAAAAATAAAAATGCTTTCAGTGTAAACAGACTCCCCACCTCTAAACCCTTGGCTCTAATAGTTTAGAGCCACTAGCTGTGCTCTACACTAACAATTCCTTATATAGCTTGGTTTCTTGCCTGGGCAGACTACAGTATAAAGAGGGCAAAACCAGAGTGCCATGCCTGCAGGGATGAATTTAGGGCAGGGGAGTGGTTCATGTCTAATTTCTGTTGACTCATGGCTTTTAATGAGGACTGTGACGTGACCGCATTTGAAATGGTTCGTTAGTCTGTTGGCATTATTAATGCACAGTGGATTTTTTCCCTGGGTGATGTGAATGTTTATGAAGATTATCCCACATCAAGTGAGAGCACTGTTTTCTGGCAGGCTCATTTGCAACTCAGTGCCTTGCAGGGAGTCACTGCCCACAAAAAAAATCCTTTTAACTCTATGTATCACTGCTAGACCTCTTAGTAGATACTTTCACGATAATTTCAGATCATTTTTCTGTTGAAAAGGGCAAGAGGTTTCTTTTTTATCTCACTTCTTGCCTTGGTCACAGATTATGTGCTAATAGTGATAAAGCAGGCCAGTTGCATATCATTTTGAGTTCTACCCACTTGGCCGACCTCAGCATGAAGCATGCAGCATGCAGGTGCCAACAGGCTACAAAGCTTTACAGGTTACTTTTCTTTTTAATTAAGATAACTGAACAGCTCACTCTCTGCAAACCCCCACACCTTTGTTGATCTTGTCATCTTTTAGTGCCTTTTACTTGTGGAAGAGGTCTTCAGGCATTAAACCTGCCAATCTTGGGCCAGTTCTCCTACAAGTATCACAACCGTATCTGCTGCTTATTCATGCGCTTTGGTATTATGCACTTAAATATTGTGGATTTTTTTGTGATACCAAAATCGACTCGTAGCATCTAAACAAGTTGTTGGGACATTTTGAATTACAAATTGTTCTGTGCTTCTCTTGGTTTAAGTGTGCATGAAGAAAAAAGTTAGTGTCACTTTGTCATTTCTAAACAAAAATCTATTAATTTTGATGAGCTTGTATCTGTGACTTCTCAGTAGAATGAGTTCACAGGGAGCACTTGATGGTGTCATTAAGCTGACATCTACCTTCTTGTCTCCTGCTTCCTTTGTCTGCAGGAAAATTGGCTGCGGCCTAGGATGCCCCGAAGCTTTGTCTGAATCAGCGGGTTCTGGTGCTTTCACAACTATAGTGCGCAATACAACCGGGAGCCACATAGCCTGGCAGGTAAGCAGACTCAGATTTTTTGTTTCTTGTTATTAACTGCAGCAGAGCTGCACAATTAATCATATTAAAATTGCTGCTTTATTTCATATCACTATGCACTCTCTTTGTACATGACAGTAGCTCCCTCAATTTTTAATTTGCCGGGAGATCTCTTGCATTACACTAAGCACTTCTAATTTCTCTCTAAGCTGCTGTATATCAAAAAACGACAATAGAGTTTTACACCACTTTATGTGCTGAGGGAGTTTTTCCCTTTCTTCCTCTTTAAGAGCTTGGGCTGGGTTGGGAATCTGCTGTTGTGGGCCTGTTAAGGCCGTTGAGACATGCGTAATATTGGGTTGTACAAATAAACGGCAGCACCACAGGGTAACATAACTTCACAAACTTAAAGTATACAACCAGCTGCAGCATCACCATGATAAAGCGAAGGAAAAGGCATATTTGACCAAAGCATTGGAATCTTCAACCTGGCTCTGCTCTGATGTGTTATTCATTCTGGTAGTTTTTCTTTTGCATAATATTTGAAGTAGACTTAGTCTGTTATACACAGGGTTAGTCATCTTTGCACAGGGAGACCAGATGGGCATATTGTGTGCTTCAGGTTCTGCCCTTGCTGCCTAGGCTGATGTTTGTTAGGTCTCTCGCTTTGTGCCTGCCCCTCTATAAATCTTCATTTCTGTCACCAGTATTCTCATGTTTTGGCACAGAAGAACAGCTACAAAACAGTCCCATTTGTCAAATTGCTCAGCAACCTCACCCTGTTAACTTGCCTCTTGTGTGGGTGGACGTGTGTGTGTGTGTCTGTAATTTAGTGTCGGTCTATCAGAACACATTTGTACTTGAGTAAAGTCTCCCCATTCATAGCTCATATTCAAAAGCCAAAAATGCATTGTGCTGTCATAGTATCCTTGACCAAGGGGAGGGAGAGGCCAAAAACATGTCTAGGTGCAGTCTGTTTACATGACCCTGTCCCACAATAAGATGTGTCATTTTTACTGTAATACTGCATGTTGAGGCCTTTAATATTCTATTTTTATTAGTTGACTACTACTTTAATTCAAGCCAAGTTCAAATGATTCAATGGATATGGAATGATTCTTTTTAGTAGACACCTCATCCTCTCTTGCTGGGAAATGATTTCATCCTTTCTGACTTCACGCCCAAGGTATTTCAAAATTGTAGCTTCGTGTCACCTACAAAGCTCAGTAGCTATTTCTGGCCATGTTTTGTTTTTGTTCTGTTTTGGTAGTTATTACTACCTCTACTTTGATGACTGAGACTGCTATGGCGTGTTGTCTCAGTAAGTCCCTCAGCATTTAATGCCGACATGGTTGTCATTTCACATTCACAATACATATTTTCCATTCTTTTTTTTCCTCCTCCTCCTGACACATTTGATCTGTTTAGTCTGTTGTTGTGACTGCACTCTTGTAGCTAAAAGAGGAAAGTTTCGGTGAAAGATGTCAGTTGGATTTTTCTTTGTTTTTGGTCCTGAAAATGTTCAGCATCTGCAGTATGTATATATACAACGTAGTATCTCTATCTCTGTCAATGCATTTCTGTGTGTCTATATTTATTGAATGTATTGTTCTGTTTTTAGGGTATTCAGGTTTAATTGTAGATTTTGTATTTCTGTTTTGGTATTTTGGTTCCTGATGTACTTTCAGTGACATTATAGGTTTAAAAGTGCTGAACTCATTACTGATCAGGATTTAGCTTTTTAAATAATGGTCCTATTAATTTTTAATTTTTTTTCAAATGAAATTATAAATAGCTATAGCAGTCCACTGTTTCAACATGCAAAAGTTTAGGGTTCTGGGGATACTGTGATCCACCTATTGTGGCAGTGTCATGTACGTCATGAGGTCTCTCATAATCCAAGGCCTAATTAGCGCCATAGGAAAATCCAACATTTGTCTTTCGATGGACTTTGAAATGGCTTGAGCACAATTGGACTTGCCAACTCTTTGGCTGAGTCCAGGCCAGCCACCACACATTGCTCTATGTTCACAGGCTCCCGCGCCATCCAGTCTCATTAAGGGTCAAGGGGACCTTTAGGGGGGCGATGATTTGAGTGGGTTGTTTTTGATGTAATTGTCTTCAAAATGCTGATTCACTGATAGTGAGGGAATTAACTTGAATGTGCTCAAGAGGACGCAAGAATGTGGCATCAATATCTCTTTTTTGTTTCCTCTGGGGAACTTAATTACCGGGTTTTGGGATGGGGGTGGTGGTGGTGTCTTGGGTAATAATTATCCACAAATATATGATAGCAGCCGTGGTAAAGACAGAGCTGTATTACAGTTGTCAAAGTCAACGTTTGCACTGTAGTGCAACAATATTGACACAGTAGAGATTGCATAGGATTAATTTGCAGGAAAGACATAACGATTTTGTTTCTCTGCTTGCCTCTGGTCATTGCTGTCAGTGCTTGGAAAGTACCACAAGCATCTTCAGTCTTCTGCCAATCTCTGTAGGAATGTAATATGAACAGTTGTTGGCTTGTTTTGGCTACTGAAAGGAATGCAAATCAATTGCTGGCAATGTCAACGTTCTAGCAAATTAGCATTGTTTGCATATGACTGAATAAGGCTGAATCAGTGAGATTGTTAAGTTGAGAACCTCAAAAAATTAATTACTTTGCCCATATTTCTCAAACTTGTAGAAACAGCTACATTCTGGCAAATACCCGTGCACATTTGGACCAGACATGAGTGTAGCGTTTAAGTCCCTGTGGAGTTTCTGACCACTCTAAAAGTCTGTGTGTATTGACTGGCAGCATATATATCTATAGATCCATCAAGATTACACACTGTTGACTCATAGGAAGCTCTTTAAGTTACTCTGTTTATTGATTACTGCATTTCCCCGCTGATTGTCCTTGATAAATGGATTAGGATGTGTCCTGTGCTATTTGCCTCTAGTGTTACCACTTCAACAATGCTCACTAAAAGTGCCCTTGCTGTCTTGCTCCAACAGTAAACAATGTAAAGTTTTCCCATTAGGACCCCATTGATAAGGTTTAAATCAATTAAGCCAAAGAATGTATCTAACATCCAGGAAATGTAGTGTGAAAGTGGAAAAAGATATACCTCAGATAGTGGTCTGTCCTTGAAGCCCGTCATGTCAATGGAGCCAAGGTCAGAGCAGATCAATAAATGAGTGGGTGTCTGGAACAAGTATTCCCATCACACTCCTGCATTGGCTCTCGCTCTCTCTCAATCCCAGACTTTCCCTAAAGGCCCCACTAAGTGGACTGTGGAAACCAGCAGCTGTTGGAGTTCCCATCAGAGCACCTCAGAGAGCGAAAGTGAATTTCAGTCAGCAAAGTCAGAAACATCAATATCAGATGATCTATGGGTCAGATCTCCATTTCTTTAATCAGTCAGAGGAATAACCAACATCACCCACACAAGTTCACAGATGTTACAAATTTTAGCGCTATTTTATATATGCTTTATAAGCAATTTTTGTGTGTGACATGTATTTGCCTGATCTAAGGGAGTAACTAGCTACAAGTTCACACAAGTCAAATGTGGTTATGATTAGATTTAAAAAAACCCAACAATATCACTTGCACCAACTGGTTTTAATGAAAATTCACTTTATGGATTTAATGTTTAGGGGAGAGACTGTTGGCTAAAAACCAGGAATAAGCCGACACCTAACAACTTTTTAAATTAGTAGTAGTAATTAGTAATTGCTTTGTTTGTTTTTAATAAAATAAGTCTTCTGGACTACATCCCAAGAACACTAACCACATGTTCAAATTATTTTCTTGCATTCTCTTGCCATCACCTGCTGATGGACAAAGGCAGAGTGGTAAAATGACGTCAGTTTGACATTCTGAACCTTCTAGGTCCAGTGGCAGTCTTGGTGGATTTAGGTAGCCTATTCAAAATGGTTTGCGAGGGGTGGGTGGCAGTCTCCCCTAAATTCCATCAAGCTGTGACCCCCGTCCCCTCCACGCTGCCTGCTATAGTTATCCCAGGCCTGTTTCAACTTAGTTATGGCAGGAATGTGCCAGTGCATGAGAAGAGGTCATAGCTCCTCACGGCCTGCCACAGCTCTTCCCCAGTCCTTAGTCAAGGCTTCCAAGATATGGACATGCTTTCCCACGAACGCAACCACCCTCCCATTCATCAATGAAGAATGTTGAAAGTTGTTATCCAGGGAGAAAACTATTTAGAGGAAGTATCAGACTTATCCTTTTCTTTGAAGCTATACTTACCCAAGCAGCTTGGTTTCTAAATAAACCTGTGCTCTAGTGTATTGTTATCATAAATTAAAAACGTGTTCACTTCCAGTCAGCCTTAGATTTTCTGTGGTCTCACTGTGTTATTTAATATTATTATTTTACAAGCGGAATGGAATGGCAAGGTACCAAAAGGTTACATTCTGATGACTTTGGTGATCCCCTGACTTTTCTTCCAGCAGGTTAAAGTTTTCACTTTTCTCGTGTAATATCTCAGCTTCTACTACATCGATGCTATCATGTGGACTCTTAAACTAGAGCCCTACACACACTACCTATCCAAGATGCCACCAAATCCTCCCTAATGTATTGCACTGCAACCGCAACAATGTCATTTAAGATGCTTTCCCACATGCGTCTTAACCCATAAATGCACTGCCAATTTTCTGTGTCTCCCATCATGTGGGATTAGAAGCTGGAGTCGATTTTCTGCGTAAGATGCTCCCAGTAATTACCCAGCTCAGGAAATTCACAGGAAATCTTTCATCACTGGCCTCGGTGGAAAGAAAAGCAGAAACAGTCAAAGGAAATGCATATGAAGGTCAATCACATTTGTGCGTATGTGTGACAGTTTATGCTCATGTTATACTGCAGATAGGGATAATAGTTATAGTTTAATAAACCCCATAATTACTTTGAGAGTCAATAGAATTGCTTAGTCATTTTTTTATTGTGCATAAGGAAGCAATTTTGTATTCTGTCAAAAAATCATGTTACCTTGGTGTACCCTATGTTTCTGAACTGAAGTAAATGACAATCACTGTAATGTGAACAACCAGTAATGTCAGACTGTAGGTTCAACTATACAAACAGCAGTTTTGGTTTTGGTAGTTTTTGCCTGAGCACTTTCAATGAGGGTGAATGCTTGCTGTCACGGGTTGTTTGAACATAGACTCTGGTGGAAGGCCAGTTTCTCTAACCACTGGATCATGCTTTCAGATTAGATTTATGGATAATTTTACAGTGTCTGAAAAGTTGCAGTCAACATGTGATAACATTGTGTAAACTACTCTGTCATGGACATTGCTTGATTCTGTTTTACACTGTCTGCCAACCTCAAATCAGCACTTAAGGGTATTGAAGAGGGGGAACTCCCAGACGTTTGAAAATGGATCTAGTTACTTCAAATGGTGGTGTCATGTAATCTGTGTTTCTGATTTATTGGCCTCTAGTCTGGCCAAAGACTTTCAACTTGATCTGTGCCAAGCCCTTTAGTGTGACCACCTATTGTTTCACTGTTTAGTCAACCTTGTCTTGCCTCGCTCTTGAAACAAGCTGAAGTTTCAGCTGTTCAGCCTCTGCCCCCCTGCGTGGTTTGTGCTTTGAATAGGGAATGAGAAATTGAATTTCATTTTTTGCTGAAGGTAAAATTGATTTTTTTTTTAATTAGTATTTAGTCGAGGAGCAGAGCTCTGCACAGTCACCTGACCACAAAGACATCAACTTGTTTTACAGCTGTATAACCAGACCATTGAAAAGGTTAGTCCTCTGGAACTTGCCATAATTGTTCAGCATGTTTTACACAGTACCTGCTACATGTTGTCTCTGTGAATCCAAAATAATTCAAAATATCAGAAGTGCTGTTTTGCCAAGCACATTTTCACGTGTCATCATGCTAGCTAACCTCATGGTCGCCACCAAATAGACACCAATAAATCTGAGGGTAGCTGACGGCTTGTTCACAACTGTTGAGAAGTGTTTCTATATGCGTCCTGCAGGGCTAAATCTGTTAAATTCAAGCTAAGATCTCTCTCTTATACTCTCGGGACCTTTGAGACTCGTATTTTTGAACGCCTTTGGCAAAGTGTTGGAAAGACTGGCAGTAAAGGTTTACAGAAACATTGAAGCATGTGATGGAAAACAAGCGTAAAAGTTTTGGCAAAAGATTTTGTAAAAGTTGATGAGAGACAGATTGACAGGGTCTTACCACAGGACTTGTGTGCACACAGGCACACACACACAAACTAATATATGATTGATGTCAGTCAGTATTGGAGGTGACATGCAAGGCCAGATAAGGAAGTGATAGAATATTGCCTGCAAGGGATTTATCATCCTGTCAGTTTTGGAGGGATTTAGCTGCTATTAAAATCACATTATGACTGAAAGTAGAACCGAAACACACATTACGCCACCCTAGCTTTATTGACAACCCAGGAGCTATCCAATAGAATGCAATGGCTGAAAGTGTATGATCTTGTTTTCCTGGAAGGAGGCTAGGGGCTCTGTAAAAAGCCTGGTATGATATCATGTACTCCATTTCTTCCCAGAAGACAACTTGTATGGATTTTCAGAGAGGGGGATGGGCAGGTTCAAGTAAAAACAGCATCCTGTCTTCACAGTCTAGTGAATTATATCACATAATCCCTCTGTCACATTCTTATTAATCCTTTAGCATATGAAAATACAAGTTCAGATCAGTGTAACTACTGACCATTGTCATCTGGGTAGATGTTTTGAGTGAGGGGACTTTAGTTTCTCTGCTCCATGTGTAATCTGGGCTTGTCGTGACTCCTCTACACCCGGCCAGACCCTGTTCATCCCACCGTCTATTGCATGTTTTTTCAGCTGTGTTTACATGCCAGCTCTCTGAAACTTAAAGGGCGGGGTGAATGCCTTCCTCTGTACCAGACTTCTGACATTTGTCAGGACTTAACATCATTCATGTTTTTCATTAGCCGTTACAAATGCTTGTTTTAGACCTGTGTACACATTAAAAACACTTTTATGTTGGAGAAAAATATATGCTTCTCTTATTTTTCTGTTTACCTGATGCTTATTTAACTTAAATTTTTCTTGTCATTTATTGACAAAACAATCTCACTAAAAGGTTTGACTTCTGTAGAATTTAAATTATTGGGAAATTGTTGAATTTTCTCTCACAGGACAGAAAGACTAGGGCAAGTATGTAGTCCTTATGCTGACCTTCCACTTCCCACATCAACATATTTCCTGGAGTACATGGCACATAATGCAAGCCAATCAGTCAGTTAGCAGGGATGAAAAGCATCTATACGACATGCATTATTGATGAGTATGAAAATGGAGCCCATGAGCTAAAAGGTAATCTTTCATGTTTTCATGTGTGTACAGCATATTTGGTACCCTCGATCCATGAGAGTCCACTTCTTGGCCCTCACCCTGCACTCCTGCTCTGTTATTGATCATTTGTACTCTAATTTAGCCCATTTCATTCTGAATAATGTGCAATCTGTATGCATGTAATGCAGTCCAACAAGAGCCAGGGAGTCAGAGAATGCAATATGTGGTGATAGAACACCTCAAAGGGTCACTCAACCCTCAAGGTGATGTCAGTCTGGTCACCGTCTTTCTCTCCATTTTGTTGAATTAGACAATATGTGATGATTTTTTTAGTAGTGAGAAATCTCCCTAAAATTTGTGCATACTGATATCTACAGTCCCCTACCTGACAGGAATTTTGCACAGGTTGTAATGTAGAAATAAATTATGCATCATTATTTTCTATCACAATATTCATGGCATTCATGTTTAGGGATGAAAACGTTTTAAAAGATTTAAAATCTCAGTCCTTTATGCATTACAAGAACTGAAGTCATTGTGGACTGATAAAGAGAAACAGTTAAACATAGTGTTTGATTAGCCTGGCTGAAAGAACAGCCAGGAGAACATCACATCAGACAAGTTCCATTCACCAGTCATGTTTTCATATTGCCATTTAGCAATCATGACATGACTGGATATCTGTATAATGAAGATGGACAGGATTGAAAAATGAGTCTGCCTCTGACAAAGGCCATAACCAGATGGGGACTTGAACATTCTCAAAAGAACATTCTCTGCTGCTAAAGATGTCTTGGATAACCTCATCATGGCTCAGTCAGCGTGAGAATAAACTAAATCTTTATTTCCCAACATGTACAGTCAAACTAGTGATCATGTCACTTCAAATTCAGCAACATTTAGTGAAAAATAGCGGCTTAGATTCTAAGGCCAGTAATTGCAGAAGTCTGTGATATTGTCATGTTTAAGTGAATAGCTGGAGGCTGACTTAAGTCCTTAAATGAATATGAAACACCTGCATATTTTTAACTTCTATCAGTTAATGAGTACAAACAGTGAACAAAGCTGCAGCACATAATCACATATCCCTGTGGAACCTAGAGAGAAAGTTGAACCCAAAAAATGCCTTTGTTTCTAGAGAGATGAGAGCAGTCTGTGAAAATTGTATGTAAACTCCTATGTTGGGTCTCATAAAAGCTAAGATTATGATTGTTTCCTTGCAGTGTCACAAGGTAATAACTTTCTGTCCATGGATTGATAGTCTGTCCCTTTTCTTTGGAAACTCAGTGTGTTGCCTCTTGCCAGAAGGCCCACCGAGCCAAATCTGTCTTCAGATGCCAAATGGCCAACATTGAATTACATTTTAGAGAACTTGGCAGGGGGACGGAAAACGTGGAAACTATTTTAGGAGTGAAAAGTGGGACAGGGTCAGAAATTGACCAGAAGTATAATATCTCTCTCAATATCCCATCAAGGTGAAAAGGAAAGGTGAATTTCCAATGGGGCATTACATCCATTACAGGAGTTTTTTGGTGTTAAGAAGTCAATCTACACAGAGCAGATAAAAACACTTGTACATATTCTGTACTACAGTCTACTTCACAGGGAATGGCCATTAATAAAGTTAGTTCAAACCATCCAAGTCCAACATAGGAGTTCCTATCAAAAAGCGCATACCTCAAGGATCAGTGGGGAATGAGAGAGAATGAGGGTGTAACATGAAAAATGGCATCAGAAAACTACAAATTTCAAAAACTGTAGTGCTATTTTGTCTTGTAGATGTCAAAGATATATGAATGGGTGTGAGGGCCATCGGCTCTGAGCCCTTCCTATGGAATCTAAAGCACTTTCTAGAAGTAGTAAACTTATCATGGCCTCTTATTTATCATCTTGACAGTGTGCTTAATTTCCTCATCAATTCCAGAAATGGCAGTCCGTGTGTCACCATCTTTTCCATCTTGTCCCCAGGATGCAGACAGCTTCATTCGGCTTCTTAGGCATTGTTCTTCTGCTCATGCAAGTGGAGTCTGTTCAAGGATCATTAGTTGCAGTTCTGTGTTGCAGTTTGCAGCAGCAGCCTCCTGGGCAGCCTTGTTTCCTCCTCTGCTGTTACACAAAATCCCTGGATAATGATGATGGATAATGATATAGCATGAAACGTGGTATGTTAAGAGGACTTGGGAGCCATTGTTTTGCCTTATTTTGCCTAATTTTGTTTGAATCATTTTAACATTTAGTCTATACCTGTAACTCACCTCTACCTTAAAACTTGATTAGCCCTAAAACCACACCCAAAATCTACCTGTTTAAAAATGAGTCAGATTCACATTCCAAACAATGTTGGTCTCATGTTAAATGACAGACTGCATTAGGTTAAGCTCATCGTGGCATTTCGAAGGGTAAAATTCAATGCGGTCCAGAGCTGCATTGTTATGAATCCCCAAACCCTGTCAGGTTGCAACGTGATACAGAGCTTAAAGCCTTCATCGCCTGATCCTTGGTTCTGGCTGTGTTGTGGTGTCCTGTTGGTACATGTCTCTCACAAGCTCAGCTGTTGATGGAATGCAAGGCTGGTTGAGTTGAAATATTTCTCAGCAGACTGGCGTAGATGTGTGAGCATCTGAGTGTACCACTTCAGGCCAGAGCAAAACAACCAAGCATGTCTGCAGAAGCTTTCACAAGTTTCCCCAAACAGAATTTGCACTATATCTGAAGAGGTGCCGAAACTATTGGGGGGGGGGGGGGACATTTTGCTGTTCCATGAAATAGGTATTGCAATACAAAAAGAATTGAACATTTCATGCAAACCCTGTTTTTGTATGGGATTTTTTATTTATTTATTTTTTTTTTTAAACTTCACAGCTCTTCCTACAACTAATGAGTGTTTAGCATCATCTTTCCAAAAAGGAGTAAAAATATCTGGCAGCTTCTTACTTTGCAAACCCATCTTTAGTCCCATTATCCAAAAATCTGTTTCATTTTCCACACAGCGTTTTAAATAGCATGTATGGTGCTGCTCGAATCCAGCTTTCACGGTGATCCACAGCGATCCACAGCGTAGCTTCAAGTGACTTCCCTCATTATTTGGTACCCGGTGAAAATCACGAATTACTCTTCAGAGGGCTAATTTGGGCCTGACATTCTATAAATAGAACTGAGCGACATGAGGCTTTAACACGCAGCAGGGATTGCCGTTGCTCACTGTTCTAATGACTTCATTTCTATGCATTGGGAGCAGCGCTGATGGATTTTGATGCCTTGCTACGCTTTGTGATGACTGAGTCATCACATCGATAGCACTCATCATGAGAGTCGAGGATTCTACAGACAGCCAAGTGACTTAAAAAGTATCCAAAAAAATGGCATAATGACTTTGACGTGCAGTCTCACCATTTTTTCTCATTCTCTATCTTTCCCTCTCCCACTTTGGGAATAACTATCCATTATTATTTAAATGTCAAAGGGAGACCCAGCTTTCTGAAATCCTATCCGGAATTCAAGCTGATAGCAGAAATTTTTCAGAAATCTCTTTCTTCAGATTGAAATTCAGACCTGCAGACTCCTCACTTTTTGAATGAAAAATACGTCGCTGCTGTGACATATGACACGAGTCAAAAGTTTTGCAGGTGTTTTGAGTCAAAAGTATTGTTTTCTATCAAAAATCATGGTGGAATAGTGACATGCATTAATAATTCAGGATACATTGCTTGTTCTTTTCCCCAGCATTGACACACAGCTCACCAGAAAATTTCCAACATCTGCTGCCCAGATTGACACATCCCGGTTACTGTACCTTGGATGTGGGTGTGTAGTATGTGCATCAATTGATGACATCAAGTGATGTTGCATGACACGACCTGTGTGTTGCACTGAAATCATGGAGATCACTGCCAACCATCCTTAAGTCCAACAGAGAGAGATGTAGTAAATTAAGAAAAATTGGCATGGCAAGGCAAGTGGAGAGACCAAGCATTTGATAGCCTGGTACAGGCCAAAAAACAGAAGAAACAATGCCCTTGAACATAGTTGAGCTAAACTTACTTCACAGTGTACATGTGCTGCCTGTGGCGGATGAGTTTTGGCAGGATTTGTGCCATTATTAATGTTTTTGACCTTTTGCAAGGTACCTGTAACAGCTGTGATGAAAAACATGATCAGTATCTTTTCCCTCTTTTAGCATCTCAGCATGCACCAGAATGCTTCATATTTAATTTTAGTAACGATCCCCACACAAAGGTTCAGTTTCAGAAATATCAGAGTTTTCATCATGCTTGCTTATAATCCTGTAAATTATTTCCATTGTCTCGTTTTTGAATGAGTTTTTGTGCATTGGCTTTCTATTTTTTCTCCCCTTGGATAGCATACATCCTGCAATCTATTGTTGAGACAACAGATGGGGAAAAAAAGTCTGTTCTTTCCCTCTTTTGTCATTCTCTGTATTCTCTCTTCGTTGCATCTCCATGTCTGCCTCTTTATCTCTGACTCTTTTTGTCTCTCTCTTCTTTCTCTTTTGCTCTCTTTCTCAGTGGATCCTTCACAGGTTCTTATCACGTATTTAGTCTAAGACAGGCCCTCAGAGACCTGCTGCAATCAGCCCGGAGCAGGAAGCCAACACGAGCAGGCTATACAGAGGGCATTATTCTGTACTTAACAATCATGACACTCTTCTATCCTCCCTGTCATCCCTTCCACTTCCTCTGTTCACCTCTCCCAACTGCTGCTGATAGGAACTCATTGTTTTTGCTTTGGGTATTCATTTCTCTCTAAAAATGTGCCCTTGTCAGGAAAGTTGATCCAGAGAGAATATTCAGTTCCAGTGACGACAGTGCCAGAGATTTCGTTGACATGTTTACAGTTTGTAGAGGACAGAGTGTTCAACTAATGCGAAGAAAATGAGAAATTCTGTGGGAAGTGGAAAATCTTCACATAATGGCAGTTGTTCTATTTTGAACATAAGGAGGATGAGATGCATTGATTAGAAGTTTATAATGAGGTGATCTATCAAAGCAAGTACGTGTAGATATAATGTCTACCAAATAGCATATGTTTATAGCCAGCATGGGCTTATCAAGAGGCACAGGCAACTCTGCTTATGGTTTTATGTGACAGCTAGTTATTAGTGGCCTATTTTACCCATTGACTATTTTAGAATGATGGTGCTGCTTTTAATATCCTTATTGTTCCTAATAATGCGTTATAGGTGTAGGAATCGATGAGTAAAGACTCATAATTTTGTCATGTATCAAATATGTCATTAATAGCTGAATATATGGTTACCCTGTTGTTGTATTTTACTAAAAAGTACTATATAAATCAGGATTATATGACACATTTTTTATCTAAATGGGCATTACTATACTCATTAACTATATTTTAATTAGAGTGAGAACTATGCGTGATATTTCAAAACAGACATAACAGCTGCAAGTGGAAAAGATCGAACTGAATGTCTTCTGACTCGTGGGGGTAGGTGATGTGATGATTTTAGCTCAATTTTGAAAAATGGAACTCTTACAGTCTGTTTATGTGTGAAAAATTAAAATGCCAGTTTAAAGCCTAGCCACTTTGTTTTGTAGTGTTTGTTGGTTATATAAAGAGAGAGATCCCGTTTAAAAGACAGTCACACACACCAGTGTCAAAATTCTCAAGCTGTGAAAAGCGTGGTTTATTTATGTGAAGGAATAAGTTGTGCAGTAATGTATTCTGATATCTGACATATCAACATTTACTGATCTGAAGCTGATAAATTGCTGACAGGTTATCGGCCAAGTGACAGTATCGAGCCCTGTTAAGTCAGCCCTTACAAATTGTTAACAGATCACAGAACAAATCCGGATCTGTATGCAGGAATCAGAAATGGAGCATGGCGAGGACTGATAATGATAGCACATTACTGATGCTGGTGTTCTGCGTGTAGAATTCATTACAAAGCTCTTGATCACCTACAGATTTCTCCTGTATAGCTTTAAGTCTGTACTATATTTAGCATTCATCCGTGATCTGATGTTAGTCCTGCTCTGACTGAATGATTCCAGCTAATTTGTCTTGTTTGTGTCATGCCTTATAGCTATGTAACATCTTTTCGTAGATGAATGTTTGATTGTTTTTACTTATATTTTTTGTGCCTTAAAAGACATGAATTTCATCAGGCTGGACAACTAACAACTAAAATACAGTGTAGAAGAGCTGTATTTTTTTTACAAATTTTCATTTTTTAGAAGCTAAAGGCCCTAAACAATTTGTTGCTATGCTTCTAACAAGGCATGGTTTCTTTAAGAGTCAGCTCAATGACACTTGGTAAACTTGTGATCTGGCAGTATATTGGAAAATAAATTACAGTAAAGTAAATGAAAAACATTACCTCTGTCAATGTGCCCACTGATGTCCTATGAAGCTCTAGTCATTAACTTTAATACAAAGCTCTAGAGCTCATTGACATCAAGTCGATAATGTTTGCTGTTTGCTTGCAAGGTCAGTAAACATTGTCTGTTTTGTATTAAAAAAAATAACTTTTTCCTCCCGTCTCTGCTAAGTTTTATGTGCTAAATGGGATGACAGTGAGGCAAGGAAAGTGTCGGAGAAGGCAGGGGCATGGCAAGAACACACTAAAATATAGCAACAGATTTGCTTTACCCCCAAATTTAAGTAGAACATGAATACATTATTACTTCAGCAGTCTTAAGCTCTAATGAGGCTCAGCTGGCATCACTATGAAATGTCACATCTGTTGACTGGCTACAGTGATAAGTCTCATTTAATTTAATCAGCGGTGTTCCTGTGGCCAAATCAGGCAAGGGGATACCACATTAGCCCCTTTTATACAGCTTGTTCAAGGCAGGAATGATGTGTCATTATTCCACCTTACTGTTCTGTACGCATTGTTGTTCCACCATCCGGTAGGACAGGACAGTAGTGTGACGTTTTCATGACGTTATGTGTGCGACACAACAAAGGGGGTTTTTATAAGCGGCATTTAGCAGCTAACTCGAAGAAGTTAGCAGCTCGCCTTCAGCAAACAAAAATCTCTGTGAATTGAGATGAGCTCTGTACCTCCAAGGCATTGTCGCTGCCCGACGCATATGCTATACATTACACTGCTTGATGTTGTGTTATGGCAAAAATACATGGGGCACGGGCGTGGCGCAGCACGTCTGCTGTAGCATACCTGCAGAAGAAGCCGTCCATAAGCATTTTTCTCTACCCTCAGCTACATGATCCTCCAATAGGTAAAAACTACGTTGAACTGTGTAAAAAAAATTGTATAATCTGTTACTAATCCTTACAATAAATATATCATAGTATTAGAGGCAGTGCAACACAGCAGGACAACCTTGTGGGTGTTTTTACATATCACATTAAAATGAATCAATCAAGACAATGTGAAAACCCTACATTTCTATAGTTAGGACGATCCATTTAATTAATTCAGTAATATAGGTTACACTTCCAAAGCTTGCATAATCAACTGCAATATCACTTCACAAAACCCAGTGCACACAGGGAAGCTGGCATGCAGCACCCTCCAAAGACAGACTGTGTGTAGCAGGTAAAAAAACCCCACTTCACTTCTACATGAAGCGTTGGCTCTGTGTCCCATGTATTTTGGCTGTTACATGTCTGGCCTCTTTTCAAGATTTATAGATTTATAGCAAAGCTGCAAAACATTGTAGAAATATAGACAAAAGAAGAACAAACTTAAAGATGCACCAAAATATGTGCATTCAAGAGTATACTGTAAGTACACATACATCGCTACACACAGGTACATACAACACATTAAAAATCTTACCTTAAATAACTGGTAGTCTTCCTTTATCATAACTCATAACAGTTAAGTTCTTAAAAAAGAATTGGTTGGAAATTTTGCTGCCCGGGTTCAGATTTATGGAAGACTGAAGAACCCCCCACAAGACATGCTTTTGATAAGATTTTATTGGAGCAACCCCTCTCTCAAGCAGTTAATTTTTAAGTTATTCAAGTGGTAGCTGAAACTGTAGATAAGGAGACACCAGAAGGGAAAGTGAAGACAGTGTGCAAACATGCATAATATAAGCTATTCATACTCCCCATCCTCCTCCTTTATCTCTTTGAACTTGCGTTGGACCCCTTGGAGTCCCCCCGTTTTCTCCTAGGGCAGCCATACATGGTTGCCCTGCTAAAGAATGGGTTTAAGCCTTTCCACATGTGCATGCTTAAACTATGACTCAGTTTTTTATGGTCGCTGATTGATATTGCACCATTTCATCACTCTCACCACTTTATGTTCTCTACTCTGGTTAGGCTATCAAATATCCTTCTCTCCTGAATCTTTTATGACATGATGCCTTCCTCTGGCTCAGTGAAATGTGTCAAAGCTGATCTGTCGTGGTTGCTCTACAATCCTGGCCTGTTCCCTGAAAGTAGGAAGGATTCTGCGAATTTGTCATTGTTACTCTTTAATAGGATCAAATGGCCATCTGAAATATTCATTTTAAATCATCGCCCAGTTCTTGAGAAGTAAAAGCACAATGGCTTCTGTAGAGTTACATTACCTTGTAAATTATGTATAATGGTGACCAATACATGATGTAATATAAGATCTAACTCTAGATCAGGAGCATCACACACCTCCATATGTGTCCCATCAGCAGCTAATCATTACCTTGCATGGCAGCTGGATTCACAAGATCACATGATCACAAGAATGATCATGCCAGGCTTCAGATAGCTGTTGGACCAATCAGTGGCTCAGACTTCTAATTTTCGCCAGGTTTTTGTATCCATAACATGTACATACTTTCTTGAGGGTGCCAATGTTAATACTGTGTCCCTCCTGCTCTTTCCCTCTTATTCATGAACAAACTCCGACTCCACATTTGTTTGTGTTACACTTTCAGATTTACCTATTATTTTCCTCCAGGCTATCCCCCTTTTGCTGCCTCTGTACATTGAACTCAGTTGGACACATTTTTGCCTCAGTCTGCAGAGCTTGGAGCTGCTTCACTCACATTTTTCCAATTAATTCTGTTCCGTTGTGTTTGCGACATTTCTGGATTTTTGCTTCGCGTTCAGTCTGAACAAACCTTTAGGCAAACTGTGCTAGGTGATTTTGAAGTAAAATACAGAAGATGAATAATAACATGTCATGTTACACGTGGATAATGATGTTTATTGTCATTTCATGGTTGAAACTAGTTGAAACTGTAACTCACAGGGCGTGGCTTTGGAATTTAAATGCATTTACCATTCAACAGTGCTAAAGCTGAGTGTTTTCTAGGGTTTTGCCATCTATTTAAGGAATGTGAGAGTGTTCAAGCAAACCTCAAAAACCTCTCACAGATATTGTCTTGTCCTACCCGACATGCAAATGAAGGTACAGATCAAATCAAAGCCTGTCCAAGAGTCACTCACGCAACGTGCTCTAAAATCTTATCTCGGAATGCATTTCATCATTCTGCCCTTGGTTTTATAAACAAGCTGTCCACTGAGTGAACTGCATCTTGTCAGTTTGTCATCCTGATGTACAGTATGTTGGCACTAGACAGTGGTTTTGCATGTCAACAACCTTTTAGCTTGATTGTCAGACCCAAGGCTCTTAAGCACATAGAAGTCTGCACAACACTTACAGGAAATAAGTGTATACACCAGTGTATACCACATCCATTAACTGTCTAAAGACATCCACGTGCGCTTGTCAAGCACTAGATCCACCCGAGTCCAACTCAGCTGGTGTCACATACAAGCCAGGGTTCTTTTAACCATTGTACTTCCACAACGTATGCATATATAACTTTTCATTCACAGAGGAGAAGCTGATAGTGGGCAGACACATACAGTGGCACATGCAATCAGCTGGTTACAGATAATGGTTTTGCTCAAGGAAGGACATTTCCACAGAATACACTGTTTTTCCTGGATGTTGCATTTTACTGAATATCTTAGTCATTTTTAAATTGTCTCTCTAAAATGATATTTCAGTTTTCACTTTGTTCGATGAATTTGACATGGCAAAGGAATTATTTTTAATTAAAGACTTCAACTGCAAAGTTTATAATAGTTGCAAATGCAGAAACGTGGAAAATAATGTAATGTCATTCGGATTTTATTTCTGCACCAGCAGAAATGGATTTACCATAGAATAATTTCGTTTCTCAATTCTACCAATATTAATTGCAGAGAACAGACACTCCAGTGCTGCATATAGAGGGAAAAAAAAACAATTCAGTGCTTTGCCATTATCACTTTCAGTCACCCGGCTCCCCAAGCTCAACCTCACTGACGCAGAAGCCCTTTCATATGCTTTGATCCTGTTAATAATTATTTGCCATGCAGCTGAAGAAGGAGGGCAGATTGAAAAAGCACCAGAATGCTATTCACTGATAGTGGCATTGAGAGAGGGGGAGACTAAGTCTTGGAACGTTTTCTGGTGAAGGAGTTTCAAAAACCCTGTGTTGTCCTTCCCATACATTTTCACTAAATATGAAAAAGCAAGGAATGGCCTCAAGGCTTCATCTGGAACCGTCAGTGTATGCCAAAGGACAAAAATTCTGTCCTAGCTGAATATGAAACATATTTTTTGCTGTTTGTGCCAAAACTTTTGAAAAAAAAGAAGGGTGTTACTGATATTAGAATGCATCTTTCTCTGTCATCCTCCATACCATTTATTTTCCTCTACTGCTGATGTCTTTTTGATGAATTGTGAGTGCCTTATCTCATCCCTGCTGTCCTTTGCTGTTGGAAAACGTTTCCCTCCTGGATCGGCTCCTTATCTAACGCTGCTCTGGATGGGCTCAGACCAGAACTGGAATCAACCTCCCTACTGGTCTGCTGGCAAGGTCGAGAAAGGAAAGCATTGGCTGGGGGGCCAAAAGTGAGCCAAGAAGCTCAACTGTTTCTGCATTCTCCTCTCTCCACTGGGGTGGGAGATAGATTGCTCTGACATTCTTACATTTCTCCATAGATACTGGAGCTCATACTGGCCTCATGTTGGCTGCTGGTGTCGTGATCAGAAAGCCAAAAGGTTTCTGTGTTTCCACTGAGAGGAAGGAAGCTGGTCATTTGATGTAGGAATTGCTTGGAAAAATGTGCTCAGTACAGTATAACAAAGAGCTCTGCTATCACACATACTCAGACACTTGAAGGTGTTTTTCTCTACTCAGGAGGTTCTGTGGACTGCTGACTGTCTAACCATCGCTGCAGTCCTGATTGACAGGAGTAGGAGACAGTAATCTGTAACTGCATCTCACACCTAATTGGATTGTGGAACTTGTGAACTTTCAACTGAGCTTGGATACATAACTGGATTCATAAATCCCATCAAATCATGACTCTGGAATGTCAGAAATTGCCAAAATAGATAGGAGTGATTATGAGCTTCAGTGCGTCCTTTCTTGGATTAGTAGTTGCGAGGGGTTATGGAGAGAGAGAGCCAAAGACGCTATGGTCTGTGGTGGGAAGGCTGTCAACCCAGCTTCACCCCCTTTTTCCCTCACGAGTCATTGGACTCATTGATTGATAGTCTACTCTTGTTTCTTCTTTAATAATGTTGTTAAAATAGACTTTTATGATCCCAGACCTCAATGAGAAAATTGATTTATTGAGGTTCTCTGTAAATCGCCATTGAGAAAGAAGAATGGATTAAGACTTGCATCCCTCACTTACTTTAGTGCTACAGAGACAACATGTAAAATGAAGTCATTAGAGTGACGAGGCTGCGATTGCCTCCCACCTGCAGGTAGGACAGCTGATGGTGAAGGACAGAGGGATGGATGATCCAGTTATGGCCCCTGTCATTCCAAGTCGGGAAGATAAAAATGGGAGTGTCTCACTCTGTCTGATAAACTGAGAATGATGAAAGGGGAGATGTGCCAACATATGTGTGAGGATGGTGGTGAGGATTCAGGGGTGTTTGTGTGTGGGAATGCACGCACGACAGCCATATTTGTGCAAGGAGTAGTTTGTCACATGAAAACACGAAGCTCAAATTCACAGATGAAAGGCAGTAAAGCTTAATGGCAGGTTGGCCATACATAATGGTGTCTAACCACAGGCATTTTCTTGGATGGCTTCTGACAATAAGCATGGTCACAGACTGTTTGTAACAGTTGACTCATAGGATTTAGAAGTCACTGAAGATTCAGAGCTCACTGTAAAAGAGTAAATAGGTAATATTCCCCTAAAAACAGTTCCTTTTGAACCTTTGTAGTAAGAGCATTTCAGGTCCCTTGTGAATGAAAGGTACATAAAACACTTTTTTTCTTTCTATTATCCCTGCTTTTAGATTTATTTCAGGCTGAATGTTTCACAGTGTGCAATGTTTTCTCTTACTAGTACTGTTGTTGTAAAGATGTAACACATCTTTAAGTCGTCATCTACAGTGCAGTGTGTATGTATGCAGAGTATTGAATTCATCCTTGAGCAAAACATAGTCTCATCACTGTGTGCCAGAGTCACATGGAGCGATCAGATCAGTAATATTTTCAAGGAGCTATTCTTAATCTGATCCCTGAGATAGGGGAACGTCAGCAACCACAAAGGCTACAAAGGCGTTCTGTGTCATTTTAATCCATCTCCCAGGAAACTCCTGCTTGTGTCAGCTATCTGTTTTTTGTCAGGACATTCAGATGGATAATCACTGGCAACCCTCTGGCTTGACTGGCTCCCTCCTCCTGCTCTGCATCAGTTTTCATTTTCTGTCATTTCCTATGCTCATAGGATATTCATACCATGATGAAGTACCCTGCTATAAAGTGCATATTTACTGATAACTTAATTCTCACACACATTGTGGCCTCTCGTAAAAATTCCCATAGTTAATGTTGCACTCTTGCTTTTTAAGGAACTGCCTACCACCCGTTTTCTTCTTACAACCAATGTCCTTGTGGGTCCTTGGACTAATTCCACCCCTCTATGCCCTGTTTTTATTCTGAATCTGGACCCTGGCCCCTAAGTGTAGAAGACATATGGTCCAGGGATATCGGGACAGATGATGGGGCCACATAGACCTCATCACATCATCTGCCAACTGCACTGACATCTGCATGCATAGTTTAGTTAATAGGAAATGGCCTCTTTAGACTAATTTAGTACTGCTGTGCAATTAGACTGAATAAATATTCGAATTGTAAAACAATTAATACATCTGTATGTGAAAATTAAAGTTTGATTGTGGGGAAAGAATGCAGCAGTTTGACCGGGACATTTCATCTTCCAGACACCTGGACCAGCACCAATTGGAAAATCTGCACACAACATCACTTTCATTGACCGAAAATGAAATGTAGGTCAAGCTAAAGCTAGTGAATAATTCAACAACATGCTATAGGACATCATTTTATTTGTTTTTATGTAATGTGTAGGTATGTAGATCTTTTAAATGACATGTTTATGTTGATATGCTATTTAGGTAGCATAAAGTGATGAGTTCTTGCTAGCATGTTGCCAACCTCTCTGTCTCTCAGAGGACCTTTAACATGACTGTGTGTGTGTGTGTGTCTGTGCTGTGCTGTGTAACAGCATTTTTTTTTCTGTTCATGTGGCTGAGGCAATAGGAATTTTGTCAGTTTCTGCAATATTCGACATTTAACAGTTGATTCTGTTTTTATTATCAAATTCTGAAATTCCATCTGTGTTTTCTGTATTGTGGAAACTATATGGCCCTGCATTATTAAGTAGATGCTATTCCACTGGAACGTGTCCCTTGCCGTGAAAGCATTCTGCCATTTTGGTAGACATTTTGTGTAATTAATAGCATGTAGACTGAAGTTGTCAGTTGTCAAATCAATTCCTCCGGTCGTTTCCTCTCGTCTAAGTGGAACCGATTTGATAATCACTTTTCTTGACCTAGAAATGAAGTTTCTAATAAAACCATGTATTTATGACAGGCATACAGTAACTGGGTCATGAACTTTGAAGACACGGACAAGGCTGATGGGGCTAATGTACTTAAGGCTACGGGTTTGCAAGGAAATAAGTTAAAGTTGGGCTTTGAATAACAGCACTGCTGTGTCGAATCATTGTAAGTTTCTGATCTCTGTGTTGGAACGGAGGCTGTCCTTAGTCGAGCATTTTAGCTGTTAATTAAATTTTTTCACGGCAGACAGTTTGGCATGTCATGACAGGAAAAGCACAGGTGTAATTGGTAACATTAAAAACGACTGCATTCCATTTACGTGAGCTAGTTTCAGGGTCCTCTTAATGTGCACGCTGGTTGACTGGCATGGCTCGCTGAGACGTTTAATGGAACTGAACCATTGTTAACAAGTTTGTTTGTTTCACCTGTGCCTTCCCTGCTACGGCACGTCAAAATGTCAGCCATGAAAAAGATCTATTCGGTATTAGACAGTGACATTTTAAATAGTTGTCTTAATCCTTCGACACAGCTGCAGCTCATCCCCTGAGCTCTGAAAAGTAACCAAGGAGATATGAAACGATAAATCTCATGTAGTTTACTTGACAGTTGTTGTGTTGTGTTTTGGTTTTTTTGGGATCCCATTGAACAGCCCTGTTGAGACCTTTTATCCACTTCCACAGCCACAGGGTGCAGTTGCAGGGCCAAGGAAGATAACACTTGGTCAAACAGTCTTATTTGGCAAATCCCCAGAAAAACGAAAATCCTGCCCTTGTGGCTACTGATGTGCTTCACTGGTTCATGCCTTGTGCTTCGATAGTAGTTGTTTAAGGAGAAGAGATCACTCTCTCTGTCTATAGACTCACTTCACAAATCATTAGGCCACTGAAACGACTAAATGTGTACTGAGCAGAACGGAAGTGGTCTTTGCTCGGGTTCGCATCTATGAGAGGTTGACAGCTGCTCGACCCTGCCCCTGTCTGCAAAAGGTATCGTTAAGAGGCATCATGAAACTGATAGGTCTCTCTGGGAATAAGTCCCACTGGGAGAATTCAACTCAACCTCGTTCTCTCATTTCTTTTTTTTTTATTCTCTCTCTGTTCGCCATGAGAAGTTTTCAATGGGCCTGGATGATGTGACTGTTGCAGTGAGCTAGTCACACATGAGGGCTGATCGCAGTGAGTGCTGCTAAAGGCCACACATCCTCCTCCCTTTCAGGTTTCTTTTAACTCTTGAATGTAAGAAGCCAAGTTGAGTAGATTCTTACCCTCCTGTTTTTTTCCTGCTATTCTCCCTCCCTCTGTCTCTCTTCTATAATGTTTTGGCTCCCTCATCATGAACCACTCTGATGCTTGTTCCCTCCCTCTCTCCTCACATAGCACTTGAGCTCTTCCTCCCACCCTCCCTCTCTGCCTCTCATTCATGCACCAGCTCCATATCGACTATGTTTGTCATGTGGCTCTCTCTCCTGTTCGCCTGCCTGGCCACTGATCGGATACACACTGCTCCCTTGTAAGTAGCTTGCTATGTTTTTTTTTTTGTTTGTTTGTTTGCTCTTCACCTCCCTCCTCTTCCCTGCTCTTCAAGGCTCCAACAACTGTTGCTGTCTGCTCAGTATGGCAGAGGCTTGCTTAGCATACTGACGGGCTCAGAGGCACAGATGGAGGGGATGATCACACAGGACTTAAGAGATCCACAGTGAAAAGGTTCTGCATAGGGACAGATTAGATGAAGTGAAGTCAGGGAGAAGCGGAGGAGAGGGAGCCACAAGACAGCCTATGCATCATTATTATCATATCTTGTCTCAAGTGTCAAGTGTTGGGAGAGGGGACTTTTGGCGCTGATGGGACACTCTCTAATTAAGCACGATGTGTGCCTTTAGACAAGCAAGCTCACATGTTAGGGAGAACTCTTTATACACTGGAGTAGCTGCAGCTTCGTAGTCACAGTTCAGTGTTTTGAGACAACAATGGGAGTGTATCTTTGCTCAAAAATACTTGTGTCCGTGCTTGTTCACACACTAGTTTTCTCTTCATGAAACTTAACCTTTTCGAGACAAAGAGCAGTGTTCATCTTTTTCTTCTTTTATTTTATTTTCTTCTTTTCTATTATATTGTAGCAGCCTGTGCTTCTTTTTCTCCTCCTTCTGAATATTGAATTTGGGTGGAAGCAGTTTAGCCTTAAAAATGTTTAAAAGAGAAGCTTTATCTGCTTAGAGGAAGTGTTGTTTGCACCCTGACTCTCCTCTCTGCATTCACAACATAATCCTGCACTGTCTGCATAATAATTCCAGGATTAGGATTTTTAACTGACTGTACTAATGGAACCTGGGAGTGACAGAGAGAGAATTGCGCACTGAGATGAGGAATGATTGATTTTGTAAAGCATTTCTCATTTGCTCAAAAGCACATGCTCAGCAGTGCTCCGAGTACAATCAAGTTAATACAAGTTGATTTGTGGCTTGTCTGTGACTATTTTTGCTGTATGTATATTGGATAATCCCACCCCCTCCTCCAACACATTGCTTTCCAATCAGTTCTAAGCAGAGACACAATACACACATCTGCATGTTAGCTAATGCTTTTAGGCCTAACCAGAGAGAGGGTGTTTGATGATTTGTGTGTTTGTTCTTGTTTTCAGTCCAGTCAGTGTTCATGGCACTGCATAGTGAATCAATTCTGTCTTAATTTCAGTTCATTCACATGTTTCAGAATGATTCAACCTGGAATTGTTCAGATGACTTGTAGGTAAATTAAGGGTTAAGAGTGATTTGTTGCCATAAAAAAAAACTTAAGACAAAGGAAGAGCTTGTTAAAGTTGTTTTTTTTTTTTTTCTGGAGAGTTATTGTGTTTCTTTTCACATACCTGGACTTCATTTCGTTTTGTGATGTCTGGCAAAACCCTTAAAACTGTCAAAGCTATAAGTCATCAAAACGCTAGAGGTATTGGATTAAGACCAATACCTGCAGCGGTTAGAGTAGGACTCATGTTACCTCTCTGTTCTTTCACCTTGGTGCATGTTTTGTCTTTCTTCTTTTCTAGTGTAGAAATGTTTTACTGCTAGCTACAAAATAATCCAGGCAGACTTTAAAGCTGCGGTGATGATTGGCATGTTTCTACACTGTTGCTTAGTACCATTTCACCCACGTGGAGAACTGAGGGCAAGCAACAAACTGAATTAACTCGGAAACACACCATTTGGCAGCTGCCCTTTGCCAACTCTGGAGCCACATGGAGAACTTACAGTTGCTACTCAAAGGCAGTCTTTATTAGGGTTGGGATTTGATTCAATTCTGATAAGAAAATAGAAACAGTCAACCACCTTTAGTGCGTGCATATTCACAAAGCTTGCCGTAGGACTGATGTATGTGTTCAGTGTAAGTCACAGCTGACAATTTTCTTGTCTGTTTGGTGTTGACTCTTTGACTAAGCTCAGGATTTTAAGTGGTAATTTGTCTGTGGTCTTCCACTGAGCCCTGTTGTTGCATAAAAGCTTCCTTTGCATCTCTGTACTCAACCACAGACTTATGCTATATCCAACATGCCATATTTAAGAGAAACACAGGTCTTACATCCTGAAACAGGCTTGCGTTGCAATCCCTCGAATTTTAAATGAAGATTAAAACTGGACAGACAAATAGCAGTTTTGTACTACAAGTTTAGCGCTGTTTTGTGATCTCTCCTTAATAATTATTTAATTATTATTATCTGTGCTTTGGATCATAGAGTACTACTGAAATGCCATTAAGAAAGCCAGAAAAGTTAAGTTGACAGTTGTCACTATGGTGTGTAGATACAGCACATGCAGTCATTGTCTGGCTTAGTGAATGTAGTCAGTTTGTATGTTTTGCTTGACAGCCATGTGTGTGATTGATGGATTATAGAGTCATTATACCTTAATCCTGATGTCATGGAGGTGTCATGGACAATTTAGGTTAAATTACTTGTCCATAGGATTGTTTTCACCAGACACAGATACTTGTTCTGATTCATGTTTTTGTGTTTTTCTTTCCCCACTGTGGAAGGTTTATGTTATCTTATAATAACTACAAAGAAATCAGTACTAATTACTCTTATACTGGATCCAACAAAGACCATCATCATGTACAGACATGTGGCAAAAGCAGACAAAAAAAAAGTTAGAAAGCTTGAATCACCCACATATACTGTGGGTATTCAACAACTGGCAGATAGAGATACTGGTTCATTTATTTTTAAGCCACCCAGTCATGCTTTGAAAAAAAACAAAAAAGGACTCAGACAGTCAGTTAAAAGCTTGTTTACTGCTGAGTGTGCCAGTCCAAAACTCAAACTGTTATTATGGTCTCAAAGCAGCAACACACGCTCCCATTGTCCCAGGTTCTTAGAGGAGACAAACCAATAGTATGCTCAAGCTGTGAGTCCTGTGGAAGGGAATTTACAGGTAGCAGGTGGACTACGGGAACCAGCTGTTGTTTACTGGGTAGGAGGGAGGCATTGTGGTCAATTAAGTTCACAGAGGCAGAGACGTGTGTGCAATGGCACCTGCAAACACCACACTTTAATTTTAAGTCTGCTGAAATGTGCAAAACAAACAGTGTTGGACTGATACTTTAGCAGCCTCTGAAGAGGAATACCACAACACAGAGCTGTGGTAAACTAAAGGTTTGATAATCCTGTTTATGACTGCAAGGCTGCCATTTTCAAAGTTTTAAATCTAAGCAGAGGAAGTGAACTAAAAACAAACCATATTTAGTAATTGTTCTACTGTCCACTGGTTTTATTGGACAGCTTGCAGGTGTGTATCACTCTTGGAGTGTGTGGGAGGGTAGTGTTGGATAGAGCAAGTGTTATTCTACAGTGCTTCAGTAACACTTAAAAATGTACCAGAGCAAAGGTTGTATAAGCTTAGGCTGCTTTCAACAGTCCTCAGCATTAGAAATACTCTTCATGAACTTGACCTGTTATGAAGATTAGTCCTAACTGTCTGGGGCATGTATATTGACCCTTTAGTTGTTCTACATGGCAATTAAAACACAACTAGGTGGGTCAATACCAGGGACCCCAAGTCATCACATACAAGAAGCATTGCTGGACTTAAATCTCCAGCACTGTTAAAGGAAAATTTACTTTTCTTCTTCAACCTGAGTGTTATTTTTGTTGTTTTATTCATGCTCACATGTGGGAACATCACTAGAACAAAGATTTACAGGACAAGCAACATGAATGATCACAAGATCACACAAATTGTAAGTGAATTCCCAATTTGACAATATTTTCTTGTACAATTCTCCATTCTCCAAAACAAAGTTAGCTAGTAGTAAAAGGTGAGCCAGGTAGTCACTTGGCAAAAACCAATGGACCAACTATATACAACAGTTGGGGTAGTAACTTTTGTCTTTTATTTTCTCTTCCATTTGATTATAGTCAAGTTAAAGGTTAGCTAGTGTTGCTCTCCCACTGGACTCCATTGCAGCAGTAATGACATATCCTGAAACTCTGCAGTTATGTTGTTCAGAAAAATATAATGATAACCCATAGGAATGGCCAGATCTACAAAAATAGCAACCAGCTTGTGCCTGAGCGTTCTCAGAAATGTTCATGAAAGCTGTGGGGGGTGAGTGATAATTCACTGCATGGAAATTGCATAATGTCGTGCAAGAGACTGATGGGATCAACCCATGATTCCATTCCGGTTGCATTATTCCAATGTAATTGTGTCATAATGTTCGTCAAACAATTGTCTGTGCAGTCATATAAGTTAGCTGAAAACATGCTTGAGCATACTACTGAACTCTTGAGTCTCCATGCCAGTTGTTCCTCATGCACACATAGACAAAAATGTATTAACAACAACAACAGAAAAAAGAAAAAAAGACAAATCACAAAGCAAAAATTAGGTGTGTCAAAAAAAATTAGTCTACCAGCCTTGTCAAAAATATCCATGATCCGGAATTTTTCAAAGCTCCACACTAGACTGAGTAGAGAGGAAGCTTACACACAAATGAAAGTTTTGTAAACCTAATTGCATTTATTCATGATATAGTTTTTACCAATGTATTTTTATCACATCAGAACTTCCAAGGATTTATCTCCACATTCCCATTTTGACAGATAATTTTTCCATTCTCAAGCGAAGAAATAGTCTCATAAAAAAAAAACTACCCAAGGCTTCAGAGATGACTGTGGCTATTTTTATCCCCCAACAAGATGCTTCGTCTTAGGATGAATTAATGCAGAGCGGTTTTAAAGATGGAATCCCTCATGTGGGGGGATGGTTCTGCGTTTTTCTGGGCTGTAGAGCAACACTCATGGAGCCATCTTTTTTGTCTCCAAATACAGCACCTTGAACAGGTCCTAAAGGTGCAAAAGAATTTACAAATGGACGCAATTTTAACGCATTAACAGAAAATATGTCTGCCCTTCACATTTGGCATTAAATCCACGAATGGAAGTAGTGGAACTGGTACTGTCCAGTTTATTTTCAGCACACAGAATAACAGGTCAAGATAGATGTTTACACGCTGCTCAGTAGAGCATTTTGTATATATTTAAGAATGTAAAACATGACACATAATGACCAGAGGACTATGACTTCAGAAGAACTGTAAGGGCTCTATTTTTGTGGCAGTGCAACAACCAACGGAGGTAGCGCTCTGACTGTTGGGTCTTTTCCTGACTTTGAATTTCTCTTTGCCCCTCTGTGTGGTATTTTGTGCTAAAGACGTAGCGCGTAGCGTTTGTCGTTGCGCTAAGAATCTGGTCCTAAGAATCATGACTGGTGGACAGCTTGGCTTAAAACTCAAACCACCCACGGTCACTGCTAGATAAAATAACTACATATGCATTTCATCGTGTCTGTGTGAAGATACAGTTCTGTAGATGCTAAATGTACCACTAAATCAGATTTTTGCTTAATGGTGCAACTTCTGTTGAGCTGCTCACTGAAGTTTTATTTTTATTATTCCAGACAGATACACTTGCAGTAGTTCACCCTGCAAAACAACACTTAAATGGAGTGTACAATTTGCATTATGTGTGTTCACATTTCGAAGTTAAGTACATGCAGGGAACCATTCCAATAAACTCAATTTAATTCTCACTGAAAAACTCCTGACACTTGTTATGTTGTTGTACCTGTCTTACATCATTTGCCAACCCTAAAATTTTTTGCAATGTTTGAAAAGTATTTGTCGTCCTGTTAGAGAAGCACAGGTCCTCAGAGACACTTAAATTAGTTCATATGCATCAACTTGTGTCCACTGGTGTCTTGTCCTGTTACGTAATAGTGTTTTTGTTTTTTCATTGGTGCAATATTCCAATAAATCTGATATCTGTTCTGTAACGCCATACCAGAACAATGACTTGCTCTGAAAATGAGCCACAGTGTTTAGAGATCTGCCTCAGGAAAACTAACCAAATGCTCTTTCTTCTTCTCTCCCTCTGTTTCCCTTCCCATAACCATCCCTCTTCATTCTTTCTGTCGTGCATTCTGTTTATCTTTCTCTCTGACTTTCTCTGCCTTTTTTCTGTCTCTGTCATCTGTAGGTTCCAGAAGTAGGTGCTCTCTGCTTCACCAACTGGGACTCCATGGCTGCCAGTGCTGCCGCTTGATTCATTGCACTGTGAGTTCACTTCTGTTTTGTGTGCTTGTGTGTGTGTGTGTGTGTGTGTTTGTTGGTCTGTTTGTCCATCTGTGTTTTTCTCATGTCCTCATAGGCTGTTCTCGGTTGTTTAGTCAGTCTATGCAGCATGCCCACTTGAATTAATGACATACCAAAGCTTTGGTTTATCCCCTGCAATAGCTGCCTTTCCATTTATTTGTGGTGCTGTTTTGAATTTGCGAAGATACATTTTTGTGACTCTAAAAATTGATGCCAAGGGAGTCTGGTTACTCCCCATGGACTGGAGTCATGCTGTGACTACTCTCTCATGCTGTGTTCATTATTCTGCTGATTCCACTCTCTACACTGCTGTAGCACATTCTGCCATTAGTATGGCAATACTGGCTTTCTTCAAAAGAAAATCTGCATGCGTGAAACCAATCTTCCCAACTTAATGACTGACAGGCTGTGAGTATTAGAGCTACAGCTGATGTTCGTGGTGGAACATTGTGCAAATGTTAGACTATGATATCATGCGTGGTGCTAAAGCTAAATTGTTCTTGTAACATGTCAGAAACTAAAACTAAAAGTTTTTAGATTGATCTTTGACTGAACAAAACTAAGCTTTGATATTTACAGAGGTTTATATTATTTAGTTAAAGGTTAGAGCTACTGTTGCCCCCCATAGGAGAAAATTGTCTTGGATTAAGGAAGTGCTGCATCAAGCCAGACATTACAATAAGAACACATTAACAAACATAAGCCTTGACACTATTAAAACCTACAAAAATTTGACGCCATATGTCTCAGAGCATACACATCTTCATGCATAAATTACAAGCGACAAGACATCTCACTGAAAGCAGAGCTTTGCGTCAGTGCACACTGAGGTTATTACATTGCCAATGAAAAATTGGTGGTGTTCCAACTACTTTACATGGTGCGTTATATGACATGTTTATGTTCTTAAAAATAATAGAACAATTTTAAACTGTATTTCCTTTTTTAATTACTTTCTGCTAATGATTTAATTTAATAGATTTGGCCCAGTTGAGTGTTTTAGTTCTGTGTTGACCTGAAAGACACTAAAAGGAGCCTCAGAGCTGACTGCAGAGTTCAGTGATAATTCTCTGGGTGATTTTCATCATGACCAACTCCTTTCACATTACAGATCCATTGTCTACAAAAATATTGATTAGTGCAGCTTTAAATTATCGGACATAGTTTTGTTAAATGGTAAAAGTGCATCCAGACGTGTTAAGTTGTTTGGATTTTGTTGATGACTTACCTTTGCTAACATTGTCATGCACTTATTATCTTGCTAATGATCTCTGTTTCAATATGCCTCAGTGCCAGCTGGGTAAAAAGCTGCCATCTGTGTTGTTGTGTCTCAGCAGGTTTGGGTCCTGCTCTGTTTGCATGTACTCGGCCTCCACAGCTCCCACCACAGATGTTTGTGTGTGTGTGTGTGTGTGTGTGTGTGTGTGTGTGTGTGTGTGTGTGTGTGTGTGTGTGTGTGTGTGTGTGTGTGTGTGTGTGTGTGTGTAATAACATCAGATACTTTATGTGCTGTACTTGACCTTTTACAAAGGAACACCAGACAACTATCTTTTCTTTAGTTTTGTCTGCAACATTTGCTTTTATTTGGAGCTTTGTATTGAAACCTTGAAGACACACACACACACACACACACACACACACACACACACACACACACACACACACAGATGTGCACTAGATCTTAACTGTGTTGGAAAAAATGTTTGATATGTCTTTTCTTTTGCTGTATAAGTTAGAGGACTTTGTTTGGAATGACATACAGCAGGGGGTTGCCAAGTTTTACCTAGGAAAGAAAGTCCTTACCGTAGTTACAAGGTTCTTCCAGTTTGGCCTTTTTTGCAGAAACATTATGGGGATTTGAAAAAATAGCAGGCTCTCATAAATATTGAGGTGCGAGTTGAATTTCTGATGATTCTTGAGAGTCCTAGGAGGTGCTGATGATTGCTTGTGTGTCCTTTGCGATATTCATGCTGAAACTACAATTTTTTTATCTCTCCACCATGCCAAGGAAAGAAAAAAAACACGTAGTAAGCAGTAAGCGCTGGCTGGCAGCAAAACTCCCCCTTACAAGCAGAAGTGTTTCAAATCTTATTTTTGATTTTTTTTTTTGGTCTAATTTTTTTATTTATTTTATTGATTTATTTTCTCTTTTTCAAATGAGGCCCGTCAGGCTCGATTTCGCACACATGCACCAACTCAAATGGTTGGGGGCGGGTTGAAGGAAGTGAGGAGGATGAAATGCTTGTTCAGGCAAAGGCAGAGGTACTGTACCTTGTGTGAGCTACTGTGCAAAGCATGCATCGGTTCTCTCTTTCAAAGATTCGGACCCCACAGGCAGCTGCTTCCCTTTCCCTTGTGAATTTCACCTGGAAGCAACAGTGGCGTAGGATGGCATTAGCGTTCTCCCACTGCCTCTGCCTTCTCCAGTATCCATTAGTTTCTGCTGCTGTTGGTCTGTTTTGCACTTGGCAGCTGAGAGCAGGGAGGTGTTGTGTTCAGTGTAATTGGATGATGTGGTGTTGCCTTCCGAGCTCTTGATGCCAGCAGTTGTTTCTTGGCCCACACCTCTCATCACCTTCCACAAACCCACTAAGAGAAATGATTGCTCACTCTGCAAAAATGAAAGTAATGTTGCTAACACTAACACTAGTTGCTAAAAGATACTGTAAACCACCATGGACTGGTCAGGGACTTGTTGTTTTTGTTGTGATTACTATCATAACATTAAATGGCGTGAACAATGTTCAGTTCGCTTAACTTTTCAATTTTCATGCACACCTTATAATTGAGAGTTGCTGTTTCCAATTCCCGCTGGATTTCGTCCTCACCGTAAAAGCATAATGAGGCCTGGATGTTTCTTCTGTAACTCCATAGTAATGTGCAAAGCACAATGAGCACAAATCATGTTTGCAGATTGTTAAAAATGGTGGCTGAAATGAAGTGCTGCGAGTAACTTAACCAATTAACCCCACCCCTAAACTTCCTGTTCTTTTGGAAAGTACTACCCTCCTAAGCAGGCACTTTTTGGGGGATAAAATAATGTCCCCAGAACTTAATTTAAACCCAGGTCCCTGCATTGGAACCGCACTGAGATTCTCCAAAGGTTTATTGTCCATGGGGAAGGTTCCTGTGGTGGAAACACAGCTATTTAAGCTAACTACCAGCAAGCTTTCTGGATGGGGTACTACTCTTGTGTGACCTATTCTAAAAAAATGTCAAAGTTTTGCAGTTGTAAAGTCTGCTTTATTTTTTTCATGATGCAGTTATGGTTCTTGCACCACTATTAATGCATGTGTCTTTCTGGAGTTGGCTATTTTTCAACTTGGTCCCTTTACTGTCACACAAAGTGAAGAAGACTTGAAATCACTTGTGTAATTTCACTTGTTTGAAGTTAATCTTTGATAAGAAGCTGAAACTCATTAAGGAGTACAATGATCTTATTATCTGTTTTACCTTCCCACATTGAGGTTTTTCTTTCTTTCATCAAAGTCTGTCACATTATGGAATAAAACCCATGATTTCACGTAACGCAAAAAGACAGCTGTGAATGTTTTCCAGACTCGAGCCAGATTTTTGGATTAGCATCGCCATTCTCCAGAGAGCGCAGTTAGCAGGCAGAGAAGCAGACAAAGCCATGGTTAAATCATTAGCGAAATAAGTCTGTCCCCCATTACCGTCAGCCTAACACAGTCCAACACCACCACGGGAAAAGAGAGAGAATTTCTACACTCTCAAAACCACGGTTTCTTTTTATTGGTGGTAATTGGGAGCTGTTATCAAATCTGTTCTCCCCTTCTCATTTCTCCTCGAGTCTAGCACCGTAGCAGAAACAGGCGATTGTTCTTTGAAGAAAGTAGGACGAGTTTCTCCATCAGCTTTGGTTTTTGTCTTGGGGCTGTTTCTGTCTTTTGTAGCTTCCTATATGTTCTGCCTATATATTCTGTTTCTCACGCTTTTAGTCCAGAAAGACTAATTAAGACATGGGTAGGCATGGGTGGAATGGAAAAGAATGTAGAGTGTCAAGTGTATTATATGTTTTTTTTTGTCTTACTTTATTATATGCATATGAGCTCTTTATATCTTTTACGTATTACGTCTTATGTCAATTAGTATTTTAAAATACTGCACATTGTTCAGATAGTCTATTGTTGCAGTGTCTTTATTTTAATTATTTGTTACTTTCTTTACCAGGGACCATACAAATAATTATTGTTACACAGGCGGTGTATAGCTAAAGCTAATTTGCTGATTTACAAAACAGCAAACTCAAGTACACTTATTGGACTGGTTTCAAATAAGCCGCTGTTTCACTGGGTAGGAGGAATGGCAGCGGGGAGGATGTTAGGATGTCAAGGGGGACAAAGCCTTCATGAGCTCCACAGTCATCACCAACCTGCCCCTGGCTAATCACTGTGTCAGTGTTACACCAGAGCGTGGAGAGTGTGAGGGAGTGAAACTGAGAGAGTGAGAGTGAATGAGCGTACAGTATGTGTGCGTGTGAAGGAGAGAGTATGTGTGTGCTGCTGTGGCAGTGTGGGTGAGAGACAGAAAAAGGAGAGAACTGTAAGGGGGAGAAGAAAATCTCATGATGACATGCTTGTTATTTATAGCCCTGCAGCCAGATTGTGCATTAATATAGACCTGCTACAGTGCCGCAGTTGTGTGCGAAGTAAGTAAGTAATTCAAGGTTTGGATGTTTCAGTTTGTATTTATTTACTGTGGATGAAACATGTGCATTTCCTTCTTTTCCCAGGACCAGCACATTAACACAGCAGCCACTGACCATGTTTCACATGTCTTTTTTTTTTTTTTTTTCCATGCCTTCCTGCCTCGTGTTGCATGCAATGTTGTTAAACATGGCCAAAGAAAAGTGGCTCATGTTTGTCCAGGGCAAGCAAAACGCCTGTGGGTTTCACACTGAGCAGACTCCTGATATGTTTTGCCACCCTCCTCCTTACTGTTTTCTTTGTGGTTTATGTTAAAGGCTTCTTTTTGTGCTTTCAATAGCTTTGCTACCACTGGGGATTTCTAGAATAGTGTTACAAAGGGACTAAAATCTACCATAACATGGAATTTGCACATAACTTTGGACAGTAGGGATGTTTTTCCTCCACACACGGCTCTCCAAAAGCTAAAAAAGCAGAGCCAAGTCTCTAATCTGTGATATCATGTTGCACATTTTTACCTGCTCCAGTGACAAGGACTTTGTGAATACTGCGGCAGCACGCACTATGGTTTTCCTGAAATACAAGGAACACTTTGTTCCTGCCCTGAATTTATGTGATCAGGTTGAAACCATGCGCTTATAAATTTATGTAAGCAGTCAGGAAGCTCTACAAAAGCAGCCTTGTATGTATTTTCAATGGAACATGTTTAATGGCATCAGTTATTGCCTTTAGTTTACATAGATATTCAATTATTTTAAATTGAAAGGTATTTTTTGATATAGTCAATGAGGAAGTTCAAAATACAGTGCTGATAAGTGTAATATTTACATTTAACAAGCCAGGTTTAAAATGATGCTCTGCTCTAAAATGAGCAAGAACACTAGTTTAACAATAATTATCCTAATTGTGGAGTTACAGTGTGTATTGTATTATATACAGTATATTGGAATACAGTTACAGCACAGTATATCTTAAGGCTGAGCACTATATGTTATGCATTTGTGTTTGCATATCCTACTGGAACTCCAGCTTCCCTCAAACCGCCTTTGTTTTTTTCTATGGACTTTTAAAGTGGTAAAAAAAAAAAAAATAATAACCTGCTACGTTTAGCACCTTTTAAAAAGTACTGTTAAATTTAATATGTGTTTTTTGCAGAGGTGTTATGATACCTAACAACTTTACTGATATTGCATAATTGATTTCACTTTGAGAAGGTATCACGTTTTCTGCACAGCCAATATTTATTTTTGGAGTGAAAGTCTGTATCTCTTTGGAGTCTTTTGTGTTTGTCCATAAATCTGTGTGTTGTTTTGTGTGCATAATGCACTCCCACACATCTGGCTGTGTCTGCTCTGCCACTCTGCTGGTGTTTGTCTGGAGGCCAGCGGGTTGGTCTCCCCGGAGACCTGCACTGGCTCTTTCCCAGGCCAGACTGCAACAACTCTCCCAGAGCTTGCACAATACTAAACACTGCGCTGGAATGCTGCTTTCTTATTTCTCTTTTTTTTTTTGTTTTACTCTGTGTGTGTGTCATTACGTTTGTCCGGCTAACACACTGTCTCTTTGCTTTTCTGTCTACTCAACTACCTGAATATGATCACCCTCACCCTATCCGACCCAGTAGGTGCTTTGAGCCATGGCTGCCCACAGGGAGTAAATGCAACCGGTCAAATTATATTGCAATTATAATGCATTTATTGACATTTTACAGAGAGGTTAATAATCTTAGATTTAACACAGTGGGTCTTACTGAAAGCCTTCACCCTGACAGAGAAATATCAGATTTTTATTCTTATTTTTGTGGCTTTAAGGTTAGAAATAGATGATTTGCAGTACAAATTCTGACTCATAGTCACTCATACAGGTATGTTTTGATCACAAATAACTTTTGGGGTACAATTGGAACCTTGATGTTTATAGCTACATAAAAAATAACCATTTCATGTTTAGCAAATCTTTGCCCAAGAGTATTAAGATCATAAAGTTGTGGTGAACACCGGCCATATTGAAGCTAAACTGCGTCCAACAATCTTATGGGATTGTTGAACACCTAAGACTGATAGCTGGAACCGGCCAACCAACTCGAATCTGCGAGTGAATCGGCTATTTGAGGTGATCTTATAATGAGGTTGTTTATTTGTCACATTACTCATCGCTGTCTGTCAACACTGCTACTAAAAGGGCTTGTACAGTCCATGTTTTTAGTTTGTTTACTCTGGGAAGACTTGAGGCTTGATGGGTCGAAAGAGGAGGCCTAGTAAATGTTGCAGCTAAAATGTGTGTTCAGATCGCATGCAACCAAATTCGCCCACTCCATATCCTCATGGTTAATTTGGCAGTGAAAATACTAGTAATGAAACATAGAGGAGTGTTGATTACACACCAAAAGTATTCTTTCTGCAGTATATATTTAAGATAGTACATATTTTGCTGCAAAATATTACACCGGTTGAAGGAATACAGCCCAAGACGGCATCTGCACCCCCACCATCCATTTGAAGCTCATATTTTAGCTTGCACAAGCTAAAAGCTCTGGCAAGTGAAACTACTGTATTCTCTTCAAACATAAAATTGATGATAGTGTTTCACTGCTAGGAAAAAAAAAACTACAGCAAGGGTTCGAAAGTTCATCACCTGTTAGCGGCAAGCATGCGTTCTGTGTTATTGTCCAACACCAAGGATTCAAGCCATTCATGTGACTCATGCAAATCTACAATCTCTCTCTACTTAGTACTTCAGTTAATTTCTCTTCCGTGCTTATTGCACACAGTCTGTTATTATGTCATGTTTTGAAGGCTTTACGACTGTCCAGTGAATTTAATATACTTGCAGCCAAATTCCCAAAAACCTCTGGCATACGCACACAAGACATCACATGGACAAACATGCACAAAGACTGCAATACACACTAAAGCTTACACGACCCTCTACCTTTCATTCACGCACGCACACACACACACACACACACACACACACCACCAGCCGTCTAACCACTTAGTACATCACAGTGGATTCAGTCCATTACACTCAGTGCATTTTGTGTTTCATTAATATGGATGAGCCCTTGATGCAGCACGAACACTGTAAGGCCAATCCACAAAGAAAACCATTTCTCAAACATTTTTAAGTCCGTCTTGCGTGGTGTCATTTTTTCATATCACCAACAGTCCCAACATATTACAGTTTGCAGTGTAAATAATTTTCTAGAAGATTCAAGGGAACTGTTTGCTGCCCAAGAATGTAATTTTACAAATACAAACATGGAACAACTGACTGCTCGCTGTCAGATGTTCTCTGTGGTAATTGCATTTAGAAAAGTGGATCTTCCTGCGTGTGACAACGCTATTACACAAAAAACACTCTCCTAGTCTGTCTTTTTGTCACATGCAAGGTTTTGGATGGATGTCTCCTTTACAACACTGGCGTGTTGCTTCCTTGTGGATTTAGGATTGTTTTACCACGAAACACTGTTTGTGTTTTATTGCTTCTGATATGCATCTTTTTTTCTGGGAATTTATATTCCTGCTATAAGTCAAGCATGTCAAGTCAAGTCGAGTGGTTGCTTAAGTCAAGCAGGTCACAAATCAAGTTAGCTAGTAACATGCCTGCATAGTTTAGCTGGTTATATGGCCCTGAATTGTCTTTTACATTAACTTTATGTCTTCTCAATAAAGCTTTCTAGCTAATGTTTGACCAGATAGCAAGTTAGGTAAAAAGACACATTCAAATACTTTTCTTTGTGGGTTTTGTAGTGACAGAGTTTTGTGTTGAGTTGGTGTTGACCTCTGCTGGTTTGTTGCATCTTTGTAGGTTACCAGGTCTGCACACATTGCACTAGAAATCACCCAATCATATTTGACAAAAAACGTCTCAATATCTAGAAAAATGCAAATGTTTAATGAAGAAGTAGAGTCCTTTCAAGTCATGTGTCTCGAGTCTGAGTCGAGTCTGAGTCAAGTCTAAGTCGTGAATACCAAGTAAAAGTCTGATTGTTACCCTCATGACTGTCATTACTAACGGACTTCTACACCAGGTCTTATGCTGGAGTGTACATTAAGTCAGAAACTGGTTCATACAGTAAGACTTTTGTACTACGGCTGGTATTCACTGTGACAGAGCTGGAATATGTGGATAAACCGAGTCCTCTGTGCCTCCTCTCACCTCCTTTCTCTTGTGTGGCTTCTTTGGTGGTCTGTGTGTTGTCAGCTCACTGACTTGTTTGTATTGTGAAAGTAAATCTCAAGGGAAATACTGTGGATTACATACCATGTCACTCACTACCACTCATTTGTTGGTACATAACGCTCATAGTGAAGGCTGGAGCTTTGTTTTACTTAGCTGTGTCTGAGTTGTGCATGCTTTCTCCCAGACTGTTTTTTTTTTAATCTCTCTGCAGCATTTTGCAAAAATCAAGTAAACTTCAATGGTATGATTTAAACATTGGTATGTAACCAGATTAATGAAGTCAGGACACATGAATATTTTCAATTTATGAATCTTGATTGCAAACTGGCTGCTTGTAATGGTCGGCCAATCATCTGTTATATGGAACTTATATCTTTTTAATGGGATTCACCACTCACTGTGAGAATCCATCTTTTATTCCACTGGCCCTGGTTCAATCAATACTTGTGAACATGGCCTTCTCGCTCATAAAGATGAAAAACAAGCCCTGATGACTGTAATTGGGGATGCCACATTGGAGTGCCTCCATTTTCTGTAAGCTAGACATTGATACTTTAAGAGTGAGTGTTTATTTCAGCTATTACAGCCAAAAAAGGTTCACTTTATAGTTGACTTTATAGCTGACTTTCAACACAGTGATATCTCCGTCTTACCTCTTGCCCATGCAAGCCTCAATCTGGGTCTTCATGTTCCCGTCTAGAATAATATTCTTTGTTTTAGTTACAGCACTCACATGCATTCTTACATCCCTCTCAGTTTCAGACCATCTCAAAAAAAATTTACTAAGCAGAGCTGACTTCTCACTTGCATTTTAAATAGAATGTTTATTTAAGTCCATTTAATTTGCACTTTACTCATAAATGAGAGAGCGCCTTTTATGTCAGCTGAAAAGTTGATTTTACTCGAAACACAAGTTCAATTGAGCAGCAAATGAGAGTCATGCTGGTGGAAAAACCCCTTGAAGCTGGAGTGACATGCAGTCATTTTGGCAGAGTCCCTCTGTGGACAGAAGCTGAAATTTGGTAGAAATTGGGAATTATGTGCAGCTAGTCAGCTGTGGCTCAGAGTGGCTTTGATCCTGAAATTGAAAGCTGGTTGCCATGTGCCAACACTCTCGCACACATACTCACACACATGGCTCGCAAAGATTTTGCCAAACCATTGTCACATAGGTAATTTCATTTTACACGACTTGTCCTGTACTGCATTCTGATGTTTTTTTGCCAACCACAGACAGGTTGCTGAAAGAGACTTGTTATGCACCATCTGCACCCATGACTAAGTGACGAGATTAGTCAATGGCACCACTAACAGTACTTTGAGGTGGCAGTGCTTGAATAGCCGGAGGAGATGTGTGAAGGTCATCACGTTAAATCCCTGGATGAGCTGAGAAGATCTAAGGAAAGGATGCAATAAGTGCAGCCTGCAGTTCATTTACTGTTGTCAGAGTGTCCTTCACCAAAGTGTTGAACTGCTGCCCAGAGCCTATAGTTGTGCAGGATGTATTTCCAACTAGGGTTGCAACAGTCTGAGATTTTCACCGTATGATAACTGTCCAAGAAAATATCACAGTACACTTAAAGGAACAAAAACAGACGTGGAACTTGGTATAAACTTGAAACATTTTTTCAGTAACAGCAATAAGGTTGGATTTCTTATAGGTCACTCAAAAAACTTCTGCTTGGTACTCAAACTCAGATTTCAACAGCCATACTAATTTAAGCTTTTGATCATTGCAAAACAGGTTAGTGGATGGACATAAGGACTTTATAAGCATGGATAGCATGCTTGCATACCCTAGCATAGCATTAAGAGTGACCGCCACATCACTAACAGCAATGCAGTGTTGGGTTCTTGACCCACTTTACTTTTATTTACTTGCAAAAAACATCTTGAAGGCTTTTGATATAACACTATATAATAAATGATGATTTATGCTTCTCTTAAGAACTCGTGCTGACAGACGCAGGCTTACTGTTGCCTTAACAAACAACACACAGCTTTCTCCCACTGCCCGGCTTCTCTCTCTGCAGTTTCATTCCTATTTCATATCTACTCTGCTCTTGTCTATTTCACTGCCACGGCTGTCTTATCATTCAAGCCCTCTGCCATAAAGCAGCAGAAAATCCCATATCCCATCTCCTCATGGCTTCAGCTTTCAGCCGCAGTTATTCCACTATTATGTACCAGGCTCAGCGAGCTCCCACTCCCTCTCTATGAACGTGCTCTGGGAGGGAAATGAGCTTCTGTCCTCAGCACACTGACTTTTCTCAGGGGAAAAACATTGCCTCTCTGTGGAGAGGTGAGTGTGGTTGAACCTGATTTGAAAACTCAACTTGAGCCTTCTGTGTCTGACTTTGATGCTTCACTTCTTCTCATCTCAATCTCTCACTCTCTTATTCGTTTCAGTAGTAACGGTTTTCTTTTATGTCATCTGTTGTCTCCATGTTTCACTGGCACTGTTAATGTCTCAGCTCCTCATATTAAGCTGTAGTCTTCTACTTATGCTGAATAGCTTCTGCACTGTGTGATTGTTCTCCTCTAAATGTCACCAGACATTTACATTTATTGAATACAGAAATCGGATAGTGTTAAATGTTTATGGTAACACGTTGCCACGTTGAATGGTGGCATTCACAGTAAATTATAATGCATTGATAATGCTTTTTGACTACAGTCATAAACAGACTGTCAGATGCACTATATAAACAGTCATAAAACATAGACGTGTAATCCAACGTGTCTTATAGATGCTCTTTATAAGCTAGAGGTTGACTGGTGGGGCTTATAATACATTATGACTACCAATACTCATCTATGCACACCTCAGCAATCAACTGTAATAAGGAAGCAGTATGCTATACAGTATCATGAGTTGTCATTGTATGTGTAACGTAAAGTACACATTGATGCATCTGTAATAATGGATGCTTCGTCATAATGTTTCAGTGTTAACAAAAAGTTGACGGGAGTTTGCCTTTGAAATTATAACCGGAAGAAGCTGTACAACTGCAAAGGCAGTATTTGATGAAACGGACCATGTTCATTGGGTCATGATTAAAAATCAGAAATGCCAAAGTTATTGTGAAAATGAATCTGTGAAACAACAAGAACACTGGACTCACAAAAAAGCCAATTACCAGGGAAAGAACAGCATTAAGTCCCCACAGGAAGACAAGAACAAGAAGTAGAGAATGTAAAGTAATTAAACATAAGCAATTAGCCCTACAGTAAAGTAGAATGTTGTATTATCAACACAATGCACAAGCTCCCTGTGGCTAATGTGTATTATCAACATATTAGTCACAAAGAGCTCATGTAATGGCTAGCTTGATTAGTGCTAAACTGATCACAGTAAAAAGACTACACTGACATCTCGAACTAAAACAGCTACAGACAAGTTACAGTAAGTTACAGCTGCAGATAATAGTCTAACATTTGGTTAGTAGACAAAAGATGTCTGTCCATATATGCATGATCATAGATATGTAGAACAGTGTAGGTTAAATTCGAACTGCTTTGACTACATATGAGCTTGTCATTCTCCTTAAGTGCACTGCTGTTTATACTGTAATGTGAGACTATGGTGACATTTAAGAAAAACTCTATCTTGGAACAGCACATTTCTATGGTATCACAGAATCTCAAAATGTCATCAAGGCACTTCCTTGGTCTGTTTATGTCTATAAACTGGACCAAAGATGCTGCCCATGCTACCTAATGGCATATTAGTGTACTGTATTTCCTTTATGCAGGGCATTATGGGGGCTTTGTACATACACATACACTACAAGAGTAATTTAAGTCCAGCTTTTTGAGTTCATTATATATGCAGTCACTTCCCTGTACTGGCATGTTATCCATGGTCCCAGTGTAGTGTTCTTTGCAACAGTAGTTATTTACAAGAGAAATTTTTTTTCCAGAGAAAATCAAATGCTTCTTCCCAAAAAAAAGGGAAAAATCTGTAACGCTACCTGATACTCCACACCCCCAATTACAAGGTGAAGTCATGTTCACCTCCTAACCCCACACACCCCACCCCCAAAATCTAAATGCAACAGTCACTTGTCAACAGTGTGGAGAGTTTGGAGCTGTAATATGACTCAGAAGCAGTAGAACAACTACAGTACTAGTACTATTGGACAGTTGTCCGGGTTTGAATGCATTTGGTGACATTGTGAAGTGCGCATGTTCATGTAAAAATTAAGTTGGTATTGAGAGTTGCTTTCCTCTTACTGTGTAGGTATGTAAGTTTGATCCATCTCTTTTTAGCAGATGTCCTTTTTGTCCTTGGCTCAGGTGGAAGAGTTAAGTTATTGATAAAAGCAAACTGCAACAAAGTGCAATCAGAAAAAACCTGAATTAATCATGACATGCAAGAAGCATGTGACTCCACTGAAGCTTCTGGTCCATTGATGAAAACATCAGATCTGGGTGGAGCGATGAGTAGTAGAGTATTGATACCCAACCCAAGCCCAGTGGTTTAGAAATAAGGTTCAGGTTCGGTCACGTCAGCTGGATTAACCTGCTTGACATGGTGCTTTAAAGTTTTTTGAGTAAAACGATTGGAAGGTAAAAAAAATGCAGGAAAATCGTCAGTATGGAGGCCATTCGGTGTAGTTGTCACTGCAGATAATAAGCAGTTGGTTATATAAAATGTAAAACATGAGGCTCTCATGAGCTATGACAGCAAGAAGACTGGGAATTCAGCCTTGCAGCGACGTGGACAGAGGGTGCAGGATGCAGGCTGCAGAACTGCGTGACAGGGTAGCACAAACTCAGTGCCTCAGCTTACATTAGCTGCGTGGGGCTCGGGTCAGGTTCAGACATAAAAAACAGAATGCCCCTCGGGTGCCGGTCAGGCTCGGTTCCGACTTCCTCACACTCTGGTTGGGTTCAGGATAGTTGGCATTTAATGTTCTTTCCATAGACGTCTTATCTCGGTGAAACAACTCTTATCATTAGCATAACAGTAGTGAATGGAAATGTGAATTAATTTGCATTTCCTTATACAGATTTTCCAAAAATTCTGTCAAAAATTTTGACACATTTGGTTGGAAACCTGGCTACAGTCTCACCTATCCACAGGCTCACATTTAGATGCCGTTTGCATACATTCTTAAACCCTGACGCCTGCAGTCACATGTTCCCGCCGCTCTCACACACGCAAGCACACACTGACACACGCACCCAGAGATACCATTATCGATTCCACTTCTCTCCATCTAGCCTGTCAAACAGCCAGACACTGGTCCGCCTGAGTCAGGATCAATTTAACCAGGTGAAATGAGGGCAGAGATGAGTTTAGAGCGGTGGTGCTCTGCTCCGGCTGAACTGTACTGGTTGCTAAACGCACAGTGACATCCTTGCTTCTGCCTCTGACAGGTCCCAAATGCTTTATCTCCCTCAGAGTGAGTATTTCTCTTGCATGTCAGTTCACTGAGCTATAACTGATGGGGAAAGTGATGAGGGAGGCCTCGGGTGTAAAGGATGAATGAAAAAGATGAAAGGGTGGTATGGGAGTTAAAAAATAGGCTTTTGATATTCAAAAACTTCCCTTGTGTTGGGATTCAGTCAGGACGATTCTTGATGATTTGCCCTCTTCTTTTTGTTTTCTGTGTGACTTTTAAATGAAGAAGATGGAGCCACACTGAGAGGTTTTCTGTCTCAGCTGCTCTCCTATTGCACAGTGATTACATTTACCTTATTACTAAGCTCAGGTCTGGTTCACCGCATACTAAACTGATTTCTTGAATTATTTCTTCATTTTTAAAAAGTCACACACAGAGGGAAATGTTTTATGCATAAGTCTCATCAGGTTGGCTTTCAGTAAATAAAGTTCTACCCCACCACTCGCTCCCCAGGAGTTATTCTTATCTCAGTACAAGTCTGGGTCTCACTTGGCAGTCTCATGGGGCTTGTGTCTTGGTGGTAGTGGCACCAAGCAGCAGGTGTTGTGTGATATCTCGCCTGGCACTAAACCAGACAGTGTTTGCTGCTATCAAATCAGGAGCAGATGGTCGCAGATTGAGGGCCAACGCTGCATCTCATCTGAACGGCTAGTCTGCACCAGCGAGTGCAGTGACAGAAAACACCCACAGAAACCAGCGCTGGAACGTCCCATCGCATCTGACTGTCTTTGTTTGTAATGAGGCAGAGCTTTGGTGGTTTGTGTGGTGTTTGTCATCTGTGTGAATGGTTTGTTGTTTTCACATTTTTCTCGTTGAGAGAAAGCCACAAGTGGCACCACAGGATTTTCAGCAAATTAAAGGGAATATGGGATTGATTCACGCATGTTGGCACATATCTGTGTGCGCATGTGTTTTTTTGGGTTGTGCACACTCAGCCAGCCAGCAGCCTTGGTTGTCTTCGTACAGCTGTGAGTTCTCTTAACATCTTCCTGTGGCGTAGCCACAAATCAGAATCTCTGACAGCACAGATGGCAACGATCACTTCCACTAAAAGCAAAGATGAGAAAAACTTTGTCGGGTGGATAAAACAATGAAATAACCAGTTGACAGTGTTTATTATATATGAAGTGATTAAATCTAGAGGTGCAAAGATTATTGGATTGACATAAAAAAAGTAAAAATTGAAATGAACAGTGCAGTTTTTATTTGCAATTAAGTCCCTTGAACTCTGAAAGTATGATGGTATTTTCTGACATTTTATCTAGAAAAAAAATGGATTTATAAGGAAAATAATTTACAGATTAAATTCTAATGAATATGATCATTATTAAGTTATTAAGTATAATTACTTAACATAAGCAAATTTAAAATGGGAGAAGTCTGCTAATGAAAGTGGGGATTGTTCCAAAAACCATTACAATTTACAGATGGATGGGACTGCATGCACACACACACATGCTCCTTTGGTAAGGTGATGACCTAACCATCAGGAGCGAGATAGGGTTCAGTCTATTGCTCAAGGGCACTTTAGCATGTGGGTAGGAGGAGCCAAGGATCAAACCTCCATTTAAACACAAGCTAAGAGCAACACAGTTTACTGAGTGAACACAAGGACAAAGTAAGTCATTTACAGTATTTAATTAGTCTGAAGTAATCTTACGTAGCCACCACTTGAACCTAATTCCACAAATCATGCATTTTTATTATTATTATTATTATATTATTATTATTAGATCAGTGTAGTCTACTATACACAAGGTTTATTAATACAGAACATGCCAAAAAAATAAAAGCTGTCCAGCATTTGTCAGTGTTATGAATGAAGCTTTGAAGACACATTCATATTTGCATTTGGTGTGTGTGTGTTTGCCGATCAGGGCTTGGTAATAGGGTTTTATTGTTTATTTGTGTGTGGCCAACTTCTAGTTTAAGTTTTGGTTGTGCTTTGCAAAACTTAAGTCGACAGTCATTTCTCGACAGTACCATTTGAAGCAAAGTGGCACAGAGGGAAGGCAGCTTTGCATATCTCCAAGGAGAGAGCAAAAGCATGACGGAACACAGCCCAAATGTAAACTGAGAGGGAAGAAACAAGGAGATGGAGAGAGAAGAAAGTGGGAAATGTTGAGCCAGAGGGGAAAAGACAAACAACAAAGAACATTTTTGAAAGACAGAGAATAGAGTTGGAAGAAACTGCAATGAGAAGGAAGGCGGACAGAAAGAGTTAAGCATGAGAGGAGAGGACGACAGACTTTGGGGCAGCTGAGGTTAACAACACTGATGTTGCATGCAGCCTCCGCAATGAGGCACCTGTAACCTCACCTTTCACCTTTAACATCTACTCGCTCCAGAAAGAAGCGTTATTCTCCAAATGTATCATAGTTCACTGAAACACCTCTAAAGGGAAAAACTGCAGACTTTCTCATGCAAGTAGGAAGGGCACACACAGACACTTAGACACAAACACTCAATTCCCTCTGTGGTCCTCATATTTTGAGCTGCACTGTGTATGTGAGCTGAATGTTAAAACCTAATTATTGCTCCTCTCAGTCATGCTGTAGGTGACCTGTTGACATACCAGAAGGAATGAGATCCCTCTCAACACTAAGATGTGACACATAACAGCAACAGGAGCTTGCACTCACACTAAAATCCAGCGTAAACCAGCTGGGCCAGCTTAAAATGAAGCACATTTGGATATTGTAAGTAAGTAACGACGGACCCCAGTGCAAACCTATCAATAGGGGCTGTCATGAGTGCTGCCAGATGGTTTTGGCTAGTGTAATCGGCAAAGCAGAGACCAGTGTGTTGACACATGTAATTGACCATTTGCAAAACACAACGTTATGCATAGTGAACAAATACTCGGCTTTAGCTCCTCTTATGATTGGCACGTTCCCACACACACACACACTGTGCTGATCCACAGCCGCGGTGCCTGCGAATGTTTTCAGTCTGCACTCCAGCTTGAAGCTGCCTGTTTAGATTTCCTAATGAAATGTTGGGTTCTGCTGAGATAAAATGATCATGAACTTGAAGTTCTACATTCTTCCAATAGGTTTCACAATCACCAACAGATGTTCCATCATTATTACATTATTAAATGGTGTGAAAACACATCAAGTGCAGCCATTACCTGATTATTACACTTGCAGGCAACAGAGCAGCAAGTACTATCACCTGTTCCTGTCTTCAGGTTCACTGAGGATAAGATCTGGGACCAAAACAAGAACAACTAAAAGCAAATTGTGCTCAGTCCTACAAAAATGTCGAGTGTATGGGAATGATATATTGCACATTTGTTGAGGATGATGTCTCTATGTACATTTCATCTTTCTGAGCACAAGTTAAACTAATTTTACAGAATAACGTTATATATTTGATTGAGAGCAGTCATTCCTTTACCTCAGACGGTCATCAGTCTGTATATATTAGGGACCCATTTAAATTATCGACATTAGTGCCTTGGCCTCATCAAATATGCATGACAAGCAACAAAACAAACACAAGACTGAGGAGAATAGCTAAACAGACATCAATAAGAATGTTTTACCAATGTAGACAAATTATAGCCTGCACTTTTCATGTATTTCTAAACTTTCAAGAATTGGCATGCAATGTATAATCAAATTTGTTGTCCAGTGGTTAGCTATAACTCGTCATTTAATAGTTTCCAATGAATTTTTGACAGTCGAGTCAGAGAAAGCTGGGGCAAAGGAACGGGCAGAAATCCGATGGAAGAGAGAAAATATTTATGACTGCACCTTGTTATCTAATAATCCTCCGTGGCTTGTGTCTTAGTGCTGCTTCATATCTCTCTAATCAAAGATGCTGCAGAGTCACACTGTGGACACACACTAGATCGATAAGACCCTGCCAATATCATAGAACAATCCCAAATACCTAAAGAAAAAAAATATTTTTTCTGACTCTAGGAAAAACTAATCCTCATAGTCTGAGCGTGTGTCTGGTGTCACATTTTTTGTGTTTATGCAGCACATCCCGTCTCTGGCACTGAAAATGTTTTGTCTTTGTATTGAAACCAATTCGCTGTATTGTAATTTGTCATATTTCACTTGTGTTGTGTAATATTTGTTACATAATGATAGTAACACGAAAATAGCAGTCCATTATTTGGCTGATGGCCATGAGTAGGAACACTTCTGTTGCAATGAATATAACCACAGATAGAATCATTTCCATGTTCAAACAAAAACGACAAAGACGATTACATAAGCAAGAGGGATTGCTTGTTTCAGAGAGCCCTGGTGTCTGGAGTTATCATATTTTAATGATGTGCCTCGCACTGTGAGCTGTGTGAACTAAAAATGTCGGACTCCATAGTTTAGGAAAGGATTGTTGGCCAGATGGGATTGTTGGTGGCCCCGAGCCATAAGTGTCTTCCCAAATTAAATGTTGTGGGGTCTCGTCAGTTACAACATGGCACTACTTTTTGCCCTCGGCTTAATGAGAAGCTAAAATGTAAGTATATTTTGCTGGCTAGTGGAGACAGTGTCAGTATCAGCCCCCACTATGAAGGGAAGGAAAAATGAAACCAGAGCAACAATGGAATTTTAACGTTGGCTGACAGAAAAGTAAAATATGCTGTCACATCCACCTCTGGGGGTTTGTGTTGGTGGGAAAGTGTATGAGGCATATATTGGATATCAGACGTTTCTTGATTCTCAGAAGCGTGATCAGAAACACAAAGGCCTGGAAAACTGAATTATCTTATTAGAATGCAGCCTGGGAGCTGCTTTTCATAATTCCATCTTGCTGCTTTGAAGAAAGTAAACACAATAAGAATTCTTTATCTTGATTTCAAAAGAAAACTGTTCTCTCTGCCACCTCTTCCACTGCCTGTCAGCAAGGAAATAATTGTAGTTACAAAGAAAGTTTGTCTGATGCAGATCTCATAAAAGCAACTCAGCTTTTTCTCCATGTGCAAAAAATATAATACACTATCAATGTTAATACCACTTATGACTTTCTCTGCTGTCCATTTTTTTTCTCTTATGAAAAATGCTTGTGCAACAGCTGCGTTACAGCTGTACAAAACAAAGTCTTAAATTCATCCTGTTGTGTTTCAAGGAGGACAGCAGCCTGGAGTTGAGAAAGTTATTCTGGATGTTCTTGTTGTAAATGAGCAAAATACTGCTTTTGTTCCATCCAGAGAAAATGCTGAACAGAGAAAGACGTATTAGTCTCAGTAATTCTTTTTTTTTTTTTTTTTTTTTTTTGGCTGTACTTTTGGTTGTCCATGAAATATTGAAAGTCTGCTGCAGAAATATACAATGCTTAGGTGTCACATCACCGCTAGGTTTTGAATGATATTGTTTGAATTGCAGTCGTCGTTTCCTGTGAGGATGCGGCCTGCGCGATGTAACAGGATAAATCTTAACCCGCCCATCAGGGCTGGGTCAGCAAAGTTAGATTCAAGAGTTCCTGCTTCATTGTCTCTTGCCCTGGGCAGGCGCTGGGTGTTGTCATGGTAACATCCTTCCGTACAGGATTTGACACCCTTGACCTTGTTAGATGAATGAGAAGACAGATTCACCCGCCCCTGTCGATATCAGCCCTACGATGAATCATAGCTCTTGATTTATTTGATGAAATGCAGGTTTGGGTCACCCATAAAAGGACAGAATCACCACACCTACTGTTGCTTAAGGTAATATTTGTTTTGTTGATAGATTATAGCAGAAGTGAAGAGACGGAGGGCCAGCACATATGAGAATATTGAGCTTATCTTTCAGTTGTTGCACATTAAGCTCTTTGGTAAGTCAAGGTGCAACTTTTGTGTGGCCGTTAATTGTTTTATGTGTCGTTATTTTGATTTATCATCAAGAACAGTATCTAAGAGTTATGAGCTGTCTCACACTATATCTGTGGGTCATCTGTTCAGAAGTACACAATCCTCAAATGTTTCAGTGTTTCATGTTTTACCCTTATAGTTTCGTCTTTTGTCTAACAGTGTAACACTGTCCTTAAAGGATTTGGCCAGAGTGGGCTTCAGTCATAGAAATGATGTGAAAACTGTACCACCTTATCTTACAGACAGATTCCTGTGTGATATTAAACAGGCATTCATGTAACGCTTGATTTTAATTGGTTATTTGAGCAACACAGCACATATTATCCATGGATTTGATGTTAATGTGATATTCAAGAGCTTGTTGTAATTGCTTGTGAGAACGTGGACTGGTCAAATGGGATAAAGCAAATTAGAATACTAATGGATTTTCCATTGTCTCTGCCTCCATTAGATTCATGATTTGTGTTGACGTGGGACTTAAACAAAAGCAAGTGTGTTAACAAGCGTTCTACGAAGAGTTTCAATCCCATCTTAAATATCTTCAGATGAGAGACGTTACAGCTGTATTTGCACATTGATTGAACAGCAAATAACTGTTGCACCCACAAGTTTTTTTCCAAAGAGTTCTGGTCTACGTGATGGATTGGAAAGGATTTTGAAAAAAGCGTACTTTTGCACTGTGTAATTAAAAGAACAAAAGGATGTGGTTTCCTGATGCCACAACGTGTTTGACCTGGCGAGCCAAGAAACATGATGTGTCTGATAATGTATGTGCTGGTGCCGATAACCTGAGAAAAGCTTGTGCCCGAGCTTTAAAATGTCAGTCTTTGTTTTCTTACAATGGTGTGAATTTTCAAACCTATTTCTTTTGTTTGTAGGTTGATTGACTCATTAAACAAGAGAAACACCACATAAATTATTTAGTTGCCATTTTAAACCAGTTGTTATGTATCATGTGTCTGTGTCTGCTGACATCTTTACTGCCTATATGTAATGCAGTAGAAGAAGTTTTTGCTGTTGTTTGGTAACATACTCATGCACTTTTGATTTAAAATTCAAGAATTTCTCGTGGCAGCTTTCAGGTTCAAGGTTGTTTACATTCACATCCAATGTAAAAAGTGTAGATACTGTAGCTAGTCATGGGCAATCCACTGTCTGGCCTAAAAACTTGCATTGCCCGTATGCTTAGGATCACTGTCTTGCTGAATTGTCCTGCAATTGTGTCTGTGAAGAGCTATGTGTCCTACACTGTTCATTCAGTATGGATGTAAGCACTCAGAAACACCCCGTTGTTGAATTTAAAGTCTCATCTGCTGGAATAGAAAGCCAAAACTACAAAAAAGTGTTAGTGTTGCTCTACTTTCAGACTTAATTGTAAATATTAGCCTTGTCAGCCCTCAGTGCATGTGAGCTCAGCTGAAACGCTTATGATTTCTATTTTCCAAGTAACTGATCTACTTCATAGGATTTAGGACATTGAGGTTTTGATTCAATGACAATATCAGTGCATTTATCTCACCTAAGCCTGGATGAAACGGCCAACAACAACACAGGACACCAATTCAGAAATAAGCTCTCTTAATCCTCTTCACTTCTGCCCCTCTGCTTTCCAAGTCTTACATGACCAGTTGAGGGTTAGGAGGAGACAGATGACTGCCCCATAGGATAGATTGGCTTCTAAGTAGAGAAAGTTTGCCACCTAATGGAAACAGTGTAGCACTGCCTTTCTAATTCACTCTCTCCCAAACAGCTTATATGTCAGTGTTCTCTCTGCCCCAATGTATCCTCTTCAATTCAGCTCTGTGTGTGATAAGTGTAATTATACAATGGAATACATTCTTGCATGGACATTAGTTTGTGATTAACTAAGTTGCGATTTGGTTAGGGGAACTATTAAATTCAATAAGTTACATGTTTTTAATTACCAATAAATTAACACTTTAAAAGATGAGTTTAATTTATACCTTTCTCTCTCGTTCTATTTTCCAGGTCCAGAATCCCCCACATTTGAGGCTTGAATAGTGCTCATCATTGTTGTACTACGATTGGTACCTGTGACCCGTAGCTTCATGGAGGGGTTTCCTGTCCATTGACCCAGCAGGCTGCCTTACTGGACCAGCAGCCATGTCCGCTTGCAGCACCTTCACCGAGCACGTGTGGAAACCAGGCGAGTGCAAGAACTGCTTCAAACCTAAGAGTCTGCACTGTCTGGCTCAGAGTGGTGAAAGGAAGCCTCCTTCTGAGCAGAGGCCTCCAACAACTCCGCAACAAAACCCACCACCTGCAGGGGCCAGGGCCAACCCTAATCTTACCAACAACTCTCAGAGGGCTGGCAGCGGGTCTTCCCGCTCAGGACACTTCCGTCCACCTGTGGCTAAAAAGCCAACTATTGCTGTTAAGCCCACTATGATGCTGCCCTGCTCCTCTATGGGACTGGATTCTGATGGTAACCTGCCACGACCACCAAATGTGATAGAACAGGGCAAAACATCAGCCTTTACGGTCTGGAATCGAAATGGACTGAATCGTAAGAGGCCTGGAGGGCCCAGTAACAACAACGAAGGAGAGGATGGCAGTGAGGAGATTGAGGGTTATGGGCAACTTAGCCCAATGACCCCGAGTGGGAATAACAACAATAGTGGACTGACAGATGTCTTAAAGGAGATTGCTGGATTAGGCCCTGGCCTGAGCCCCACACCCCTTTGTGGTTCCAAGGACTTGTTTTGGGGACGAATCAGTAGTTCATACCGACGGTCATTGGAAAGAGGCCTTCCAGCCTCAAGCTGTCTGGCTATGGGAAGCAGTAGTAGTTGTGGTGGCAGCACTGCTCAAAAACAGGTGTCGCTTAGCGATAGCAATGAAATCATTAGTACTGAGGGTGGTCGGTTTTGCTACCCAGAGTTTTCCAGTGAAGGCGAAGATGATGACGAAGAGGAAGATGAGGAAGAAGAGACTGAAAGGGATGATGATGAACATGAGAGCTGGGATGAAAGTGATGAAGAGTTGCTAGCCATGGAGATTCGAATGCGAGGCCAGCCACGATTTGCAAATTTCCGTGCTGCTACATTGTCTCCAGTGCGTTTTGCTGCAGGGAAAAAGTGGAATACTGTACCACTTCGCAACCGCTCACTACAGCGGATTTGTGCAGTGGACTATGATGATAGCTATGATGAGATTCTGAACGGATACCCCTCCATGGACTCGAATGGAGCTCTACTTCCCTATGGGAGCCATGACATGCAAGGCAGTGCTTTCCTATCAAATTCAGAGTCTACCACTTCTCCAGAATCATCGTCATCGCTACCAGAGGATTCTCGAACAACTTCTAGCAGTGGGAGCAGTGCCCCATGTGCTCTTCGAAATGGTTTGAAGTCTCCCACATCTTCTAAGGCACCTGTCGCCTGCACTTCTCCAAAAAAGGAGCCTGTCCAAAGAGCACTGAGTCCACTCAAGGTGACTGAAACACACAAGGCTGTACTGGCCATTAGATTAGAAGATCAGGATTGCAGAGAAGGCATGCCAATGCCCCAGGCTCTTCCAGGTCAACCAGTCACTATCAGTTTCAGTCCTACAGAGGAGCAAGCTAAACCATACCGTGTAGTGAATTTGGAGAAATCTCTCATCTGTAAGCCTTACACTGTTGTGGATGTGTCAGCATCCATGGCCAACAAAGACGAACAGATTCCAGACTCTTCTCCAAAACCCAAAAACCTGTCAATGCCTTCAAGCCCTACATCATTTTGTAACACTCCTTTAGGTCAGCCCCTGTCTCCATCCTCCCCTGTTTCTCCAACTATTCCTGTGATGCCAACGTCACCCACATCTATAGCTCCATCAGGTACCTCTCGAAAGAAACCAGGGAGCATACGCTACCAAGAAGTGTGGACATCAAGCACAAGTCCTCGCCAGAAAATACCTAAAGTGGATCTAGGAGTTGGAAACAATCCTGGCCCCTCCATCCCTACTCAACACTGCAGCCACAAGTCAGCTCCCACTTCTCCCATTGCTGGGCTGTCTTCCTCCCGAACTGTACCTGTGAAATCTCCCAATTTATCAGAGATCAAGTTTAACAGCTTCAATAATGCAGGCATGCCTCCTTTTCCCATTATTATTCGAGATGAGCCAGCTTATGCCCGCAGCTCAAAGAATGCTGTTAAGGTACCTATTGTTATCAATCCAAGTGCATATGACAATCTAGCTGTGTACAAGAGCTTCCTGGGACTCAGTGGGGAACTGCCACAGCCAAAGGGTGTAGGTAGTAGGGTAGCCAGCCATACTTATGAAGAGATTGGATCCTCTGAGAGTGTCCAGTCCTCCTCAACAGAGAAAACTATCTCTGGTAGAGGCACATCAGAGAGAGCCTCTTTTGAAGAGACAAAAGCTCCACCTGAAGCAGTGTCAAAAGCACCAAATTTACAACCTAGAACCACTACAGACTTGAGCACTGTGACAAGCACTGTGATGAGCTCCACAGCTGGGGCCCTCTCTCCCACTATATCAACAAATTCCCCTCCCACTCTTGCCATTACTGCAAACCTACCTAAAACCAACCCCATTGCCAATGCTGTTACACGCACTTGCAAAACAAGTGGAGAAACTCCTTGCAGTAAAGATGGTAGTACAGACTTACATTTTTCTTCGGGGACAACATTAAGCCAAAAGGAAGAGGCCAGCGTTGTGCTTTTACAGATTGTGGCCTCCATCCACCCACCCCAGTCTCCTCCAGAGTCACCTTCAGCACAAACAAAAACCCTCAATTCTGAGGAGCTGTATGCTCTCCCACCTGATGCCATGAAGGAGACCCTCACCCGACCGAAGTCCCTCTTTTCTACAACTGATGGCTGTCTTTCCAAGCCCAAGAAGGACACGCCCTCCAAAGTTTTGTCAAAATCCCAGAGTGCCTCTGCTGCTGTTCCACTATCCAGCCCCCGTTCAGAGCCCAACGCCCCCTTCCCCCCTCCTAGATCTACATCTTCCCCTTACCATGCTTCTAACATCCTCCAGAGACATTTTGGCAACTGGACCAAGAGTTCTGCCTCCAGTTCTCCGGTACGACCCAGTGAAGGTGAAGCAAGTCCAGGTGGAGAGGGGAGACGCATTTCAACAGATAGCTCTAAGCCCAAACGCTGGATCTCCTTTAAAAGCTTTTTCCGTCGGCGGAAAGATGAAGATGAACAGAGAGAAAGGGTAGAGCGAGAGAAGGAAAAAGGCAAGCTCGTTGGCCTTGATGGAACAGTCATTCACATGCTTCCACCACCACCAGTCCAACATCATCACTGGTTCACCGAGGCCAAGCCAGAGGATCCCACCCAGAAGCCAACTATCATCTTCACCTACAAACCAGAGAGTGGCAACACATCTGGTGATGGAGAAGGAGAACTACGAGTCGAGGAGTGCAGAGAAAATACACCACTGACACCTGATGAGAGCAAAGAACCTGGACCCTTGAGTCCTGGGCGAACACCTGCCTCACACTCCACTGGATGTGACCTCATCAGCAAGGATATCAGGTATTTGTCTAAGATTTTTCACTGAGATTTATTATTTAAAAAAAAAAAAACAGAAGTTGCTAAACTAAACTCCTATTGCAGAGGACTCCCACATAGCCTCAAGAATTGACAAAATTGAATAGAATTTTCACAGTGCATATGTCTCTGTGTAATTAGTCAGGGTATGTGAGGATCAAAAATGTCATCTTATCATTTGCTTGATATGCACATATGCATGAAGTAGCTGTAAGACCTGTAGGATTGTGGCCCTCAGACAGAATACAGTTATGCTGCTTTTGAACTCCTGTTGAAAGATTAACTTTAGATGAGAAGTTGTTCCACCAGAAAACAATTTAGCAGAAATGTTAAAGAGTTAAATTATGCTTTGAGCTACTGTGAATAGGTGAATATTGCTTTGACACAAAAAGGTTTTAATATGCCTTTGTCTTTAAGACCTGTAATGTAATTATTAGGAATCTGTCAAAGTTTCCACATGTTCCTCCCACATCACCTCTTGCTGATCTAATGAATTATTTCACATGCAATGCCTGTAATACCATTACCTACACGCATTCCCTTCAGAGCATGCTGCGACCCAGCTTAAAATTAAGATGCTCAACCTTTGCCTGCTGCTCCTCCAAAGCGCCAGGGGTGCTTTTCCCTCATCATACAGATCCCTCATCACAGATTCTAGAGGTGTTTGATCTTAATTTGGCATGTCTGCTCGCCCACTTTCCCAGCCGACTGCATGGACTATACAGCCTATTTGGTCTCTTCCCTAATGTTGTCTATTACCTGACCAGCAGGCTCTGTGCTCAGCCATTCTCCCTTCAGGAGGAGACCTCAGTGTGTTACAAGTTATCCAACAGCAGTAGGTTCAACCTTTATTAATCAACACTTTAGATGGCATATTCCCTTTAGCTTCTGAAATTACATCAAAGCCTCACTATCACACACGCACACTCATATTAAGCAGACTGCTCGGCACTTCAGTCACTGTATTCTTTCATTATGCATTTATTATTTGTCTTTGACCTGCCATTGCCCTTTCTGTTTCATTTCTTAGTGTAAGTTTCCTGCAGTGTGAGTAATGGTACCAGATAAAGATAACCCAGATACATTGTGCATTCTGTTCTAAATTATAAGCTTGTTTGTGTGCCCAGAGATAGTCAAAGATGGTACTTAGTCAAATGGATGCTGCCGTGGCCAGACATTAACTCATTCATCAGGGAAGCTGTATACTGAAAGCAATGCTAATAATGTAAAGTACTCATCACTAATCATTTTCAAGTTGGATAATATACTCTGAAAACATTCCAAATCCATTTTGTTTTCAGCATTGTTTTATCTATAAAAACTTGCAGTTTGTTGATAGCAGGAAAATAGATTTGAATTAAGCACATTATTTGATCTACAATGAGTTAAGTTCAGTGGGGTAAAAAACATCTACCTTTGTACTTGATTTAGGAAAACTCACCCCATCCCAAGTTCTACAAAAGGTGATTCAATAATGAATCATCCTGGTGTACCTGGCACAATCAGGGTAGTCATTTCTCAATATGTCATGCATTTCTCAGTTAAAAAGGCTCATACTAATTTATTTTGTATGAGTGTACATATAATTAAGCACAGAAAACTGGCCCAGACACTGTACAGCATCTAGACTTGACTTGATGTATTTTCGGGGTTGTATCGAGAAATTGTCATTTAGAATCTTGATGTCTTTCAGAAAATTCATCCCACAGCACCCACATGATTAGAAAGAAAAACACTGGTATTTTAACTTGGCAGACGCCACACCTGTATAGGTTTGGATCGAACTTGTTCAGATGTTTTTGTTCATCTGCTCACCTGATTTGTCACATTTTGACTTCCACAGTCCATATGTGTTTCTTCTCCTCTCTTAGTATCCCTACCATCTTCATATTATCTATGTCTTCTTGGTTGTTTTAAAGGTACCAGGCTTTCCACCATCACTTTTCTGGTTCATGTAATTTTTGCTCCTCGTCCTTCCCTTCCTTCCACATTTTCCCCCTTTGAGCCTGAAGCACTGCGAATTCTTGGATATTTCTCTCCTCCTATCCTGTCATGAGCATGGCCCCATTCTGTCTTTTCCCTGCTTTTTCTTTCCTTCTCAAGCTTCAGCTCTAGTCATCTTTTCTTTATTCCAGAAGTTCCTGTCTCTTCTCTCACTTTATAGCAAGTGATAGAAGAATCCAGCATGTGCTTGGTTTTCTGTTGATATGGGTAATGCTGTGTTTAAGTTGGGTATACTGCGTGATGCTGTACTGTATGTTCCAGGGAGTGCCAAGTACATTACCCAAATTTGGTAATGTCAAAATCTACAAGTTATTAGTCAGAGCAAAGTTTTTGTTGTCACTCACTTCACACAGAGGATGAATTGATTACTCAGATGAAGAAACGTGAAGGGTTTTTTTTGTTTGTTTTCGCCTGCATCCTCAAAACTGAGATGATAATGTTGAGTAAAATAACTCCCTGGCCAATTTTATGTCAGCAGTTAAAATGAATTCATGCAACGTTTCTCATACTAAATGTTTCTCCTGTTTATGTTGAGAAACAAATATTACATAAACACCTGTGTCTGCATTAATATATTGAACAGCATTAATTCACTTACATTTGTTGCCATACATATAGTTTTACTTTCCTCCTAGCATTCTCAATCATTCATTAATCTGTCGCTACAATTAGTTTTCGCTCTCTTGTACCAGATACATTTCTTACTGTCTCACCACAAACACAAGTTGATATGGAATTGTAATTTAAGCAGACCAGATTTGATACATCACACGTTGACACTGTCAAACATCTCACCTTTGGCCTAGCCTGCCTTATTTTCTTTTACAGACTGTGAACTTGTCAATTAGTAACTTTTACAATCACTGTATTGGTAGTAGATTGGTCCACTGTCTATTTGATGTCTCGGGTATTGGCACATGGTTTCTGAGTTGACCCAAAAACATGGAATGGTTAAACCTCTCCCTTGGTGCCTAAGCTTCCTTTGGTGGTGTGGAAGATGTGAAAAAGTCTTCTGCAAGAATGCACTCGTGGAATGTGATTAATGTTTCACAGTGCTTTAGTAACAGACTTTAAAGGGATAGAAATTGTTCTAAAACATTTAGTCAGATTGTTAAGAACTGTGAGGTCCCTCCAGCTTTTAAGATGATTTTATGCATTTGCTTTCTTTTTTTTCTCAAATCAGTGCTTCTGCAAAATACTGGGCCTTTAAAGCCTTTCAGAAAAATTAGATTTTGTGCAACCAAAGTATTTTCTCAAATGTACTATTTAATATTTAACAAATCCTTGCTGTTAAAATGTGTCTTCATAAAACATTTTTAGTCCCACTGGCTCGCACTAAGTACTATTGCTGACAAAGGGTAATATTGTCTGTCTCCATATGAAATAAAATAGCTTTGGTGCAAAAGTGTTACTCCAGTAAGTGAAAGAATTTGTCTCTGGGTAAACAGATCACCACACATGGTCATTCTACAGATCTTTTGTTTTGATTGGCAAATGAGGGGTTAACCCTGCAGGGTTTTTCTGACTGGAAGTCGTTTTATTGGCTGACATGGGCGTGCTCTTCAGCGCTGGCAAACACACGTTACCTTAGACAGGTAAGAACATTCAAAGAGGCTGAACCAGAGGACGACAAGGAAAGAGCTTATGTAGGAAAAGACTTTTTGATCCTTCACAACTAGCCAACCTGCAATTACCGCTCTACCTAGAATGTGAATTCAGCTTTGCCTTGTGTTCAAGTTTCCAGATGGGAAGCTGTGTGAGCCAGTACAGCGGGTAAGAACTGAAACCCTTTTATTTCATTTGCTTCTGTAAATACCTGTGACCATCCAGGCCATTTGAAGTCATACTGACTTAGTATGGAGGAGGGATTTTTGACATGAAATGATTTGTGTTTTGGATCAGAGATTGTTCATTTCTCGCCGCAGAGATCTGAGAAACAGTGAAATGCAGCTTCATGCTGCATTGGGGCAGCTTCATGCCGTCTGAACAAGTCAGGTCCTGACATTGAATCATGTAGCTGCCTTAAAGGTATTTATTGTGTCAAGGGCCTGTGAAGGTGTGTATCCACACTGCATGTTTTGTCCATATAGGATTATGTGCTGGAGATAGGCTTCTTTGTGATTTAGTGGGTAGTTATGTAGATGACTGCCAATTAATACTTTGTTTTTTTGTATGATTAATGTTAGTTGTACACTTGTGTAAGATACAAAACAGTGTGTCTGGTTAGTTCAAACCAGAACAACCTATTCGTATAGACGGAACAAGGAAGAATTAAAGAGGAAACGGAGTCAGGCCACCAGCAGATATTTTTTTGTGCTTTTTTTTTAATGCATATGATAATAACACACTGTGCTATATGCTGTCTGTAATTGTACTCTGTCTTTATGCCTCCATCCTTTCACAGCTTACTTAATCTTTGTTTTCTAGTTGGCTCACAGCACTGTGATGGGCGTTTTATATCAACTATACTTTTGGCAAGCAGACAAGTGCTAAAGTAATGCACTCTGACAACTCAGAGGCTATTGATCAGCTCTCTTAAAAAGAGACACAGTGGCCTTATGGTCTACCGAGACAGATCATAAACATGTCAGATCTGATGCTCTCCTCAGACACAGTGCCCCAAGGTAGAGAGAGAGACACATGAGCAGCTGGGTGTTTTCTTCAAGTGCTCAGTTTTCTGTTGCGTCATGGCCAAATTGCAAAATATTTAAATAACACTTCCTGTTTCTTTTAAATGTTCATTTTTAATGAATTAAAATTAAATTAAATGATTAAAATCCTTCTTTCCAAAATGCCAGGGTCATAGCAGTTGTACAGAATATTTTCAGATAAGCTTCCATTGTATTTGGATCTGTATTCCAGGTAGAATCCTAATTCCTAAAGTACTGGGAAGCTTTGTAAAGCTTAGATCAAATAGAATGTGATAATTTGCTAATCCTTTATGACATATACTCAATCACAACAGTATATAAAACAATAAACAATACAACAAATCGATATATTTCACAATATATCAACTTTATTATTTTTTTTGTAAATGTCTGCATATTCTGAATTTAATGCCAGCAACACATTTCAAACAAGTTGGGACAGGAGCAACAAAAGACGGAGAAAGTTGTGGAATGCTTCAAAAAACACCTGTTTGGAACATTCCACAGGTAAACAAGTTCAATGGTAACAGGTGATAGTATCATGATTGGGTATGAAAGGAGCATCCTGGAAAGGCTCAGTCGCTCACAAGCGAGGATGGAGCGAGGTTCACCACTTTGTGAACACATGATTGGATAAAGGATGTGACATGGGCTCAGGAACACTTTGTAAAACTGTTAACACAGTTTGTTTGCAAACGATTTCATTCTGTTTTAATTTATGTTTTACAGAGCGTCCCAACTTTTTTGGAATGTGTATTGTATAACAGCATCAGTTTCAGTTTCAAAAATTACTTAGAAAATGATAGTCACCCTTTAAGTGAAACCTAAAAAATATCTTGGCCCTGATGTATCGTTGTAGTCACAAACCTGTTTGTACTGTTGATGATGATTACCTTTTCTAGAAACAAAGGGTGGGATTGTTGTACCTTTTTCTCTGTTTGACGGTACTTTTAGGTACACATTTCTGTGAATTTTAAACTTGATTCAATATTTCTTTCTGCAACACACATCTTCAGCAACACACACAAGTGCATGAAATGATTATCTAGACAGTGTCTCTTTATGTAACTATAATCAAGGCACACAGGAAGGCTTTAGCACTTGATTTTACACTCTTTATAACTGGCTGTGAATAACTGGCCAGCTTGATACTGGTAAAAGAATTTCTAAATTTTCCTTGTGGGCTAGATGCAGTAAAAAAGTGCCAGAAGCCTCAAACATTTCAATTAAGCATAGCCCAGTTTGACCTCTATTGTCTCTTGCGCTTAATTTTTCTTGACAGGGACTTTTTCCTGTGATATATAAATCATTCGTCATATAACCAACATGTGTAATCACAGTTACAGTCAAAGGAAATGACACATCTGATTAAGGCTAATACAAACATTACTGCCAACCTGCCCCACCCATGACAACACCTCTGGCTATGAAAACAGCTCTGAGAATTTTTTTTGACCTTTTTACTTTGAGCTCATTTTAAATACTTCATTATTCAGCAGAAGGATAGGAAAAATTAATGTATAAAGGCGTTTCAAACTCAAAATGGCAGTGTCAGAACAGTAAAACAATGTGCCACAAAAACAGCATCTGAAACTTAGAACAGATGGCAGAGCCAGCCACTTGTGTAAGAGCTCAGTAGCCAATATTTTCTGTATTACAATGGGGTTAAAACCTACTGTAGTTTAGAATGTCGTGCAACCAGGGTGGTCACAACCCAGGTGGCCTGAGGCTATAATGCCTCACACAGGTCACATTGAAAGACCGCGACTGAACTGTTATCAGATCAGAGGGCAGTAACTGAGTCTCTTTGAGTATCTTATTTACCATGATCAGAGGGGCAGACTGTTCCCAGATGGCTCTCGATGAAACACCAGCTGTTTAAGTTTGTTTTTTTAGGGTTTTTTTTTTTTTTAACAGCGTAGAGCAGCCAGACACTGTTACCCAGGTGACTGTGGAAAAATCAGGTTATGACATGATGTTGTAATTGACTTTAATTAAAATGAAAGGCTTTGTTGAGCAGAATGCTCATTTCAGCCTGATGCAAACAGCTGTTACATATAAGTTTCCATTCTGCAGTGCAAATTGTCAACATTATTTTATCTTTAGTGTTAACCGTTTGTAACTTTATTGCATCTACTGCATCATTTTACCTATTAGATCCAGGTACGCTCATCCTCTGTGACGATAATCTCTGATCATTCATTTGTGATGATGGACTGTATAACAATTTGACGCAATGCGGTTGGTTACTTAGCAGCTGTTCAGCAGCTCAGTTTGTTTTAAATGCAGAAGAAGAAACTTTCATAATAATCTTATCACACACATAATCTGTCCGAAGCGTGTTTATGTATTTACAGGCATATAAGGAACTGATCAGTAGTGTAGAAAATTAAACCCACTCGTTGCTATGTTTAAATGTGTTTTATTATTTTCTTTTAGAAGAAAGACATTTTGGACCATATTTAACAGACAAGATTCTTCATTTGAAAGTGGCGTTAGTGTCAGTTATTTATTCAAGAAAGGGTTGTACTTGGGTTGTATGTAAGATGTGTTTAGCCTTCGCTGATACATGTTCAGACTATGATAAAAAGGACCTGTTTGTACCCTTTGGACTTTTCTCCTATAAAAACAAAAGGTCTGTTTACATTCAGTTTTACTCACCAAACCTTATTGTTAGTTTCCTTGAGGTCTAACAAACCTGTTGAATCAGTGTCTTTCCTCACAAAACATTTGCAAAGCCAAATATTTTAAAGCATGCGTAGTTTACAGTCATGTTTGACTGCTAACAGTGCAAGTTACTCGCTAACTTCTCCCTGTAGAGTAGTGAAACCATTGGCAGGAATGTATATTACGTCACCTGTGTGCATTTGCATATGTATTCCCGTGCACACAATGGACACACACTGTAAAATACTGCTCCATAGCACTACTAGTGGTCAAACACCGACAAGATTCATTCATTTATTTATTTATTTTACAGTGCAATAATATAGTGATGCACACAGGGCCCATGGGTTATTGTGCCCATGCCACTTCCCTAAGAAAGACACATATGTGGCAGATCGCCTGTACAACTTCCATCTCTGGCAGCAACGAGCTACAGTATATGACAAGTCTTTTCATAACACCCCCAGGGCTTTCACACTGCGATTGGAGTCACTGTGCAATCTCAACTCTCCAGTGATAACACACCCTGAGAAACTGTAAGATATGACCCAGATTTCCGCTGTCAGTGCTTCATGAAGTATATGGCATCCTGTTGTAATAGGAAACATTATGTATTCATCTGATGTAAGTCATTCTGAACAGCGGCATTACAGCAGAGACATAAAACCCAACAAGTCATAAAGGGGACAGGCGTAGTGGTTCATAATGCCACACGCCATAATGCTCACATACATTTCTTGAGGCGATAATTTGCATCAATGTCATCTCAAGTTGAAATATGTCTGTCAGCAGAGAAGGAGATTGTGATTTTGTTTCTGATTTGTTTTTAATCCTTTTGGTCTCTCTTGCTAAGCCTCAGTATTCAGTATTGTTCAGAACAGGCACAGGGCCTCAGTACACTCCTAAAGCTTTGCTAAATTTCTGATTTTAAAAAGGGAAAGCTAACATTCACATGCAAGTCTGTCACCTTACAATTACATCTTTTGATCAAACTGCCGTGGCAGATTTAGATGAAATTCCTCTCACCTCTTTTAACACCTCTAATCATACTACTCGACCTACTGTGACAAAAGGATCTTCAAAACATGTTATCACAACCCATTTTGACCTGCTTTGCCTTGTTCTTCCACGTTCCCTCAGGCAACATATGTTTAGTTGCATATAAAACACACAAGGCTTCAATTGCCCCTCACTTACAGCTGTGCTGACTCTAATTCATCACTTGCTGAGAAGAAAGAAGTGAGCAGATGAGGCGTTGATTTGAGAGACTGAAAACACTGACCAGATCAAAAAATTGTTATGTGTGTTTTCTTCATATCCTCTGATGTTAGATACAATTTTCTGTCATAGACAAAATGAAGGATGACAGATTGAAGCCCTTATCAATAGCGGCTTGTTTATCATCCACAAACACCACTGTCTCCACAATGGAGCCTGATAATATCATCATGTTCTGTTCTGATTTGGTTTGCAGATATTTTCATGCAGAATTGAACCTTATCATCACAGAATAATGAAAAATCTCAAAGCAGTGGGGAAAAATATAGAATACAAATAAAGTAAAAAACGAATTTAATGAGACTACAAATGGAGCAAGCATTCTACATTTTCAGAGCTAATCGAGGCATGCCTCTCTCTGTCATGTGCAGCCAGGTACCAGTCAGTGCCAGCAATGCCAGGGATCGGGAGCTGCCCGGTGCCGCCTCCTTGCCTGCCAAAGTGAATCTGGGGCTGGTGCTCGGGGAGAGCGAGGAGGGCCATGCCAACCAGGTTGCCACACCAGCCTCAGCCAGCGAGGGCAGCGCCAGCCTCGGAGAGCCAGAGGAGGACGGGAATCAATCCCATCACTCCCACTCTACCGCCTCCAGCCAATGCAGTGCCACCTACAGCAACCTGGGTAAGAACGACACATGTAGGTGCCTTGTGTATCCGTGTATATTCGTGCTGTCATGACTGACACAAAGCATAAAACTTACTTTAAACAGTATTTAGCTGTGATGTGTAGGTAAGTGGGTGTACAATGCAAGCTCTTATTGTCCACATGAGCATGTTTCTTCTTTATAGGATTGATTTTCTGCAAATCGTTTCACCACATGACACTTTCACTTTTCTTAAACTCCTCAGCATCTCATAGACACATAAGGTACCCTTTAGCATCTGTATATGACGCACCAGGCTTTCAACTAAATCCTCTGTAAACCCATCCACAGCATTATTAGACACTCAGAGCAAGTCTGCAAATGGAGGAGGGGTGGATAGATGGGTCAAACGAACACATGACTTTCACCCAGGTGACCGGGGCTCGTGTCCAGTGAAAAACCAAAAGAGTTTTTTCTAAACTTAACCAAGTAGTTTGAGGCCCAGCTTAACTAAATTGCAACCGTTTCATAATATTAACCAAGTGTTAGAAAGACTTTCTGGCAGGAAGGCTTTGTGTGTTTCTGGTGTGAGAACGTGTTGGACAGCCAGAGTACTTGCTTTGAATGTCTGATATTGCCGTGGATGGGTTTGTATCGGAGTTAGTTGAAAGCCAGGGGCATGTGATGAAGTGTCGCTATTTGACGTTCTGGGAATGAGAGCGGGTTGGCACATCTCCACGTGTGACAAGTCATAATTTATTCCCTGCTAAAACAGCTGGAGCTCAAGATCTTGGTACATTTTGTCACCCACAGCCTGCAACTTTGAACTTAGAATAACTTGAATTATGTTGGAGGTGGGAATCTTTCCTCTGATGTTACTTCTCCGATTCTCATCAGGAGAACATCATTTATTTAACATGAAGAAATGTGCAGAGTGGATCACTCACTCAGATAAATCAACAGATTAATCTTGTGTTGTCATCTAAATCATATTGTTTATTCTTCTCTGTGTCATTGCCTCGGTCCCCTGCTCTTGTTGGATTTATAAAAACCATGTTTGATATGACTGATGAATTTGGAGTAGGACTGCACTAATAACCACTTTACAACAACAGCTAATGCACGACTGACTGCAGGACTGCTATTTATGTCATAAAAGCTTTTATCCTCATATCTGAAACTAATAATCATGCTGTCTTTGCACTCTGAATTCATAATTGCCTGTTCTGATGCTGCAGCGTTGAAGTCCAGTTTGAAAAAGTCATGAAAGTCATTGGCTCCTCCACAGCCTGAATAACTGAATCCACCGCTTGTAGTACACAAATCTAATCCTTTCTAGCAAATAGAAAACACTTTAATTCGGGGAAAAAAAAGATTGTGTTGATTGGTTGTGTAACCTGAGCTCAGTCAGAAGAGAGGCTAAGTCAGGAAATAGAAACAGACAAAGCTGTAATTGTGTGTTTCTGGTTTTATCTATCTTTATCTAATTTAGATTTTTGTCTCGGTAGAGAAAATATCTGTTTTAAATGACAAATAGGCCCCAACCCCCCCCCCCCCCCCCCCGGTTTATAATACTACTGCAGACTGAAACATTCTGTTCCTCTAATACTACGATAACGAAGCTCCTCTATCACGTTCCTCATTTTTGAGCTTGTTTGTGACTAGTTGACAGTGGGCATTTCATCATTAGACAGTGTGGTGGCGGTGGAACGAAGAGACCGTCAAGACCGGACTTGCAGCAACGAGAGGAGGAAGAGAGCGGCAGGCACAGCTGTCAAACATAGCTGTGCACTGAAAACGTTGCGCTCTCTGTGTGTGGGAACGGATCTCGCTGTGATCAAGCGGTGTGCGAAACGAAAAGAAATAGAAACATGAAGTGGTGGTGTGGAGAGTGTGGGTTTGTGGAGCATCGGCACTGCTGAGGGGCTTCACTGCGTCTTTACACATGTGCTTGTGCGGTTGTGAGGTTTAAAAGGAGTGTGGGTTTTACTGGATTCATTAGAGACACAGTGTTTGTTTGTGTTTGTGTGTCATTGTTGCACTAATTAGACTTTTTTGACAAGGGCATGTATAAACTGCTCCTCCGCTGTGTGTGTGTGTGTGTGTGTGTGTGTGTGTGTGTGTGTGTGTGTGTGTGTGTGTGTGTGTGTGTGTGTGTGTGTGTGTGTGTGTGTGTGTGTGTGTGAAGCTCAGAATGCACACCAGCTCTGTGGATTGATATATTGTGAATGTGTTAAAAGCTCCCTGGATGACGCATGATGAGCTGCCTGCAGCCTGATTTTCCTCTTCTACATGCTGCTAATAACGAACACGGCAGGAGTGTGTGTTTGCCTTCAAACATAGTATCGTACAGCACATCATTTTTGTTTGGGAGGATGTGTGTGGCCTTCCAGATTAATCCCGTAGCCACTGAGTGTGACGTCTCCTCTTCTATCATTTCTACTTTACTTGTCAGAATTGCGGAAATAGATCTGGTTTTCCTCCGCACTCTCTGATGTCCACTTTCGGCTCCAGTACTACTCTCTGTTCACATGTTTTAGTGGAGAATCGCTTTCACCTTAACAAGCGCACGCATCTCTCTCTCTCTCTCTCTCTCTCTCTCTCTCTCTCTCTTTCTTACTAGCTATATATGCAGTATACACACACTTGTGTTTTAATCAGAGCATCAGGCAGTAGGAGGCAGAGCGCTCGCTGTCTCAGTCAGTGAGAAATCTCCGGTATTGGTGGGAGCGTTGAGCCTGCCTGCTGGCACCAGTGGCTCCGCACAGACTCGCAGGGATGGAAGCAGAGAAAAGCGTCTCACTGTGCCTCCTCCTGCTTAGCTCCTGCACAGCGTTTACCTAAAAACTTTAAGGCATTAGTGGAATTGAGGTAGGCTTGTTTTTCTTGTTTTTCGCCCTCATCTCTCACTATAGTCTCTCTCATCACCTGTTTATCTCCCTGTTATCAGGTCTCTCCTGCTCACCACTTCGCCTCTTTGTGTTTTTCTTTCGCTGTCATTGCCCTCACTTTTACCACCTCTAGCCACCCACTCCGCTGCTCTCGCTTCATTCCTCCCCTCTGTTCCTCTTTCTTCTACCCACCTCCTCCGTCGACTCCTCTTGTTACATTGTCAGTTTTGCTGCAGCTCAGTGGCTGAACAGTAATCACTCGGCTACGGCAACAAGTGCCTTCATCCCCTTACAAACAAATGTTAGAGAATACTGTTGTGTAAAACAGTGAATGGAATACTTTAAAATGACGTTTTATATTTATATTTTATACGGTATATTAATGTAGAAGTATACTTAAAAAGAAAGGAGATCAGTAATCCAACCCAGCTAGTGTTTGGTAAAAACATTTTTTACTGCAACTGCCTCAATAACTTCTTATGTGTACGTGCTTGTTTGATTTTTGATGATGATATGACAATTTGCAAGTATTGAAACTTAGATTTGGACCAAGAAAGTAGAAGGAGGAGGCAAAATAGCTGTTTCAGACACATCAAATTCAGTGATTTCATTTAGCTTTTTAATCCTGATTCTCTACTGTTTCCTGACGACGGTCAAAAGATGTTTAGAAAACAAGAAAATAACTTTCCATTAATGGTTTGTCAGTCAGTTTCAATTACTGTGCTCCACTTTTTCAAAAACCCTTTTATAAAACACTTGTTTTGTGGATTTCATTTCGATGTTTAGCTTTTACCGTGCATCTGTCACACCGTCATCTGTTACGCTGTTTAATTAAATTGTCAAGACAGAATTGCCAGGCATGGATAAGGTTGCAGGTTTCCAAATATGATCCTGTGCCTTCACAGTAAGAATACAGCTTTTTGTGTAGTTGTTGTTTCATCAGCTTTTAGAAATGACACTAAATAAATGACACTGAAAAGTTTTCTAAAAAAAAAAGAAATAAAGATGTTATTTTGTGTTATTTTTTACAAAAGTACTCTGAAGCTATTATTTATCAGACAAGAGAAGACAGTCAAAGTCAGCTTGGACATTTTTTCACTATTTTGATGCATCACAGACTAATAGATTAATAGATCAATCAAATATAAACTAGCAAATTAATCAACATTGTAAATTCTAATTAGCTGCAACCCTAATCTCATTATGTTGTTTGTTGTAAAGCCATATGGGCTTTTTAATCCTTTAATGGAGGCTGTTGTATCATCACATTTATCTGTGTATTGTAAAGTTAAAAAGTATATTATTCATTTTGAAATGACAATCACAGACTTAGTCAGTCTTATGTAATTTAGTTAAGTCACCGCCACATTGCTGCAATAGAAGATCCCAACGACTGGTCGTGGGAGACGGTTGTTTTCTTGGATGGATTACTGCAGATTGGTGGAGGAACACATTAAATACGCCCTTTCCAGGGAGGATTAACAAGACTCATTTACTTTATCCTGACTGCTCTTTCTTAAGGCTTCTTCTGCTTTCCTAAGATGATGGCAGCGTGACGCACATGTGAGGAGTTTCTGACCCTCTAACAAGAATTTGCAATCAGCACCATTTGTACTGAACAAAGACAAATCGTTTGTTCAAGCAGATTCTTTTACCGTTGGGATGGGAAAAGCCATTTGGCAAAAGATGTGACTTTGAAAGACATCATCTTATAACGCTCAGCAGCCTCTCGTCCTGATCTTCCAGGAAATTGGGGTGTTCCCTGGTGAGTTGAAAGCTGCGCAGTAGGGTTGTCTGTGACCTTGTCCGTCCTCTCAATTTAAACTGCCTGGCTATTTCATGCACGAAGCACGACTCCTTTGTTCTTTTCATCTTATCAGACACGTGTCTCTGACCTATCCGCCTCTGTGGTCCTCAACTCCAGAGAGCATCGAGGGAGTCCAATCAACCCCTCACCCCTCCAGTTCCCTCCCACCACCATCCCAGAAAAATAAGGTCACTTCAAGCCACTGATAAATGTGCTCTCCATGCTGCCTCTTTAAGCCTCACTGCAGAGCACGACTGCAGATTGAGTCGGGCAGCTGGATGGCTGGAGGGACAACTTGTGCCCAGCTGTCCTGCTCTCTGGCTTGAATTCTCCTCAGGGCCACCGCTTCCCTCACGTGCCACAGCACACAACCTCGTGTCGGCCTCTCTGCTTCACGAGCCGGCCAGTAGACGGCTGGAGACGTCATGTGGGAGAAACAAGAAGCTCTGGGGATGATGGTGGTCAAAGACTGTGAAATAGTTTATATTTCAGGACTCATTTTTATAATTTTCAGCTGTCAGGAATTCCGATCACTAAATCACATTTGATATGTTTGTTGTTGTGTTATATCTTATTTATATCCCTTTAATCAGAGAGTTAGAACCAGTCTTCATGGCTAAAATCACTAAAAGGACCTTTCAAGTCCTGAATCATTTACCTTTCTTGGCCGACATTTGTACAGTGAAGGATTGTCTGCCCAAAACTGTCATCCAACCGCCAGCAAGTGGCTAACCCTTAGAGAGATGAACTAAGCTGGCCGAGGGGGGACTTTGTTTTTATACAGTTTTATGGACTGTTAGTTTTATCTATATCAATGCAACATAATTTATAAAATGATTATGCTTGGAGACCATGTAAAATGAAGTAACTAATGAAGTCTCTATTGGAGTCACTGTAGCTGTAAAATAAATGTTGTGGACTAAAACCTACAATCCCTCTCAAATGTAGTGGAGTAGAATTCTAGTAGCATAAAATAGAAAAACTGAAGCAGTCTTTGATGCTTGACACTGACGTGTATTTCATTCTGCTCTCCACACACTTCTGTGTTGTTCAGTGGTGTAAGCACTTTCATTGATGCTACACATGTTGTTATCTTTCTTTTCCTCCAGGTCAATCCAGAGCCAACATGATCCCACTGAAACAGCCACGCAACATCAAAGCATCCAACGATACCTTGGCCTCCATCGACCTGGACAGCCTCGCTGACCAGCCAGCTGCTAAAGCCACACCGCCACCACTGCCTAAGAAGGCTGTACCTCGCTCCAGCACTGAACCCAACCTCGGAGGCAAAGAGCCAGCCCAGGGAGCCCTGAGACCTCGAGCTGAGGCTAAACCTGGGGGCACGAACCTGAGTGTAGCCAACCCTCTCTACGACCTGGACTCCACGTGGGAGACAGCTAGTCAGAGCTCCTCTCTCAGCTCAGAGCCTCATCGAGCCCACGACCACGAGAGCGGCGACTCCCTGGAGAGGCCATCTGCTGCCACGGCTGCCAACAAGGGCCGCCCGACTAACAGCATGTCCTCCCTGGTTCTCCAGCCTGCATCTGCTGCACCCAGTGCCACCACTGGCAGAGAGAGGAGGGTCTACCCGAGTACAGAGTCTTTAGCTGGAAGGGGTCGGACAGCAGGTCGAGGTGCTGCTGCTGGAAGCTCCAAACCCCAGAGACCTGCTCTTTATAGGGGGCTAGACAGCTGGGATGAGGTGGTGGGAAGGATCCGAGGGCTCCACACAGACACGCTGCGGAAGCTGGCGACAAAGTGTGAGGACCGTTTCATGGCTGGTCAGAAGGATCACTTGAGATTTGGCACTGACAGCTGGTCCCACTTCAGGCTCACCACTGGGAAACCCTGCTGTGAGGCGGGGGATGCCGTATACTACACTGCCTCCTACGCCAAGGACCCACTGGTCAACTACGCCATCAAGGTGAGATGTGTGATTCTGTTTATAGATCAGTTTATTCTGCCTAGTTTGTTATGCAGAAAGCAAAACTTGCTGCCTCTAGTTTGAAGTCCATAAAATTTGCTAAGTTTAACTGCACAAGTTTAATTTAATAAACATAACATGCTGCATTTTTGCAGTCTGGAAAATGTTAATGATTAGTTTTTTTTAATTTAGGTGAAATACATTTAGTGGTCTTTGCTCTAGCTGCACCGATACACTAATAAATCAATCATCAATCATCAATTGGCAGAAAATATTACCAGTCCAGCAGTAGATGAAGTAGCTATTTCTATGATCTATTTATCATTTCAGATATTTTTGAAGCAAAAATGTTAAACTCTTGTTGCAGCTTCTCTAATGTGGCGATCTGCTGCTTTTCTTTGTTTTATGACATATTATGACATTTCATAAACAAATCATTAATCCAGGAAATAATTAATAGATTAATTAATAATGATTTTATCCCTTGAATTGGTACTGAGCAAACCTAATTGGGTTCTAATAATATCTCAGTTTAGTGCTGTTTATGTTAAGTAACTATATGCTGTGCACTGTATCGAATTACATGCAAGATTTGAAATACTCAGTGTATGAACCTGAAACATATACTAACTTAAGCTCGTTTGTCCCACTTTCGAATCAAAGTATTCAAGTTTTCAGTTCGCACAGTGCGCTTTTACCAAATGCAGCTTATTTTCAGCATCTTATTAGTTTGAATTCATTAGTGTTTTTGAGTCCATGCTTTGCACTCTCCTTGCATCGAGATGGATTTTAAATACATCTGGAGTCTCGGGCTTGCTGTCCCTGTCGTAGATTTATTAAATCCTCGGGACTTGTTTTTGTGTTGAGGAATCTCCTCCCTCTACCACAGCCGAGGTGGAGGAAGGTGTTTGTACTGAAATATTGGCACCTGAACTTTGAGCCTCTAGGGCACGGCCTTGTGTAATAAAACCTGTGTGTGCATGCATTAGTGTTTATATATCTATATATATGTGTTTGTGTGTGTGTGTGTGTGTGTGTGTGTGTGTGTGTGTGAGAGAGAGAGAGAGGGGGGTAAGGGTAGAGGGTAGAGCTTGAAACTCTGGAAGAGTTCTGAAGCTAAATACAAAGCAGATATGGATGAAGGTTGCATTATTCACAGGATATGAAACTCTCTGCTCTCCACAGCACTTCAAAGCTTTGCCTTCATATTAGCAGCAGGCTCAAGAGAAAGTCTTTTTTTTATGATACTCATCCATAAATAAGGCAACCAGGAGCAGAAGAAGCAGCAGAACACAAACAGGCCCAATTAAACTTTCCCCAGTTCTCCATTTTAATGTGGCCCAGTTGTGCTCCTGCCTTCCGTAACCCCGTAAGTGTAGTTGATTCTCCTGAAAATAAGATTTTACATGCTGTGATATTTTTAATGCAGTGCTAATTATTCATAATGCACCTTGAGCGTGTCTGTGTGAATACTGGACTGTGAGGAATTCAGAGTCAGTGCGCCTTACAGCTTTAAACTGCCTCTGAAATGTCATTAAGGCATTAAGGAAATGAGGGGACAATAATTGATTGCCTGTTAACTTGGAACTTTGTGAACCAGCAGCCCTGCTTACGAAATATGGCATCTAAACAGTGAAACTCTACAAAAGTGTCCTCAAACAAAGATCAGTCAGCAGCTGCAGCGTCTAAGCCAACATGTCAAAACGAGTGAATCCAGTGAACATGCACATTCCTTCAGCGTGACACAGTGTGTTGTGTGGGAAAGGAACCCACTCCTACAGGTCTTCATCCCAAATCACAATCTAATGAACTGTGCATGAATTATGCCGAACACCACCGAATCTAATAGAAGTCATAAAGTGAATTGATTGAGGTAGTAGCAGTAACACACGCACACACACATAACACACAAGTTTTATTTCAGACATGCTTATGTAACCAAAGACTGGGGTCAAAAAGACAAGTTTTTCACAGGTTTATAGAGTAGTAATCGTAAGGATAGTGGTTTGATTCCTGGCTCACAGTATGAGGTTATGTAGGGGACAGAAGCAAAAAAGCTTGGAAATTAGTTTGGACAAAATGTTTTGTCCATTGTAAGAATTTTAAAATATAACGTTGCTATCATAAATATATTCTAATGCATATCATGATAGCGATCTGATAGAGTTATAGCACTCAACTCTTGATTGATGGTTATTTTACATTGACTTATGTATGATTTATCCAAATCATTAATCCAAGGTTTGTAGGAAAAGCAGGAAACTTCTTTTTTTTTTTGGTTTGTTTTTGCATGAGACATGCAGTGCTAAAGAGTCAACGTTTCATTTTCAATTTCCATCTTATAGCAAGCTTTAAACCTGCTGTGTCAAGAAATGTACTTTGTTTGTCTCCACAGATTCTTTCTCTGAATCCAAACATCATTTTCAACCCTTTTTTAGTCTCTGAAATATTTACTAATGTTGGTGGTGTCAGCAAAACTATCAGTAAAACAGACCCTCTCCGTAGGATAACTCACACCAATAGTTAAGCCGTACTTTTAGCCAAAAATATCTCAGCAACTTGTCGTGACTTCTTTGTCTTTGTGGGTATTTTAGTGAATGCTGTGACATCGGCAGAGACCGATCGTATCGACCCGTCTTCTCTGTGCTGTGATCAAAGTGTTGAGAGACGGGGAGCTGCAGAGGCTGTCACTGTGGTTTAACAGAGAGAGTCGCGCTCTCACTGATGTCTGTGGAAACCTGGAGTCTTGCCCTCTGCTTCTCACCACTCTATATATCATTAAAGGCATGAGCTGCAATGTTCTGGAGAAACAGAGCGTTACAGAGAGTTTTGAAACAGAAAACACCTTTGATCTTTGAATTCTTCTGTGTATTCTCTGGTAAAACAGTGCATTTTGCTCCTGATGTTGCTGAAGGTTTGCTGTTTGTTTAAAACAGGCGTGTCAAACTGATTCCATAAAGGGACGTGTGGCTGCAGGTTTTCGTTCCAACCAAGGAGGAGCACACCAGGCTGGAATCAATTAATCAGCTGGTCTCAGTCTTCAGCTGATAACTAAGTGATCCCTTGATGTTGATTGGTTGGCTTGGTGTGCTCTTCCTGGTTGGAACAAAAACCTGCAGCCACACGGCCCTTTATGGAATCAGTTTGAAATGCCTGGTTTAAAACCTCTCGTGGCAGTAAAAAGACTATTTCCGTTGTTGGTCTGAATTTGTTTTATTTCGTTCAAATCAATGGCAGTCTTTTAATATCAAGCAATGAGGGGTTTATAGGAATTGCAGAAGTCTTAGCAGAGAAACATCAAACTTAACAGGTACACAAACGTCACCTTTCAAAAGTTCTGACATTTCAACCATGTTAACAGATAAGAGCAGCGTTTTTCCATATACATAGATTTTTTTATATATATTGTCAACAAATCCCATGAAAAGACTGAAGACAGCAATTTGTTAAGAGGCCAGTACATTCCATCTGAAGTACTAATTAGATGGTGGAACAGCTTCAGAAACACCACCCACACACTCACCTTTCAGACAGTGGGTTGGGGGGTGGAAACCAACAATCTGATATCCATACGTACTTCACGCCTGGATGTTCTACAGAGCTGAGAAAGGAGCCGGGGGTTAAACTTCTCTCTCTAGCTCTCTTTTATCACAACTCTTTCTGTCACTTTTCATGCAAACAACCGAGCGCAATGTCTTCCAGGAGAGACTGTTTGAAAATTTGCCCAGTTATCCTTATTTTTAAACATATTGCATCTCCCAAACAGGGATGTATGCATGCATAGCATACAGAGTTTGCACACACACACACATACACCTTCAGAGTGTCGTCCACTTAAGTGAAAAAATCTGGGAGAATAGAAGAGGATAATAACATGGTTTCGTGTCATTCAAACAGTAATTTATTGATGGTGCCTAAGTGAAACCCCTGTGGTTTAGAGCGAGGACTCAGAGGTGAGGTAACCGTCCTCTTAATGCCAACACTGGATGAATTTCTCCTTTCGTTGAATTTTTGTCCTGTCGTTGCCTTGTTGCCTCCACATGTGAGTGCTGTGTGTGTGTTATGGGTGCACACTTGGTTTAAGCGCATCAAAATAGTTGCTGGTGAAACGCGCAACAGTTTGATAAGAAAACCCCGCCAACCCTCCACGACAGTGGGCTTTTCACCCAGCCATCGAATGTGGCTCTTCAGATCAACTATAAACACTTTTGATTTCCGACATGGTAGAACAACATGTTCAGCCACATAGTATGAAGTATACCCCGGCCCGTAGGCTGCCACTCAGTACTCTCAGACTACGTGCCCTCTCAGCCCCAAACCCATTCATCCCAACTGAAGATGTAAGTCTTTAAAACAGGTCTGACATATATAGTTTTATTTTTTAAAAGGCTGGATAATTTCCTGAAGAAGGGCACTGTAGCTTTTTCTCCGCTCAAAAGTAAACCTCCCTGTTGATGTTAACATTCTCGTTCTTGTCTTTGCTTTCTCCAGATCTGTCGGAGCAAAGTGAAGGAGACCCAGCAGCAGTTTTTTCACAGCCTGGCAGTGAGACAGAGCCTGGCCGTGAACTTCAACATCCAGCAAGACTGCGGGCACTTCCTGGCTGACGTGCCCACCCGCCTGCTGCCCTGGGAAGAGGAAGAAGATGAGGAGGAGGAAGAGGATGAGGAGGAAGATGTAGACGGGCTGAAAGAGAAAGAAATTAAAACTGAAACCAAGACGACAGAGTCCAAAGCCCCAAATGGTAAATTAGATGAAGCTCCAGCAGCGGGGCACATAAACACCGCTGGCCGCTTGAAGAGCCGAGTGGTGGTCATCACACGGGAGGTGCCCTTCCAGACGGTGGCTGACTTTGTCCGAGAAGGCGTGGCGCGACACGCTCATAACCCAGAGCTGTACGAGCGACAGGTGTGTCTCCTGCTGCTGCAGCTGTGCTCCGGCCTGGAGCACATGAAGCCTTATCATGTGACCCACTGTGACCTGCGGCTGGAAAACCTGCTTCTGGTGCACTGCCAACCTGGCAACCCCTGGAACCTGGACATTCTTGAACCCAACAACAACAGCAACAGCAGCAGCGGCAGTTCAGGCGCAACCTCCGCCAGCGCTGCCGCAGCTGCCGCCAACGCCACCTGCCCCGCCCGCCTCATCATCAGTAACTTCTCCCAAGCAAAACAGAAGAGCACTCTCATGGCCGCCGACCCTGGTACGCTGCGCGACCAGTCACGCCTGGCACCTGAAATTGTCACAGCGACTCAGTACCGCAAGTGTGATGAGTTCCAGACTGGGATTCTCATCTATGAGATGCTGCACCGGCCCAACCCCTTCGAGGAGACGCCGGAGCTGAAGGAGCGGGAGTACACCTGGGCGGACCTGCCACCGCTGCCTGTCAGGTCGCTCTACTCGCAGGGTCTGCAGCAGCTGGCCCGCTTACTTCTCACCGTCAACCCCTCGGAAAGGATCCGCATGTCCGAGGCCCGGGCCTGCCTGCAGTGCCTGCTCTGGGGCCCTCGTGAGGACTTGTTCCAGGCGCTGGGCTGCAGCAGCACAGGCCCCATGTCGGGGGCCACTTCCAGCCAGCGCGAGGCCACCCTCCAGAACTGGCTTGACCTGAAGCGGACACTGATGATGATCAAGTTTGCGGAGCGCTCGCTGGACACGGCGTGTGGTGTGAGCCTGGAGGACTGGCTGTGCTGCCAGTATCTGGCGTTTGCCACCACGGACACCCTGAGCCGGGTGGTGCACATCCTGCAGCAGCCACACGCTCAGTCCCAGAGCCAGCCAGCGCACACAGCACAGAACCAGACTCAAACACATCACGCACACACCCTCCACCTGACTCAGTCACAGCCACTCTGAGTTCCTCTCCCCAGCTGTTACTATGGCAACAGATCCAACTTTCCCCTGTGTGGTCCCCCTGCTGACGCTAATATGTGATGTAAGCTAATCGTCAGCTTTGTTGTTGCACAAGCCACAGCGCTCACCTAAAACTAAATGGCTGGTGTGTGCAACGTCTGTGTTTTCTTCATGGACAGATCGATCCATAGAGGGAGACGCTGTGTTCCCATCAAACAGGCCAGGCGTCATGATCACGGTTATTCTTAGCGCTCATTAACAACAGCGGGATGGTTTAGAGTCCAGCAGAAGAAGTGGCTCAAATCCAAGACAAAATGACACAGTGACTTCCTTTAGCTGGTCACAACTGACATGTGTTACAAAACTCCACCAGTTCTAGATGGATATGCCAGATGTGGGAGGGAATTTTAGCTCTGCAAGACAACAGAGTTGTGATAGCTATAAATTAGAAACAGTTTGCATGGCAGCTGTCTCCAGGATTTATTTGAAGTGCTGTCAAATGGAATACATCTGAGATTTGTTACACATTGCTATTTTATAGAAAAGTTTCATCAGACATCTAAAGATCCACTGTTGGATTCCCTCAAAGTACTTGTGGAAGCATCAGAAATGGAGATTTAACTCAGTGTTGCGAGGTGTTGTATTTTAAGCAACAGTTCCTTCTTCAACAGATGCAGATTTGAAATCTGTGGAGATAAAAAAGAAGCTATTTGAAATGAAGGGAAAGTGAGAAAATGAACAGTCAAAAAGAAGTTTCTAACCATTGATGGATTCTTCCTCTTCAAAAATCTAATCGAATCAGGGTGAGATATTTTTTTTAATCTAGACTGATCAAAAAGTGAAACATGTTTTACCACTAAAGCCAAAGATCTGCCACAAATAGTCAATTTTGAGAGTTTTTACCAGAGATGTTTATTTCAGTTCATTACAAAATGCAGTCACACATGCATCCAGTAACTAGATTTATTATTGGTTACTCCCAGTGTTTGCACAGCTGAGACTCAGTTAAATCAGCGAAATGTCAAAGCCGGTCTGGAGTTACACATTAAATGCTGTTGTATCAAACCACCCTTCACACTTTGAGGCAGGTGGTGAACACTGTGCTAATTTCGGCTTTGCAGTTTTCAGTTAACAGGTTTTAGATGCCTTGAAGTTAAAATGGAACACAGCTGCCCTGGGTGTTGTTTAGCTTTTTGTCGGAGTTTGTGCAATTAGTATCTTCATTTGTTGTTTCCTTCGGAGGGAACAGCTTATGAACGTTTATATGACATGATGCAGTCTTTAACTAATCCTCTCTTCCATTAGTTTTGTGGCACATAAACTGATTCATTTCAGCTGAATCCTGCAATTTAAGAAACAAAGTTAAGGACTTCTTTCAGCGGTTGGGAGACGGGGATGTTTCAGGGACTGCAAAACCTTCTTCTTTGTCTGTTGTGTTGTTTTTGTCCAGTTGTTTTTCGAACGGTTCTGTGTTACGGATGACATTTGCACATTCAGCCTGAACGTCGGCGCCCCTCGATGGGTGCAGGAGAGACTGAGAAGAGTTCCTGTGAATTTGAGGAACTGGGTTTGCTTTGTTTTGCAGCGTGTGGAATGTAAACGTTTGCCTGGACTGAAAGAGACATTTGGGCCTGGTCTCATCCGCTTCAGAAACACACTCATCTTCCAACTGAACCACTTTGTTTCACTTATAAACTCTGTGTAATGATCAACCACAGCCTTGAAGAGAGACTTGCTTCCATTCCTCCTGCCTTGTTTCCCGTCCTCTTTGTTGTTATCCGGCCAATAGGACGGCAGATCTGCTTCGATGCTCGCTGCTTGTCTTTCAACACATTTATTCAGCTTTAATGAAATGCGCTCTGTGTTATTGATCAGTATCTTCCAGCCTGGAGTCAAGTGGAAGTAATACGTGTACACAGGCCTCAGCTTCCCCAGAAAAACAAGAAGAAAATGTTTGACTTTTATGCACATGGGTTTATTTTGTGGTTATGATGATCCAACAGCCTGAAAACCATCTTTAACTCAGAACTAAACAGTACTCGTGGGCTTTTTTTTAAGTCTCGGTGGACGATGTTTTCAAACTGACACTGCAAAAAGGCTTTCAAAAGTTTACTTCACTTGCTCTGGTTAAGTTTGTCTTTTCATATCCGAAAACTGCAGCAGTTCAGCTTGTCACTGGGGGGAAAATGTACTTTTGGGATCAGGATCCTGTGATCGTTTTACTGCAGATGTACAATACAAGACTTAATGGTCCATGGAGTGAAAATGAGACAAAGCAGGTGTGAGTTTGTTGCTGCGTTTAAAGGGTTTGTGTGCTGAGGAATGTGTGTGGACAGCACTGGTGGCTGTCCTTGTGTCTAGAGATTTAAGCCTTTATATAGTATATATAGTATAAATATATATAATCTTTATCTATTTTAATCCACACACTATTTTGTCGAGTACGGAGCACCTCTATTTCTGTCTGTAGAGAGTCTAAATATCATTTATTCATTTTTAAAGCTTTACTTGACTTTCTTCAGCCTCGCTTGTTTTGGGGGAAGAAAAAGGTGAGTAGTTATCACTGTCCTGAACAAAGGATGAATGACAGACCTTTTATTCTTCAAGCCACATGATGAGCAGCATTAATATACAGAGCAGTGTACAGTATTTTTACCCCTCTTGTAAAGCTATCTGCTTAGATGAACCACTTTGAAAGGAGGCTGAAGAATGACTTGAACGCACCATTAAAACCCAGCGTTCATCAAGCGTGCGACCTGCAGCGAAAATCGCTTCTTTGCTCTCTTTGCTCTGGTTTTTCTCTCTGCATTGTTAATTGCCACTAAACAGAAAAACAAAAGCTCTCTAAGGCTTTCTATTAATATGTGTACAGTATGTCTCCTGGCCCGCCGCCATTTATTGTTGATCAAGTTAACCAACAGTAACAGAACAATAAATATATGTTTTTATATATACACACTTTGTGCCATGGTTTTATTGATGTTGTGATACACTTGATTTTACCCTCCAGGAGAGAATAACAAGATTTTTTAGCAACTGAACAGAATGTCAGAGGGAACAGCTCAGTCAGTGATGGAAAAGCAAAGTTTCAGCTAGTGTAGCTGTACTTGAGTACATTGAGATAAAGACTGATTTTATGGCATTTTTAGTCATTTTAAAAGTCTCTTTCACTGCCTCTCAAGTATTTTATGACACACTTGAGTTGGATCTGTAGGATTAAGAGTAGTTGGTGTTGTGAAACCCTTTTGTTTCCAGTCCCTTTGGACCTGGACTGATGCTACAGTGTCTCTGATTTCAGCAAAATACCAACCGTGCTTGAGCCTGGGGCCGCTAATGAGCCTTTAAATTATTTACAGTGACCATACTAAAACTGGAAGTATATTAATCTTCTCAGGGGTTTTGATCATGAACCAAATCCCTGTGATTTTTTTTTTCTTTAAACTCAAGAGAAACCTGCAATCTAAGTGTTTGAATTAGATTTTTTTTCTTTGTAAATTTTGCACATCTCGTGTTTCTTGCAGGCGTATCAAAGAGGAGCCCATACATCTTAAAGATAAAGAGGCTCTCACGCTGCGCTCAGAGCCGAGAGAGTTGTGTAGTCATTAGTTAAATCTTTAATGTTAAAGTCTGATGTTTCTGTCTGCATGGATCGATGGATGTTTCTCAGAATATCAGCTTTAAAGACTGAAGATTTGAAGATGCACTCTCTGATTTGGTTATAGTGTCCAGCAGCACAGCACTTCCTCCCAGCTCTCTGTTGATGAGTGAAATTTGGAGATATTTATTCAGCATCTTAGCAGAAGTTAGGAGGTGTACTTCAATATAATTATCAGGAAGATGAGATGAAAATTGTCTTAATTAAATCACTTTAATGTTCTGTAATGCACATTATTGAAATATATCTTGTTCACTGTTATAAACAGGCAATTTGAGCCCAGTGAAACACTCTGAATTTTGCAATGTATGAGTCATACACAGACTCAGTAAAGTAGGTGTGTTGCACATTTCTTTTACTGGAATTGAAGTATTTCTGTGCAGTACACTGGCTCTACCACTAGATGGAGACATTCAAAAGGCAAAAAACATGCTAGAATGCACCATTCCCCTGCTGTGAAGCCTCTTGTAAACTGACTCTTATCGTGTTTACTTTGACTTCTGTTCATGCCACATTCAGCTCAGAGTGGCTGAAAACACGCTGCGTGAACTTTGCAGGGCGGACATGAAGGCCTCGTAAGGATTTGCTATTGATGAAACTCATTCAGCTTGAACCAAAAATAATGAGATGATCCTGTCTAGACTGAGATTATACTCTTATCTAACATCATATGTCTTACTCCGCTGTCTCTTATCTTTGTATTTGAAAATGAGGAAACCCTTTCCGTCCATTCTCCTGTTGTACAGTAAATTGCACTTGGATCATTTGGCTGCTGTGTGACTGTATTCCTCCGATGATTCCTCGCAGATTTTAGTGTATTTCATGTTGCACTTCAGGCAAATTGCAGGTAGAGTTTCGATTCAAAGATCAGAGGTTTGTCTGAGCAGGTTGTGCTACTGTTTCCAAACACAGCTGAGGTTTAATATTATTCCTGTTTATCATGTTTCAAGACTGAGTGTTACCAGAGCTCAATATCTGCTGTAATTGCATCTGTGCTTCTTTTGTATGTGACTCCTCAACACAGAGACCAGGTACAGATCACTGTTTATCTACCTGACCCTCATTTGCAGAGACAGAAGAAGAAGATTTACTGTGGCAAAATCCATTTACAGTGTAGGTGTTGTGCATCTCTTCCAGGACCCACCACTAAGCTGTGGTGAGTACAGAATTTGCTTTTGGCAGTAATGCTCACGTTCATCAGTATGGATCCAGAGTGATGGTCCAGTAGCTTTATTACCTGTATTGTGAGTCATTACTTAATCAATAAGGAAGTTGAATGAGGTCAGGCCGGGGGTCAGGGGTCCCTACAGGGGCCTGAAGAGGATCCTCAGCAGGCAGCAGTGAAGGAAATATCTTTTAGGTGAGTTAAAGCAGTAAATAAAGTGATGTCATCTCTGGGAAGGAAAGTCATTAATTTTCATCTTCAGTGAAATATCAGCAAGAATTAAACAAAGAGGGCGCTTTTGATAACATGTTGGAAGAGAGGGGAGTTTTCTCTCATTCAGAGGGACAGTTCTCATAGCTGTGTGTGTGAGAGAGAGAGAGAAGTTTAAAGTAAACAACACGGTGTGTTCTGTGCAGTTCATAGTTTGCTGATATAAAAACTGCAGACTTGAACCAGTGTCTTACTGGAAACAGTGCGCTGAATATCAGTTTTAATCATTTCCTCCGATTCCATTTACATTTTGGTGAACATTGTGTCTCCCAGGTGAGAGAGTGGATGTAGAAAGATGCAGACGGGCAGAGAGGCACCATGTCATGCAGCAGTAATAACAGCATGGTGACGAGTCACTGGTACAGTCTGGGTGACAAAAACTTCATTTTGCTAAGCAGCTTAAGAAGACGAATATAAACAAATGTGTGCTGAAATGTTGGATAGTAAATTATTTAAGTAAGATTAAGGGATTTCCATATTGCTTACCTTACCAATAGGCATTAGAAATGAATGGCTTTATTAATGGCTAATAAATGATTTATTAATGCTTTAAAAATCAATAATTATCAAGAGCGTTTGGATTGACAAGTTTCTATAACACAACTTGCTTTGGCTGCCCTGATAAAGCAGTAATGAGTGATGAGTCCCTCCACGAGAGGATGAATAAAGATGAGTGGTTTGCCATCAGAGGTGTGATCGCTGCACCCTGCCCACCTCCTGTATAGACAGTTATGTAATTTCACACTGAATCATCCCCAACAGCTGAGAATGATGACGAAGGAGGAGGGGGAGGTGGTGGTGGTGCTTTGTTCTTGGGACAGAATTTGGGGTCAGGCGGGTTTTGTGGGCGTCGGGTTGAGGATGAGGAAGACCTGAAAAGTTTAGGTGTCCCTGAAGTACACTCACATCTCCTACCCCAGCTTGCCCCCCCCCCCCCCCCCCCCCCCGCCCGCTCGCCCGTTGCATAACGCCCGTGCGTGCCAGGAACGCGCGTGCGTGCTGGTCCTCCCCAGTGCTGCTGTGGAGCCCAGGAGGAGGAGGAGGCGGTGGTCGTGTTATTGAGCGGCCCGGCGGTGGAAGTTTCGCTGCAGGGGTGGGACTTTGCTTCTGCAGTCGGTCGGTCGGTCGGTCGGTCGGGGCTGAGCTGCGGCTCACACAGAGATGCCTCAGGCTGCGGCGCAAACGCACGGACACCTCCGAGTGGAAGATAAACCCTCTCCTCCCGCTCTCCTTCTCCATCCCTCCGCTCCTCTTCCTCCTCCGGCTGGCCGCGTCTGAAAGCCTCCGGATGCGCTGAGACGAGAGGAGTGTGAACGCCGTCACCCTGCCCTCCTCCACCCCCGGGACACACAGAGCGGACCGGCACCGGTGTCATTGGATGGAGAGAGGCGCCTGAAGAAGGGAGAGCGGTGGAGTTGGTCTACCCTCCTCCTCCTCTTCCTCCTCCTCCTCCTTCTTCCCTACTGCACCAAAAGAAAACTCCGGGTAAGCAATGCGTGCTCGCTCAGGCCACAAGCCGCTGCGCTCCCGCACTCCTCTGTGCACAACGCGCAACATGCATCATGGCGACACTTGGAACTTGCATGCGCCCCCCCTCCCTCTCTCTCTCTGCTTCTTTGCTGACAGTGAATTATCTCACGCGTGTGAGGCACTAGCTGCGCTTGTGTATGCGTCTCAGCAGACGGGATGGCCGGCTCTCCTGGCACGGCATTCCTCTCTCTCTCTTCCTTCCCTCGGCCGACCCACATATCGATTCGCACTGCCGCTCGTCCTGAACCGGGAGCAACTATCGGCCGTGGGGGTGCAAGACGGATCCCAGAGCAGCGGGAGCCGTCCGTCCAGCACCGCGGCTCAACTCCGGCTCAAAACTGTGGCCTCGCAAAAAACTTGGTGCAGGTCTGAGGAGCAGATTGAGGGATGCGGTGAAAAGTGAGGACAGCTAAAGAGCAGGCTTTCTTTTCCAGAATAGAGTTTACTAGAGCTGCTATTAGTCTTTGTGGGTTGAGGAAAACCATTATAAGACTGGGTCTCCTTTGAATCTTGGGTCTCAGGATCTGGAGTGCAGCATGTTCCACAGAGTGTGATTTGACTGCATGCTTTAGTTTCAGTTAAATCCAGAGATAAATGTTGGTAATAGTGCAGATCTAAGCACCATCTTTTGTTACTTTTGCTGAAGTTTGACAAAGAAAGCAGTGAGGGCTGATTTGGATGGCTTCTCTGCCTTTATTATACAGTCAGAAGTCGAGAGATGGCAGCAAATGAGGGGAGCGAGCGATGGGGCAGGACATGCAACAGAGATCGCTGCCCTTGTCAAACAGTGGGTGGCTGCAGCTCACTGATGGTGCTTTAACCCTCCACGCCACCAGGGCGCCGCTTCATTTCTGCTTTTTGTGATGAAATATCAGATTTTTCCACATCAGGCCCCTAAAGATGTTCAAAAGAAACAGCCGGAAAAGAATGAATGCCTCTGACATTCAAGTAGACGTTGCTTTGCTTTAAAGGGTCACAGGCCAGAGAGGGAGTCAGTGTCTCTGCTGAGAGGATGAAGATGCTACATGAGGTCTGAATGCTGCTTTTGGCTCATGTTAATCCTATAACGTGCAGCAGATAATGACACCTGAAAATAACAATGTCTGCTGCTTGATGTGGTTCCCATTCTGTCTTTGATGCTTTCAGGCGCTTTAGATTAACGTGGAAAACTGGGACTTTCAGAGTTAGCTGTGTTCCTAAAGTTGACTGATTGTCCCTCGAACATTTTCTTGGCTTCAAAGACGTCCTGCTTCTCCCTGAAACATCCCATTCTGATTATTTTTTACTCGCTCTTTTTGGCTTCCTGTGTGTGTTCCATCTTAAAAAGTGAAAGTTGTGGTTACCTGGAAAGCTCCTTGCATCAATTAGCAGCTAAAAGAGGCGTAGGAGGAGACTTCCTGACTCTCAGAGCTGTGATTTTAAAGCACTAACAGAGGAAAGGTCACTTGAGAGGCACTTTGCTTTGCTTCAGACATTTCTAGCTCAGATGCTGGGGAGAGAAATGCCGTCTCGTTAACATGATCTCGCGCTCGTCTTCGAGCGTGTTCCCCGCAGCTTTCCAATGATGCTGGAGGTCTGTGTGAGGCGGCCTGTCTCGCCTCCTCCTCGCCGGCCTGAAATACGACCTGCTCAGAATGCAATCCCTTCACCGGCACTCGCAATCATCTCAGCCATTCGTTTAACGCCAACCCACTTTCTCGCTCACTGTCGCGGGCTTCCCCTGCCTCCACACACACACACACACAGCCATAACATACCACCTTCTCCTCTGTGTGTCCCTGTTCAACTCCCCTGAAGCAAAGTGTTATTACATTAAGAAAACCGAGAGCACCTCGATGAACACCGGAGACGTGTGGCTCTGTGAGTCTGCTGCTCCACCTGAAGGCCCTCAGCCGTTCTCGAAAGGGTCCCTCCTAAGATCGGTGGCCTCCGCCTTAAGGTATCGCAGCTAATATTTCCAGAATAGATCATGTAATGGATTGCCTCATTTTAATGCCTGTGGTGAGAGCAGTTTGCTGCCAAATGTAGCTACAGCTCACTTCTCTTGGAGATGCCTCGAAACGCAGCTGGTGGCTCTGCTGCAAGATGAATCACGTTTATGAGATTTGACTCCTGGAAGTTTTCAGGCATTTAACAGTGCTGGCAGCCCATAAAACGGCTTTATTGACCGTTGCCTTCAAGCAGGAGTTTGAGATTTGGGGAAATTTTGGCTTTCCCTGATGTAAAAATAGGTAGCTCGGTAAGGTTAGCTTAGCTTAGCATGACGAGTGGAAGCGGGGAGAAATAGCTAGCCTGGCTCTGTCAAAGGTAAAGAAAAGGCTCGTCAATTAAAGGACGAGTGTGTGGGATTTAGCGACATCTAGTGGCAACCAACGAAATACCTCAAGGGGTGCGTGAGACAACGCGAAAAATCTGACTTTCCCATCGTAATTATGACTCGAACATTAACTTGAGCATGATTTCAACGTCAGAAACTTATTGTAAAAGTGTCACGATTCTGATAAGTCCAATATGACTTGAACGCAGCATTATGCAACTTGAATCTGACAGTAAATGAAATACCAGGTGCACCAAAGGCGTCTGACTGTTAGAACAGCTGAATCCAAGTGGAAAGGCCGTCTGCTGTCCCCGCCAAAGCTATGAAAACATGAAACCGAGGTTTCTCCACTACCTGCAGCTTACAGAGATAAAAACCGTGTTACTGTCCAAATACCTTTGGATCTGACTGCAGTTACTCAACAGTTAATCAATAAAAGCTGTGGCTCGGCTTCAAATCACTGCTCTTCCCCACTTTGGAGAATTTAGGCTTCTGCCCACTTTCACATTACTGAGAGTGAATGAACCTTTTTTAAAAACATTAAGTCGGGTCTGACAGACGTTTGTGCTGCACTAAGTGCTTTCCCTGTCCTGTGTTAGCCTAATTGCGTGGTTGTTAATCTAGTAAGTAGCAGGTACAATAATGTGAGCGCGGTGATGGGGGGGCAATGATCGCACACGATTTAGCCTTTCAGCTGTAACATCAAGGCCCCAGACGGAGACGTCGAGATTACCAAAGTAATGAGGAATCAGTGGCATAAAAAAGTCCATCCAGGTGTGGAAACAAATGGGACACACTCAGCAACTTCCGTAATTACCCTGAAGACTGTGGTTGTACTGGGATGCATCCACGTGTGTGAAATCGTGATCAAGCTGTTTCTGGGAAATAACACATGTTCTGTCATCATTTATCAGGATAAAAACAGTAAAAAAAACATTATTTAGTGTAACTATCCGGTCATTAATTCAACCAGACAAGCTTTCTGTCTCCATTTGTCTGGTTTTGCTGTGTTTGTGCAGTTTTATCCTCTCTGTATATTATTCTTTTCAACTATATTATCAGCAGGCTTTTTCTTGAGGGCTCATCACAAACTGCACAGAGAGCTTTTCTCCATCTCTGGCAGGAGAGAAGAGAAAATATTTAACATCCAGATTTTTTGGAGACACATCAAAGAGTTGTTTAAGTAGCTGTCGACTGAATAATCGAACCAGACAGAGTGCAAACAATTCTCTGCTCGCTGTTGCAGCAGGAGAAGTTAGTTAAACTGACTTGCAAACATCATGGAGTTGAGTGTTTATATCCGTTAGCTTCATCTATAAGCAGAATCCGAATGCGATGTCTTGTTTGTTAATCCGAGGCAGATCTGTGCATTAAATTTGATGGAAACATGACTTCCTTAGCTCCAGTAAACAGTCGTTCCACCACAATTGTTGGAGGAATTGCCGAGACGTTTTGTACAGACTTGCTTGGTCCCCAGAGGATGAATCGTACTGGTTTAAGCAATCCCTTAAACCAGACTTTTCCTCTAGGCCCCCATAAGGTTGAGATTTTCAGGTTTTGTATTTTGTATTAAAGTATCTCCATCTTCTGCTCAGCATTTCAATTTGGCCAATACCTACTATACTGTAGTTTATGGCCAAATACCTGCAAAACATGACATTCCCAGCAGCCCCAGCTGCACAATTAGCTAATGTTAGCATGCTCGTAAACATTATACCTGTCAAACATTAGCCACGTTAGCATTTACCTCAAAGCACTGCTGTGCCTAAACAGCCACAGCCTCGCAGAGCTGCTAGCATGGCTGCAAACTCTTCAGACTTCAGCATGCATTTTTTACTTTTGGTCCAGTACCTTTCCTACACTTTTAGCAGCATTTCGAAGTGAAGCCAAAGAAAATTGGAGTTCAGGGTTTGTTGAATTAGCCCTGAGTGATGGAGCGTGCAGGTTCTTCCTGTCTCAGCTGGCGCCACTGCTGACATTTCAAAGCCGGCGCCAGTCCGTGTGATGCTGCTTTCGCTGAACCATGGACCAAATGAGTCTGAACCACAAAGTCGGTGTTCCTGGCATGAAAAAGTCAGGTATGTGAGGAGGGAGGACAGATAGGGAGAGAGAACAAATGCCTCGCTGCCTGTACAGATTGTTCCTCAGCGTCATGTCAGCCCGTTTCACTGAGCGTGGCAGCGAGGCAGTTAATTTGATTATGAGTCATTCGGTGAGATTAAAAGCAAAGTTGATTGATCAGTTGTTGGGAGAGCAAGCGAGAAAGAGTCAGAGGAGTGCTCACAGTCCTGTGATCCCTCATCTCCTTCTTCTTTTCCTTCTTCTTCTTCTTCCTCTCCTCCCAGCTGCTGTTTCTTATTTCTATAACAGAAAGTCATCACTGCTTTATTTGATCTGATTCTCTCCTTATCTAACCTCTCCTCTCTGTTCTTTTTTCTCCTCTTTATTCCTGTGTGTGTGTGTGCGTGTGTGTGTGTGTGTGTGTGTGTGTGTGTGTGTGTGTGTGCGCTCGCATGTTCGTGGACGTAAATCAGTGTGTCTGCTCTTATTGATCAGACCTGTTTTAACATGCAGCTCCAATAGAGGGAATTTCTTGTTTTCTTTCTTGCTGGCTGTTCGCGGCAAACCGCAGCAGCTGTGACATATTCACGTCCAGCGTGCAGAGTCCGCCGCCCTCTGAACGGGTGGGTTTGCTGTTGTGCCTGAGCTGCATCAGCTGGAGGCTGCCTCGTACTGTCTGTTTCCTCTCTAGTCACCGACCCTGCAGCAGACCACGGAGAAACCAAAGCTTTTTACACTCAGATATATGGGTTCAGAGTACACTATGCTATCACTACAGGACAAAAAGTGGTTGAAAGTCAACACGGAACATTAAAGCCATCAGCTCACATACAGCAAATGACTGCGTTAATATTCACAACACCAATGTGATAGAACTTACTTCTGTGTGACTGAAGGCTTTTGGAGGATGTGCAGGCACACAGGATTAGCAGCCAGTCTTGCTTCTGAAGTTAAAGTAGCACTAAGAAATAATCAAATCCAACACTCCAGCACTGGCAGACTTTAAAAAAAAGATGGACCTGCATCGAGCTGTAGAGGTTAGAAGGTACAAACAAATATAGAAAGTAAGTATGAGAGTTGTCTGACTCACCAGATGGGTACAAGCCTGCCATCGCCCGCCTATTTCAGGCAGCCAGTGGCGGGCGTTTCTGCCAAAAATGGAAAGTTGCACAAACTTAGTCGCTAATGGTACAACCATAAACAAGCTAGTAGCTGTTACCTTTTCCTTTGTGGGGATTTAGGCATTTTAATCCCAGGGCTCGCCTTCCCACGTGCAAATGTTGCATCGAAACAAGCCACCAACACCGTTTGGCAAAGCCACCGTCGCTGCATCCCGAGACAACTATGATCGGTTAAAAGAAATACAAGCAATCCACAGCATTTCCCCCCTATAGCAGAATGTTAACGGGTGCAGACCTGCTTCTGTTTCCAGACCTTTCTCCCGCCCTGGCTGTGTGAGACTAGTTTGAATTAATCTGTGTAAAAAAGGATAAAACCATCCCTTTAAAACAAGAATTAAGCTTCTGATTAATGATCAAAACTGCAGAAACTGTGCCTGATTATTAATAGATAATTAATACGTGGAGGGCAGACTCTTTTAATGTATCTCAGATTTCACCAATGTCTTTGTAACAGATTCATTCAATAACGATAAATGTACAGTAGAGTGAAAATCTTTTGTACAACCTCTAATCTTACAGGCTGATTGGTTTACAAGGTTGAAAACACAAGGTAAAGCAAACTGTTCCAAAGCAAGCCTCCACCTGCCAACTCAAAGCATGAGTTGTTCTATCTCATTCATCAGCCGCTTGAAGCAATTATCCAGTCTCCTCTACAGAGATCAGAAAGATGATACTCGTATTCGGCTCTGTCTCGATGGCTGTGATGCTGTATGTGTGAAAAGCCAATACTGATGGAGTAGATTTGATGTATACAGGTAGATATCATCTAATATCTCTGCAGGTGTTTTGTGGAGACACAGCTGAAGTATCTAAACACACCTGTAGGTACCTGGAGGTAAAATATTACTGGTAATACATAAGTTTCAAAGTTTCAGCTAAAGCCAACTAGCCTGTGATATTAACCTGACTTTGCAGCCCGTGATGCAGAAGAACAATGTTTGTCTTATTTAGGCACTTCAGTGCTGCTAAGCACGCATGATTGTAAGCTCTGACTTGTCCTTTGTGCTGATCTCTTTTCCTTTGGCAGCCTCATTGTGGTTCTGGAAAATTGAATTTCATAAATTTCACGAGCTGTGTTCCATTGCATTATTCACATGCCACTTAACGCCCATCGCAGCCTGTTGTGCTAGCCGACATTGTGACAAGATATTCGTTTCGTGCATATCTTGGTAATTAAAACGTCCTCGACACAACTGCTCTCTGTGCGCGCCGGAGGGAGGAGGCAGCCTTTTCAGGCTTTACGAGCAGCGTTATCAGCCGCCGAATCCCTGCAGCGCCGGCGAGATGAATCTAAAGGAGCGAGAGCGTCGAGATCATGCGGGCATGAAGATGACACGTCAGTGGAAAAAGCTTTTATGCAAATTGTCACCTTTCCTTTCACAGCCGTGTGTTAATGAGCTGTCAGCCGATGGAAAGAAGGAGAAAATGGATGTCATGTGAATCACTGACATTTCTGATAATTCTTGATATCATTGAAATAAGACATCATGGTATTAATTTGAAAAGCTTCAGCCTGGTCCACGTTTATTTTTTCTCCTCGTCTGTTTTCCTTTTTCCTCCTGTCTCAGTTTATCACACCAACTATTCTTAGCCTCCTCATACCGCCTTCCTCATCTCACTGTCTGAGATACTGCTGCTTACATTCTACGTGGCAGAAGATGATGGGGAAAACGGGAAGGAGAGGGGACAACAAGCAGCAGGGGTCACAAGCTTGATTATATTCTTCTCTGTCGACGGCAGCGTGCACGGGAGGAAAATGGAGGAGGAAATGCTTCTCTGGTCTGCACATAAACGAATGTGCACAGGTGTCATTAGCAGGCTTCCTTTCGTATTTGTGTGGACGTGAGCATATTTTTATTTTCCATTTCAAGCTCACCTGCAGACAGGAAGTCGGATCAGCCAGTCAGATCTGAGATTGCTGATGTCTGTGATGGGGACCCAGAACTCCAAGCCTTAAGCTGGCAGATGACTTGATGCAGAAACCCTTTTTTTACACGGAAAGAAGCCACTTGTTGATCAACACTCATTTAACTTATTTAGAACAATTGCAGGAATGAAAAAGCATTTCCGTTTCCTGCAAGTTCCTTCCTTTGGATTCTGTTTCTGCGCTCTTATCTTGTGTTCAAGATTTGGTTTTCTGAGTTTGCTGGAGTGGTGATTCCCAACCAGGAGTACCTGGAAACCAGGGGGTGCTTGTATGCCAGAAGGTATTTCTGTATCTTTGTTGCCAGGGATGCAGATAAAGACAAACACAGAGGTGCCAGTTTATTAGGCACATAGCACATAGAAAATCCTACCATCATGCAGCTTGTAATGTTCACCTGTTGAACGGAGATGTTGATTCAACTGTGGGATCATTTTCCAGGATGTAGTGTGTGGTTAGTTTTAGCTAGGTCTACTAATAAACTGGCAACTGAGTGTAGTAAATAAATAGGATTACAAAGAGGGTGTGAGCCCGATCTTAAATAAATCTATTATAGCATTAACCAACAAATGATGCGCCGAGTCAGCTGTCACCTTTTGAACCTCTGGGAGTGCATCAAGACGGGAGCAAAAATAAGCAGAAAAAAGAAAAAGAGATGGAAACACTGATGATTCCAGAATCGCTGTGTGTTGTGCAGAAAAAAATACTGTCACAATATTTGCTTTTGTATAATCATTAGTGTTAAATAGCCAGTTGAAATAAATACATTTGGACGACAACAGCTGGTGTCGTCAAGTGACACTTGAGTTCATCTGACAGGGCTGTGGGGGACTCAGACAACAAATTGGGAAGCACGATGTTCGAGGATAATTGCGCATTTTCGATCAAATGACTTCCGACTCCTCAAATCCACGGCCGCTGATCTCAATTGAGCAGTGAGTGCGTGCCTCACATGAATTTCTATTTCAGGCAGGTTCATTGTTCGTATCCTGCCGCCCTAAGCCCGCTGAGGCACCAGAGCGCCCACGCTGCCTCATTGTTATTTACTAAATCTGTCTGAAACATTGTCTTTCTCTCTCTCTCTCTTGTTCTTACTCTCCTCATCCTTGATCCTCCATCCTCTTCCTCCTTCTCTTAAGCTTCCTCTGGACCTCCTCTACAGCTGAGCTGATCTGGGGGGGGGGGTTGGGGTGGCGGTGCCAGAGATTCCCCATGCTTTACTAATGGCATATCAGCAGCTGTCAGTGGGCCCTGCACTGCGTCAGCCGCTTTAATTGGCCTGCATGGTTCTGGTCTGCAAAGCGCTCAGCAGAATTGAGTCAACACCACCACCCCCAACCCCCCTCCAGCCTTTCTCTATATCATTAGTGTAATGCTCCCGTGTCCCCCGAGCCACTGAGATATGGGGAGATTCCAACAAGCGGGGGAGGACGGGAGGTTGGGGGGGGGGGGGATGAGTCACACGCCACCGCCCATCTTTTTTTTTTTTTTTTTTTTTTTTGAGCTTGTGGAGGAAGAGAGGGTCACAGGAAGATATGATTCTCTTTTGTCTCTTGAAAAACAGCCCCTGCTATTTTTAACAAAGAGCAGTGAAAATGGAATTGATTTCTTATTGTACACTAAACAAACCTGAGAGCTCCTACAGTGAATGTGCCGAGTTTACCCTGAAGCCTCATTCTGCCAGCAGGACTGGGGATCATCACATTTAATGGTTGAATTTCCCATAAGCTGCGAGGAAGAACATAGTCCCCAAGGCCCCAGACTATATGAAGAACCCAAAAAACCTCAGTTTGGTCTTTCACGGCTGAGCAGTTTCAGTCAAATTACTGTACCTGCTCGTGCAGCTGAAGCTGGGTCTGGTCTTGAGTTGTGTGTAGAGCATGCCCTCCACTCAGTCTTTCCCCTCGACAGGAAAATGGCCAGATGAGAGAGTTTTCTCATAAAATACACTGAAAACAACCCATGTTTAGGTTTTCCTGATGTGCACTAATGGCTGTTGTCTCTGCAGCAGAGACGCAAGTAACGTGACGTCACCATGCTGCCACAAAACCTCTAAGTGTCTGACACATGACAGATTACATCCGTCTCTAGCCAACTGTTAAAGTGGTTTCTTTAAAGGGGGATTTTTACAAATATCTGTTTACAGGTCTTGATGAGTACTGCTGAATATGAGAGAAAAAAGGCTTTTGTGGCTCCAGAGGGAGCTGCATGAAACCTGCCTCAAGTGATGTCACTTGAGTCAGCATCAGCTGGGTCTGAAGACTATGAGCTTGAAAAAAAAAATATGGGGGTGTGGAGTTAGAAGGAAGTGAGCTGACCAGAAGACCTCTGGGGAAGCTCCTCATGCCTGCTTGAGGCTAGCGGCTAGGCTGCTGTAGCATAGCACACCTGAGACTCCCACTGAACTGTCAGGAGCCGCGCTGCATTGTGGGTAATGCAAGCGCCAGGCTTTCTCAAGAAAGACGAGTGTGTAAACCATCCGTTGTGAGTCAGACAGCGTTGATTGAGTACTTTGGTGAATCAGCATACTTATAAATCCTGGTCACAAACCTTCCATAACCTTTAGCCAAATAGTTTTAGCGGCCTAAATCTAAGCCGGAGAATGTAACTGTAAAACTGTACCAAGAGCCCTGACATCCCTCGTTAGGCATGCATGTTATTGTGCATGTACTCCATCCTGTTCATGTATCTGAGGCAGCAGTGGATGTCAGGAGTCATTAGGCTCTCATGGTGCATGTTGTAGCCCAAAGCAAGTTAACTCAGCCATGTTTAGTCCAATTCATGTTGAAGGCAGAAGATCTAGACTGAGAGGTGATAGAGGCGTTGAGATTTTAAGTTTTAAAAATGTTGTGATTTAAGTCTTCTCTGCAAAACAGAATGGTAAATTGTTCCTTCAACTGAATATTCAATATATTTTAGAGGAGAAATACTACAATTTATTTTCTGGATGATCAACCAAATTGACATTTAGAGTGAATTCTGTGATTTTTCTTCCTGTAGTTCGCTCTAAGACCAAGTCTGGCAACAGCTCTGAGTGTCAGACCTGACTCTGTTATGGTTCTGACATAAAAAGCCACTTGAACAGATTATTGTTTGGATGTTTTTTTCAGGCTGGCTGCAGCACCATGTCCTCGGCTCAAAGTGGGGATATATCAGGCTACCATCTGAGCGGTGAGTGGACGACGCCGATGCTTCCAGCTTTTTCCTTTCCAGATTCTTTCTGCTCGGGTCTCCTTGTCCACACTGGTGTGAATGCATGTGAGCCCATGCATCAGACTATGTGGCTCTTTGTAGATTTTCATTCACGGTTTGCTTTCAGGTCTGCCTGACAGCTGTTGGCACCTTCATACACAAGCTTTACAACACAGCCGACCTCCCTGCCTGCTGAAGGCGTTGATGTTACAAAACATTTGAACTTGCCCAGTAATTGGCTTATCTCTTGTGTTAAAAAGTGGAGGTAAAGCTGTCAAAGTCCTCCCACAGAAGTGATTCACCTGCAGCTCGGCACAGGCTCATAATCTCACCCTGAAATGCAAAACAAGACGCTCTGACGTTTCATCCTGAGCGCCGCTTCAATTTGTTTGTCACATTTTGTCCCAAACTATCACCTGATTTGATGATCAAACCTCCACATCATATATTAAATACAGATGAGGCCCAGTGTCAGGATGAAGTGACTGAGGGGGCTGTTAAAAACTGTGTGTGACATACATGTATAATCTCTATAATTTTGTTGTTTTTGCAGTTTTTCTATAGATACATAAAGCTGAAACAGAGGGAGCTAAGCCTCCATGAGCCCCCATTATGGCAGGGGGCTTGATACAGAGAGTTTTAAGGCCAAGCTTTATGCTGCCGCTGAAGACGGTAAGGAAAGCTTTTAGCACTTGTTTGTGTGTCTGTTTCAGTGGTGCGTAACCCGCCCGGCTGGGAGGTGGGGATCTACCTGGTGGGCTTCTTCGTGCTGCTGGGCGTGGCCGGGCTCAACATCTGGAAGCTGTGGAAATCCGGAACCTTCCCCGCACCGTCCCCTTTCCCCAACTTTGACTATCGATACCTGCAAGAAAAATATGGAACCTCCTTTTCAGAAGTCAGACAAAAGGTACATTTGTATTTCACACGTCGCTAAAACTTTCCTGTGAGGCAGGGAGGCGAGAGATTTTGCTTGGAGGAAGTGATGCGCAATCAAGTGAGGGTTTATCGTTAATTCCCTGGTCAGCTTTCACTTTGACCTTCAGAGTCTGGGGCCTCACACAACTCCTACACAACTCAGTGGCACATGGCCCACAACGATACTTTGCTTCTCAGTAAAACCAGATAGAAGTCACTTTAATAGATTTTCTGTTATTATTAAAGTGCAAAGCAATCAGAAAACCCTCAGAGACTAGTGATTAGCAAATTGTTCTGACACAGAACTGATAACCACGTTCTTCCTGTGGGTGCAAACAGTTCACTCTGAGTTAATAACAGTCAGATTTTTCCATCTCGGTGCTTCTAAAATGTACTTGATCCTTTAACTTAATTCCTCCCTGAAGCGAGTGGCTGCCAACAACCACCGGCGAGCCTCCGTCACCTCCAGCCGCAAACCCAGCCTGGCCCTCGGCGACACCCCGGACGGTTTCAGGGACCTGGGCCACCTGGAGCTGATGAGCAGGGAGCTGGACCCGAACGGCATGGCCCAGCTTAACCGATCCATCTCCACCGACTCGCTCAGCTCCATCTCCTCCATCGCCAACAACTTCGGCCACGACTTCACGGTCGGCCAGCTGGAGGTGACGCTCGAGTTCGAGCCGTCCAGGCATCCGGGCCAGGGGACAGGAATGCTCCACATCACGCTGCACCAGGGCAAAGACCTGCTGGAGAGGGAGGAGGGTGACTTCCCCGGCTGCTTCATCAGAGTCTCCCTGGGGCCAGAGGAGCTCAACGTGGGAGTCACAAGGGTAAGGAAGCTGTGTTCTGGTCTTTTTGTGCTTATATGAGTATGTTAGGCTTTAAAATGATTGAAAGGACGAGTAATTGAAATAACAAAACGTAGTTCTCCTCAACATGCGGAGCTACTTGGACTTGAGCTGAAAGCTTTACCCTGGAAGGAGTAAACTCGCTTTTTCTGGATCTCTCAACTACATCTCATGGTAGCTGAAAGAGTTATGCAGAGTTCATCCTGTTGAGTTGTAGTAGTGCTATCGAGTGGGTTCCCAATTTGTCTTATGCATGCGCACACGTGCTCGCACCTGCAGGTGGCGCCAGTGGTGTCACATTATTCCACTCATCTACAGGTGGCGGGAACAGAAGCGCAGCAATACACCAGGGAACAGCAGGGAAGAAGATGACTGCTAGCAAGTTAGCATTAGGAAAGCACATTTCACAGTGTTCTCACCTCAAGGATACACACAATGTATTGTGACAGACCAGCATCATCATCCCTAGAACCTTGCTGTCAAGGCTAAAAAGACCATAACAAGCCCAAATTCATTGTTTTGTCCCACTAAACTCAAAGGCTTTTGATAGAGAATTGAAAAAAACAGCATGTCCTCACTCTGGCGCTATAGTGTGTGAGCATGTGCAAACATGGCTGCACTTGCAGTGCAAACTTTTTAGTGTTTGAAGCATGCGATCATCAAAGATGAAGCAGTTCCTCGTCAGCCATTATCGTACAAAACGGGAACGGGAGAGTTTCAGCCTTACCACCGCTAGACTACTCATAGGGCAGAGAATCAGGGCCGAGGGGGAGAAATGAAAGGAACATCTTCTCAGATGGTTAATTAGCACTTCAGATGTGACGACTGAACTCCAGCAAAGGACTGCAGATAAAAGTGGCTCCTGACGTCGTGGGAGAGGCTGTAGCGTCTGAAGCCGCCTCACTCAGGGGGCAGCTTTGGCTCACTTGAACTGCGGTGGAGATTTTAGAGACAGTGATTTGTCCCACGGGGTGAGAGGCTTGATCCTGCAGCTTGACAAGCCAATCCTTTCCTGTCTGATGGAGGAGCCCATTTCATTTACTTGAGTGGCGAGCCTCCTGGGAGCTGGATGTAGTCTGGAAGGTTGATTTCGCATTGTTTACCCTCATCAGGAGTGGATGGGATTGACTTTTAGCTCACTCAAACTGAAATATAACCTGTAAGCTGTGTTTACCTGCAATTTAGGTTATAATGATGATGACATGTGGCATTGTGCATTCTTTATAATGAGATTTGTAGCAATCCTTACAATGAGAAGTGATTTCTTTTCAATTAAAAATGTTGATGATGGTGCTACAAGTCATAAAGTCATATAGGGTGGGATGGTATGTCAGTACACACTGCGAGTAGTTTCCATGCTATCCTGTTCATATCTCTGCAAATCAGTGAGCGACACAACGTGATGAAGCGCTAAAATTTCCCTTTAATTTTGTTCCTTCTCTCTATTTGAATCTCTCCTTTAAACACATTATTTGAGAAGTGCATTTTCTTCTTTAAAATATTTTAAAATATACTGTAGTATTTGTATTTCATCTTGCTAGAAATCTGTCTTTTGTGGAGCATTTTGTAATTCATTTTTGAACTATACTAAGAAAATTTTGTGTTAGCGTCTCATAATTTTCAGTATTTACAATCTTGTTATGCATATATTTCTTTTCTTGACAAAAACATGTCCTAATTGTACATTTTCTTGGAATTGCCCACTAAACCTTTTTCATAAAGACCTATATGTCTGTTGTATGTATGTAAAACATACATACATTTGCATACTGTATAGATGTATGTATGTATGTTTTACCAGAAAAAGATCATATCAAAATACAAATGCAGTAACTGACTCACTTCTTCTTTAATCTCTATTTAAATCTCTCATTTAAACACATTATTTTAGAATGGTATTTCCTTCATTAGTTTTTTCAATTCTGTCCTTTACTTACTATTTACTTACTATTAACTTTTTTTGTAAATCGCTTTTGCCATAAAAAGAAGCAAGTAAGTAAGATACTTTCTCATAACTGTGATTTATTATCATAATCTTTAAAAATGTGGGATTTGGCAAGTGGAAATTGTGTCAGTGTCTCATAATTTTCTGTATCTGTATTATGCATATCTCTGTTTTTAGAGTCTGTCTTTGCAACTTTTTCTTGGAATTGTCTTTCATAAAGAGCTTGAATCTTGTGTGCAGCGATCATTCTGACGGAAAAAGAACGGCAACATTCCTCCATCTGCTGCACCTGCCACTCGCCTTCTGCTCTTACCGAGACGTTGCCAGAAAATTCACTCATTCCTGCCTTGCTGTGAGTCACGGCCGCGTGCGACCGTGGTCTCGTACTGTTTGCGCAGGCTGACGGGGACGAAGTGCGGACCCCAGCGGGGCCCCCCTTTCCTTGAGCGCGTTGTTCAGTTGTATTAATGCGCTCGGGCTGGGTGTGATAATAATGGGAGCAGCCACTGATGCAGCGGCTTTTCGCTCTCTCTTTAATGTCGAGGAGTGGTGAAGAGCGAAGGAAACGCTGACATCAGCTCCACTCGCCCTGATGGTCTGGACAGCTTCTCTCTCTCTCTCTCTCTCTCTCTGTGTTTTCTTCTGCTTTCTCTTGCTCATTTTCATCTCCTGCATTTCATTGTCACCACTGTTTTTGTTTCGCCCGTCTGTCGCTCCCTCCTTCTTCCCGTTTCCCCTCATCTCTCTTTCTCTCCCAGTTTCTTTGCTTCTTGCTTTTGTTTTCCTATAATAATGTGTGTCACTCTTCTCTCACTCCTCCTTTCTCTGTCTACTGTATTCTCTCTCTCACACACACACACACACACATATATCCACACACATCCCTCTCTCTGAGCTTTTATTGCCTCAGTTTCACTGCACACGACGCCATTGTTACCCCCCCCCACCGCAACAGTGCAGACAGGCAGCCGTGTTGGGCTGGCAGAGGGATGCTGCCTTCTTTGCATTCTTCATATGTATGTTAGTATTTACACAGCAGCAGCAGCAGTTTGGCCTTTTCTGCATTCTGTTGGAGTTGGATGTATGATTATGCTGCTTGATATGAGACACAGTCCAAGGTCTGCCTCGCAGGCTGATTTGTAGACCCTGTGCTCTGAATTCACAATTCTGCTCTCGTACAGAGAATTATTTATCTATCTGTAACAACTCCTGCTGACCTTGCACGACAGATGCTCTTTTTTCCTCTCTCTCGTTCTTTGTATTTATATGAAAGCTGCTTCGTTTATTTCAAAGACAATTGGCAGAATCATCTGCACATTAACTAGTTGCCTGGTAACTTCTGCCTGCTTTGTTTAACACTCGTTTCAGCTCACGCTTTCGCATCTGACGGCCTGAAAAATCAGCACTAGCCACAAGGCAAACGGTCGTCCACTTTGGCTGAGGCAGCTGAGTCTCTCGCTGTGATCTGAAGTGGCGTCTTTTTCGTTGTAAAAGCTGGCTGTCAAAAGAAACCGAATAGTGACTAATACGCTGAATCCGTGAAGCAGTTTTACTAGAAACACAAAGGCAGATTATTTTGCTGGTGTTTTTTTTCTTCTAAGATGATGGAGTAGCAGCAGAGTGGAGGCATTCGTTGTGTGCCGTGACCCTGTGCTCCTGATGCACTGCATGTTTTCAGCACCAAACGTTTATCAGGTTACTTGGAAAAGCAGAAATGTATCTCTCCCTCTCTCTCTCTGCAGTGTCTTCTACATTATGTCAGACATTCCTTTGACAAACCTTCACTTTTTGCTCAGTTGGCTTGTTGTTCCTGCTTGTATTGACCTCAGTGCAGTTTTATGGCTTTGACGATGGTGCCTCACTTTTAAAAAAAGGGTTGGTCGAATTCCAAACCATTTTTTTCTCAATTACTCAGATAAGTTCGCTTTTATTTGCCCAGTTCTTGAGATATTAGATTAGATTCATTTAGTTAAAATTAGATTAGATTCAGCTTTATTGTCTTTGCACAGAGTAAGCAATAGTACAACATAATGCAGTTTGGCATCTAACCAGTGAGTGCAAACAGTAGCAAAGTGCATGTTGATATGTACAGAAATATAATAAGTCAATATGGAGTATGCTCAGTACAAATGGATGATGGCACTTGTAATGATGCTTCTTTTACATTGTTGTATTGTACATGATATTGTGCATTCTATGTACTCTATTTCTAACTTTTTTTTATTACTATTGATCTGTGCTTTCATTTTTCATCTTATTCTTTCATTGTCTTCACTTTCATCCTTATCTTATTTTTAATTTGTCATATTTTGTTAAGAGTGTATTTTAGAAAACAAATGAATTTAGAGTGTAGAGAAAACAGTGGATGCACATGGATCCATTCTGCCTGTGTGGAGCAGAAGCTTTTAACAGCTGGTTATCATCCAGTAGTTTTGTGCTTCAGGAGGAGAATGAAGACAGATGCTGTATCGATCACTACAAATTTTCTTAGAATGTTTGATTCTTACCTTTATTTAGCTTGCAGTCATTTCAAACAATACCTATCGTGCTGTGTTTTTATTACCTCTGTTTATTTTCAGTCATAAGGAGCAGTCAGTTTGCTTCAACTCAGATGATCATTTCGTCCATCTATTGATGCCTCTCAAACAGGAAAAAAAGTTTAATTATTTGTAAAGTGAATGTTACAAGTAAAAATGTAGCTGAAATTCCTACATTTTAGCTCTCTTCTGCCTCTCGCAGGTCCAGACGAATGCATTCACTGTGATTTTTGATGAGCGCTACTCCATCCCCATGGACTTGTCCACGCTGGAGGAGTACAGCCTGCGTTTCGCCGCTTTTGGTATCGATGCTGATGAGAGAAACATCAGCGCCGGGGTGGCAGATCTCAAGCTGTCAGACCTGGACCTGACCATCAGACCGTTCAACGCCTGGCTCTACCTTCAAGACGTCAATAAGGTGAGCTACAATACAGTCATGTGTCACAGGGCACAATTTGATATAATACAATGCAATGCAGACACATTTCCAGTATGACATGCACTGGCTGCTACAGTGAGTATCTAAATAGTGTGTACAAGGTAATGTGTATGAAAGCATGGTGGTGTCTGAGAGCCCCTGCTGGATGTTCAGCAGAACTACATGTCAAATCCAATAGATAAGAGTCAAAATTGATTAGATTACTTACAGACTTACAGAATACCTGATAAAAGATGTCATTAGTATTGCAGTCAGTTCTAATAAAAGCAAATTTCCACAGAAATGCCTGTATGTAGCAACATGTCCACAGAAAATATGTTTCTGATTGGCTGACAAGTTGTATCTCACAGAGTTCCGGTCAGCACTTTAATCATTGATCTAATTCAGTGCGGCAGGTATCAAAAATTGGAGGTTACTATGACAACAACACCGATGCTTTGTGCTTCTTGACACTACTGACCAACCAATTTTAAAAGATTGTTCAAAACTCAGCAAGAGAAGCATGAGTTTCCCCTCCAACCGGACAGGACAGTGGTGGAGGAAGCAGCACTCAGATCCTTCACTGAAGTAAAAAGTACCAATACCTCAATATATTAATACACAATAACGAGTAAAAGTACTGCAATCAAAATCTGTCTAAAGTCAAAGTATAAAGCTGTAGTAACATCAATATATCTTCAGTTTCGCTGAACATGAAAGAAGCTACAATGCAGTAATTACTGACCATTGAATCAGACTATCAAGACTTGATCCTCATCAGCTCATAAACAAAATGACTCCAGTCTTCACATCATCTCATGTATCAGCAACAGCAGCCGTGGGTGTGCCGATGCAGCAATTATAGGCTTTTACAATGTTTAATTATAATCAATTAATACATTTAGCCATTTTGAAAAGCTTTCATAATGTGATTATGCACTTTAAAACTCAAATATAATAAAAAAAAAAAGAAAATTAAATTAGCCAGTTCTAATTGTGTTTTGTTTTTATGCTTTTAAATGATGAATGATTAATGTTTATTATTATAATTGAGTCAAACAATTAAAAAAAAGCAGTTTAGATGTAATTAGTTTAAGATGCCATTACATTTAATGATATTCCTGCCCATCATATCCCATCTCACAATTCATTTATTTCCTGCTTTAACATTTACAGTTTGTACTTTGTGATTGCTTCAATTTACCAGCTTTCTCTCATTTAAAGATGTGTAAGCAGTGAACCACCTAAACATTTCATTAAATCCAATCTGCAGCAGCAGTAGGAGCTCTGGGGAGCTGTGTGGGTGGATGTTTGCTTTAGTATGAAAGACATCATGGCTGTGGAGAGCGCCTCTTCTCAAAGCGTCACCCAGACCGGCAGTTATATTTAATGTCTGCCGTGCTCTGGTATCACCCCGCAGGCTGTGGATGCAGTTGGGGAGATCCTGTTGTCTCTCAGCTATTTGCCGACAGCAGAGCGCCTCACAGTGGTTGTGGCCAAATGCAAGAACCTGGTTTGGACCAACGGCAAGAACACTGCAGGTCAGAGGCATTTGTGACTTTGCTGTAATGTGTGAGTGTCTGTTTCTTTTATGCCCAATAGGTCTGAAATCTTTAGATTCACTCCCATTACACAATAGAACACAATACTGACACAGTAATAACAGACTCTTAATGTCAACTCCCATTTATCCTCATCCAGAAAGGCAGATGGGACTTAAATGACCACTTCATCACATTAATTATCCAGATACGTGCCACACTAACATTGTACTGATAAAGGTCACCCGCTAAAACACTGCCATTATCATCCACAGAGCTAATGGTGCGTACAGGACCGTGCCTCTAATTGATTGCTCTTCAATGAGGAATTTATTGCATGCTCTACAGATGTGTGCACGGGTGTGTATGTTTATATGTGTGCGCTTTGGGCTTTAGAAGCCTTAAATGCAGCCGTAATCTTATTCAGTCGTTCTTGTTATCAGATCCGTTTGTCAAAGTGTATCTGCTGCAAGACGGCAGGAAGATCAGCAAGAAGAAGACTTCCACCAAAAGGGACGACACGAACCCCATCTTCAACGAAGCCATGATCTTCTCTGTGCCGTCCATCGTCCTGCAGGTGACGCTTGAGACTGTGGCTAAAACCAGTGCTGAATCAGGAAACGATAAAGATGAAACTTTATGAAACCACATGGAGAATTTAGGTCAAGGCAAAAGATAAGAAAGATAAAATGTGATAACAAAAACAGATATCTATAGAGATCTATAATAAAACAGCTTTGTTTATAGTAACTAGAAAGCAGCAGCTGAAAACTATAACAATTAATGGGGACAGTAATTTTTCTGATTACTTAAATTGTGTGTACCATGAACATAGTTTTAAATAGTCGAGCTTCATGCCTCTCAAGTCTTATGACATTGTGCTAAATGTAAATGCATTGTTTGTACTTTTACATTAGCTTTTCTCTGAAAAAGAAGAGAGAGATTATATCTCAAGGGAGGTCCTGGTTCAATACATGTTCAATAAGTGAATGATGATTATATGATGAGCATGGATGCAGAAGGAGTAACAGTAATAAGAGTCTGCATCCACATCAGTGGCTCTGCAAGGCTGTAAAGTGGTGCTTTGAGCTAATGTCTGCATGCTAACATGCTCACAATGATAATGATAACATACCAATATAATGTTTTCTATGCTCACCACCTTTGTTTACCATGTTAGCATGCTAATGTTTGCTGATTAGCACTAAACAGAAAGTGAAGTTGAGGCTAATTAGTTTTGCAGGTGTCTTGGTATTTAGGTCTTTATTTGTCAGAAACCAAAGACCTGGACAAATAAAACTTATGACCTGATGATGGTGCTAGAGTAAACGTCAAAGGAAGCATGAATGTCTCTCCCAAATATCATGGCAATCCATCCAATAGTTGTCATTTCACTCAAAACCACAAATGTAGACCTCATAGTGACTCCACAGCTAAAGGCAGAAGATCACCAAAGTCCTGAGGATTCATCCTCTGGGGTCCATGAATGTCTGCAGAAAACTTCATGGCAGCCCATCCAGCAGTGGTTGAAATATTTCAGTCTTCAGGACCAAAGTGTTGGAAAAGCTGACAGACCAACACTTCTATCCCTGGAGCCACATATAAACACAACTATGAAACATCATTAAAATCTTCCTGCAATATAAAATGTGCCTTTTAAATGCACACATGGATCAGTCTATAAAATGTTTTAAAGCCCAGAGATGTGATTGCTCCTCGACCTCTGGCTATTTGCGAAATAAGCCAAACAGTAATAAAACTAAATGTGAGTAAAAGGTGAATAAAAGAAATAGCAAATGCTGTTCTTACAAATGCTCATTTCACTGATTTGTATGAACTGTGCTGTAAAGAAGATGCTGAGTCATGCTGACACAGCGGGTTGTGTAACCATGTTATGCTGTTTGCAGGAGCTCTCCCTGAGGGTGACAGTGGCAGAGACCACAGACGACGGCCGGGGCGAGAACCTGGGTCACGTGATCATTGGGCCGGAGGCCAGCGGGATGGGGATCACCCACTGGAACCAGATGCTGGCCACTCTGAGAAAGCCTGTGTCCATGTGGCACCCTCTGCGCAGGATCTAGCCCTCTTTGCCCTCATACATGCATACCCGACCTGTTTCAAGTAAAACACTCTCTTCCTCACGTTCCTTTCTCCTCTCCATGTATTTGGTGCCAATTTGTTAGACTGTTTAAGTAAGATAAGAGTTTTTGGCCCACAGATGGATGGTGTGGTTTGTGTCGCTCTGCTGGTGAGTAACAAATTGGAGTAAACACCTTATATTCATGTAAGGGGGAGGAATCTGAAAAGCCAGTGTTTGACCCCAAACAGGGTGTTTCATTGATCCCTGGATCAATTATACTGATAAATATCCTGTCTTTAGTTCGTGGCTTCATTCTGGCTCGGGTGCATTATGCGTGAGGGTGGCATTCAGGAAGGAGCCGTGCATATTGTGGCAGCCCTGAGGGCTCAACTCACTGCAGCCTAAAGAAAATGCATGCAATCAAGAAAGCAAAGTATGAAAACATGTGTATAGAAATGTGCAAATACAAAAAAAAAAAAAAGCTAAATTCTGTGTTTCTTATGTGGGACAACACGTGTGTCTCAGTTGGTGCATTAGTTTTTAGTGTCCCCTGGAAACAATTTCTGTTGTTGTCTGTGTTCCTTGCAACATTTCTGCATTTGGCTATGTTTTCTCACTTTGCAGCATTTCGTCTAAATTGCTTTCCTAATTTGCTTGTGTTTTGTCTATTTGCATGTGTTTTCTTAAACTGCAGTGTGTTGAGCTCCTAGGGCCACCATAGCATAGGCCAAATTACCCAAATCACACACTGAAAGAAACTGATGAAGTGGCCCCTTGGCTGAATCCAGGCTGAATCTCGATTCTCCACCACCACAACAACAAAGGAGACATGTTACCCCCCGAAAAGTCTTGAACAGAAGCTTCAGTTTGCACTTTCAGGTGAGTTTGAGTCAAAAGGAGCCCAACCTCAGCGGGCGTGACCCCCTCTCTGCATGGTACCTACTCTGGTTATAGCCTGTTTTTTTTAGCTGTCTGGAGAAAGACTGGCTGGACGGAGGGGTGAAACCACTTCTCTTTCAGGAAAACACTCATTTGTCTTCTCAGACCAGTCATCGATTGCGCCTACTTGATTGATTTCGTAGCGGTTTTAGAGTCAAGTTAGCTTAACTGGATTTGTTAACAGTGAGATTGACAAATAATAGAGGTTTTGGTATGTTCAGTATTTATTGTGCTTTTGGAAAAAAAAAAATCCAGGTACTCTTATCCAGGTGAAATAATTGTAATTTGTAGCAGTTGTTACAGGGTGGCCAAATCAGATGTAATTAACATACAAATATCATATTACATTGTTCTATTTTTACCATGATTAATGCAATACCAGTTGCATAAACATATTTACCAGTGTGTATAGTATACTGCAACATTCTTCTCATTTCCATTTTTTTCCTCTAAATTATGGGTGCAAATTATGTTTTTCGAAGTATTACACTTGAATAAACATCAAACTCAAAGGTCATTTATACATCATTATATATAACACCAATGGGGTGGCTGTGGCTCAGGTGGTAGAGCGGGTCGCCTACTGATCACAGGGTTGATCTCCATCTCCACTTGTCCACGTGCCGAAGTGTCCTTGGGCAAGACACTGGACCCCGGGTTGCTCTCCAGCCGCTGGGGATGCACAAGCCAGTGCACTCCTGATAGCTTGATCCCAAGCCTGGATAAATGTGGAGGGTTTGCATCCGGCATAAAAAGCCTATGCCAAATTAAATATGCGGATCATCAGAGCTCCACGCCGGGTTGAGGCGGGACCCCGTTTTGATAGGAAGATGAAAACAGATGATCCACTGTGGCAAGCCCTAAGGGAGCAGAAGAAAGAAGAAAAAGAAGATATTTAACGCCAATATCGTTGCTGATCAATGAATTATTATCAAAACACCTCTGGGAATTTAACTTGTGATGTAAAGTATACTAACCCCTTTAAATGGGTTTACAGTTCCTTTTATGTTAAAGGAAACACCTTGATATTCTGAATTAATCTGTAGTTTCTCACCAGGCACTTGTCACACTCCTTTGCAGGTATCTTAATGACAAAAGCTCAAACTTCTCGTTAGCAAAGGTGAAACCAATAGTAGCCACGTTGCAGCTTGAAGCCTGAACGGTAATATTGCTAAAAAGCTTTTCGGTTAAGGTGAAGATGATGTGACACGGGTCTCGTAAAAGTCAGAATGTCAAGGTGGCTTTTTATCTGTCTGAGATATTCTCTACAACATTGTGCAATAGTGCTGTTTTGTTGTAACTTTTGAATGTGAATTATCATGTGAAATACCTGCTAAAAGCATCATCTGCCTTATGCATTGTGACTTTTGTTGCTGTCAAGCAGAACATGCAGGACATTTTTTGTTCAAGTTCTGACCGCATTCCTCACCTCACTTTGAGAATCAGTCCAAAAATAACACACCTGTGGTCATATAGTACACAATATTTCCTACTGTGCCAAATAATGAAGCAATATTTTCATTTACAGTCAGCATTTGCATTCGATTCAACAAAGCTGTAGCCTACATTTGACCATGCATGAAGTTATTTAGCACTTGATGTGAATGTGCCTCAAGAATACAGTGTATTGTGTGAATGCTGTTTGAAATAAAAGCAATTCAACAGTAACAGTCTGACCACTTGTTTAGCTTTTTGGAATGATCTGGAGTTTTTAGAAGGGAACCGCTCCTGTGAGATTCAGTGTACATTCAAAACACTGGCAGATGGATTGAACATGATATCCTAGCTCAAACTATTAAAACCGAGATGTAAAACAAGCGGTAAGTAGTCCCATCTTTACCATCTGCAACATAAAAGAGATGAATACATCTATAATTATAATCAATAAAATAATATACATTATTCTCAAATTGGCTGTTCTGCATCCTGAGTACTTTTACTTTTGGTACTTTAAGTGAAATTTTCAATGCAGCCTCAAGCAAAAAAAAAAAAAAAAGTTCTTCCACCACTGGTAATTTCCTCAACATGATATAAATAGCAATTAAATGTTTGCAGAAGTCTGTATTTGAAATGATGAAGAGTAAGAATTACTTTTGAAAACATTTTATTCACCGAATAGTTTGTATTTTAGTATATATAGATAATGTAGACTACAGTCTAACTTTATCACAAAATTATGATGATGACTACACTTCACTACATTAGTTTAATCATTTAAAATACAGTAAGCTAAGCTAACAACAACAACAATAATAATAGTAGTAATGTAGTGCTTGAAAAAATATACTAGTAAAACATAATTAACACTATTGTGACATGCACTCTGATCTGTGCAGTAGGCATCCGTTGTGAAAACTGAGCCACAGGAGAGCTAACATGCTGTATTATGTAAAGACAATAGACAACCTCTGACTTTCTCCTCCAGCTCTGACAGAAAGTAGGTCAGTTTCCTCTTCTCAGCCAATCAGAAAAGAGGGGCGCAAGAGGGGGCGGGGCCACATTGAGCAAAGTCCAGGAAGAATTTTTCAGGCGGTGGAGTAAATACACATCGCTATTCTACATCGCTACATAAACCGAACAGTGTGTCGTCTGAACGTCCAGTATTGCTGAGCTGTCGAGATGGCTGACCACAGAGATAAAACTACCGATCAAATGAAGCTATGGAAGGAGAACAGAAGCTCTCAGGTCTGTAGATACCGTGCATTTGATCAAGTTTTTTTTTTTTTTTTGCTGGGCAGCGCTGCATGACTTAGGATAAATGGGTGAGAGGTCGTTTAAGGGTAACAAGCTAACGTTAACGGCTAAACCCGAAAGCTAGCATATCGGGCGAGCGAACGTTCAACACTGAAACCTGCCTCTGCAGACATGCATAACATAAAATATTTCCAAGTAGTTTAACATATTACCGTCAACTGAATATTTAGGGACCGTTTATAATCGTTGTTATTGCAAAGGAGTCATGAGCAAACCTGCCAACAGCGCTTTGCTGCACGCTACAGGCTAAACTGGCCCATATCTCGAATAGATAAAGTAGTATAAAGTGGCGTTAACCACCAACCGTTTCTCAGACACCTTTTTCAGGCACGAAATGAACACGCTAACAGCTTTAATGGGCTTCAGGAGGGCAATTCAAGTGTAAAGATATGAAGTAGGTCATTGTCCAGGGGCTTGTTTGGGGTTGAACTTCACTCCTGTGAGTTATATAACCGCAGCACTTCAGAGCAAATAGCTACTATCCCGTAAGTGAACTCTATATTGCAGGCCAAACACTGCAAATTTGTTCTGGATTTTGTACTTGTCTCAGTATTTTTTGTTTATTTATGCTGTTGGAGCAGCAGTGCATGTTTCTGGGGCAGTCTGAATGTTTTTAATACTCAGGCTGGACACAGTACACCTTTTGGAAATTATTCGGAGCTGTGAAAATAATCAAAAGGGAGCAAGTAAATTTTGGCAGTTCGTGTAATATCATGAAGCACATTAAATTTGTGGACCCCTTTTTAATTAATATAGCACTTCTGGTGCAACACTGCAAGCATCAGTTGCAGAAATGTGCATGCAGCCTCTTGCTTGCATACCCTAATTTTTTTTTATAAACCAGACAACTTATCGATTAATCAACAATGAGAATAATCATTAGTCGCAGACTCAGACAGTCATTTTTCTGAAGCCAATCAAAGAATAATTGACAGATTTATCAGAAATAAAATAATTGTTTGTAGCAGTCTTACCACAAATTGTTTTGACACATGCAGACACAAAGTGCTCCGTGTTGGCCTGCCATCAGTATTTTGCCTAAGTGTTTTGTTGTTTAACATTGATTCTGTTTGCAACAGAGGCCAGACACGCTGACCACAGGGGCGGGCCATCCTGTTGGAGACAAACTGAACCTGCAGACTGCCGGACCGAGGGGGCCTCTGCTGGTCCAAGATGTGGTTTTCACAGACGAGATGGCCCACTTTGACCGGGAACGAATCCCAGAGAGAGTGGTGCATGCCAAAGGGGCAGGTGAGCTGTGGGTAATCAGTCAAGACAAAGCACAACACCCTCTCAGGTTTGGAATAGGGTTTTTATGCAATCAAAGAGGGGACCCAAAACTTCATAAATATCATTGTTTTTTTCCGTAAACTATACAAAGATTTTTCTTGGTTTAGTTCGTTCATTACCATGATCAGTGCTGAGTTTGAGTTGAGATTATTTGGCCTCAGAGCATAATGGTCTGATTTATTTTGAATCATTTTCTCCAGTATAGAATAGTGTTCAGACCAGTTGTTGGTATTGGAAAGACCTGCAACATGCAGTATGTGCGCACTTAGTTACGAAATGACTGGACACTGGTGCAAAGTCAGCAGAGCTAACTGACAAAAAAGTAGAGAAATAGCAAATGAAGGTCATTCTTTTTTATGGATAAGCTCCAGTTAAATTCTAGTCTGGGCAGGCTTTTGAGATCAGGGTCAAAGACTTTGGGCAGATATTGAGCAAATTATGTTTGTTGACCTTGTCTGGGGGAAGCTGCATTCTTTCCGGTGCATGGTGATATAACAGAGCAGCGGACTACAAATATTTGAACCAGACGTGTTTAAGCTGATATAAATGTGTGGACCAAATAGAGACATGCCTTCTAACTTTTCCTTTATGATGCAGGAGCATTTGGCTACTTTGAGGTGACTCACGACATCTCTCGCTACTCCAAGGCCAAGGTGTTTGAGCATGTCGGCAAAACTACACCCATCGCTGTCCGTTTCTCCACCGTAGGTAAGAACAAACATGTCATGTGTTTACATTTGCTCCATCTTTATTGAATAGATGTAAGCTTAATACCTTGGACCTCAGGTGTGCAGCACAATGAAAAAACATGTTTAAATAGAGAATACATGTGATAATTGAAAAAAACAAAACAAAAATACAAACTAAGGTGTCATGAAATTTGATATTCAGCCGTATTTGTTATTAATAGTTCTCAAAGAAGGACACCATTAGTTTAAGTATAGGCTACTTTTATGGTCATTGGTTGTTTGAAGCCGTCACCACAGCAGTCATCTCTCTTCAGGAAGTGGGTTGTGCTCTGAGTATTTCAGTTTGACACAGTCATTCGCTCAGGTCTTTAATTACTTTTAGGGCCTGAGCAGTTTCCAGGTATGAATGTGATCAGCGTGCTCCTGAAAAAGAGAGCATTGCTCTCAGCGACACTCCCCTGAATAAATAAAGGCTAGGAAATAAAAAAAGACGAGTACAAAGAATACAAAATACAATACAAAATACAAAAAATTTCATGTTTTTTATCAACTGACCTCTCTGTAGTGTTTGCTTTAGTGATTTAGTGATTGTGATGGATGAGCCTCTAAATCTACTTCAAAGCTGCAAGTAACAATTATTTTCATTATCGATTAATCTACTGATTATTTTCTTGATAAACTGTCTGATCTGTAACAGATCAGAAAACTGTAAAAATGTTCGCAAGGTGACGTCTTGTTTTATCTGAGCTCCGGTCTGCAACCCAAAAGTATTCAGTTTAATATAGGACAAAGAAAAGTGGCAGATTGAGTCTCACACTTGAGAAGCAGGTCATCAAATTTAAAGCATTTGTGCTTGAAAGATGACTTGAATGATCATCACAATAGTTGCCAGTTATTTTTCTGTGGATCGGCTAATCAGCTAATTAATTGTTGTATTAAAAGTAATGGCTCTATCAATCTTATTTTACTAATATATGACTGAAATGTTACCTCGTATTTTCATTGTATTTCAGCTGGGGAATCAGGGTCAGCCGACACAGTGCGAGACCCCCGAGGCTTTGCAGTCAAGTTTTACACTGAGGAGGGCAACTGGGACCTGACAGGCAACAACACCCCTATTTTCTTCATCAGGGATGCCCTGCTGGTGAGTGGGTGTACTGTAGGCGGTGTGTGAGCCAAAAATGACTTTGCATTACTTTAGTGGAGAATACCAGTTTCAAATTATTTCTCAAACATGCAAATAGATAGGGGAAAAGTTTGTAGCATTAGTTTCATCAGTCATAAGCCATTAAAAATCAACATCCAAAAAGAAACACACATGGAAGCCTAACCTGTACGTCATACTGCAGCACAGTACACATTTAATAACAACCATTTGTGAACATGAATCAAATGAAAAGTGAATCACACTGACCTGCCCCCTTTACCCCGTGCAGTTCCCATCCTTCATCCACTCTCAGAAGCGCAATCCCCAAACCCACATGAAAGACCCCGACATGGTGTGGGACTTCTGGAGCCTGAGGCCCGAGAGTCTGCATCAGGTAGCTGCTGCCGAGCCTGAGGCTGATGTTGAAGACAGATTCTAGCCAAGTGTACAGACGAGTGTTTCAGAAAGGAAAATGGCTCAGTCGATGGCACTATTTTTACTTAACATTACAGAATCTTCTCGGATAATGTAGTGTTGCATTTGACAGATGTCTCATATTATTTATACTTGCAGTAATCATTTGGTTTACATCAGCAGTAGAAAGCACAGAAAGCTTTGCAGGACTCGTCATTATCTTGTGTCTTCTATCCTGTCCCGCACAGGTGTCTTTCTTGTTCAGTGATCGAGGTTTGCCTGATGGCTTCCGTCACATGAACGGCTACGGCTCTCACACCTTCAAGCTGGTCAATGCTGATGGCGAGCGTTTCTACTGCAAGTTCCACTACAAGGTCTGTCTGAGCTCACGTTTAGCCCTTATTTAACTTTATACATCCACTCCTGGGAGTTTGGCATTACTTGGTTATGTCATATGTCATGTCCAACATGGATGTTTTTTAGACTGATCAAGGAATAAAGAATCTGCCAGTAGAGGAGGCAGACCGCCTGGCTTCCACCAACCCAGATTATGCTATTGGAGACTTGTTCAATGCCATTGCCAATGGCAACTTCCCATCCTGGACCTTCTACATCCAGGTCATGACTTTTGAGCAGGCTGAGATGTTCCAGTTCAACCCCTTCGACCTTACCAAGGTACCACGTCCCTACACAGAGGTTGTAAAAATGTGCGTGATTAGTCGACGGGGTGGTAGAAGTTGCTTTAAATGCAATGCAATGTTTATTTAGCTTTTTAGACATTGGCGTAGCAGCTAACAACATTAGCTTTAGCATAGCTCGCTCCAGAGCACTAAAAGCAGCATATTTTCTCAGACAATGCTTAACCTTAAAGGTTTCATAGTGCTCAATTTTGACTGTTTTCTGTGTGTTTTTTTACTTTCGCTAAGAAAAAAAATAGCTTCAGATGCAGTCACATTATAACCAGTTGTAGGATACTTACAATATTGGTTATATCTGCAATAACCTGTTGAAATTATAGGTGTGAATGTAGGTTGATTGTTATAATTTAATTGCATATTTTATGAGTTTATAGAGAAGCTGTTTATTGATGAATTGCACATCTCTGGGGCAGCTGTAAGATTTGTATTAGGATTATGTGATCTTGGCAGCCTCATTTTTGTAACACTTTGTGTGATAATCACTTTTTGTAAGTCATGATTTAACCCTCCAGTGTATATCTCATTCAGGTTTGGTCACATAAAGAATACCCTCTGATCCCCGTGGGCAAAATGGTACTCAACAGGAACCCAGTCAACTACTTTGCGGAGGTGGAGCAGCTGGCCTTTGACCCCAGCAACATGCCACCGGGCATCGAGGCGAGCCCCGACAAGATGCTGCAGGTGACACCACTGCAGATTTTCTCTTGACGTGTTTTTCTGTCAGATTAAATAAATAACTAAGAGCTTAATCTGCTGCCGTTATTATACCTGAATGTGCATTCATACCATAAATAACATAAATAATGACATTTTTCATTTGTTGTTGAAACATTTACCCTTTTTATTTTTCTACATATCCAGTCAGTATCCAATCACAAACTACTGAAAATCCACTTGGTGTGAAGTCCCTCTCTGGCCTGACAGTACAGGGACTTACAGTTTCACGGTGTTCTTCCTTGTCTTTCTCTAGGGTCGTCTGTTCTCCTACCCAGACACACATCGACACCGACTGGGAGCCAACTACCTGCAGATCCCCGTCAACTGCCCCTTCAGGGCCCGTGTGAACAACTACCAGCGTGATGGTCCGATGTGCATGTTTGACAACCAAGGTAAGTCATAGTCCAGCCTGCATGTCTGTTTCTGTGTTTCTTTGTGCCCACAATGCAACAATCAATATTCTTAACTGTTCAATCAGGAAGTGAGGTTAGTGTGGCTAAATGACTAACCTGTAGAATATGTTGATTTTAGTTTATACAAATTTATATGGCTGTGCGATATGACCTTATATATCATGTGACGATAATCTGAAACAATAGATGTTTATTGTTTATGTTTTTGTGTCGTAAGTCAGGCTCTTTATGAAATATTTTTGGCCATTTGGATGAAAGTTTGCATTTTTCCACACAGCACAGATGCAGGCAGGAAATTTGCATCATAAACAATGATATTTTTTCAGGCCATTATCTACTAACTTTGATCACAAACTGACAAGACAAGAGGCACCCCGCCACCAAAATCTCTAGTGGTTTACCACCTTGGCTACCCAGCATCCTGGCAAATACTGAAGAATTACTTTTGAATGATCAGTGTGGTTAAAACAGTTGAGGTGATGACAGAACATATAAGTAAGGAAAGTAATTTTGCTTCTTAGAACACCAAGACTAGTCATTCTAATCCCAAGTAAGCATATTTAATTCATTCATTTATATGTTGTTCCTTGGCTGCACATCAAAAACCAGTCAATGATCCTAACACTGAATTGTGTTGGTATGAGCAGTAGGGATGTTTTATTTGAAACAAACTACTCAGCTCAGTATTGACCTTTCAAAGTTAATTTAACAGGACCACCTCAAGCAAGGTCTGTTTTTTTTTGCAAGGTTTGGAATATGATATGTGTTCTTTAGTCTACCTCATCATTTCAAAGCAAATTGGTCAGTGTTTATAATATAAGCTTTATTAAAAAAATCTTAAGAATGACAGCAGGAAAACTGCTAATATTCTACTGGTCTTGGTCTTAGATTTGTGTGCAACTATCCTTTAATCCTTCCATGCGGATGCAATACCAAGTATTAACCAACAGATGTCGCCATTTGCACTGTATCAAATGCTTGACAAATGACACAACAAACCATTTTCAGCACAGCAGCTTTTTATTGGTTCAGTGCGTCAGAAGGCCTCCATCATTGCTAATAAGCAGCTATATGAGAATGTTTTTTTTCTTAATTTGCCCAGCTCATCCAAACTCTGTTGAATATATGAATGCTAACCACAGTCATCTGCACCATAACAAACTATTTAACATATTATACAGCATGTAGAAGACATACAGGTTGGAGATTAAGTTCACGGTTTGCCTGAATGTGTGTGTGCTGCAGGGACGGTGATTCATGTGGGAGTAGGCGTGGGATTGGACGGAAGTGTGTGTGTGTGTGTAAAGGTGTGCACTCACTGGTGACACAGATGAGAGAGTCAGGGTTGGGTAGTAGCCGTAAATTTGTTGACCACGCTACTCATTCGTCATTCACAGCATTTACAGCAAGCCATATTTAAAGCCATAGTGACTGACGGCATCATGTTGTCATTGTACTCACTGATTAGATTTACTCACTTTGAGTTTCTTCAGTATTTGCAGAATTCAAGCCAACAGCATTTCCTTTTTCTTCCTAACCTACTCACCAGTGTTTGGTCTGTCTGGCCTCTAGGTGGCGCTCCAAACTACTATCCAAACAGCTTCAGTGCTCCAGAGACCCAGCCTCAGTTTATGGAGTCCAAGTTCAAGGTGTCCCCAGATGTGGCACGTTACAACAGCGCAGATGATGACAATGTCACGCAGGTAAAGATAGTGAAGCCATTTGTGCCCACGAAAGCTAGAAAAGTGTGTTTTTGATTCGAGTATTACAAATATTCATTCACACACTTCTCAGCTGAACTTTGATGTGCCAGAATATTAAGGTAACTAGGACAGAAATGCAAGTAATCCGGCTTCCCTATAAGTCAAAGCTTATACAGCTCACCAAATTGTTCACAAGGCATTGTCCTTTTGCAGACAGCACACAGTGTTTTTAAATATGGGGACAGTCCTGATCAACTAAAATCTTGGGGACTGTGAAGCTAAAAAATAATATAATAAATAGAAAATATAAGTCTTGTATTGTGAGAAGGGTCGGCCTCTGACTTTTTTGGTGCAATCATGAGTTTATTTTGTCATGGATTCATTATTCCGTGAAAACATGTATGTACCTTTCTGTTTTCAGTCAATGTCGAAAATGTTGGTTTGCTCATGTCTCACTTGTGTGATGTATTCTGTGAAACAGCTCCATGAAACCCACCATACACTTCCTGCCCAGCACCAAGCTGCAGACAGACAAAGTTAGTAACTAGCAGGCAAACATAGTGGATCATTTAACAGCTAAAGCACCTGAGACGAAAATCAGTTAGTGACTGAGAAAGTCAGTTACTTTGTTATATTTAAGAAGACAGTAATGCATCATCCACATGTCTGCCTGATGGGGGCAGTAAGTCAGATTTCTTTTGTTACTTAGTGTGTACAGATACTGTTCCTTTTTAAACTGCAGTTTCTGTATGAAATACGCTTAACCGTATCTCATTTTGACTTGATCCACTGTGACCAGGTCGTCATCTTTTATCTGTGCGTTTTATTGCAGGTTCGTGCCTTCTACATGCAGGTGCTTAATGAGGAGGAACGCCAGAGACTTTGCCAAAACATGGCAGGGGCCCTGAAGGGAGCCCAGCTCTTCATCCAAAAACGCATGGTGAGTCCACATCACCTTATAGCGTCCACACAGTCTGACTCACCTGATTGTTTGAACAATGTCAAGAGTTTTCTTAAAATGGGATTCAGACTGTTTATATCATTTGACATTAAATTTTACATGTTAACTGAACAAAATATATATATATATATATTTGAAAAAGAATGATAGATAATTATTGGGTTGGTGACCTGAATACATTGCATTCAGAGTATAAAGCTACACGAGTAAACCAAAGGATGTAGCCTTATGCCTGTACTCAGGAAATGTGGTCATGTGGGTGTAATGCATTTTAAATGTTTTTATGTCCCACAATTCACACTCAATGCAGTTTGAGTGCTGACAAACACTAAAACCTTTAAAAGGATAAACTTGAATGATTGAATGAAAGAAAAGCGTGAGCAAGTATACAGACTTAAAAATGAAAGACACAAAAACAAAATAACAGCTTGTTAGAGCTTATTAGATGGGCAGCAGAAAATAATATAGCGGTATGTGGTGAATAGTAACTGAGTGACTCTTCTCTTATCTTTGAGCCCACTCTTACAACACTTAGCTTTGTTTGTTTTGGTTTTTTAATGCAGAGAACCTAAGAAAGGGGTCATCAGCTACATATGTGCAAGGGCCAACTTCTTTCTAATCAGACTCTGTGGATACTGGACATAAAATGAATAAGTAAATACATTTCAGCACAATTAGCCTATTATTTTGTACCATTTTCACTTTTTTTTTCAAAAGAAATGCTATTTCTATGAGCCTCTATCAGTGTGAACAGGCTTCTAAAACACATGGAAAATCCACAATGACAACAAGAAAATGCTCTCAGAACTTCATCAAGGAGGCAGTCAGCGCTCAATACAAAACCCACAGTTAAGTTACGAATGAATGAGTCCAAATCACAACAAAAACTCCTTTGAGGATCCCAAACAAAAATACTCATTTTGACTATTGAGTCCTGTAGCAGGAGGGAGTGACCAGCCTGAGAGCCGGGTGGTTTGATGGGGGGTCCATACATAGAGAGGATGGAGTTGGAGGATAATCCATTTCTGTAGAACAGGTGAATCTTGAATTCTGGACTTTTTGGCTCATTGCAAGCTAATCTGTGATCATTCTCAGTATAGACTGGGATTCTTCCACTGATGAGTGACTTCAGAAGAGCACCTTTTCTAAATTCATTAATTTGGTTGGCCAGATGTTGCTGGATAAAAATTAATTTAGAAAGTTTGCACATGGCAATCACTGAAAGAGGTCTGTTTATCTTGTGCAAGCATGTTGTCATAGTATTTGAGAGATAAACCACTTCATCGTTTATATTTAAGCAGTAAGATGTGGAATTTTTTTGTTGTGGAGTACCAAATCTGTAACTTTAGTTTTGTTCCTATTGAGTCAAAGAAAGTATTGGGTCACACGTTTATTAAGATGGTCAGTGTCCTGAATCAGTTTTTCAACAGGATGGAAGTGATATGTTATGTTTGAGTAGTGTCTACATATACAAAATTTTATTTTGATAAATATAACGTTGTAGAATATCATAGAAATTAAATATAGCAGGACCGAGAATTGATCCCTGTGTAAATGTTCTAATGCAAATGTAAAAAAAAAGATTCACAGTAACCAAATTCTTCAAATCTAGACCAAATTTAGAGGGTTAGTATGTTTTGTTTTGGTCCGCCAAAACAATCTCTGGTGGATCTCTGTATGATACAATGATCCACCAGAGATTTTCAAACTAATACAACATTTAAAGAAGCTATTATCTTCCATTCAGGCATTTAGTTTTATTTTCTTCGATGCCTAGCTCACCCACACTAACCATCAACAGGCTACAACAACACAAACCCCTGTGACTCTGGGTGGAGTGGAGGAAGCTCTCTGCTGAGAGTTTCTCATTTTGTGGTCAGATTATAGGCTTCACTTTGCATAGAAAAATAAACCACGTGTTAGAAACTGCGTCAGCCTCTGGGAAACTCTGAAAATGTCTGTTGCTAAAATCTGATTGGTGCACAGAGGGCACTGTGCTTTCCGAAAAGAGCCCAGTAAACCAGCGAGAAGACCACATATCACAACACCACAAATCTCTTAATAGAAATAATGAAAATGGCTCCAGCTGTTGGGGATACTTCTGGTAAGAGCCTTTAAGTCTCATCGTCTGGTTCTTCATGCAGGTGGAGAACTTGATGGCTGTCCACCCAGACTATGGAAAGAGCGTCCAGACCCTTCTCAACAAGTACAATGAGGAGGCCAAGAAGGTAAACACAGTCCCAGTCCAGTCTAATAGTGGTAGTCAGTGTAGGGAGTAGGGAGTCAGTGTGGTCAGTCCATCCATCTGTCCAGTCGTGGTCTACAGAGAATCAGTCTGAATGACTTTGGTGATTACCTGACATTTTCTCTAGCACCGGTAAGACCCCCCAGCTGGGGATTAATAAAGTTGATCTTGTCTCTTAAATCAGTGGATGGATTGCCATGGAATTTGGCACTATTTTTTCCTGACTTTTCATCTTCATCCATTTCTTTAAATATCGATGCAAACTTTGGATCCAAAGAAGGTGAAAATACAGGTTTCATCAGTGTTTCAACACTTTACATTAAGGTGAACATACTCACTATTAACTAGTTGCGTATGCTTGCATTATAGTAGCATATTAGCTCTTTATTAAAGCACTAATAATGCATTATTCTATTCTAAAAACCTAGTCCTTAATAACTCTAACCCCCAGAATAAGACATTAATAAGTGCTTTATAATGGCAAATAAAGAGCCAATATGCTATTAATGTGCATCAGAGACATTAGATAGAGACACACACAGATATAGCATAAGATACAGAACAAGATTTAGCCTCTTGGTGAGAATATGTGTGATGAAATGCAGGAATGTAAACGTTTTTGACCATTTCTGTACATTTAAATAGCTAATACCGTCCTCTCTCTGTCCCTTCCACTTTGTCTTTCTCAGAACACAAATGTGCGTGTTTACAGCCGTCCAGGAGCCTCAGCCATGGCAGCGTCCTCCAAGATGTGATGCCTCTAATTCCCACCGGGGGCAGCCCCCCCCCTTTTATCCGAGAGCAAATGCACTTGTTATCAACTGCTACTACCAGGAAAAAGATTGAACTTAACTTTCCAATTACGAGACTGAAATACTAACCGTGTAGTGTCTGGGTTGGGGTTAGTTCATTTTCAATTCAGGTGATCCAAACAGTTGATTTTCTTTAAAATCCTCAAAGGTCGCTATGTTCAGAAGGCTCTTGATCTCTGATAAAACCTTGTTGAGTAGATTTGTCTTGACTGAACAGCTGTTTTGAAAAAAAATCACAGGGATTTGTTTGTTTTTTACAAATGAAAACGTAGACCATCATGGTGTGTAATGCTGACTGGTGACACATGCCAAATTTTAGTGCTTGACTTTTACCACATAAAGCCTTGAAAGTAATTTTATTTTATTTGCATTGCAATTTGAATACAATTCCTTAACCCCCAACTGCTGTGAAGTACTAAGATGAGTGATGATTGTTTCCCATAATTCCTCAGGTTGTGTGTACTACTATGCCGCGATCGTCCAAGTCTTTTCTAAAGATAAAGTTTAAAGGAACCAAATCCAGCTGTTCAAAATGTCTCCTGTCAACATTCAAATTTGTCAAAAAGAAAAATGTATGTCATGTCTGACATGTACTGCAGGAAAATCTTAAATCTGGGTTCAAGTGGGTAAAATATCTCGATTTGTTCTGCAGTGTTTTTGTTTTCACTATGAGCGGCGATCAACTTTTGTAAGTTTAACTCGTGTGACCACTTAAAATTTGAAAGCACCACAGACAATAATTATGAAAAACAGCATATTTCATGTTAAATGAGCAGGAGTTGTGCCTTTTTTGTGTACTAAAACTACAAAGTACAGGTTACGATGAGTTGCTCGGTTTCATGTTGTAGTTTTCATCTGTCCATACTTGTGTATGTGTGTTAGTAACATGAGTAACTTGATGGATGGAGATGGTGGTAAATACACAGTGAGTAATAAGTTCTGATTTGAATTCAAAAGCTTTTTTCAACAGCACACAAATTTCCCCCATTGTGGTTTCGTCAGGGTTGAAGGGCATATTACAAAAACTGACTAGGTTTGGAGAGAGCTATTTCAGACTCAAGAGGTCAAGTTTAAAAGGTATCTTCGTCACTTTCATCCTGGGAAGAGACCCCAAAGATCCTCAAGAGGATGCAAATGTATCACCGTCCAGTATGAATTGTCCATGCCACCTGTCATTGTTGTGTATTTGTAACCTCTCGAATTGTTCTTGATCTGAATGTACCTGATTTTTTTTTTCATTAATGTTGAAGTTGCGATGTGTATTTAGTGCCTGTATTAATTAATTTGTAATCAATGCTTCGCAGCAGCTGTCTTTTGTCTTCATTTCCTCTTTTGAAGTCTGTTTGCATCTTCATCAGTCTTTTGACACGGTTTGTGATGTGAAATCGAAATCAGATGTTTCAGTTTGATCAGATGTAATCTGACATGAGCGGCTTTCTTTCTAAGACTACTGATTTCAGCTCTCTAAGTTTTAGATTCTTCGATGACGTAGTCACCCGTAGAAAAACCAGACTAAGCCGAGTTCCCAAATCCATACTACAGACTAATTCTATACATTACCAGCACTTGATAGTGTACTGGTTTAAGTGGTTGGTAGAGTTTAATGAGATTTTTGTATACTATTTTTAAAATAATGTGAAATTACAGTATATCTGATGTTGGGTGAGTTATTTATTTATTTATTGGAAAGTTTTTTTGTGGGGGATCTGACTGACCAGGTAAATGATTACCTGTCTGGTAACCATTTTTACTTTTAGAAACTGTTTACGTTTACTTTTAGAAACAGCCGAGGAAAATTTAAAGGATATTTTAATGTCCAAACTGCACTTTAATTTTGAATTCAATCTGCAAGCTATTCAGGACAAAAGCTTGTTCGCGCTGGTGTGGTCACACAAGTGTAGTCAGCTAGCTTTTACCTCATTTGCTTTCAGTGAAAAAAAAAATGTAGGTCTGAGCTAACCCCCAATAACTTCTAAAGGAAACCAACACTTAAATTCTAGCACACACCTGCTCCCCGAACTGCAGCTGAGCCGACGGCGATGAATCCTGTAGGTCACCCGGCAGAGGCCGTTCCATTGCAGGGCAGGTCTGACGGGCTCCCTGGACAGCCTGGAGCAGCCACAGTGGTTCAGTACACCGCCGTGGACATCACCTCTGAGCCCCCCAAGGACCACATCGCCTGGTCCCAGTGCTGCTTTTCCTACTCAAACCCCTGCTGCCTGGGACTGGCGGCTCTCATCTTCTCTGTCAAGGTGAGTTTGTATATGTGACACGATTATGTGAATTACATGTGCTGTATGAACCAAAGATAGATGAGATAGGAGGCTGAAACCATCAAATCAAATCATTTAAAGGTGTCAAAAACTTTTCTGAACATTCTTGAAGATGGTGAATCAGACGGCTCTGCAAACAAAACTAGATGTGGGGGTGGATAAAGGAGGGAAAGAGCAGCATGGAAATACAGAAGAATTTCACTAACAGACCATGACGATAAAATACAGATTGAATGGATGGATGGCTATGGATGAAAGAGGATATATTAGGATACTGTGGGAGAAAGGTGGGATGAAGGGTTTTTGGGTTTTCAGTTAAGCCCCTGTTGGTGGGACAAGGGAGATGGAAACGTGGGGGTTTGAGGGGTGAGAAGAAAGTCAAAGAGGAATAAATGAATCAGCTGGGCTTAAATACTTTTGTGCAGAAATGGGATGTGGTCGAGACATGGTGTTTGTCCCTGAACCCAGTTATAAAACTTGATGCCTCAAAGTTTATGCTGGAGATTATGGGATGTGCTCTTGTCTTTTTAGTCCAGAAATCGGAGGGTGGCTGGAGACCTGGAGGGGGCCCGACACTACGGCTCCATTTCCCGCTGCCTCAACATCTTGTCTTCTGTCCTGACCGTCATTATGGTTCTTATTTTCATTATTATAATGACCAGCTAACCCAGCCGAAGCTACTATTAAACATAAATTCAAGTAGTGTTGTCATGCTTCTGTGGCTTGGTGATGCTTTTGTTTCTCTGGTTTATGCTCACGGCACAATTTGGCAACTTTTTAAAAAAATCTTTTTACTTACATCCTCAAGCAGATGCTTATTTCTCTTTGTGATGCAAAAATCTTACATTTAACTCATCCATGTTTCCTGAACTGCAGTCGAGATTGAATGCCAGACTTTGTCATTCAGTTCAGGCTTTCTGTCTGCGAGGCCTGTGTCTCAGTGACTTTCGTTTGTCAATAAATGTAAGTTTCAATTTTGTGTTTCATAACTCTGAATTGTGCTTGTGAGATTAAAAAAAAGGAATACACACAGGCTCTTGCGTTACCACATCCTGTGTATGATTATGAGAACAACTGTTTTATTGTGACGTGAAGCTTGATCAAATGGCAGCACAGCAGGTGTGCTCTTGGCTGAGCTTCTTGCTAAGACGGCTGTACTACTACTACTATTTTATCTCACTAGCTTCTGTTTTGTAAATCACTGGGAAACTTCTGGCCCTGACTTTCTAGTTCTAGTTCAGGCATCAGCTTCGGGTCCAGTTTCCACACGATTTCATCTGTGTTTCAGGCCCTGCGATGCATCTCACTCTACACCATTAGCCCTAAAAAACAAAAGGAGGCCTACTTTCTACATGCCTTTTTAAAACACATCAGAAGTGACTTCCAATCTGGCTTCTTATCTTTTGCAAATTCATTTTTAAATACGTCCGATGGGGAAATTGTATTTTTTGAAGAAAGCAAAAAGTCTTGTACTGCATTCCAGCACAACTGTGCTGTGTTTGCTTTTACCTCATTGGCCTTTGGTGGAAAAAACAGATCTTTGCATACGCCCAAAAAAAACTTCAAAAGGAAACTGACACTTACAGTGACACTTGAGCTCTTGCGCACCTTCCTGCAGACCGCACTTCAAACTCCAACCTGCAGTTGAGCTGACAGCGATGAATCCTGAAGGTCACCCGGCTGAGGCTGTTCCATTGCAGGGCAGGTATGATGGGCTCCCTGGACAGCCTGGAGCAGCCACAATGGTTCAGTACACCACTGTGAATATCAACTCTGAGCCCCCCAGGGACCACATCCTCTGGTCCCTGTGCTGCTTTGTCTACGCAAACCCCTGCTGCCTCGGACTGGCGGCTGTCATCTTCTCTATCAAGGTGAGTTTATATGCTGCACTTCTGAATTGCTGAATTACATCATTCATGTAAAAATCTTTTATTATCGTCTATTATAACATTGAAAAAAAAAACACAGCACAATCTCACAATCTCAAATATCAGCTCTTGAAAAGGTCACATAGGGTTACTGGAAAAAAACGAAGGCTTTAACGGCTTTTTTGCAGACAAGTAAGACACAGCCCTCACTGAGAGCATGACAAGAATCATTTAGGGGACAGCTAGGGGGGCGAGCAATATTCTTAAATATGATTTTAAAAATTATCAGCCTTAAAAAATGACTAACTAAAAACAGTAAAACACAAAAAGATATGAAAAGGGGAAAAAAAACTAATAATACAACATTCTTGAAGATCAAGAATCAGAGACTGAACAATGATTTAAAAAACTATATGGGAAAATTGAAACTGGATGGAAATTGAGAAAAAAAATCACATGGAAATACTGCAAATGAGAATCTGAAGAATTTGCAGGAGATTATGAGATTTGGTTTATACTCACCTTGACAGTTGAAGTTCCCTTAAGGTCGAACATAATCTCTTCTAAAAAATCAGTATGCTTTGGTCCTCCCAGGCCAGAGACCGGAAGGTGGTTGGAGATCTGGATGGTGCCCGACACTACGCCTCCACCGCCCGCTGCCTCAACATCTTGTCCACAGTCCTGGTTTCCATCACGATCCTCATTTGTCTTATTGTGATCATCGTCGTGGTTGTACAGGCACAAAATGCATACAGATCACACGGATACCCTCCCAGATGGTATAACTGAAATAGTGTTGTCCGCAGCTGTGGCTTGGTGATATTTGCATTTCTCTGCTTTATGCTCATGGCGCAATTTGTACCCTTTTATGCCTTTTTGCTTAAATCCTCAAGCAAAAAAGATCTGCATTGTTATCTTTATCACAAACATCTTAAATGGAATTAATCAGTGTTTCCTCAGTTGCTGTTTGCATGTGTGTTAAAACGTCAGACTTTGTTTTCAAATTGAGATTTCCTGTCTGTGAGGCCTGTGTCTCAGCAAATGTTTCGCAACAACAGTTTCATTCATCAATAAAAAAAAAAAAACAACAGGAAACTATTTTTACTGTTTCGTAACTCTCTGAATGTGCTGGTGAGATTTGAAGGATAAAAAAAGAGATTGCGGTTGTAATCACAGGGGCATTATTGTCCTCAGTTACATTTTCGTTGTGTTAAAGGTGGATATTTCCTGTCATTGTTGGGTGAAAATAAACACAAAGAGTTTCTAAAGAGCAGTTCCTGAAGGGGACACACACGATGCAGAACTGCTAGCTCCTCTCAGTAGCTCGATTCAATCAGCTGCACACTGTTTAATATTATGGAAGCTAGCACATGTTAGCTGACAACGAGCTAGTTAACATAAATAAGATTCACTGATTAGTCAATGGTATCATGAAGTCTTTCACCTGGATGAAATCAAACCCAGTGTACAGGACTAAAAAGTGTCATTTCATAGGAAACTGACTGATGCAAACAGCAGATGTGGTATAGGATGCAGTTTAACACTTAAATAAATATCATTGTACTGCCCACGCCTTCATGGTCACAGACGTGTGGCCATCTTATCTTTGTGTCACTGGCTTCCTGTTAAAAAAAACGATCTGTGCAAACTCCCACCAAAAAAGAACTTCAAAAAGGAAACTGACACTTACAGTGACACTTGAGCTCTTGCGCACCTTCCTGCAAACCGCACTTCAAACTCCAACCTGCAGTTGAGCTGACAGCGATGAATCCTGTAGGCCCCCCGGCTGACACTGTTCCGATGCAGGGCAGGTATGATGGGGCCCCTGGACAGCCTGGATCAGCCACAGTGGTTCAGTACACCACTGTGAACATCAACTCTGAGCCCCCCAGGGACCACATCCTCTGGTCCCTGTGCTGCTTTGTCTACTCAAACCCCTGTTGCCTCGGACTGGCGGCTCTCATCTTCTCTATCAAGGTGAGTTTATATGCTGCAGTTCTGAATTGCTGAGTTACATCATTCATGTAAAAATCTTTTATTATTGTCTATTATAACATTGAAAAAAAAGAGAGAGTTTTAGCACAATCTTGCAATCTCATAAAGGTCACATAAGGTTACTGGAAAAAGATATTATCAGCCTTAAAAAATGACAAACTAAAAAAACACAAAAAGATATGAAAAAGGAAAAAATCAGATAAAACAACATTCTTGAAGATCAAGAATCAGAGATCGAACAACTATACAAAAAGAAAAGGTCTCACAAGTTTACTGGAAAAAAAGAAGGCTTATTCCAGAATATTCTTATCTATGATTTCAGATATCATTAGCCTTGACTAAATAAAAAATAATAAAACACAAAAAGTTATGATCATATCTATCTATCTATCTATCTATATATCTATCTATCTATCTATCTATCTATCTATCTATCTATCTATATATCTATATCTATATCTATATCTATCTATTTATCTATCTATCTATCGATATATATATATATATATATATATATATACAGCAAACAAGAATCTGAAGAATTTGCAGGAGATTATGAGATTTGGTTTATAAGGCTGAACATAATCTCTTCTAAAAATCAGTATGCTTTGGTCCTCCCAGGCCAGAGACCGGAAGGTGGTTGGAGATCTGGATGGTGCCCGACACTACGCCTCCACCGCCCGCTGCCTCAACATCTGGGCCACAGTCCTGGGATCCATCATCACCTTCATTTGCTTTATTGTGATCATCGTCATGGTTGTACAGGCACAAAATGCATACAGATACGCATTGAATCGCAATTCCAATTTTTTCAATTGAAACAGTGTCCAGGCTGACTGCTGCTATGGCTTGGTGATAGAGTCTTTCTCTGCTTAATGCAAATGGCACAATTTGTATCCAGACTTTATTAATAAGCTCAGGCGAGGCCTCTGTCTTCACAAAGAGAACAGTTAATAAGTCAATAAAAGTGTTTGCTTCATCAAGTCTACAGTGTTTCTTAAATCTGTGTGTAGCAACAGTAGGATATTGCAAGTAGCCCTCACTGCAATGTGCAAGTCAGGGAGTTTCACTCTAAGGGTACAGTCTAACCGCACTGCAACTCCCTTCCCACTAACTTCCCTCTTTTTTTTTTTTTTTGGGACAATCTGACGTTTACACCTGAATTGAACATTCATTTGCTGGTTGTTTGTCTCATTGCCATCCAGTAACACACTGAAGTGTTTCTGTAAGTCATAGAAAACCCACCCCCCCAGACATAAAGGATATTAATGAGAAGGGTTTAAAATAAGCAATAGGTAATCAGATTTATTAATTGCATATCCTGTGTGGAAATTGTTTATTGTTTTTCAGATGCACATGATCCTATTCATACATGGTCAAGCTCAATCGTGTATTTATTTATTTTTTGATACAGTGAGTGTACCTGCGTTTTTGTGACTGAGCGGTGCAGGAATGTGCTTGTTTTCACCTCCCATGAAAAAACGTCATTCACTTTCAGGGAGCTGTGGAAAGCACTGAAAGTACCCAGAGAGCTGAAATAACGGTGTCTTGACCAGCTAAGCCAGGCCAAAGACGAGGAGTGATGGGAGTGTGTTGCCTGTGAGCTCCACACCAGGAGGAGTTAGAGTTTGTATAGCTGCGTGTGGTTCTTGTTTCTGATTCAGTTGCTCCCTGCATAGTTCACCTGCAAGACGTCACCTGGAGGAAGGCGAGCAGCACGTTCACAAACATCATTACTGTATAAAGTGCTAAATTATGAACATGCGTTACGAAAAAAACCAACACATTACCCTTGTGCTTGTGTGAATATAAACATTTCCTGCAAGCCTGTGTATTATTCCCGGGTTCAAAGAGGCAGCACATGCAGCATAAAAGCTCCTCATTTAAAAGTGAGCTTCTTTCTATTTTTGGTACTGTTTGGCGCTTGATTAACATATTACAATAACTCCATCAGTGTTTTAGGTTTAGTGTTAAAAGAAGCTGGAAACCAGTGAAGGAGTCATCAACTTCTCTTTTGGAAAGGCAGCAGAATTTTGACTAAGCCACATCTTTAGGCTAATAATGCGATGTGTGGGTGAAACTGATTTATTGATTCATAGATGACTGGCCTAATGTTTTGTGGTCAGCCTCACTTGTTAGGAAGACTAACAATCAAATATCCGAATACTTTCGAGCTCACTCGAGGAGAAATCCTCGAGGTGTTTGATGTCTCTTCACCTGCTACACAGGTGAGAAAGGAAGTCCTGGACTAGTAAGAATACTTGGACGACGTGGGCCAGCTGGACCCTCTCTGTGTCGAGAGGGTTATTTAGATATTAAATTAGAGAAAACGTACGGTTTAGCAGCTTCTTGCTGCCATTTACAACAGATCCTCCAGCAGTAGGACAGCTTCTGCAATTTTCTGTTTTTCTTTACCTGCACACGCTATTTTTATTTTTGTTTGTTCGCTTTTACGTTTGGTGACGTAATCAGTTTGATCCAGATCTCTTTGGCACCATTTGTCCAGACCTTAAAGCCTTAAAGCAGAGCACGACTAGCTTAGAGCTGGGTAAGTAGACTATTCAAGGACTACGATTGAGTGTTACGGGAAGTGAGTGCATGCAGATGGTCATTAATAACAAACTCTTCAAATGACTTTATGCACTGTATTATCAGAGGGACTCATTTCTGTCTGATGCATTCTGCTCCGGTGCTGGATCCATCAAAGTCGGCTAAGCTGCTGATCTCTGCTGAACTATGACCATTACACACACTTGTTATTGCTGTTATTGGATTTACAGTAAGCGTGGGGCTTCGGTTGCACTGGACTGCGGTGTAACTGGGCGGAGACCATGAATAATGCGGTTCACATAAGAAAGAAAAACCTTTTGGAGAAAAAAAACGTTTTGTAAAAACAGAAGTTGGTCTCTGTTTCCTTGAGTCAGAGCGCTCTATTGTGTTGTAACCAACGTATAACGCCAGCTGTGGTGAATACTTTCTTTTCTGCAACCCTACTACCAGCAGATGAATGGCTTTTATTGCCAGTTTTATGTTAGATTTGTCGGTCAATGCTTCCTAACTCTGCCTAAAATGCTCAAACGCAGCCTTGCAGAGCATGAGTAAGTTTATTGTAAAACTGCATACTATAAAATCCAAGCATAACAGCAATACCAACCGACAGATCGAAAAAAAACAAAAAACAAAGAGTATGGTGAGCAGCTTCTCCTGTAATCATGCGAAGGGAGACAGGATCATGAAGAACACAGTCTACACGAAACCCACCGACAGCGACACAAAATGTGACAAAATGTCAAATGTTGCATTGAGAAAGATTTTCGAGTGCGTTTTTCAAGCGTTCCTTTATTCCCAACTTCCCAATTCCCCAGCCGCATGCTGCATGCATTCTTTTTGCAGTCATAAACCATGACTTTGTCTAGAAAAGCTGGTCAGAAATACTTTGTTTCCTACACGGAGAGAGGCTCGTTCTCCAGGGCCCTGGAGTTCTGCTCCCAGCGAGGCTTAGAGCCGACGATTGCCTCAGAATGAGGACGAGAACAACAAGTGTTTGGTGAAGCTGACAACACTGGATCAGCGTCAACAATAAAAAAAGCGGAAGGGAATTTTGAGACTGATATTGAAAAACAGACCTCTGACCTTCACCAAATGGGGAGAAGGGCAGCCAGACAGATCCATTGAGGATACAGGCTGCACCACGCTGTCAGAAAACGACCACGAGTCCGAGTGACACGTGAATGCTTCCATCATCTGTAAGGGATAGAAAGGTCTGATATCCCTTTTTGTAATGGAAGTTTTTCAGCTACTTCCAATAAAATGTTTGTCAGTGCTGGCTCTATAGACTTCTATACTCATTTGTCAGTTGAAGAAAGTCTTGTAGCGCTTGCCTTTTTCAGGTATTCTATGTTAGAAAATGTTTGTCTTGATAGTTTTGATAAAGAGAAATATTGTGTAACTGTCTTGATCTTGATGATGCATTTTCTCATTGTGCTTATATTGAGAAAAAAAAGAAAAAAAAAATCACCAGTGGGCTACTTGCAACTAAATGCCCAACCAGATCTTGTCCAAAACCGACGACGATGGTCACACAGCGGAGTCTGTGTCATGGGAGTGTTGGCTTATGTAGCAGTGACCTCTGTAGTGCATTCTGGAGGCTCTGTTCCTGAAAATAGTGGAATAGTAACTGTACATTTCTGTGTAAACCTATAAAAAGTTCTGCTAGCAAGGTTTGCACCAGTGCTATTTTGGCCACGTCCACTATTGCACACTCTGATGGCAAAGGAGGTAACGGTACCCACATCACATCACATGTGTGATCATCAAAAGCCAAAAACTCAGCTTTACCTGTGTACACGTCAACACTACAAATAGAGTTTCTGAATATCTTCTGCCTGGAGCATTTATCTGTTGCACATGAAAAAAAAAGGGCAGAAGACAAGGGACACTGTGCTCGGTTATTTACGAAATGGTGATTCTTGTAATACACATAGTGAAATCATAACACTTAGTGGAAATGCACAATGAAAAGAGGCACACTGGAGGGAAGCAAAGTGTATTTACCTCATTAATGTGGAAAAGTGCAGGCCACCTCACTTTCATCTCTCCAGCACCTGGATTTCCATGCACCACTTCTTTTCTGCGGTAGGAGAAACTTTTGGACATCTTCGCTCCTACATCTGATGCCCCGTTTCTTTGTCTGACATCAGTCAAGAGTTCAACTCCCAAGTTTTCCAGACTGTCATCTGTTTCACCAGTGGGGTGTGAAGGACAATAGTTGACCTCTGCCTTTTTAGCTTTCTTTACATTTTGGGCTGGGAAGCACTCATCTCTTAATTTATTTGTCAATGCATTAACAGCGACTTCAGGACATCCAATGTTCTGCACCTTTGTCCGCTAATTAGCCATTTTGTATTTCAGGCTAATCATCCAGCTGTAGTATCCAGTGGTAGAAAGATCTAGCAAACAGGGACATTTTTTGACGAGCGCCCCTGCTACATCATCTATCTGGTGATTTTGTGGATACACTGTATACTGGAAAATTTCCTCAGCCAGTCTGGCTAGGATGTCGGACTTCAGCCCTGGTGGAATCTGCAGACTTGTGCCAGTTTCTCTGAATATCTCATTTCCCGGCTGAAGCTGAACCTCCACATCGCATGGGAAGAGAGGAATGGTGACGTCACGGGCTATGCACGCGTTGTCAGCTCACTGTCTGAGTGGGACAGAATGACGGTGGCGTTGGAGTCAAATGCAACAATGAAAATCAGATGTGATAAACCTGCCAGGTGTAAACACAATATAAAAAACATGTTATCAACATTGTGTACAAAATCATGAGTAAAAAAGTCTACTTTCTCAACTATCTAAACTGTGCCTCTGCACGACTGAAATATGCATCAGATGACAGATTAGAGTTAGGGAAAGAAAAGAGCTATGTTATTTATTCACTACTAGATTACTTTCTATGTGCTAGACTTCTTATAAATGATTAGAGATCACTGCACAGCATTCAGATATCGCATCAATTATTCATTTAAAAAATAAACATTTAACTTATGAACATTTTTAATAATGAATGTAAAGAAATTTGTTGATAGTAAATATAGTAAATATTTCAAAGAATTTCAAAGTACAAAAGTATTCGCATCGAAATATACCAAAGCAAAAGTGCTTGTTATAACAACCTTTTATCATGTGTGTAATAACAAGTATGTGTACTTGTACTTATATAGCAAGTAACTAAATGCATCAAATAAATGTAGTGGAGTAAAGTACTAAGTAACACAAAATGGAATTACTCAAGTACAAGTACCTCAAAGGTCTTAGGTAGGCCATAGTAGTTAAGTAAATGGAATTATTTTCAACCACTGGCTTCAACTACTAGATCAGATCAGGAAAAAAAATGCCCTCAGTGCCTAATAAGTCTGTAAAAGTAATGTTTTTTTATGCCTGTAAAGTTTAATAATAATAATAATAGTAATAATAATCATGTGAGCAGACGGATTGAGCTTGGTACATTAAGGGATGGCCCCTTTAGTCTCTGACTGGTAGGAATTCCTGAGCAGCTGCTCATCTATCGGGAAATAAACACTGCTCAATTTTTTGACTTGCAAAGACGTATCTCTATTTGAAAAATGTACATAACATAAAAACAGACAGGATGATGCCACAATAAAGTGTACAGCAGTGAAACTGTCTCATTTGATTCATTTAAGGCTCCAGCTGCACTTAATTCCCTTTTTGCTGGTTTCATAGTGGAGCAGAGATCCTGCAGGATTGTTAACATGATCATGTAAATGCTAAAAAAAAATGTGAAGCTGCAGAATCCAAAATGCATTACTGGCAATAACAGACCTCAGATCTCGAGGAGCACTTCCTGAAGATCACTGGCCAACAGTGGTTCACCACATTTGCCTCTTGAACATGACACAACTGATCCGTAACAAGTGTTTATTTTCAACTGCGACATGCCTTGTTAGCATTGCCTTTTCCTCTACTTTGCTTTTGCTGTTATCCATCCAGGCACAGCCTTTGGATAGGAGATCTCACAGGGAGAGCAAAACATCCTGAAACTACTCTGTGAAAACTCCATCATTATCCCCAGTGGCCTGAAATCATGCATCCTCTCCAGCCAGGACTCCTGACGCATAAGCTCATCTTAGAGAAATCTGCGACGTGTTGAGTAACACGTTTTGTCCCAGTGAGCGAGGCACTAAAACCTTTTTCTCTCCAGTTAACAAGCTCAGTGGTTCTGCTTGGTAACTTCAGTGCTGACGAACTGTATGATTTCAAGTGGCGACATGCCATTCTCCACACACTCTGGCTTTGTTACAGAAAGGTTTAAACCAAAACCTGGAGACTGTTTGGCTCAATGCTCCCAATCTATGGATACATGAGATATGGCCTCATTAAAAGAGGCTACGCCGCAGGATTGTCATTCATCTTAAAACCTGCACCGATCAGGAACAAAAGGATTAAAATCTATAAGGAATCTAATTTCACATGTTTGAAAGGAAATGCACTTTAAAAGAAACCTGTTGTCACGAAGCTCGGTATCCTCGTACCAGAGGGAGGCCCCTGTTCTCCTCTATGTGTCGTATCTCATAAGAAGATCATCTGCTTTTCATTTCCTCTGGACTGGATCTCCCACATATCTGCGTTTGAGCTATCGTCTTTGCCACTTTTTCTTTGGAAGCAGCGCATTCACATCACTCCTTGTCTAAACTACTACTATACTGTGAGTTTTTATCTACTTGTCACTCGCTCGTACTAGATTAATATCATGTCATGTGGATAACTATACTACATGCTTGGATAGAAAATGCCACTGGTTTTTTTTGTTGTGTGTTTCATTGCTGTGTTAGCGGAAACTACTGAGGACATATAATTTGCAATAAGTGCCAACTGTTATTACAATCCAAAGCCTGAAATAAACAACTTTGATTTTGTTTCCTACATTGATTAAATTGATTGTAAATTTTGCTGAAAAAGCTTGAGCCTGGAAATAGTAAAATTATGAACTGTATTTCATATAGATTTCAGCTCTGCGGTCAGAAGATGAGGTTGTGCCTCCTATTCTGCTTCCTCTGCCTGATGGCTCCTATTGGCTACAGTCAGCGTCCAGGTCCTCCTGGCCCCAAAGGTGACAAAGGAGATCCTGGGTCAATGGGGCTGAATGGTATGCCTGGACCTCCAGGTGAGAGAGGTATAAAAGGTGGGTGTCATTGACTTAACAACATCCGTTCTCCCAAGAATACTTCTAGACACGAGTCATAAATTACATCGAGTCTAACAGACCTTTTTGCCCAAAGCAACATACGATAAATGCTTCTAAAGTGGAAAGGACCGAGAGCGAGATGTCATAAAATCTGGAAGCACAACCCTCCCAAATAAGCGTGTTACAGAGCAAGTGTTGCAAATGTTATTTTTCTTTAAGAAATGAAAAGTAGTTTTCAGCCTGTGGGGACAGATGGACATGTTGACATGTCATGTGTGGGTTGCTGTGTAACTGAGTGAGCGCTTTAAAACCAAATTCAAATCAAATCAAACTTTATTTATATAGCATTTTTCATCCATTTAAAATGCAACACAAAGTGCTTCACAAGATAAAAGAATACAACAACAGAGAGAATAAAAGCATAATATGACAGACAATATCCCACTTCCAGATATACACACATGCGCTCACACAAACACTCACAAAACACACACACACATACACACACACACACACACAGTGCTGAGACATGGCAGGGCACTGAGGAACCATGTGAGGAAACACCTATGGGAGCCATCCGCACTGGGAAGCGCCACAGCCTGCGGCCACCGGGAGCGCCGCCACAGAGACCACCCAGACGCCGATGGACAGGGGCAGACTCCGCACTTAATGCAGAGCCACCCAAGTCCCTCGGGCCCAGGCGGCCTCCAAGCAACGGCCCCCGTGGGCAGACCGGGCATACACCCCAGTGTGGAGGCCCCCACACGAGGAAACACTGAAGCTAGGAGTTAAAAGACTAAAGAAAAAATAAATAAATAGATAAATAACCAAATAAATTAAAGATAAAAGCAGGTATAATGCACAAAAATTAAAAGCTTTAAGAAAGTTAAAAATGTAGAGGAAAAATAGACAAATAAATAACTAATAAATAGTAAGTAATAAATAAAAGTAATAAGATTTAAAGATGTAAACTGATAAAGTGCATAACTAAGAACAAGTCATAAGAAATATAAGAAGTAAAAATAGCATAATAGAATTCAAAGTTTAAAAGAGATCAGTTAAAGGCCAAACCAAAAAGGTGATTCTTGAGCCTCCTTTTAAAAACATCAACAGTCTCTGCAGTCCTGATGCTCTCCGGCAGGCTATTCCATAGTTGAGGGCCGTAATGGCTGAATGCAGCCTCCCCGTGGGTTTTTGCATTAACTCTAGGAATAATTAAAAGTCCAGTGCCGGAGGACCTCAGGACCCGCGAGGGTTGATATGATAAAAGCAAGTCAGATAAATAAGTGGGCCCAAGACCATTAAGACATTTAAAAACTAATAAAAGAACCTTAAAATCGATCCTGAAACACACAATGCTCCATAGAGGATGGCTCCAGAGTATTATTGCCGCTATTTGTCTTCTGTAACCTTCAGGCCCATCTCTGAATATTTCCATGCTTGCCAAAGGATAAATCCCTTTGATTTGTAACATGATTTTTCCTCTGGTGCCATCCTCAAGCCAAACTTGAAAATTTCAGATTAATACATTTTTTTTTTCTCATAAAGTACTTTTTAACTTCAGGGTATAGGGGATTATCTGGAGCACCTGGAGCACGTGGAGTACCTGGAGTACCTGGACCATGGGGAGTACCTGGAGCACCTGGACCACCCGGAGCAGCTGTAATGTGTGGACAAGGTGATTATCTTTTAGAGAAAATGTACATACTGTACACAAACACGCATAGTGCAACTTAGGTAACTGAAGTTCCTCTGCTCGATCCAGATCCCTTTGAGTCTGTTGGCCAGGATATTGAAGCCTTACAGAAGAGCGTTGCTAAGTTAGACTTGGGTAAGTATCTTACTTAAGGACTACAGAGAGTTTAAAGGAAGTGAGTGCATACAGTACAACCCTTCAGGAGACAGTGCTATGTTAGAGTTCTTGAACACTACTCATTGTGCATATTGAACATCTTATTTGGAATTTATGGAAATCAAATGTTTTTGTGCTGATTTGTCCCTGTTCTGCTATGTGTTGTTTTTTTTTCATCAGCTATAAATTATGACTTTGTCCGGAGAGCTGGTCAGAAATACTTTGTGTCGTACAAGGACAGAGGCTCTTTCTCCAGGGCCCTGGAGTTCTGCTCCCAGCGGGGCTTAGAGCTGGCTTTGCCCCAGAACGAGGACGAGAACAACATACTGACTCAGGTGTTTGGTGAAATTGACAAAAGGGCCTGGATCAGCGTCAACAATAAAAAAGCGGAGGGGAATTTTGAGACTGATATGAAAAACAGACCTCTGACCTTCACCAAATGGGGAGAAGGGCAGCCAGACAGATCCATTGAGGATACAGGCTGCACCATGCTGTCAGAGAACGGAGTCTGGCGAGTGACACGTGAATGTTACCTGAATGCTTACATCATCTGTCAGCTATAGAAAGGTCTTGAAGGCCAGGTTAGGAACAACTGCTCTGAGAAATGTTGCCATTCAGATGTAGATGAGGAACTTAAAGAAAAGCTGCAAGTGACACAAAAATGCTTCAATCATTTGTCAGTTTCAGAAAGGTGTCATGTCCTTTGCAAGTACTGCTTTAAGAGAACATTTAAATGCACTCAAACACGTGACTCATATCATATTTTTGCCTTAACTTTTGATTAAGTGAAAAGCAACTTTCTTAACCAGGACAATCATCTGTACTTTGATATTAGCATATTATCATCAGGTTACTCATTTTAAATGTCACCAGAACCGATCTCACAGCACAGCTGATGTCTTTCACCTGTATTTTTGTTCAGTTTGTCAGACAAGGTAGAGATCATGAAATAATTATTATATATACTGTCTAATATCGTGCAGGGAAAAAAACAACTGTCTATCGTCTCTTTAATCAACGATAGTTGATCTGATCACCAATTGACACAATGGCGGGGAGCAGTGTCATTGTGCTGTTGTCCAATGGATTGAATAAAATGTTAAACCTCTCTTCATTCTGCAGGGGTTACATGGAAACTGCTTCAAGGACCCAGTTTAGGAGCATTTTCATCAGAATTATTTGCTTGCAGATGTAATAGTTTCACAAAAACAGCTGTTTTCTCTTAACTTCTGTTCTTAAAAAAAGTAGAATTACTGTATATCAGCGCGGCAGCATGGCATTATAACTGTTGCACAGACATATTGAAAATAACTGGATAAAAATAAAAAATAATGCAACAAAACTGGCGTATTCTGAGAGTATATAACACATTGCAGTGCTACAGCAGTAAAGATGTCTCACTTCATTCATTCTGATATTTAAGGTCAAAATAAACTCATCTATATTTAAGTTGGTTTGGCTTGGTAAACTGATTATCCACATGTTAACAGATACAAGAGAGGGAGCTAATCATCTCAGCTGCAACAACAATTACATGTACGGAGTACAGTTAAATGCATGTAAACTTGTCTTGTTTTTACACCAGTTGCCACCAGTCAAGTGATGAGTGACAGGACAGGGGCACTTCAAGGGCCAATCAGATTTCAGCTGGGGCCAGTGTCCCTGTGGCCCTGCCCTTGCTATGAAGCTCGAAAAGCAGGTTTGTTTCAACATGTTGATAGATTCAGCCCCCACTGCACTGCTATTTCTAAAGATGTGAGTAATGGCTTTTGTCCAGTTTGACAAGGCATAAACACCTCTTTACAGCAGTGGGAACACTCAGTGGCCATCAACAGCAGACTGTGGTTATACGTAGAAACTCCAATGTGAGTAACTGAACGCTAAGTGCTTAAAAATGTAACACTGAGCCAATTGTTCCCTGCAGAAAAAAAGACTTATGCTAGATAAAGCAGGGTAAAACAGATTGTAACCTTATTGTCTTATACTCAGCCCTCCAATTTTAAGATTTGTCATTTGTAGTCAAAAGTTCACTTATAATTTAATTTTATTCACTTTATTGATCCCAAACTGGGAAATTCTTTTCTGCATTTCACCCATCACTGTTTTGAAACACACACATGCACATGCAACATGCAGTGAACACACAGGAGCAGTGGGCTGCCGCATCAGGCGCCCGGGGAGCATATAGGGGGGTTAAGTGCCTTGCTCAAGGGCACATCAGCCGGCTAATGGAGGGGGAGGGGACACTCCATCACACCCAAATTTTTCTGCCAGTCCGGTGAGGGAATCGATGACCTTCCGATCACAAGCCGCTTCTCCAACCTCTAGGCCACAACAGCCCCCAAAATCAGGGGGGAGCGTGTACGCAGTCCCCCGCTACCAGAAATTATGCAGTCAAGATTCCCACAATTAGGGAATTTGCAGGGGTTAGCACAACCGCAGTGCAATGGATGAGCCTCGCCCTGGGTGAACCACCTTCTTGATCATGGTATCTCCCCTGCCAGGTAAGTATGTAGAGACTGAAACAAATCAATTGTTCTGCTAAATTAATTGATTTGTTATTTTGTCTATAAAATGACAGACCAGCAGGTCTGAAATTGCCTGTTATTATCATTTCCTAGAGATATGGTGCCATGAAATTGCCTATTTTGTCAGACCAGCAGTCCAAAGATATTCTATTTACTATCACATATAACAACGAGAAGCAGCAAATCATCACAGACAAAATGACACAAACCATCAGTTTTCTGTTGGTTGATTGAATTGAATTGTTTCTGCTTTAGTTGAAATAACAACTGTTGTCAGGCTGGATCATTTCTTGTAAGAACTTTTATTTTTGGTCTTGCAACTGAGGGGCACACAGAAAAAGGTCCGCTCACTGGCTCCAAACATGTAGTTAAATCTTTTGTCCTCAGTGTCCAATAAGTCTGGAAAAGTAATGTCATTTTTATGCCTGTAAAGTTTAATAATAATAATAATAATAGTAATAATAATCATGTGAGCAGATGGTCCAGCGTTGTTCTTTAACATGATCATGTAAATGCCAAAAAATGTGAAGCTGCAGAATCCAAAATGCATCACTGGCAATAACAGACCTCAGATCTTGAGATGGACTTCCTGAAGATCACTGGCCAACAGTGGTTCACCACATTTGCCTCTTGAACATGACACAACTGAACCGTAACAATAGTTTATTTTCAACTGCGACATGCCTTGTTAGCATTGCTTTTTCCTCTACTTTGCTTTTGCTGTTATCCATCCAGGCACAGCCTTTGGATAGGAGATCTCACAGGGAGAGCAAAACATCCTGAAACTACTCTGTGAAAACTCCATCATTATCCCCAGTGGCCTGAAATCATGCATCCTCTCCAGCCAGGACTCCTGACGCATAAGCTCATCTTGGAGAAATTTGCGACGTGTTGAGTAACGCGTTTTGTCCCAGTGAGCGAGGCACTAAAACCTTTTTCTCTCCAGTTAACAAGCTCAGTGGTTCTGCTTGGTAACTTCAGTGCTGACAAACTGTATGATTTCAAGTGGCGACATGCCATTCTCCACACACTCTGGCTTTGTTACAGAAAGGTTTAAACCAAAACCTGGAGACTGTTTGGCTCAATGCTCCCAATCTATGGATACATGAGATATGGCCTCATTAAAAGAGGCTACGCCGCAGGATTGTCATTCAACTTAAAACCTGCACCGATCAGGAACAAAAGGAATAAAATCTATAAGGAATCTAATTTCACATGTTTGAAAGGAAATGCACTTTAAAAGAAACCTGTTGTCACGAAGCTCGGTATCCTCGTACCAGAGGGAGGCCCCTGTTCTCCTCTATGTGTCGTATCTCATAAGAAGATCATCTGCTTTTCATTTCCTCTGGACTGGATCTCCCACATATCTGCGTTTGAGCTATCGTCTTTGCCACTTTTTCTTTGGAAGCAGCGCATTCACATCACTCCTTGTCTAAACTACTACTATACTGTGAGTTTTTATCTACTTGTCACTCGCTCGTACTAGATTAATATGTCATGTGGATAACTATACTACATGCTTGGATAGAAAATGCCACTATTTTTTTTTTGTTGTGTGTTTCATTGCTGTGTTAGTGGAAACTACTGAGGACATATAATTTGCAATAAGTGCCAACTGTTATTACAGTCCAAAGCGTGAAATAAACAACTTTGATTTTGTTTCCTACATTGATTGTAAATTTTGCTTAAAAAGCTTGAGCCAGGAAATAGTAAAATTATGAACTGTATTTCATATAGATTTCAGCTCTGCAGTCAGAAGATGAGGTTGTGCCTCCTATTCTGCTTCCTCTGCCTGATGGCTCCTATTGGCTACAGTCAGCTTCCAGGTCCTCCTGGCCCCAAAGGTGACAAAGGAGATCCTGGGAGAATGGGGCTGAATGGTATGCCTGGATTTCAAGGTTTAACGGGTGAGAAAGGTGAAAAAGGTGGGTGTCATTGACTTAACAACATCCGTTCTCCCAAGAATACTTCTAGACACGAGTCATAAATTACATCGAGTCTAGCAGACCTTTTTGCCCAAAGCAACTTACGATAAACGCTTCTAAAGTAGAAAGGACCGAGAGCGAGATGTCATAAAATCTGGAAGCACAACCCTCCCAAATAAGCGTGTTACAGAGCAAGTGTTGCAAATGTTATTTTTCTTTAAGAAATGAAAAGGTAGTTTTCAGCCTGTGGGGACAGATGGACATGTTGACGTGTCATGTGTGGGTTGCTGTGTAAATGAGTGAGCGCTTTAATGCTCCATAGAGGATGGCTCCAGAGTATTTCTGCCGCTTTTTGTCTTCTGTAACCTTCAGGCCCATCTCTGAATATTTTCATGCTTGCCACAGGATAAATCCCTTTGATTTGTAACATGATTTTTCCTCTGGTGCCATCCTCAGGCCAAACTTGACAATTTCAGCTTAATACATTTATTTTCTTTTTCTCATGGTGTAGCTTTAGTTAATTAGTCTTGCATCCTTTTAACTTCAGGGAAAGAGGGATTTCCTGGACCAGTTGGACCACGTGGACGTTGGGGAGCACCTGGACCACCTGGACCACCCGGAGCAGCTGTAATGTGTGGACAAGGTGATTATCTTTTAGAGAAATTGTACATACTGTACACAAACACACATACACACAGTGTAACTCCAAGTCAATCATACTTCTCTGAAATCAAACTTACTTACTCACACTTACAGTGTTGCTTCCACTTAGGAAGCAACGCTGATTGACAATAAATTTCACATGCTGTTGTGCAAATGGAATAGACAACAGGTAAAATTAGAGGCAATTAGCAAGACATCCCCAATAAAGGAGTGGTTCTGCAGGTGGTGACCACAGACCAGCTTTCTGGCTGATGTTTTGGTCACTTTTGAATGCTGGCGGTGCTTTCACTCTAGTGGTAGCATGAGGCGGAGTCCACACAAGTGGCTCAGGTAGTGCACCTTAACCAGGATGGCACATCAATGCGAGCTGTGGCAAGAAGGTTTGCTGTGTTTGTCAGTGTAGTGTCCAGAGCATCGAGGTGCTACCAGGAGACAGGCCAGTACATTAGGAGACGTAGAGGAAGGCCGTAGGAGGGCAACAACCCAGCAGCAGGACCGCTACCTCCGCCTTTGTGCAAGGAGGAACAGGAGGAGCACTGCCAGAGCCCTGCAAAATGACCTCCAGCAGGCCACAAATGTGCATGTGTCTGCTCAAACGGTCAGAAACAGACTCCATGAGGGTGGTATGAGGGCCCGACGTCCACAGGTGGGGGTTGTGCTTACAGCCATACACCGTGCAGGACGTTTGGCACTTGCCAGAGAACACATGCACATGTGACAGACGTAACAGAGTATGGAGACTCCGTGGAGAACGTTCTGCTGCCTGCAACATCCTCCAGCATGACCGGTTTGGTAGTGGGTCAGTAATGGTGTGGGGTGGCATTTCTTTGGGGGGCCGCACAGCCCTCCATGTGCTCGCCAGAGGTAGCCTGACTACCATTAGGTACCGAGATTAGATCCTCAGACCCCCTGTGAGACTATATGCTGGTGCGGTTGGCCTCCTAATGCAAGACAATGCTAGACCTCATGTGGCTGGAGTGTGTCAGCAGTTCCTGCAAGACAAAGGCACTGATGCTATGGACTGGCCTGCCCGTTCCCCATACCTGAATCCGATTGGACACATCTGGGACATCATGTCTGGCTCCATTCACCGACGCCACGTTGCACACAGACTGTCCAGGAGTTGGCGGATGCTTTAGTCCAGGTCTGGGAGGAGATCCCTCAGCGTTGTCGGGAGGTCATACAGGCAGGTGGAGGCCACACACACTACTGAGCCTCATTTTGACTTGTTTTAAGGACATCAAAGTTGGATCAGCTTGTAGTGTGTTTTTCCATTTTAATCTTGAGTGTGACTCCAAATCCAGACCTCTATGGATTAATAAATTTGATTTCCATTGATAATTTTTGTGTGATTTTGTTGTCAGCACATTCAACTCTGTAAAGAACAAATAAGAATATTTCATTCATTCAAATCTAGGATGTGTTATTTTAGTGCTCTCTTTATTTTTTTGAGCAGTGTATATACACATATACATATATATGAGGAAATCTGACATGGGCGGACAGAAAAGATGAACACCTACACTGCACTCAGCTCTGCAACAATACTCCATCTGCTTTTAATGTTTGTCGAGACACAGGTGTTGATCCAACTCTGTCATATTTTAAGCCTTGTAATTCTTATAAAACAGCCTGAGCCTTAAGACTTTCAGTTTTGACTGCTTGTTTCCCCTTAGCTTAAGTTTCTTGAAATCACCGCACTGCTTGTCAATAGGATAATATTGTGTATCTGCTTGATCCGACTCTTCTCCAAAGATATATAGTGATGAGTGATTCACTGAAAGTCAATCTGTGAAAACTTTGAGATTTCGACTAGAATTTAGCATGAAGGACTGGGGCTGGAGCTGAAAGGATTAGCTCGAAACACCACAGAGGTGAATGAATACCTCTGAGAAATATGCTGAACAAGAGGTACAAAAGGTAAAAAGGCATAATGATAGGATTTATTGCAGGGGGGCTTTGTACTGGTTTGCATTGTATTGAAATTGTACAATATTGCAATTGTATTGTATGGTGTTATTGTGAGGAAACTGAGCACCAATTTATTGCAACTTAGGTAACTGAAGTTCCTCTGCTCGATCCAGATCCCTTTGTGTCTGTTGGCCAGGATATTGAAGCCTTACAGAAGAGCGTTGCTAAGTTAGTCTTGGGTAAGTATCTTACTTAAGGACTACAGAGAGTTTAAAGGAAGTGAGTGCATACAGTACAACCCTTCAGGAGACAGTGCTATGTTAGAGTTCTTGAACACTACTCATTGTGCATATTGAACATCTTATTTGGAATTTATGGAAATCAAATGTTTTTGTGCTGATTTGTCCCTGTTCTGCTATGTGTTGTTTTTTTTTCATCAGCTATAAATTATGACTTTGTCCGGAGAGCTGGTCAGAAATACTTTGTGTCGTACAAGGACAGAGGCTCTTTCTCCAGGGCCCTGGAGTTCTGCTCCCAGCGGGGCTTAGAGCTGGCTTTGCCCCAGAACGAGGACGAGAACAACATACTGACTCAGGTGTTTGGTGAAATTGACAAAAGGGCCTGGATCAGCGTCAACAATAAAAAAGCGGAGGGGAATTTTGAGACTGATATGAAAAACAGACCTCTGACCTTCACCAAATGGGGAGAAGGGCAGCCAGACAGATCCATTGAGGATACAGGCTGCACCATGCTGTCAGAGAACGGAGTCTGGCGAGTGACACGTGAATGTTACCTGAATGCTTACATCATCTGTCAGCTATAGAAAGGTCTTGAAGGCCAGGTTAGGAACAACTGCTCTGAGAAATGTTGCCATTCAGATGTAGATGAGGAACTTAAAGAAAAGCTGCAAGTGACACAAAAATGCTTCAATCATTTGTCAGTTTCAGAAAGGTGTCATGTCCTTTGCAAGTACTGCTTTAAGAGAACATTTAAATGCACTCAAACACGTGACTCATATCATATTTTTGCCTTAACTTTTGATTAAGTGAAAAGCAACTTTCTTAACCAGGACAATCATCTGTACTTTGATATTAGCATATTATCATCAGGTTACTCATTTTAAATGTCACCAGAACCGATCTCACAGCACAGCTGATGTCTTTCACCTGTATTTTTGTTCAGTTTGTCAGACAAGGTAGAGATCATGAAATAATTATTATATATACTGTCTAATATCGTGCAGGGAAAAAAACAACTGTCTATCGTCTCTTTAATCAACGATAGTTGATCTGATCACCAATTGACACAATGGCGGGGAGCAGTGTCATTGTGCTGTTGTCCAATGGATTGAATAAAATGTTAAACCTCTCTTCATTCTGCAGGGGTTACATGGAAACTGCTTCAAGGACCCAGTTTAGGAGCATTTTCATCAGAATTATTTGCTTGCAGATGTAATAGTTTCACAAAAACAGCTGTTTTCTCTTAACTTCTGTTCTTAAAAAAAGTAGAATTACTGTATATCAGCGCGGCAGCATGGCATTATAACTGTTGCACAGACATATTGAAAATAACTGGATAAAAATAAAAAATAATGCAACAAAACTGGCGTATTCTGAGAGTATATAACACATTGCAGTGCTACAGCAGTAAAGATGTCTCACTTCATTCATTCTGATATTTAAGGTCAAAATAAACTCATCTATATTTTAATTGGTTTGGCTTGGTAAACTGATTATCCACATGTTACAGTTTTTCTCAAATGCTAAAACATAAAAGCCAGTCCTCTAAACCAAATGACCAGTCTAAACACATTTACTAAATCTAGCCATCACTTGCCAATATGAACACACCTGGCGTCATTCATTACACACATTGTCTCAAAATTGAAGACACCTGTTGCTAATGCTGTGACCACATGTATAAAAGCAAGTTCAGAGTGCACAGTTTGCTGAAGATTCCAAACAAACACAATGGATGAAGGCAGAGTCAGGGCTCACCCCTCATTGTGGATATGGTTCGTGAGAACAACCTCATCAGACTCCGGGAAATCAGAGACAAAGTCATTGCCGATAATGTCAACTTTGAGAGCATTGATGATGTCAGCTTGGCCACAACAGACCGAGTTCTCCGGCTCCAAAAGATGCAGATGAAACAGGTCTATAGGGTTCCCTTTGACACAAAGACTGACGTTACGAGTATGTGCAAGTAAGTATACATCCATGTTAACAGTAAAGTTAGTGGACATACTGTGTTGCTCAGTGGCCTACATTACTTCTGGACAATACTGTGCTACCTGATTGACTATTGTTCTGAACACCTGTGCACTTTCACATTTTCACAGAGGATATTACAGTTGGACGCGATGTCCAGACCTCATGAGTACCTCTTCCTGGATGAGGCTGGCTTCAACTTGCAGAAACGGAGGCAAGGAGGCCATAATATCACTGGCCAAAGAGCCATCACTGAGGTTCCTGGCCAACGGGGGGGTAATATTACTCTTTGTGCAGCCAAGGGTTCGGAGGGGCTTGTCCACCGGCATGCTGTTCTTGGGTCTTACAACACCCAACGTCTCCTCACCTTCCTAGAGGAGCTAAGAGACATCCTCCTGGACCGCCAACAACACCATCCTGGGCCCGCACATCCCATTTATGTGATCATTTGGGACAATGTCCGCTACCACAGAACAAACCAAATCAGAGAGTGGTTCACCACCAACAGTAACCAGTTTTTAAACGTCTGTCTGCCACCCTACTCCCCTTTCCTGAACCCTACAGAGGAGTTCTTCTCATCGTGGAGATGGAAGGTTTATGACAGACAACCATACACTAGAGAGAACCTCCTAAGGGCAATGGAGCTGGCCTGTGTTGACATCCCAGCCTTCCTAGGATGGATTCGCCATTCCAGGGGGTTTTTCCCGCAGTGCCTGGCAAGAGAGAATATAGCCTGCAATGTGGATGAGGTGATGTGACCCAATGCAGCTCGGTGACATGATGCCGCACAGTGATTGTGGTGTGTGTGTGTGTATGTGTGTGTGTGTGTGTGGTGTGAATAAAGTAAATAAAAAAACTTCACACCCTGAACATGTTTTCAAGAGTACTGTTGTGTGCAATAGATTCTGTTTTTGCATTGAGCTGTGTTCCAGTAGTGTACATGCAGTATTTTCTATAGATTTATACTCTTCATATGAAACTCACAAATCTAAATGCCTAATCCTCTACAGAGATCTAATAACCGTTACTGTTAAGTTTCTAAAAATATGCATTGGCAGAAACAAAGAACCTCACAAATTGAGCATTGTTTTCAATTGTTTTGCTGTAGTGTGTAATGATGTGTATAGTGTTTACATTTTTGAAAGCTTCAAGCTGCTCTTTTGGTGTGAAAGATTGAGTTTTGAAGTGAGAAGGTGTGGTTGTGTTTATGTAGCTTTAGAAAAGGGTGTTGTGTTTAGACATTGGAGAACATAGAGGAAACGTTTGTGAAATGTGTTTTAGCATTTGAGAAAAACTGTAACAGATACAAAAGAGGCATTCATCGTGTACTCCATACAATTACATGTATGGAGTACATTTAAATGTATGTAAACTTGTCTTGTTTTTCACCAGTTGCCTGTTTCCATTCACAAATTTGCACTCTTGAAGGAAGAAGTCAAATACTTGAAACCAATCAGAGACAGAGGGCTGGATCTTTAAAATGTATGTAACTATAACATTTTCAGGTTTCCACAATTAAATCTAGCTGCCCTTGATTTACTTTGCAAGACTTAACTCTCATAACACTCAGTGCTGCAACAATTTTCATATTGTTGTATTGCTTAACATTAGACATTTCTATCATCTGCAATTGTTAGTGTCTGTGCATGCCATGTGTTTATGCTAAGCCTGACAAAAACAAACAAACAAAAATCACCCATCGAGGTCACTGTGAGGTGTTGATGCTGAGGACTGTCAGTCATATTTTTAGACTTCTGTAAGCAGCCAGCAGAGGACATTGTTGCTCCATATTTCAAAATTTGAACATCAGCTGTACCACATCAATGCTCATTTTAAAACCTAATGTCCACTGTGTAAATTGAATATTTTCATGTTTTCTCTCATAGTATATATCTAGGCATGCTCCAGAAAGGTAATTTACTATACTTACTATATATTTATCTACATAAATATCGATTTATATCCATGAAATCTAAAGTTTGGCCATCTATATTCAGATTTAAGGTATCTGTACCTATATTTTTGCTATATATCTTTATATTGAGGCCATTTACTATATTTAGCAATTTATATTGTGTGCAATATCCATTTTTGTATCCCTGGTTGCTAGGCTTCATATGGCAGATCGTGATTGGTCAATTGATGTGTCACTCAAAGCTGAGACTCCACAGAGGCCAGTTACTGCCCTTCTGTATGTGTTTCAGGAAGTTGTAACAGCGAAAGCGGAAAACGAGCAAATTGCCGGCTAATTTGAAAGGAGAAAACTTCTCTGTGGATTATTATCATGTTTGGGACTAAATATTTTTACTGTAGTGGTTCGTCTGGATGTTTGTCAATGTTACCTGACCGTTTTTGTCGGAGCATTATCGTTCTGTGAATCACTGAGACGAAATCTGTGAGTTGCCCCAATGTTGTGTCAATTTTAAAAATGGTTGTTTGACAGCTGTTGCCATATATTGTGCCTCTTGTTGTGATTGAGTGATTGAAAAAGTGGTTTGCATCAATCGGTTTAAAAGGAACTTCGCAACCAAACGGTGTACATTATGACTATGAACGTAAACGTAGCGTCAGTCTGTCAGTACACGGGAAAGAAAATGAACAAGAAACGAAACGATATTACGGCCTGTGAAAGGACCTTCGCAACGGTTTTAACTGACTAGTGGTGTAGCTTGTTCCTACTTAATCTTCTACAAACCTATATTCTGTGAGAGCAGCAAATTAAAGCTCTTTTAATACGAACTCATGAGGGGAATCGTAACTTACCGGGAAACGCTGTGGTTGCCTTCAGCTGGCCGTGCAGTCACATGCCGCGTTCACGTCACATCGGAATTACCAGCCCCCGCTCATAAATAAGGTTGTCATGGACATCCAAGCTGCATCGAAGTCATAAACATGGGGAATTTTTCCAATTATTATCTTCACTCACACATGACTTAAGACAGCATCACTATAGTTACAAGGAGTTATTTGAGGTGCCATTGTTTATGACGTCCCCACACCTGAAAAGAGTCAAGCCATGAGTGACAGGACAGGTTCACTTCAAGGGCAAATCAGATTTCAGCTGGGGCAAGCGTCCCCGTGGCCCCGCCCATGCCATGAAGCTAGAAAAGCAGGTTTGTTTCCACATGTTGATAGATTCAGCCCCTACTGCACTGCTATTTCTAAAGATGTGAGTAATGGCTTTTATCCACTTTGACAAGGCATAAACACCTTTACAGCAGTGGGAACACTCAGTGGCCATCAACAGCAGACTGTGGTTGTACGTGGAAACTCCAATGTGAGTAACTGAATGAATGCTAAACGCTTAAAAATGTAACACTGAGCCAAGTCTTGCCTGCAGAAAAAAAAGACTTATGCTAGATAAAGCAGGATAAAGCAGATTGTAACCTTATTGTCTTACACTCAGCCCCCCAAAATCAAGATTTGTCATCTCTGTAGTCAAAATTTCATTTATAGAGACTGAAACTAGGGCTGCAAATAACAATTTTACTATCAATTGAGGGGCACACAGAAAAAGGTCCGCTCACCGGCTCCAAACATATAGTTACATCTTTTGTCTTGCACCTGAATATTTTGACCTGGATGTGTGCCCACTTGGTCCCTCTTCTGAGGTCTTGTAATTGTGGATATCAAAACCGAAAGGAATTGTCAGATATTTGACAAATGTATTATAAAATATAACCTTTTTGCACCCACTCAGTTTCCAAAGAGAGCACACAGACTCGTCCTTCAAGGCCTCTGGCAGACAGCACTTCAGATGAACTCCTCCTCACCACCTTCAAGGTTTTTGAACAGCACTGTTCTCCACCACACCGCCCAACTCAACCACCTGACCCACACTACAAGGACCCCTGACAGCTAAGGTGAAGCATACATTGGTAGAAGAGATTTTGTGCTGCTCCCATGCATCTAGTTGTCTTCTCTCATACAGCTTTCTGTCTCTGTATCTCTATTTCAGTCTCTCTCAGGCCCAACCACATAATGACAGACCTGCTGTATATTAAAGGACCCTGCCCATGCGTCCTCTCCCTGTCACCTCCCTCTCCACTGGCCTTTATAAGCCTCTCACAAAGGGGGAGCACTACTTTCCAAAGAGGGACCGTGCACAGACATCTGGAAGGCTAGCTGGTTCGGGCATCTCCTGTCTAAACGCTGACCATGGACAACCATTCATACAACTTCCCCTCAGACTGCACCCCGCTCACCAACTGTAAGTCTGCCCGTAAGCCGGCTGGATCCACCGTGGTGAACATGGGCAACAATGGCAAGAATCCTCCCCGGGACTACCTTATCTGGTCGCTGTGCAACACCTTGTACGTTAACTTCTGCTGCCTGGGGTTCATGGCTCTCATCTACTCCATCAAGGTGAGCTCTTTTTTAATTGTTATTATTATTATTATTATTATTATTATTATTATTGTTGTTGTTGTTCATTTTTACTTTTGTGCCACTCTTTACTTGTAAGTTTCAGTTTGGAGCATTTTCATGAAGCATGCAACATCCATGAAATTAACTGAGGTAGAATGAGGCTGCTCTGTTTTATGTTTAAGATAAGATGATTTAAAAGTCTTTTTAAATCCATTTTATCAACTGATGTAATCGAGTAATAATTGGTGAGAAAAGAGAACAATTTTGAAATGGTGCAACCTAATCTGCAACAAGAACACCTCTGTGATGATCAGAGCCTTCTGTAATGCAAGCAGGCAGAAATAGACAAAATGTGGGCCGAGCTGGGGAGGAAAGCTTTAAAACAATGGGCACGTTGTGGTAAATGCCACATTTACAAATGAAGGGCAGATGAATGAACTACAATATAATTTCTAAAAGAACAAGAAGGGCTTAACTATTACTTCTCTGTGAAAGTAAATGTGGCACGGTGGATTTGGAGTGCAGGACTTGTGCAGCAGGTAGAGTGATGCCGTGAAAACAAGGGTGAATGCATCATGTGTTCCACCATGCAAATCCTCTTATCGGCCCAAGTCCGATGACACAGACAGTAGAAAGTTGATGTGTCCTTTACCACAGGAATGGGGCTGTGGAGAAACCAGCACATAAACCAGAGCTAAGCCGTTCTCACTAAAAGGCGACTCAAAGATCCTTGAAAATGGGATGTACAAATTTGCGTTGTACAGCCGGTGAGACTACCTGAACAAAAAGTTTTCTGGAAAAACTCGCCACAAAAGGGTGTGTATACCCTTTAGTTAAGTCGTTCTTTTAAATCTTTCATCTGTCTTCATGGGTTGCAGCTCTGAATCACAGGCCCGGCATTGGCTCAGCACTCAAATTAAAGGCAGTGACTGGCTGCTTGTCTGAGGAGTTAAAAATGGCGTAATTGGCATCTTCCTAATGGGCAAGTACTCATGGGAAATTAGAGAGTGCTGGGGAAAGACTCAGGCTGGCCCGTTCCAAAATACACGGATACGCTTAGAAGCAGCTCAAGGATTTCATATCACTCCGCCCTTGCACAACCTAGAATCTGAGTTCTATGTGGAAAAACTGGGAGTTATGGGACAAGCTGCCATGAACTGGTTGTAAACAAAAACATGAGCGAAGATTAGAAAAAGTTTGCCCTCCTCCTCTCACTATTTACAATATGCATATACACTAATGAAGCATTTTAGTTCTTCACATACATAAATTTAATATTTAGCTCAAGCATCTAGTAGACTCAGAGCTTTTATGTCTTCAGCTGTCCTGAAGCCATTCATAAACTTACTGATTCTGCAATTCTGTATTAGTTAACACTGACTGCATGTGATAAAATGAGAGTTGTGTGTTTGCATGCATCTGTGTAGGCCAGGGACCAGAAGACTCAGGGCAACCTGCAGCTGGCCCAGGAATGCTCAGACAAGGCCAAGTGGTACAACATCCTGGCAGCTGGCTGGAACCTGCTGATTCCCCTTCTGGCTGTCGTCCTGCTCGTCCTCCTGCTCGTGCACCTGGGCTCGTCCCAGGGCTCCTTCGACTTCTTCGGAGAGGACGGCTTCCAGAACTTCATGAAACTGTTCAGCTGGTAGATGGAGGAGAAGGGAGAGAAATGAAGCCCCCCAAAAAACAGATCGGTCTTAAAGTCAACCCATTCACACAAACTCGGAGAGGGTATTTGATTGGATTCAGCAGATGAGGGCTGGCATAGTAGCTCCTTAGAATTTTAGCCAGTATAAGCCAAGCGATAAAGGCCTAAGTGGCCTTTTCTGCATAGAAATCAGGTCCTGTGCTGCATCCTAAAATCTGCTCAGCACTAAAATAATCCTAATTGGAGAGCAAGAAATGTAGCCTTGGTTTGTGTATTACATGAATGTCCTTTGGGATGCACCGATACTAATGCTGGTATCAGATATTCAGCTGAAACAGGATATTCAAACAGTCTCTGAGAGTTGCACACAAACAGCAGTGGATAAAACATAATACTTTTGGACTAGGGAGCTGAAACCAATGCTAAAAGTTTCTGTTGGTCAGTAAAAGCAACACAACGGTTTGCAAACACTTACTGGAATTTATATTGTGAATGCCGTGGAACATTAGTATCAGTGCATCCCTAAATCTAATGTCAGTGTTAGAGGGAGTTCAGCTCACACCTGCCAGTCTCCCAGACACGTTCAGCCGAGATGTGAAGTTGATCGAAGACTGAACAGCCTAAAATGGAAAAGAAGGGAACAAACGGAATTTAGAAAGACTAGCAGCTGAGTCCAGACTGAGAGATTGAGCAAACAGCTCCTCTGGGTCATTTTTGTTGTTATTTATTGTATTTATGTGGAATGGAAGTTTCGACGTCAGCTGAAATCGTCTGTTGTCAGGGTAGAAAGAGGACAAAAGAGCAGAGAGAGCAGAGGACTGAAGTCTGAATGTCACGATGATGACAAGCCACTTGACAAAAGACAATCAACATTCACCTCCCATTGATAGTCACTTATTTTTCTTCTTTCAGCAGTTTTTTAAAAACATTTTATTACTGTTATAACATCTATTTTTTGTCATTATTCATGTATTTTAATTAGTATTTTGTCAAGTATTTTAATTTTACATTTTTTTGCTGACCTCTTGTGAGTGAGCTAAATAAACCTGATACTGATATCTCAGTATTTCATTTAAAAAGAAATCGGCCTTCATTTTTTCCGTCACATAACGCCTTTATTTTGTCATTTATCAAAAGTCTACTGACAATGTTCAAGTCTTTTTCAGATGCCCTCTTAGCTGATGAACACAGACATGAAGAAATGTCCATTCTAACATCTTTTGCGGCTCCACTGCTGCACTTGCGCCCAATTTGAAAGCGCTAAATTTAGGCATCGAAGGTTTGATTCTGGGCCGGGTCTGAGGGAACGGGCAAGGCATGGTTTTTTTCATCCCAGCTGTGAGCCTGCTGCTGTACCAACTATATACAGAACATCCCATTTTAGGAAACTGCAAGTGTGCCCTCAGTAAGTAAGGCAGGGCCGCCCAAACAGACCACTACAGAGGAGACAGCAGCAACGTGGAGGCCTGCAGCGTGACGAAAAGGCTCATTTCCACTCAATCTGCTCTCAGTCTGAGGAATCATCACAGACTAAATGGGACATGTTTTTGATGTTGGATGTATGTTAGCCTTTTGCTGGCTGGGTAGTGTCCCAGGAAACTCTGGCTTGAGCCAATGTATGGGTATTTTTCCAGGTTCTGCTAAACATTTGCTGCACTGCTGGCTCCCACCTTTAAGATCATCATCACAGATGTATGTTGCGCTGTAAAACCACATAATTATATATTAGAATACAATTCAAACCCCAAAGTACAGGTTTCCAAAGACACACTTGCTAAATCCCATAGAAATATGTATAAAATAATGCACCAGACGAGAACAGCTGCAATCTACAGAATCACTTGTGTTTTTACTGACTTAAGGAATGGAACAAGTGAATACAGACAGCATTTAATGATAAATATAGGTTTATCACAAGGCTCCCAAAATATCGTTCCCTGCCAGTAGTGTGTTCAATTGGTGTGCCAACATTGCTGTGCCTCCTTAGTCCTTTAAGTTACCATGTACAGACCATAAAGAAATACGATTTTAGGATTTGAACTACAAGCAAAATTAGCTTTGACGGACACAGCTGGTATTATTTACTCTTACAGTATGAAATGATAAAGACAGGTGCTGGGCAGGTAAATCAAGAAAGATGTGATAGAGAATGAATCAAGTTTGTTCTGTAGCTTCACATCTAAGCTTGTTTGTATATGATGTTTTAAATACACCCACTGAGAAGCCCTTAATCACAACAAAGGCTGAATCTGAATGTCCTACAGAAAACCCTCAAAGGCTCCATGTGTCCTCCTGCTCCCCGTCCCTTGTCTTTGATGACTTGGGTGTCCTGCTCCTTCGGACCTCCCACCCTCTGGACTCCCATCGTATTAGCAGCCTCTCCTTTGCTCGCAACTTTATTTATATGCACCCAAATCACAGCCTCTAGCTTCCAACTTTCTATTTTGCTCCTGTGGTCAGAGAGAAATGCTTACAGATGTCTGAGCCGCGGAGAATTACAGGCTAGCAGCCGTCCCTGCAGAGGGAATGGGGCACTAACTATTCGCTGCTCTTTCTGGGAGCTGTTCACTACAGCTGAGGCCTGGAGGAGCAGGAGGAGGACATGTGGGACGGAGACTTGTTTGAATCAGGTTCAACAAACCTGAACTTTATCATGAAAATGAGTTTTTATTTAGTTCACTTTTGAAACCAAATATAATGCAGCATTTTCTTCTTCCTCTTCTTCTGTCTTCTTCTTTTTTTTTTTTTTTTTTTTTAGAAGTGCTTGTTGTGCAACTAAACCAGCAAAGAGCCAATGTTGGGCCTAAGTGTGAAATGTCTCTTTCCACCTTTTAAGTCTACAGCCCAAGAAAAGCCTACAGCCCCCTAGAGGCTGCAAGCTGTATTGCACCCTACAGTACAGTGTTGGTCACTGTTGCTCTTTGAGCCTTACCAGACATGCCTGTTGCAGCAAGATACTGTTATTCTTTGTGCAGAGCTCACAGTGCACACAAGATGGTGCAGTGGTGCAAGAGGAAAGCTCATGGAGTATCCATAGTGGCAAGGGTTCATCCTCTAAGTGTCAGATTGTGACATTTTCTATGAAGAAAACAGCAAATGTCCTAAATGTGGCACTAGAGGAAAGGTCATTAGGTCACCAAAAATATTGGGATTAATACTCAGGGACGGCAAGAACATCCAACACAAATTTCATGTGAATCTTGTTAGAAAAACCAACCAACCAAAAAACCAAAGTGGACTCATACAGGCATACACAGGCAAACACATGCGTGTGCATACAGGCGTTTGTACACTTAAATGTACTGTGCACACACACCCACAGGCCTACTCACACATGCCAGTGTACACAGAGGGTGCATATACACAGAAACACAGATATTTTAATCCGTCCTGAGGCATTGATTATAGCAAACTGCGTGTCTCTGCCTTAGTTTCGACAGTGTTTCGACATGCTGATAATTACCACAGTGGGTTATTTATGAAACACAGTACATAATTTATATTAGGTAGGTGCTGCCTTCAATATGTCATTTTGTCTAAAACAAGCTAACTGCCACATCAAAGCTAATCATCTTTTGGCTTAACAGTCTGGTTAAGCAGAGCTCCTCAAGCAGAAATTATAAACTTGAAGCTGCATTGGCATGTCTAAACTAGTCCTGCATGACCCGCAGGGACTCAGTTTCACTTTCCAACAAAAGTTGCCTGTGGGGACAAGGGACGCTTGATAAAACATTTTTCCAGCTCTACATTATTCAATTGGAAACAGGTTAAATTACTTTTCTTTATTGTCTGGGTCTGTCTTTTCATTAGATTTTGATCAATCTTATAATAAAAATAATAATAATGAGCTCTATAATTATCTGTATTGTTGGCAAAGCATGTGATTAGGCACTGAATTTTTACCTCAGTGAGAAGGTTTATCAATACATCTACTCATAGTGCCTCATGAAGTAGCAGAAGCTCTTGTGAAATTTGATTTATTCTGATATGTGGTAAAGTAGCTAAACTGGTCTCCGCAGCCTTTGTTCTCACACCATTGTCCCTGTTTCAAGGGCAAGTTAAAGCATTATCCTGCGGAAAAACACTGGCACTACTATCTTTTTTTCTCTTTCGTGGGTAGTTTAGTGTTTCCAGAGCTCTAAATGTTGGGTTAAAGCAGGTTAAAGTGCAAACTGTTTCATAACCAGTTACAGTATAAACTGCAGAGAAACCGAGACATCTCATTTCTTTCTCATAAATTACAGGGCGACAAACATGGAAGTCGAGCATGAAGTCAGTTCATTCTCATCAGATGTAGCTTTATAGTATCAGAGCATATATATAGTATAGCAGCTTTGGTGCTAAATGTGAGCTTGCACAAGACTCCCAGAATCTGGGATTCATTATGTTTGCTTATTATTGTTATTCATTTCAGCAACACTGCTGTGATGCTCTCATTCTAATTAATGACAGTCACATAAAGGCTGCAGAAGTTTCTATGATACATATATTTAGAATAAAAATGAAGATATGTGTATCAAACGTTGTGAGACAGCAGGCTGATTGCCTAAAATTACAAATGGACTGATCACATCACATTTTAAACAACATTATCCTTGTAAGGACCATGTATAATACAAATGAATGCATACATTTAAAAATCAGAAGAATCATCATGATTGTGGCAGTTAGGCTCGTGTCTGCTGAATCTCAGAAACAGTGAACATAGGAAACATGCTCTTATCACATGCTGAAAGCACAACCAAGTGCCACGGAGGCTTCACTGAGAAGCTGTTCCATATGTTAGGTTGCATAACTGCCCTAAATGTTATTACTGCAAATATGTGCCAGTGCCTGTGCAAGAGAAAGAAGCTGATTCAAGGTCCTGAACTGTAAAGAGATCAAATGCCATCTGCAGCAATACATCTACATAAATTCTGTACTTCACTACAAGTTTAGGGTGCTTGTGCTGTTTTATGTGTATTTCTTACTTTGTTCTTCTATTCACTTACATCTCAGAGAAAAAAATACTGAACTTTTTCTCCTCTTCATGTAGTTCATAACTTAGGTTGTAAATTAATTTGCAGATTCAGATTTATAATGCAAAACATTACCAACAAATGCATTATTTATATATTATGTCTTATAGGTTAAGATAAGACTATATTGACCTACAGGGGAAATTCACAAACCACAGCTGGATACGAAGTCATAAAAATTAGCTCCACCTTTAGCAGCTGCAACTTTAAAGTGATGAACCCTTTAATGCATCAGTAATTACAAATCAGTAATATAATATACAGTACAGCACTTTATTCTGAAATGGGCTGTTCTGCATTAGGTGCACTTTTAGTTTTGGTACTTTTAGTATGTTTTGAGGGTAACACTTCTGTACTTTTACTAAAATCTTTAATACTGGACTTTCACTTGTACTAGAGTATTTATTTGTACAATGTAGTATCAATACATTTACTTAAACATCTGAGTATTTCTTAGGAGTTAGGATATAAGGAAAGGGAAGTAAAACTACTAGTTGTGAACAACAAGAAAACATAAAAACAAAGGCATAATCAACTTGAATGTAATTCTTTAGGAATAAGTTCAGTCGGTGTTCAGCTTCAAGCCGGATTCAGCGGTCTGTTTTGTGTTTTCTCTGTTCCCTCCTGCTGACATTTTGCAAGACTGAAACATTCAGTTGGCTAGATGGGACAAAAAATGCAGGAAACTCCCACATGCATCATTGGTCCAAGAAGGAGTACAGAACATTTAGTCAAAAACAGATCTGAACCACACGAGGGAGTAACAAGTCACCCCCCCTTTTTTTTCCCCCCATTGTCTCTTATGCAACTGACTGCACCTTCGCCTAAAGGCATTTGTCCAGGTTTGCAACAAGCACCACTGACTTTGTTTGCTCCTTAAACAGACTCTATGACTGCTACAAATGGAGCTCATCCATAGAGTTGAATCCATGCAGCCAGCATCTCTTATTGGGGGGTTTATGTATGGACTTGTGGCCAAAATGATGACACTTTTTCTTTTCCTAATGTTTGAGATGGAGCAGGCTTGTTTTGGTTATCACAAAGAAAGCCATGCTCATAATGATAATTTCTTGCTGTTTTAATGAGCTGTATAAAGTAGAGCCTAAAATAAAGCAGGAAGTTCTAATCAATGCAGTTGCACTACATTCAGAATATCAAATATCCTAGAGCATTTCTGTTTTACATGATTATCATACAAGTATTTATTTAAGATGAGTGACCTCGAGGTCGTTACCCGTCAGTTCAGCGTATGCTCTCCAAATGTAGGCTACCTCTCATGTTAAACACGGAAGCAGCAGGACGCGAAGTTTGCGCAACGCCTGCAGCCACGACCTTGACACGAAAGACCAGATCTGCGGATCTGTGCGAGGAAAGGCCTCTCCTCCAACACGCCCACCGCGATACAGACACAGGACACCTGGTAGATCTGACTGCGCTGGGCGTTTCCAAACTCTGCTGGGTTAGAAGAGCAAGTTTGGCCGAGGCTCCGTTTGACATCGACACCAGCAGACACCAGCATCACAGCCAAGAGCGACTAACCATCCACCCGAAGGCGCACGAAGCAGGACAGCCAACATGAGCAGGTAAGACCCGGTCTGGCGTCCAATTAAAGAGGATCAGGACAGTCAATTGGCGCAAGTTGCATGTCAGGACAGACTGCTGAAACGAAACCACTTCTCTTCAACTTTTGACTTGCAGGACTGAAAGCAAGAACTTTAGGTCTGCGCGCTTCACGCAAAACACAATGCAGCCTGTTTTAACTAACTTTCAGCATGAAAGCCAACAATGAGGTGATTGTGTCGCTGTTTTTATTTCATGCATGTTTCTAGATTTTTACTTCCTCTTTACTTTTCCTCATACAGTTATTGTTGCAAAAAGGAAGTGAGGGAAGTTGGCAGCCAAGGTGTAGCAGAAAAGTTTTAACCGGGAATAATGTGCATTTTTGCCCCCCCTGCTTTGAGCCACTATCTGTTCATGAGCTCAACAGTCTGCACCAGCAGCAAAGGGTGCTTTTTGCAAAACTGAAAGACCCTGATTGTCTGATATTTCCTTTTCCCCACCCTTTTTTTTCTTTGCTCTGTAGAAAAAGAACGTTTTGTTCTCATGTTCGCATGACTGTTTCATGTGCTGACTTTAACTTTCAAAGTCCAATGACACCAATTGAAGCTCCTTTTTCACTTTTGCACACATGCTTTTTGAAGCAGAGTGATAACAGATATTGCCTCTCTGCTGTACAAATACATAATAGACACAGATCAGTAGCAGACTCTCAATATGAATACCAGAGACACCCCTCTTATGGCTTATGTTAGTCCACTTAAGGAAGAGGGTCTGCAGTAGAATGGCAACTAGGGTGGTGGTCCAAAGCCATGTTTTGTGTTGGTGCTGAAGTTGAGAGAACATTTGACGTGTAACATAAAAGAGTTCATAAGGATTGAATGGAGGCCGATGCTGTTTATTAATCGTCGCATTGAGTGGGAGGTTTCCAATGCAGCACAGAATAAAAACAGCTTGAATGAACTATGAAGTCAAGATTTTCCCCACATGGTTCTTCATGGTCCATGAGGTTCTCAGATTGTAGCTTGACCTCCTGCTGAATATTCACTTAGCAGCACCTTAACTATGGTGGCATAGCTACAGTCTCAGTTTAAAGCAATAGTTCTACTTATTCACCTTTTGGAAAGAGTTGGATGAGGACATTAATGCCACTCTCACATCTGGATGGTAAATATGTAGCTGGAGCCAGCAAGTTAGCTTAGCTTAGCATGAAGACCATATGGTTAGTGTGGTTCGATCTACACCTACCTACCAGCATCTCTAAAGACCAATAATCAACATGTAGTATCTTGTTTGTATAATCTGCATGAAAACCAAAGTGTAAAAATTTTTACACTTTAATGGAGGAATATATGAATATTTCTTTTGCGAGGACCTGCCATCACCAGGCAACCAGCAGAGACTCCAGGAGGTTACCACCAAGAAAAAAATGGAAACAGTAAAACAGCAATATTTTGTTACTACATTTTCTTTTTTTGTGCAGATTAAAGAAACAAGCTATATTGTGCTGATTATTGAGCTTTAGAGGTGTTCATGGAGGCTAGCTGTTTCCCCGTGCTTTAGGGTGCAGATGTGCCTGGTGTTCAGAGCGACATGGAGCTCGGCTTGAGACGTGAGCTCCCCAGAAAGCCTCATCTGAAATAGAGAGACAGAGCTCTAAAATATTGTGATCCTGAAGGGTTCTAACACCATTTCCTGAAATACGATAAAGGCACTTGTCCATGTGCATGTTTAACCGTGCAGAGTAATTTCTGTCTAATTAACACATTTTTTCTGTTTCTTTGTCTCCAGCCTGACTTTTCTCTGTATAAATAGAAATGTATTGATAGTATTTGTTTCGACATAGGTGTGCGCATGTGTCCCCTGCGCTCCTCTGAAGAATAGCCTCAGAAAGCCACAGTGTAAGGCAAATGGATGTGTCAGGTTTGCTGGATTAAATCTGAAGCACGCAGATTTTTGGTCGCAGTGAGTGATGGAGGAGGAGGAGTTGGGGTCAGTGAGCTCAGGGTGGACACATTGTCCTTTTTCAGTACTTGTTGGTGCTGTAACATGATCCATGCAGGTTTCCATAATGAATAACAGCTGGAGAACAACTTTCACAAGTTGTTGGTGAGGATGGACTTAAACGTTAGAAGGGTTGATGTCTCAAAGTTGGATAGTGGATCCTTCAGTTTGGGCAGTTGCTTCAGTTTAAGTTAGTGGAAAGGAGATCATTTCCCAAATGCTCAGATCCCAACTCTGGTGCAGCAGATGACTGGAGGGGAACTGAGAAACATCCTTTCAGCAGGCAGAGGCAGCTCGCCCACAGCCTGCATCTGGAACCAATCATGGCGCATTCCAAGAGGAACAACATTATATAACCACCGAATACCTCAAGGTACTATGAAGGAAGAAAGAGCGGGGTTAGGGTCAGGAGTACAGATCGAGAGGGACGATGGAGGTGGAAGTAGAATGGCATGTGTTCAGCATTGCAGGCAAGAAAAGATGTTTCGTCACACTCAGACGTAACATGTGCTGAACAACTTCTGGAAAAAGTATTTTTGAAACACACTTTGCACTTTTTGATGATTTTATCGCTGACATGGAGAATGAATTCACAGAGAATACAAGTCTTGGTTGTCTGTGATGTAACACTAACCCCTCCTAGAAAAGAGCTCTGTTCTTTATCATAGATGTCACTGTTTGTCACTGCGATCTGATCTCAGAAGTTGTTTGGTGGAGTAACTGAAGTGTTTAAATATCTGCAAATCCTCCTTAAACATCTTTACATTTTCAGCAGATTCTCCCCCAATCGTCACAGTGGTGACGTAACTGTTTGCATCTGATACTGATTGAGGGATCATGTGCTGTTTGTTTAGTCGAGCATGTGACAGCTTAGTTTCTCTTTGGCCAGATGGGTTGGAATTTGGAGTAATTATTAATTAGTTTAGTTTCTTTTTCTCCCCAAAAAGTTTGATCTTAGAATTAAAGGCGTAATAATGTGCCCACATTTCACACTGTTAAACACACTGTGTGATTATTGCAGCTCTGTGAGGGTTTTCATGCACGTGACATAAACTGTGACAGAAACAGACACACTGTACACACTGTTTATCACATGGCTCTGTGGAGAGAGACGATTTTTCCGGTACATGATGTCCTTCCAGTTTTAGCATTCATCATCATTGTTTGTGAGGTAAACAGAAAGGTTACAGTTTTGTTTTCACTGGCTTGTAGGAACAACTTAATGAAACACCAGCTGAGCTTCACGGTCATGACCTATGCATTGTTTGTTATGCAGTCACTGTTGCAAAGATGGACTTCAGACTTTGAATTGGCACAAAAATTGGTCACCTGTGCAGGACTTTGGGGTAGGACATGATTGGACGGCATTGCACTAGTTTTGGGTTGCCTGTGCTTTTTATACCACAAGTCAGACTGTCTCTTCTGTTCTCATGTGAGAAACAGAACATCAGCCAAAAATCAATCGTGTTGTGTTGTGAAAAAAAGAGCAGATTTGAGGATGTAATCGTCCGATTACAAACTTTTCTCCTCTGCAGATGTCTGGTTACCAAGGCGGAGGTGCAAGGCTTCATCGAGAGGTGTATGATAGCCGTGGGCACCAAGCCACTTCATGCCCGCAGCCTGGCGGAGGTGCTGGTGGAGGGGGACCACAGAGGCCACTACAGTCATGGACTCAACAGGATGGGTGAGTTGGGCCCTGGGAGTCCATCGCTTTGTCTGCATGATTGTTTTTTTCCCCCACTTCACACTCATCCGCTAGCCTTCAGCTCCTTCACTGGGATGTTTTTGTGTGCGTATTTAAATATGCTTTGTGCTCGCTGTCTCTGTACTTTTTCGACAGAAATGTATGTAAAGGACATCCAGTCAGGAATCTGTGCCAAGGACGGTGAGCCGGTGGTGGAGAAGGAGAGTGCTGCCACAGCACTAGTGGATGGGAAGAACCTCCTGGGTCCTGTGGTGGGAAACTTCTGCATGAATCTGGCCATTCAGAAGGCCAAAGAAGCTGGCATCGGCTGGGTAGTGGCACACGGTGAGGCCCGTTTTTTTCCTGTCATCTCTTTAAATAAGACAATAAAATGCATTGCTGTTGCTATTCAAATGCTTATAATGTGTATGCCACTTTTCTTTCTTAGGTTCCAACCATTACGGTATTGCTGGACACTACGCATTGCTGGCTCTGAAGGAAAACATGATTGTGAGTGAAAGGTTTATCTACCTGGCAGCTCATTTTAATTAAATGCACAATTACTGACAGATTAAAAAAAAAAAATTTTAACTGTAAATGTGATTTGAACTAAACGTCGTATTTAGTAATGCAGGTGAATGTGCTGTTTACCTCATTGGTTTTAATTGTATATCTAATACTAATCTGACCACCACAGGGCATGTCATTTACCAACACGTCTCCACTGGTGGTTCCCACACGTGGTAAAGAGGTACATTTCTGAATTGTTCTGCAGAATAAAATGTGTTTTGTGCTATAATCGACTTCTGTGCCTCAAACACTGTGAACCTGCTGTTTGTAGTGCACTCTGGGCACCAACCCCATCAGTGTGGCTGCACCTGCTAAGGACGGAGACAGCTTTGTTCTGGACATGGCCACGTCAGCGGTAGCACTTGGAAAGGTGAGAACATATACTGATAAGTGGTGATCGACCTGGGATGTTTACTTCGACGCCATATTGTTTGTCCAATGAGCGCAGACCTCGTGATCACTGAATGAATGAGCAATTGAGCTCACTTGGGGTTGCAGTAATTTATTAAAATACTTAGTTTACATGCAATTTTATTATTTTTTAGTATAATGTGCACTTGTGAAGTAGTTTGTAACTGTGGTTTTGAAAAGCTGTATGCTTAAAAAGTCCACTTATGTGCTTACTGAGTAATGTGTCAATGTTTTATGTGCACAGGTGGAGCTCCATGACCGACGTGGAGACTCTATCCCTGAGGGCTGGGGCTGTGACGACATGGGCAAGCTGACCCCAGACCCTAAGAAAGTTCTGGCTGGAGGCGGACTGGTTCCCATTGGCGGCAGTGAAGCCACAGGTCAGAAACCAGCTGATAAAAGTCTGCCTACGTTTGTGTTTTTCTTGTTGCTGCTTGAGCTGCTAGCACCGGACAAAATAAGATTGTTCCAAAGTGTCAGCTTGTCTGGAATAATTCATCGAGATGAAGCTAAACAATGACGTAGAAACTCAGTGATAGCAAGCGTCTGTGTGATTTGGCCTTCATGGTGGACATTAAGTACCTCCCAGAGCTGAACCCCGAGCTCCAGCCAGCTTCTCAGCTCTCTGCTTTCAAACGTGAAGTCATTCGAAGTGAAATTAAAGCTGTGGCATCTGGAAAAGAGGAAACTGCATTTTCCCGGTCTGCAAGAACGAAGCCTGCTGCGACATCTGAGCTGCTGAGTGTCAAACCTCCTTCAGGCACAGGGAAACAAAGGGAACTGAACATATTTACTAAGCTGTTTGATGTGGAACTATCTGGCCAAGGGTGCCACCAAAGGGGAAACATGCATAATAAGCTGCTCAGGTGATGCCTAATGAAAAATGGCCCTCAACAGGCATTTTGCTCACATTCAATGGACTCTATCTTCACATGCACTTTATGTAACAGTTAAGGAGTTGTACAGTTTTCTTACTGTCAGTTCGTTCGTTCAGTCCTGAACAGTCTGCGATGATGCACCATGTGGGAGGGCTCCGTATTGATTCTGATATGATATGATGATGATTATGATGAAGTACATGTGTTGCACTCATCCTCTCTACATGAAACAGCTGACGTTTGTGTTGTAATGTCTGTGCCCTCAGGAGGATACAAAGGCTATGGTCTGGGAATGATGGTAGAGGTGTTCTGTGGTATCTTGGCTGGTGCCCACTACAGCAAATATATCCGCACGTGGAAAGTCACAGACCGCGTTGCCAACCTGGTATGGTTTTTTTGTTTTCCCTTGATTTATGTTGTGTTTTAAAGAGGACATACTAACCCCATTTAAAAAAGATGCTTCCCTCAGGTGTCTTCATAGTAGTTGTAGCGGTTAGCCAGATGGTGTGCTAAACTTCTATAAAATGGAACAGACTAAGAAAATGACTTACCCGTAACTCACCACTACTAAAAACTGAATTAGAAAATAAACTAAACTTAATTGCACACATTCATAAAATGTTGTGTGGAGCCACATTTATCTGTGTTTAATGTGGACAGAGCTTTTGCAGCTTTGCAGTTGCATTACTTCAGACATCATCAGAGAGGTTCACTCAAAAACTGGCTGCTACCAGTTAAAGGAAAAGCTGCTGGTTTCATCATTTCCATATGTTATGTTCCCCTGGTCTAAATGACTAAACCACTATGAGCTGGAGCTTGTGACTGAGCAGTTACCCTAAACAAGCAGCTGACCTCTGGAATTATTAACAAGTTAACTAAGCAGCAGCGTGATTTCAGTAGAAGTTCCCATACTGATGATAAATACAATTCTTGACTAGATAATGCACAAGTGAGGTTGCCTTATAATGAAGTGATGATTAGCTGGACACAAACAAAGCAGGTGATTGATGAGTTATCAGTCAAACGCAGCAAAGGGGCAAGAAAAAGACTAGTTTTACATCATATACAGTCTTTGACTTTTGACTTTAAAAGATAAGCACAATCAATGACGCCATATTAAGTCTACACCACTGTTGCCCATACTGTTTGCACTGGGTGTGTTCACCGTGTCGTCGTCACCTGCTTTGTGTTTTCAGGGTCAATGTTTTGTGGCGATCAACCCAGAGAACTTTGCTCCCGGATTCGTCGACAGGATGTCAGACCTGCTGTCCATTCATAGAGGAATGGACCCCGTGAGTAGATCCTACTCCTGCAGTGTTGATATGCAGACTAACTGGGGCAAATATGTACATGATGTCCGATGATTGCAACCCCCTGAGTCTTGTAATTATCAAAGAAATTTAAATAAAGCAAGTGAATCGCTCTGAGCTTTCTTTGCCGTTTGTCGTAGGCTGACCCCGACAGTCCTGTCTTGGCTGCTGGAGATCCTGAGAGGATGAACATAAAGAAGTGTGATGAACTGGGCGGGATACCCTACCACATCAATGTTGTCAACTACATGGTAAGAGCTGCAAGAAAAAGAACTAACTGGCTCCAAATTGGCTGAAAAGTGATGCTTTTCTCATTGTAGTCCAAAATACGGTTATATTGATAAGTTTATTGATGTTCTCTTTTACGCTCTCCAATCTCATAGCACTCGTTCTTGAGAAAATGAAGGAGCAGATGTGATGCGATCAAACTATCTTTGATATTAAGCTGACTTGGCTCCATTTTTGCATTTTATTTCCGCAGAACGAATGTGCTAAGAAAATCGGTGTCAGCCCGCTGCTGCCATGTGACAAAATCATCTCCAGTTAGTCGGTTCAATCAAGATGTTCGGCATTGAAATGGCACTTGACGTTCACGTTGTGCAGCTGAGGAATGCAGCCCTGTTTATGCACATTGTACATGCTGACAATCATTTGTTCATATACTTTTTAGGTATTTCATTTGTTTTAACCTTTGTGGGAGTTTTAATGAAGAAACATTTGTTTTTTTGTCTCAAGATGGTGAATCTAAAATCTGTGACAGTGAAATGTGCACATTCTTTGTCAGCTCATTCACATCCAGCAATCAGCCGTAACGCTACGACTCACAACATCTGAGTGTGAGAGTTACTGTTGAGAGATGAGCTGAAGTTTTTGTGGTCTGTTATCATTTTTTGACAGTTGGGTCATTCTGGCAGTGAGCCGTCCAGCTACGATGCAGTGCAGTTTTGTAACTGTGCAGTAATCGCTACAGTATTAAGCACAAAAATATGTGTTTTTAATGCTGATAAGCATTATTTTGATTATTTTGACAATTGACCATAAGAATGTTCTAGTTTTATAAAGGTCAAATCCTCTTTTTACTGCAAGGTTATCATTACAAATGGCATTCTTATGTGTCTTATTCAATAAAAGCCATATGAACCTAAACGTGTGTCTCTGATTTTTGTTATACACAAATGTCCCACGTGATCGGATATTTTACGGATATTCATCAGGTATTATGCGCAATTTATTTTTTCATGATTAGAATTTACCTTCATGCTAAAACAAAAACCCTCATGTATTTCAACCACCAGGCGGCGCTGTAAGTTTAAACATTTTGACTGCAGTGTGACACTTGATGGTAGAATGTGCCATTAAGGAAATAAATCCCAACTCAAAATATCCTATAAATGGAGATCAGAGGCAACAAAAACGAGCAGAAATAAGCAGCTAAAAATCAAAATGCTCATTTTGTACTTTAATCTTCTGTTTATTGCCAAATAAAACTAAAGTGTATGTCACATGTTTTAAATGTGCCTTTATTTGTAAATGTTGGCTTTCAGTTAACTGTTACTGTTACTTTATGTTCAGATGAAGGTTGTAGTACAAAAGTAATTGCACTTTACTTGAATATAAAGATGGAGCTGGTGTATTACAGTAAAATATCCTCTGACCTCATGTTAAATTCAAACTGCATTGTAGCTTGCATGTATGATTTTTCACCACTAGGTGGAGACACAGTCTGAGTAAACTCATAGATCCCCTTATGACTTTTAAGGCACATTTCATCTATTCTATGATATTGATATTGTTTGTTCGGTGGCTTTATCAAGACAGTTTACATTTTATTTTAACATTTGTCTCATATTAAAAAAAAATACTAAGTTAATCAGTTTAGTGTCAGTGTTGTTTAGTATGCAGTTATTCCACAATGATCTCTACTGACATAGTTGCATAAAAAAAACAACAATAAGGTGAGTGAATAATGAAACCTTGTTGACCAGTCATGAGCAAATACGATAGAATGCATAAGAAAATAAGAAGAAAGTACATGAATTAATACAGAAATGAGCAAGCAAGCACACTGTGGTAAATATTCATAACTGCTTAGGGGCCGTCATGATTATATCAACACATTTAGTGAAATTTCTGATATTCTTGGTATGGAACAAACTTAATAGATAATGATACTCATCACTTTCATCTCTTGTCCAAATAAATAAATAAATGTCTCTTCTTTAAATATTGTAGCTCATCACCACCACGTCTATATTTAGACAGATTAGTTCTGTGCACACACCGACTCCTTTTCGATTTTTTAATATCTGATGAGTGTGAGTGAAATAACCAACTGTGTGTCCTGTGTGTGTGTTTTTGCGTTTTGTGTGTGTGTCTTCCCATGTGTTGTGCATTTGTGTGTGTGTCTTCTCTTGTGCTGTTGCTACACTCAGTCAGTCAGTCAGTTGGCGATTTTCAATATTACGTTTTTATTTGTAAACTGCCTGCGCGGCCTTCTTGCAAAAGTTTTCTTCTTCATGGTTAAGCTTTTTATGTTTTCACTCAAGTAGCACGTCAGTACTGGAAGTGATTGAAGGAAAGGCCTCCTTCAGGGCCACAAGGGAGAAGGGGGACAGGGCAGTGACAGATGCCCAGTTTGGGACCTTAATCTCCCATGCCAAAAGTCCTGGCACTGGGCCCCGGACCCTGGATGTCCCGTTAACACTCGGCCGGCTGCAGACAAAAGAAGAGAAATCAACAAATCAATGGGTTTTCAGCCCCACTCTTGGAGGGGAAAGGAGGTGGAGGGGGGAGTACGGGAGCGCTGGCCTTGGCCAGATCTGCTAGTGGGTATGAAGGGGATGCGTGGAGATTAGGTTTGATCTGAGGGGGATGGAGGCTGTGAGCTGGGTGGAGGGCTCCGCCGAGTCCAAGGATTAAGGGGCCGATTCAAACACTCGTTATAGGGGGCAGACTCGGAGGTGTGTGTGCATGGATGGGTAGATGGATTTTGGGGGTCTAATCTGTCCTGGCCTTGGCCTTGTGCCCTTGTGTGGATTAGACGGGGCCCCAAAGAGCCCAGAGAGCAGGGCCGCTGGCTAGGATTAGGCAGATTCAAACAGGTGTTTTCTTTTGTGGTGCTGAGGGGGGATCTGTCCATCACTCACTGAACGAGCAAATCATGAAGTGACCAACTATTACTGATGAGGCGAGTGGAGCCAAAAGGGCATGGCTTGTGTGTGTGTGTGTGTGTGTGTGTGTGTTGGTCAGTGTTTGTTTTTGGACTTGTAGACACTACTGGCTTTGGCTGCTAATGAGGGTGTGGTGGTGTGAAACAGGAAGGTCAAATCAGTTGAGGGGAAAAGGAGAATTGTCACTAAAACGGTGCTAACCACTGAGATCGCCGCTGACAAACTCTGTTTTCAGAAGCTGACATCGTAATGCAGCTGATCAGTTGTCGTGGCTGTGAAGCTGCAGGGATCCACTGTGGAGAAGATTAGAGTAGCTGCTGCTGGAGAGCCCTGGAGAACACTTTCACCACGTAGGAGGATCAGATCAGAAGAGCTTAGAGGTGACTGAGCTTGTCACGAACCTCTTTTGCTAAGAATCAGAAACAGAGAGTAGCGCTGTAGTTTAACACTGCTGGCGGGATGACTGCGAGGCTATAAAGTGTATAACACATTACTGTCAATAATAATAGCACATATATTCCTGTTCAAGTCTAGATTCCTGAAAGCATTTTATTTTGTACAATATGCACACAACCCCTAAAACAACTGAGGTCAATGGAATTTCATTTGTTGTGCTCAAAGTATTAAAAAAGACATTTGATATTTAACATGTACATTCTTCAACACAAGTACTTGTACATTCTAAATTTCTTTGTATATATTGTTTATTGGTTATTTGGACTTCTTTACTTTACTTGTGTTTTGTTTATTTCTTTGTCTGTTTTGTCCTTGTTGAGCTGTGCATCCTTTTATTCCCCTATGAAATGTTCAAACCAGACTAAACTTCCTTGTATGTGCTCACATGCTTGACCAAGAAGGCTGATTCTGGTTCAGATTTTTCTGATCACAGTGTTCACAGTGAGGTCTGTGGATTTGGGGGAATGGACGTCAAAGGACAGAATCCAACTCGACTCAATGGAGGTAGAAGTAACACACAGAGCTGTTTTAAAATCATATAGTGATGTGTCACCGGATGAAGAAAAGGTATTTTTGGAAATCAATACAACTTTATGGTCCACCTTAGTGGAAATCTGACTACATCTCAGCCATCAAACGTGTTCTAACATTAATTGATGGACAATAACAAAACAAAAACTAAACAATTGGGGGCTGCTGGTGTTATCTACACCACTGTTTCTCAAGCCTGGTCCTGGAGTACCACTGCCCTGCATGTTTTAGATGTATCCCTGCTCCAGCACACCTGATTCAAATGAATGGCTCGTTATCAGGCCTCAGCAGAGCCCAGTAACGAGCTGAGCATTTGAATCAGGTGTGCTGGAGCACGGAAAGTGCTAGCTAGCTACACAGTTACACCTGTTGACAGTTAATTCTCCCCTTGAGGAACAGCTACTTTTTCTGTCGGTTTCTCCCGAACAACTTGTGATTGTGAGAAAACGGTAGCTGCTATCAAAAAACCAATTAGACTGTGAGAAGCGTAGACGTCTGGGCCAGATGTACGTGTATTTGGGGTTGAGATATGTTTTAGAAAAATTAGTAAATGGTCGGTTTAAAAAGACAGACTGCGGCAGGCTGCGAGACACGAAACGGGAGATTGTATTTGTTTACATGGAGCAGCAGAGCAGAGCAACTGGTGCAAAATCCCTCTTTATTTAAATTTGGTGGGGGCTAACCCTTTAAAATTGAAATCAGAGGGGAGAAGAAACATTTGTCTACAAAAGGATCCAAAAATTATCTGTCTCCTATTCAGCATTTGGAGTAAAAGCAATTTTAAAAAAGTAATTCAGGTGATTTCTCACTGCTTCTCGCACTCTGATGACATCACCCACTCTAGGGGCAGAAATTCTGAGCATTTTTGAGAAACTTTATGGTCTATAGATGTTCAGGGATAAGGCGTAAGAGATATCAAAAAGTGAGCCGAGGTTTATTTTGAGCCGACAAAATTATCTACGTTCTAAAGTTTGAATGAAGTCTCTAGGAGAAAGTATGGCGAGGCAGCGGAAACTTGAAAAAGGCTGAAATTTGAGGAAATTTCCCATTCATTTCTTATGGGAAATTTTTAGCAGTTTTTTGCGAATAACTTTGCGACAGGATATTAACGAATCCTGTCATAAGTACATAGCACACCATTCCCGATCGAGCCGCACGTTTTGATATATAGTTTGCGAGGGTTTTCTCAAAGCTGCGGGACTAGTTAGGTGCCAAAATTCTGGCGGAATATGAAAAATAAGAAGAAAAATCGCGAGAGATTACAATAGTAATCTGTCCCCTTATAATAACATCAGGCGTGACTGTCATGTATTCAATATAAATGCTATACAGTGAGGTTTTACACAAAAGCTTTACGAATTACAATGAATATAAGAAAAAAAAAAACGGTTGCGATTGCAGTGGGAGTGGCCTCATATTTTCAGTTAATGCTACTAACCATCACTTGTCAGGGGAGGCGTGTATTATGTATTAATGACGGACAGAAGGGAGGAGTGGAGGGATGGAGAGAGTAGGAGGAGAGCTAGAAAGGCTCTGCTGCTCTCCTGCTGGGTCTTTAATGAAGTGGAGCGACTTCCTGGTTTGTTCCTCCCAGCTGTTGTCCCCACAAAGCCAAGATATTTGGCCTTGGCCCTTTGTCCTCCTCGCGCTGCCATACCTCCAAATGTCCGAGCGAACACGTTAAAAAGAAAAGCAAAGCATCTGGTGTCTTGTTCTCTCCAACTGCTCGGGAATGCAAACGTCTCTCCATCTGTTGCCCTCCTCGCTAGGGTTTGGGATTGGCGGTGATCATGCTGGGCAAAAATCAAAATGCCATGCAGATTTTGGGAAATTAACCAAAGAAAAGATATTGGGATACTGGAATATTGCATAAAAGCATCTGGCTGAACAGTCATACAGTGAATTTTGTGAGGAGGGTAGAGCTACTTACACTGCTGAAACAAACAGTGTGAAACAGGCAGAGGATGGCACCAAACACCCTCTTTTCCTCCTCTCTTTTCTCATCTGGATCACTTTGTGGTGGCGAGCGGATTTCATTTCCTCTGTGTGGCTTGCACACCTCTGGATGACATGGCCACCAGCTCCCAACTCTTACACCCACACGTCAACAGACAGCTGAGGTGTTGGATGTCCTTTGTCTGCCTGTGAGGTCCTAATGACACTTAAACAGTTGTCCCCATGTTTCAACCTGGGATAATCCTGGGTCCATTGAATTCTGTCACTTTCTCTTTATTTCCTGTCATCACCTTCATTTACTGGAGCACTAGATATTTGACGGAGGAATTTGTGCCTTCACTCTCTCTTTTTAACCAATTAAAAGGAATTTGTTATTTTTTTTCCTGTTTCTTCGTTGTGTGTATGTTGCATTTTAACATCAATGCATCAATGCATCATTAGCACAGTTTACTGACTTTACAGACTGTCTTTAATACCTGCACCATGCTGCAATGCAAAACCTTTTTTAGAAATAATAACATAACGAGAATAAATAAATTTTATATATTGTCTTTCATAAGATAAGATAAGATAAGATAAGATAAGATATAAGATATAATCAACTTTATTAATCCCCATCTAGGGGAATTTGGTGTACTAAAAGCCTCTTTACAAGATAAAAAAGACTATAATCAAAGTATATTAAACATATAATTAAATGATCATGGCAATACAGCAGAAGTTGTGGGTAGAAAATATAGCAACAACCAGACAAAACCAGAGGAAACAACAACAACATCAGCCTTCATGTGAAATGTCTTAAATTCCAACTCAAAATGCACATTTTGAAGGCAACACAACAACTCAACCTCATGCAGTTTTTATATGTAGATTCATACAAGTTTTGTCTCATTTTTTAGCTGTTTTTCATGACAGCTAACATCACATCAGCAGTCAAAATAATACAATGCTCAAAGTCAAATTTACCATGACCAGATTCATGAACCACGAACCATGACATCTGGGGACAAATTACATCCGTCAGGCCTTGTCAGATCTTTTCTAGATTAACCCTGAAAGTGGTTGCAGCCTGTTTGCAATGTAATCTAAATGAGCACTTCCTGCTGCATCAACAGGCTGAGTGTAACGCCTGCAGCTGAAGAAGCACTGCTTCCATTAATAATGAGTGATTTGTCACACTCAGTGTATGACAGTGCTGTCATGTGCTGCTGTGGTGTAAACGTGTGACCTGCTTCCCTTAGTGTTGCTGCAGTTGGTCAGTTTTTGTGTTAATTCTCTCACGTCGCTCACAGATATCCTCACAAGCTGCCGTAATACACCGTCAGAGTTCAACTGACACTTCCTGTGAACAGTCAGCCTCTGTGGCTCCTGAAGATTTTGACACTCGCTGGTGCCGAAGGCGACTCCAGCCCCATCCTGAAGTGGCATTCGAAACAGAAGTGTCACAGAGCAGCAGGACGTCATGCTGCACACCTCCCTCCCTGAAGGCAGCTGACGGGGTCCTGCCGTGTCCTGTTATCAGGTGACACGTCTGACACGAGGCAACAAAGAGTCATAATCTGACTTCTGTAACTGTAATTATTACTCAGCAAATTTCTCACCAGCAGCAGGAGCAGCTGCTTTGACTGTGCTGAGCTGATAGTGGGAGGAAAGAGAAGAGAAGAGAAGAGAAGAGAAGAGAAGAGAAGAAAAGAAGAGAAGTAAAAAGAAGAGAAGAGAAAAGAAAAGAAAAGAAAAGAAGAGAAAAGAGGAGAAGAGAAGAGAAGAGAAGAGAAGAGAAGAGAAGAGGGGTGACAAGAGGAGAAAAGAAGAGAAGTAAAAAAGAAGAGAAGAGAAAAGAAGAGAAAAGAAGAGAAAAGAGGAGAAGAGAAGAGAAAAGAAGAGAAGAGAAGAGAAGAGGAGAAGAAAAGAAAAGAAAAGAGAAGAGAAAAGAGAAAAGAAGAGAAGAGAAACAAGGAGAAGAGAAAAGAAGAGAAAAGAGGAGAAGAGAAGAGAAAAAAGAAGAGGAGAGGGGTGAAGAGAAAAGAGGAGAAGAGAAAAGAAAAGAGGAGAAGAAAAAAGAAGAGAAGAAAAGAATCTATCCATTGCTGTATCACTGATGATCAATTGTTCTTGCTCTGAGCTCTATATTAGATCAATTTCATCAATACTTACATTTAGCTTGTAGCTAAGTCTTTAGCTGAAATCAATACACCCTGGAATACAACCCAAATTAAAGAACAATAACCATTGACTGAGATGCTAATCTCGATTGATCTCTCAAATACAATAGACAGTAATGGAGGATTACATGTACGGGTTGTGTTAGGTTCTTTGTTTCTGCTCTCAGCTCTGCAGAATTAGACAATACTCAGCGTTTGCGCCCCCGAGTGGCGGCATTGGAAACTACACTTTTAACAAAAAGTTTGTGTCAGCGTTGGACATGTCGAAGATAGGGAGGATCTAATGAAAGACAATGAGTTGCATTATGGGAAATGTAGGATTGCTGGATTACTCCTTTACTACTCCTGTCATTTTCTTGTTTTTTTATATATGTATATATATATGTGTGTTTGTGTGTGTGTGTGTGTGTGTGTGTGTGTATATATATATACTATATGGAAGTGGATCAATGGGATAACTTCAAAGCATGAAAAGCTTTTGATCACTGACACTGGACCAAACAAAGAGTCATATTGCCCTTCCTGCTCAATGACAGCCATTTTCCATTTTGCTTTGAGGTCTGCAAACCTCTTCCCCCCTGTAGATAAAAGGTGCTGTATGTGCCATTGTGATCTCACTTATTTCTCCCCTCTGGGCGAATGAAGCCTTCATCTACAGTAGAGAGGATTAGTGTGTGGATCCAGGCAAAAAACCAACCCTAAACACACACAGGGTGGATACTCGACTCCATCAGGCCAGCTGCCACCCAGTTTACAGTTTGTAGCTGCTGATGTGTGACGACAGTAACAGGTGACAGGTGATAGCGGGAGGGATGGAAACAGCAGCTCACCTTTCTCTGCGGTCAGTCACTCTGTGTTGGTTTAGGGGCTCCCAGGCCAGCGCCCGGGGCCTCTGTGATGGATGGCTACAGCTGAGATGGTCTTGGTTGGGGGAAACCGATCTAATGAGGGCCGAGTGGGGGCACAACCTGACCCTGAGGACAACCCGACCCCCGACAGCCCTCTCTGAATTCTCTATATGTTGTATTTACTCACTGAAAAGCAGGATTAGGGAAATGTATGTGTTTGATGGACAGTTTGAAGACCTGTTATATCAGATGTCAGTGGGTCAGTGTTTACTGCCACTGATGAGACAGAGGCTGCTTCCTGATCTCAGACACAGAAACCGTCTGTAAAAGCAGAAATGAAATTTGATCCTTACTTAAGTCTTTTCTTATGACCTCATTTTATTTTTTACATGAATTCATCCACTTTGATGGTTCCAGCCCGCAGAATTGCCTTTCACATCTCTAAAATCTTCAGTGATTGATATAGAATAAACAATGAGTAATGACGGAAAATAAAAAAGACTCATCTGAAAGAATAATAATTCCAAGATGAGTTAGATAATAACTGAGCTTCTCTTGGTTGGTCTCCACTGGAAGTTTTCATCATCCCATAATGGTCTATCTGCCTCATCAAGAGCATTTCCAACAAAGTGTAAATTCTTCTTTGAACTCATAATATTTGTTTTTTCCTAGAAATATAATAAAATCTAATTTAGTTATTCTGTTCTGCTCAGTGCTGTCTTGAATTAGGTGATAAATTAGATTAGAATTAGACGCCTGTGATGAGCAGGGATAGAGAGTACTTTTGTACATTTTCTCAAAAACTGTAATTACAGACAATGTTCTGTACCTTATTTCCATTTTGGTACTTTTGGTCATTTCACAGTGAATAACTTTCCATTCCCAGTGAGGTTGGAGCGAAAATGGAGTTACAGTGTAATTTTGAAGTAAAATTTCATTACATTAAATTAGACGGTAATTTCATTTTCAGGTTCATTACATGAAATTACAGAGTAATTTCATTTGGTGTCAGCTGGATGGACGGTCGGGTCAACAGCTCGGACCCTCAGTCCTCCACCGGTGGCATGACTTCCCATCCATTACCCATCTGGGGCCCCCACCTCCCTACATCTCTCCCTTTCTCTCATTCTCTCTCTCTCACACATACACTCCTCTCTGCTTGGTCATCCGATCAATCCCTCCACCCCTCCTCACACACATTAACAAGCACATGAAGAGACAGAAACACAGAACCGACTAAGCATCGATTCTAATTCTGATACACTCTTTTGTTGTACTGAGCCCTCATTACAATATATGTCTGTCCCACTATCAGTTCCCTGTGCTACATAGCCTTTTAAGTGTGTCTTTTATCTCATTTTTATTTTATATCATTGGATTTTGCATGCTGTCCTGCAGATACTGTCATTTCAATGCTTATGATCTTCAGGGACAGCTAACACTCTATTTGAATCAGATAAAATGACACAAACTACGCCTAAAAATTTACTGTAAAGTAAAAAAAAAAAAAAAAAAAAAGAATACCACAAAGGCTGCATTTGTTGCAGAACCACTTAACTAGATTACATTGCATTGGGGGTTCTGCCCTACCTCTGAGTAACAGCAGATCCTGGACAGCATCAGCTGAGTTTCTTCCAGATATCAACATAATTTTGTACCTCAGATTAGTATCAGTTCGGCCCTGCAGCCCTGTAACAAGAGACAAGTTATCAACCTTATTGAAATGAGTAAGACTGGAATTAAGAATAAACTGAATTATAAGTATAAATGCGTGCAATAAATTCACTGATTTACCAAACGAGACGCTGCCACATTGATGTGGATGTGAACTATTTAAGTGTGAAAAAAATGATATCAAGATTGAATGAAACCAACTGGGATGAAATTCAAATAAATCAGGAAGTCGGACAGACATCACGTCTGTCTGCACATTGATCTATTTGTCTTGATACATCAATCTGTTTATCCAGCTGTGCAAATGGACTCATTAAGTGGATATGACCAACGCAGAGGTCGAGCTGCGGAGCGTGTAGCTCTTTTTACAGACATCTTCTTTCCCTATCTATTGTTTTTTTTTATGTTTGATATAGCTCGTACTTTAAGTCTATAATGTCAAATGGTTTGTTTTTGTGCTCATCTGTTTTAAACATCTTGTGGTGTGGATGGTGCCTTGGTTATGTAACAGATGTGAGTTTTCTAGCCTAAATATAGGTTAAAATGAGGAAGAGGTGCTTCAGAACATATACTGTACATTCCCACGGAGCTAATGTGTGCCAAACACTAACCTTAGCCTTACTGATAATGACAGCATGAACTATATATACTTATCTTACACTGATAAAGCTTAACTTGCAACTTGAGTTGAGTGAACCCAGTGTTGTGCAAGACAGAAACAGCGCTTCCTGAGTCTGAAAGTGGGTGAAAAAAAGGGAGTACTGTATAAGAAAAACTGATCTCAAAATTTTTACTTCATCTTAGAAAGGCAGGGTGAATGGCACTTCCTGTTTCTGTCCACACTCAGAAGGGATGTATAGGATACACGCAACTGAAGACGTTTTCATAAGGACATGAACACTCAGTACATGGCTCTATAGTGATCATTAAATTGATATTTCTGACACTTATCATTTTTTCATTGCTACTGACAGGTTGTTGTGACATCCGGCTGTATTTTTGCATCTTTCAAATGTGAAGCATTGCATTGTGGGATTGTTAGCAAAAAGACCGGGCCATGGACACTACTTTTTCATTTCCATTGTGGGTGTTTTTGAGAACAGATAGATAGAGATAAACTTTCAAGTAAGACGTAAAAATACAATACAAAACTATATAAACTGCATTAAATAGACGTGAACATGCAGTGATTTTGGTCAGCCGCAGCCTATTTTAAATCTAAAAATCTAGTCACACCACCATCTGAACTAAGGTCTGTGTTTCAAAGGCAACGGCCAATGTAACACTCAGTAATCTGAGTCCTTATGCCCATATTTTCACCTAAATTTATTCTGCTTTGCACATCTGACAGTCTGTTTCTCTATGGGATCTTTTTCAGAAGCCAGAAAATGATACTGGGGTTTCCTGATCACATTGTAAACTGATTGGGTACCTTCTATTGATTTGGAGAGTGAACTCTGAGAACGTCATCCCTGTGACCGAGATGAAAACAAAACTCCCATGAGTCTTTGTCACAGGTCTGCTCTCAAAAAAACCCCTCATGAATTATGTCAAACTATCCCAGTTAAAATCTGCAGATCCGAAACTCTCTCTTCAAAGTGGAAGTCTATGGGGAATAAACAGCCTTACGTGACATGCGCAATGTCCCTAAAAATGGCATGCTATTCACATGATATTGCATTGTGGTTGAGAAACTGGGAAAAACTGTTCCAAAATGTGCACGGTATGTCCATTTGTATGATTCATTACACTGAGGCTACACAGGCATGCAAAAAGACACAGGAAGGCAGTGGGATGCAGCCTGGAAGCAATGGCAGCAGGCTTTTCAACTTGCTTTTACCCATTCAGAGGATATATTAAGACGTGGTTGGACAATACAACCTAGTTTGTTTGAGGTATCCTGAGGCTTTTAATCTGGATCCGTACAGTAATTTGTGCTCATTTAAATGTACTAATCTACTGGCCAGTGTCTAATTTGCGACGTATAGGTTTAACCCTTGTGTGTATTGTTGTGTGCGAGCCAGTGGTCAAAGGTCAAAGGGGAGACATTTCCAGGCATGTTTTGTCTGGGATACTTTTGGTCTGGTGCAGTGATGACTGGGGGTTGGGGGTGTTCAGAGAGTGTCAGCTGGTCCATACAGTGCAACTACACTGCACCACCTTCCTCAGCCAAGCACCACAGTGAGGAAATCCCTGGTCTGTTTGGTGCAATCATCAGGACAGCTGGTGCCTGGGCAGCTGCACGGCTGCGGGGTGGCTGGGAAAGAGCTCGTCCCCGGCCAACCCAGGAGGGGCTTCTGCATCTGCTCAGCTGTCGGCCCACCCACCCCCACCCATCTTGCTTCCTAACCCCCCAGTTCCCCATACTCCGTCAGCTGAGACCAGCAGGATAGACAGCTGGCCGGTGCTGCCAAGGAGACAGGAGGGTGAGGGTGTGTTTATGTGTGTGTGTGTGTGTGCTGAGTTGGGTGGGGGTAGACTGAGCAGCAATGACATCACTGCCAAACTGATGCATTGAAACACATGCACACATTTACACCGACTGATCCTGTTGGTTGGCTGCAGCATTGTGGTGTCTCTTTGTGCATCAAATACCTTCATACTGACTGACGGGAGAAGACCTGAGGTTTTCTTTATTTGTACTACTGTAATACTGTGTTCCACAGCCTTGGTCCTCTTCGCACAAGGTGGTCACACACGCCATTTTCATTCTTTTTACGTCACTTTTTCTTGTTTTGCCAAATACGACAAACAAACTTGCTGTCACGAGGTTGTTGTTGTTGTTTTTTTTTTTATGCGGAAGGTGTATGGAGCCTGGACTAAAGACTGCAAGTTTGCAGCTCTCTGTGTCCGAACTGAAGTCTGAACAAAGCTTAATAAGTATTATCTGTGTAGCCAAAGCTTTGTCAAAGAGTCTCGTTGTTGTCTGAAAAATATTAAAAATACATCGATGCCACACGACTCCTACAGTACCATGAATATGGCAATTATGTGTTTGTCCATGGCTGAAAAATAGCCCCTGACAGCTTCACTATTTCCTCCCGTCTGGGTAATGTTTGCTGAAAACTACAGTATGCCACTGTCTCAACCTTTTTTAAAAATAAGACTCCATATTTAAGACCTGTTCTTAAAGATTTTCATCTTCAGTATTACCAAATGTGTTTCGAGCATGCCTTCACGTTTGTTTTCTGTACAGCTTTTGCGATTCAAGAGCAAAGTGGAGTTTCACATATACAAAATTAAAAGAAAATTTGTCACCAGCTTTTTTTTTAATTTTAGCTGTAAAAATTACGGTTGAAAGAGAAAACACAAAACCTAATTAAAATGAATCTTCAAGGATTCCCTGTAAAAAATGTAAACTGATATGAATCTTGAGTCTATGAGAGTGAGACCTATGAGTCTAATTTAGTCTTATCTTTAACATAAATGGTCCAGACTATTTTTATGTGACGATAAACCAAATACTACATTCATTTGAAATGTAAACTAATTGAATTAAATGTGTTGCCGTAGATGAACGCAAGGCAAAAATACCAAACTTCCCATATTCTCTGGTATTCTGTACAGTATGTGGACCACAGTTTTCGGCAAGTCGTGGTATCCACATCTTTGTGTCCACATGCCAGTCCAGCACACAAATCATCACCAGCTGACTATAAAGCAGCAGACATTAGAGGATGGACAGGGTGTGGGGGTGGGGATGAGGGTGGAGGTTGTGTTGTGTGTGTTTGGGGGATGGGGGAGCCTGGGGAGTTTAAATGCGCAGAAGTCGAAGTCGAGGAGGGAAGGGGGAGGAGGGAGGTGGATGTACTAGAAAGCAGAGCTCCTTTGTCCTCAGAAAGTCTGGCCATTCGGGGGTCAGGAACAAACCTCGGTTCAAGAGGGAGGCAAAGAAAGGACGAGAGGCTGACGTCACACTCTCAAGCAGTTTCCTTCACATTGCTGTGAAAATCAGCATTAGCAAAAACAAACAGAGCTTTAAGATATCCATATGTTAAAGAATGTAATTTTTAATCCCATTTGGCAAGAAATTAACTCAATTTTTTACATATTTAAAAACCCTAAGTATAGGTACTGCAGTGTTGTGTATACATACATCTGTGAGGGGTCGTACTTCTATAGTAATAAAACATAAATAGTATTTTTATGTTTTCGGGATCAGGCAGAAACTTCAGTAACTGTTACGACCATGTGAGCTTTGTTAAACATTTTCAGTCTTCTCTGCTTCGATGGTAATGAGTTAAGATGAACAGATAACAAAGAAAACATTTTGTTGATTAAGTTAGAGGTAAAAGTCTGTTACTTGAAAATTTAACAGAAAATTAATTGGAAATTATTTATTATTGATTGATCAAGAAAAGATGCCAAATATTGTATAAATTCATATTTTCTCTGTTTTCTATCTTAGAAAATTGCATATATGTGGGTTGAACATCACATTTTATAGACAAACCAATTAAACAGGCAAATAATCTACAGACTAATCAATGCAGGAAATAAGTTGCAGCTATAATCAAAACAACAACCAATGCTATTATGTATTTTTTTTAAAAAAGAAACAAGACATGACGGTGAGGATTCACTTGCGATAAATCGGGAGAAAACATACAGCTTGGGTGCTTAACTTCACTGTATCCTCAGGGTTAAAAAATAAAACCTTTGCCTTAGAGGGAGAGTTGAGGATGAGGAGGGAGAAGGAGGAGGTGGAGGATGGGGGCTATACATATCCATCTGTCTGGTAAATAAAGCACGATCAGTTCATCTCCACCGTTATCCAGCTACGGTTTCATCTCAGGGGCCACAGCCCATCTGCTCTGAGCATGAAAGGTCGCTGGTGACCATTGATCCCTTATTGATTCCATGAATTGTTTAATGACCACCAAGGTCAATTAATTAACCGTTTGCTGGGTGTTTTAATTGCCCTGGGCTAATTTAAGTCCACTGATTAATTCTGGGTAGCCGATGGTGGAAATGGACCTCACTGTCAATGGTGGGATTAAGGGCACAACAATGGATGACAGATGACTGACAGGACACTGAGTGGCTTTGGAAAGCTGTGCTGATTTTTGTACATTTTAATGAGCATATTGTGCTAATGGACTCGATGAACTGACCATATTGCCATAATTTATTCTGGGCTACCACTGGAACATATTGAACAATTTATTGTTATTTTTGTGAGGTCAGCCTTGTCAAAGAACAAAGACTGAGAGGTTTAATATTCATATCACAGAGATGTGAAGCCAAAAGGACAAATCAGGACACCCAAAGGTTTGAGTATGCAGGTAAGAAATTTCGACTTGGACCTCATTTTCATGGCTTTGGCCTTTTTGTGCTATCAGATATAATAACATTGCACTCACCAATTGTGTTGTTTGAGGTGCCAGTGAGTTGATGAAACACAGTCCAGGAAGGCTGGTTTAAGTTATGCATCAATACATTTTAGGTGTTATGAGATGCCAAAGCACTGTACAGGACAGTATAATATAATAAGGAAGGACCTGAACCTAACCTAAACCTCTCTTCTGTTGTCAAGTGTTTTCTTCATGTGTGTTTAAACTCAAAGGTAATGCATCAAATACACATTTACAGAATGATCTATTTTCCCATTTCTTAGAGACTCTTCACAGGATGAGAAGACAAGCTAACAAGCATCATTTCACCTGTGCAATGAGCTAATTCTTAACAGCACAACTTAAAGCTAATTAATGCTGAGCATTTGCATTGATCCTGGTCTATTCTATTCACATCCCACTATTGTTAAAATGCTAATGTTAATCAGATTATCTACACCTTATTAGGAGGTAAAACCAAACATGAGCGCACCTGAAGTGTCTGCAATAAAACCTAAATGCTCAAGAAAACTGTGCACTCAACTATGGCAGGTATGGAAGGTCAGTTGAAGTTGAACCTGGACGCATTTGTGAACTGTGCTGGATGTTTACAGATGCCATTTCCCAGGTCAAAAAGTAGTTTACTTTAGAGCATTAGAAATATAATCTAAGTATAGAAAAGTCAGTACACATTTACTTTTTTAGATACATAGATGTCATCCCATTCTACTTAAATGTATTAAAAAATAATATACTAATTCTGCAAGTATGTCAAAGTAAGAAAAAGTGTACTTTATTTGAATGTATTATAAATTGTACTTAAATGTGCTTTTAAAAAGTGTATCAAATCACAAATATTTTTAATAGTAACACAATATTCTTATGAAAAGAAAACTTTTACACTATTAGCATGTTAAATTAAAGTGGACTTTAGTTTCACGCCATTTTAAGTATATTTCCAACACATTGGTGATATAAAACAATTGTACTGCAGGTGTGTTTTGAATCCTGATTTTCACTGGTGAACTTCAGTTCACTTGAAGATTGTAAAATGTTTCACATTTCAAGTACTCAAGTATTACTCAAGGAGTACTCAAGGGCTACTTAAATATAAGAGAAAGCAGCAAAAATAACACAAAGTGTACGTACTACATTCCTCAAAAAGTCTAAGTACAATATTTTTTCACCTGGGTTGAGTAATAATTTTAACATTTCTTTTCTCTCCCACAACAAGTTAGTTGGCTAACGTCGGGTCTAACCCCGGTTAGTTTAAAACAGTTTGTTGGCTCATGTTTTCCGCCCCGCCTGACTTGTTTCTAGCAAGTTTCCAGATCTCGGCAATGAACTTGATGAGTCCACTGACACTGATAGGAACTATGACAATAAGAGCCAAACTGTAATAACCCAGATTTATCTTTTAAAGAGATATGAACAGGCGGTTTTGGCCAATTAAGGGCAGCAGAACAACTTCTGAACACAACACTGGCATACAGATTTATCACCTCACGAAGCCGGTCAAGATGCAGCCATGAAGCCAAAACAACGAGCTGAAAGATGCTAATGAAACTCATCTCAGTCACTTAACCCATTGTTCATAGAAAAAAACAAAAACAAAATCCAGTTGTGTGTCTGTTCTATCTACAGTGTTTTTACCAGAAATCCTGATAAAGACAGGATTTTTCAATCCTCACAATGACAAAGCGTGTGACACACACACACACACACAAGCTCATCCTCATTCCCACCTCACACGCTGCGGTTCCCCTCCCTCACCTCCCCGTGTGTCAGGTGTCGGCTCTTTCCTGTCGGCCGCTGTTTAATCTCAGTGTTTGGTGACGTCAGTGTCACTTTGCGTTTGTCATCAAATACAGGCCTCTGCTATCAGCCCTCCTGGCCTGCGAGAAAGCACCACACTCCGCCTGAGTGTGTGTGTGTGTGCGTGTGTGCGTGCGTGAGGCTGGGTGATTTCTCCTGACCACGCCGAGATAAAATGAACTTAACTGCTTTCTGTCTTGAAGCAGAGCTGATGGCTTATCAGCGTTTCCTGTTTTTGATTAAAGACAGACCCTGTCGGCATTGTGTTGTGTGTAAAAACTGCACACTGCATCTGTTTTTGGAAACATTTCAAGATGCCTCATTAACGTCATGAAAATATCTATTATCTGTCTTTAACTATTATACTCTATTAGGACAATTTCCTTTCTAATTTTTGCAATAATTTGAGGGATCTTTTTTAATTTAGCAGATGTCTTTTTAGAGAACCAAGCTTTGCCTCAGCAGTAATGTTTCACAGTTGTGTTTCAGTGCTTTGTTTGGTTTGGAAACTGAATCATTTCCTCACCACATGAAGAATTACTTTTACTGTAATCTACTACTGACAGATACCCTTTTACATCTAGAGCATTGTTAACATAGTTCATAACATGATCCAAAGTCTGTAATCTGGCTACTTTCTGAATTAGGCTACTTTGATTCATGAATCTGTAGAATGTATAGAAAGATTAAATAGATACTTCTTTTTATTCACTATTACAGGTTGAATTAGTGGGTATAATAATCTGGAAATCGTTCATTTTCTGAGGGTAGACTCAACTGTAATATGTTACAGCTAAAAAGTGTTGTATTTAGATTGCTGTCAACCTTTTAAATGGCAGTTATTCCCAAAAAATCTAACAAACTGTTAAATTTAGTGTCAGACAATTTAATATTCATGCATCGCCCACTCCCACCAGCAGGAGGCGATGTTAGCCTGTTGCTTGAATTAAAACCCTCCAACACAACATGCACTTAATGTGGCTTTTTCCAATGTTATTGCCTTTAACTGTGATTTTATCCACTCAGTTCTTTTAGCTTTTTTCCATATTAGTTTTGCCTTCTCCCTATTATGTGTATTATTGTATTAAATTATATATTAAAGCCTTTAATTTGCCATTCCTTTTATCGTGCATACCTGTTTATAGGCAGATTCTAATACATCTGCCTCGACTGAGTCAACTCCTGCTGTTTTTAAATGTGCTACGTAAATTAAAGTGACTCGACTTGAAGCGCAGAGATATATCGTTGGTGATGTTTTGTGTGTTTAACTGTACTGGAGCTTAAAGTAAATGATCACAGGTAGAGGAGCAGGTGACAGAAACCTGCTTAACTTTTTTACTCTTTATATTCCAACATGAAAAGAGCAGGTTTTACCAAGCTTTTCTGGAGACTTTTATCGTTCTAGTAGGTGATAGCAGCATCTACATCATTTTAGCTCCCAGACTAGTCTTTCTCAACACGTGTGAGCAGGATATGAACACACACACACATACAGACACAATCCGACCTCAGTCTAGCAGCCCACCTCTGGTCAGCCACACCCATGTTAAGGAGAACTGCCTCTTTGTTTGTGTGTGTGTGTGAGTGTGTGTGCAGGCATGGATTGTGTGCGGATGCTATCGGTGAAAGGCCACTCTGTGTAAACTGGTGACCTTGCTGTTTTAGTAGCACTTTTCATACTCGAAGTGGAGGTAATGGGGTTCATTTCCTGAAGCGTGTCTAGGGGTGTGTGTATATGCATATATGTGTGTGTGTGTGTGTGTGTGTGTGTGTGTGATCACTTCACCTACAAGATGGTAAAGTGATTACAAAGAGCACCAAGCACTATTGTACAGTCAGAAGTGAGCAGACAGTCTTACTGCGATGAGCCAGGTTTTTTGGTGTGGTTTTTAGCTGCTTAAAGAGATCAGCTTCATTGTGTGTGTGTGTGTGTGTGTGTGTGTGCGTGCGTGGCCAACATGAGTTTCAACCTTGTCTTTTTGTCTTAGGGTTAGGATTAAAGTCAGGCAGACAGCAGTTCCAATGGTTTTGATTTGGATTAAGATAATCAATGTTATTTTCTGCTATGCTTTTGTTTTTTCTATTGAATGTGTTTGGATGATTCCAGCTGGAAAACAACTGCAGAAAATGTGACATCAAATGAACAAATGAGGTGAAAATCACAGTAACAAATAATCATCATCTGTCTGTAATTTCTCTCACCTTTCCTTGAGAGAATAGTGAAATATGGTACTAATCAAAGGGTAAATACAAATTTCCTTAATAGAACTGCTTCATTTTACATAATTCATTATTTATTTATCATTGGAAAATGAGTTCTTCATACAGGCTGAACTCTGAAACTCTGAACACTTGCCTGTAGGTAAAATTTACACTTACACTGACTAAAAGGCCTCTATCTTGCAGCAATTAATTGGAGCTAATCCATTTGAACCACAGCTATTTAAAATTGAGGAATTATTAAAAGCATTAAAACTGACTGAGGAGAAAACACGGGAGCATTATTTCCTTATCTGTTACACACACCAGAAGGGGGCAGTAGAGGTCCATTTCTCAAAGTGCTTGTACAACTTGCAATAAGTCTGAGTTTCTCTGTCTCACACACACACACACACACACACACACACACACACATTAACCATCATAAATGCCTAACCCTCACCTAAACTTAACTCTAACCCAACCCTTAAAACCAAGACTTAACTGGGCACAACATTTTCTATGCGAGGGGTCATTACTAATGGGCTGGGGTACACTTTGGGTCAGGGAGGCGATGGTCACTCATTTCTCTGCCCTTCCACCTATTGTTCTCACCTGAGGTAGAACAAACAAACAAACAAACAAACAATTCTGGATCGAACAATGCCACCAAAATGTGGGCTGTTGCCATGGATACGGTCTAAATGAATGACAAAGTTAATTCATGAGTGAGTGTGGGTGTGTGTGTTTGCGTGTGTGTTCAGATGCAGATTCCTGGGAGGGGCCGAGGCTTCACAGATTTGTGCACTTTCCTGTTAAAAAAAGTCGAAGGTCAAACGCTTCCTCATACTGTGTCACAGATGCTCTCATGGCACGCCGAAGCACCAGCCAGCACTGCACTGTGCGTGTGTGTTCGAGGAGGAGAGTTTGAAGATGAAAGGGTGGAGAGAGGCAAAGACAAAGAGCGAGGAAAAGTTGAAAGTGAAAGCAGCCCCGAGGCAGCCATTACTTCAGAGAATGATAAATATGTTTTAGGATTGCAGGGGATGTGGTGCTGATCGATGGGAGCCATAATGATAGATGTTTTACTTGTGGAGAAGCATTTAAAACATGTCACTTTACTAGAAAAACTCATATGACACACACACACACACACACACACACACACACACACACACACACACACTGACGTCCATAAGATGTGACCTCTTTGACCTAGAGCTCCTAAACCACACCTGTTAGCAACCACGTGAGTGTTCAGGATTTCAGCTCGGCATGACTTAACACGAATGATTTTCTAACAATCTGATCTGCTCAGTTAAACTGCTCCTACTGCGGAGAACTAATAAGATAAGATAAGATAAGATAAGATAAGATAAGATAAGATAAGATAAGATAAGTTAAGGCAATAGAAAATAAAAAATAAGAAGTTGACTAATAAATAAATAAATAAATAAATGAATGAATAAATAAATAAGCAGTGCTATATATATATATATATATATATATATATATATATAATACAAAAGGTTTTATGTACTGAGCAGTTTTAGATATACTGATTCTCCTCCTCTGCTCATTACTTTCACTTCCTTTGGAAACTTTGAAAGTCTGGTTGCTTATGATAATACATGACATTAATAACAGCTGGTGCTGTAATTTTTTAGCATTAAACAGGTAAATATTTTAAAGCCATTCTGGGCAAACTTCCACTCGCCTGCACATATATTTTTAAGAGTTCATCTTGCAATCACTATCTCAGATCATGAGCAACAAGTCTTCCACATTAAATGATAAAGTGCATTGTTTGTAAGTGACCTTTAGGATGACACATATAGGTGCTGAACCATAGCTGCTGCTGCGGTGCTGTCACGCCATAAGTTCATGACTTATGCCGCCTCAGCTGTGCATTTATCATGAACTTCTAAATTGGAAATGTTTCACACACTTTGTACACATTTGTGAAAACCAGAAAACACTTCATTGTCACGTATAAACGTACAAACATCAAATACTCAGACTGGAATAACATCATGATGCTTATTATCAAAAAACGTTGCTATGAGAAACTGAATGTTCACAAGGAAGAAGTTACTTTAAAATCATTGCTTGTTCTCTTGAAGTTTAAAGTTGGACCATTTTTCTTTAATATCTCTGGTGATTATATTTATTTCAGACAATTCACATTTGGATGTTAGCAGGAGTATAATTAGTTGCATAATGTGTGTTTATTTACATTGCCATAGCCACACCGTAGTTTGAGAAAAAAGTGTTGTTACAATTGTGGTGATATTACACAATTGTACCTGTTCTCCCTTGAGACAAGTCTCTGAGTGCTTCATAACGACTGCTCGAAATGCCCTACCTCGTAACGTTAATGAAAGTGAAAAAATACATGTGCATCCTCCCTGTGATTTGAATCCACTCCAAAATTTAATGTGTTCTTCTGTGGCCTGTATTTCACCCCTCCACCAAGTTTCATAAAAATCTGGGCTGTAGCTTTTCTGTAATCCTTCTGACAAACAAACAACCAAACAAACCAAATCAAAAACAGAACCTCCTTGTTGGAGGTAATTATGCAACTGACCTTTATGTGAAAATCGGTGGAAGTCCCCCATTGATGCTACATAATGCATGAATAATTGTCTCGATATATAAAAATAGCCTTGACAGTCACAACCACAGTACCGCTGAGCAAGACACCAGGCGAGCGTGTGAAAGTATGGAACATATGTGAATGAGTCAGGGCTGAAAAAGAAGCTGTGTGCATCTTTCCCAGGGTTCTGTGTAACAAACATATAACACAGTGTTCGGGGAGAAGCTCCCTCCCTCTCTATGATGAAGTGTCTGTGTGGCATCTTCATTCAGCCACAGAGCGTCTGGGGAACCTGACGTTTCTACATCAGTGCAGTGATTGGTTGTTTTCTACACGGCATGTCATCTATCTCAGTCATAATTCATCTTTAATTACAGATTAGCTATTGCAGAAAACCCATATTTACTACATTCAGTTATGCTACAGTGAATTATTGCTACTTCGTGTCATATATTCTTTTTTGATTCACTATGTTTTTTGTTCTTTAGCCTTATATATTTTCCATGCTGCCACATGGGAATTACATTAAGTTTCTACTAATCACCAGATAGTAATTCACCCAGACAGCTGAGACACAGAACCTTTGAGGGAACCGCTTAAAGATACAGTAAGAGGCAGCAAATCAGAAGCCTGTTTGATACACAGCCGTTGTTTTGCTTAGAGATAACTGGCTGCTGATCTGTGGGTGCATGACGGTTTTCTTGTCTACAGAACCATCCAGTATGGAGGGTGATTCCAAGCAATATATCCTCAATGCATCACAGACAGCTACCCATCCGTCCGTTTCCCATTCCTTTCTGAGTCCTGGTTGCGGTGGCAACAGACTAAGCAAGGTCGTCCAGACGTCCTTCCTCCCCCGAGCCAAGCCTGCCAGCTCTTCTTGGAGGTCTGCTCCTCGGCCTCCTCCTCCACAGAAGGCATCCGAGCACTCCTGATAAGGTGTGCCAACCATCTCATCCTGCTCCTTTCAACACTCAGAAGCAGTGGTCCTACATTGAGAATAGTGTGGTGTCGCTGTCCTGTGAAAACCACACATCTCAATCGATCACTTGTCAACCTTCAGTTTAACAGAAAGATTCTAAATCACCAAATTTGGAGACACCTGTTTTTTTTATTGGACAGGAAGCATATTACAAACTGGAATGTGAAATGTAATTAAAGCTGTCAGACTAATGCAGTAGGGCACATTTGCCTCTAAGATGTTGCGGAGTTTAAGTATGAAATAGCATAAAATGGAAATACTGAAAAAAAACTACCTTGAATTTGTACTTTTTTTATTCCACTACTGGATCTTTCTCTTCTTGAGAGCAGCAGTCTTACCTCCTGTCGCCAGCCTCAGATCTCACTTTGCTGAACACTCATGAATGGTACAGAAACACACACGCAAACACATAAGTTACACTTATATACTGACTATGTTGTGTACATATTATATTATATCCCCACTGCCGAGCACACAGAAGCACATACTGTATGTGCAAGTGTGAACTATGCAACCCGTCTTTCCATGTCCCTGGGGGCCCCTGCCGAGCTGTCACTGTTAGTGTGTGTCCTCACTGCACCTGTGTTGGCATCGGACTACGCGGCTGATCTGTGGCCACCGCGCTGCCTGGCAGGGCGTGCAGAGACCGTGCTGACATCACGCCCTCCTGCCACATCCGCCGGGCCCGGTGCCACTCTGCCATTGCTCCCTTCTGCTGAATGGCCCGCTCTATGAGGGCTTTCATGTCTAGTGGGCCATGTCATGGGTTTAGCTATGAGTTCACTTCCCAGGCCGGGATCCAGGGGATGTTTAATTTGGCCTCCAGGCTCTAATCATTTCACAGAAGTGGAGGTGATGGCGACGTGTTTATACACTGCTCATTTAGAGGAAGTGTGTGGACACTAAATGCGCGTGTGTTTGCCGAGGGAGCTAATACACGTGTGATTAGAGGACTTTGCACACTTTTAAATGCCTGCGGTGAAAGTTGTTATTAGTTGTTTGAAAGAGACAGAGGGGAGAGGCGCTTGTGTTTCTTTAAGGTAGTATGGTAAGTCCTGGGTGTGTGTCTAATTAAAGACTTAAAGACTGATGTAATGTGCATGTTTAGCAAAAGTGTGAATGGCAGGGGACGAAGGTTGTGTTCTTGTGCCTTGCAAACACACACACACACATGCACAGTTGTGTTTCCATCACTTCTGGGGACATTACAAAGACTTAAACTCATTTCCTGGAGATTTACCATAACCATAACCATAACCACTACTTGCCTAACCCTAACCCTAACCCTAATCTTAAACAAAACCTGACCTTAACCCATAATTTAACGATTTACGTTATGGGGACTTGCGTCTTGTCTCCATAAGGAGGACTAGTCCCCACAATCAACACACACACACACACACAAACATAGTGACGCTTCAAATTTCCCTCCAGTTTCTCCCTCTTTCCCGCCCTGTTCTATTTTGTTCAAATGGATTAGTCAGTGATAAGTGACATAAGGCTCTAATGTGGACCTTGACCTCATGAGTCAACAGACACACACACACACACACAAAACGTTGAGTCATGCTTGTGTAGCAATGCCACAGAGGCAAAGAACGATGACATCATCTAAAGTTCTAAAGTGTGTGTGAAGGAGGGGGGGCAACTCCAAGGGGTGCAGCTATTGTTTGGTGTGAGTGTGCAGGCTGCTAAGGTGTGTGTGTGTGTGTGTGTGTGTGTGTGTGTGTGTGTGTGTGTGTGTGTGTGCGTGTGTGTGTGTGTGTGGGGGGGGGGGTGTCATCTGAGAGTGTGTGCGCTTGTGCGTGTTTGTGCGTGCCTTTACATCTGAGCTCTGTGGTTGTGTATGAGAGCGTGATTCAGAGGCTGCAGGTCTCTCGGCTGAGGCAGACTCTGACTCACCCTCCGTCTGCAAGAAGTGACTTTCCAGGTCTGTCTGATTTTTTCCCGCCAAAATCTACCCCCGCTGTTTGTTCCTCCTCCACCCCCCACCGGTGTCCTGCGCCCCTCCTCCTCCTCCGACACCCCACTAACCCTCCCACCCTTCTCTTCTCTCCTTGGGCTTCATTCAATCAGTTCTGACCTTTAACCTTCTGCCCCTGTTGACTCAAGAGGCCAGGAGAGGAGCACTGAGAGCTCCTCGTGCCTCTGGCCAGAAATAGAGCTTCTAGAAACTGTGTGTGTGTGTGTGTGTGTGTGTGTGTGTGTGTGTGTGTGTGCAGAAATGATGCAACACAAAACAAGTGAAAGCTCTAACAAAAACTAAAAAAAATCTGTGACATTTTAACGTTAAAAGCAGCAGAGGTTTCGCAAATATCGAAGTTTAACCTTTTTCCACTTTATCAGCCGCACTTTTGCTTTTCCTGCCTATTTTTCCTTCACTTTGTAGTGTTGATAGCATGTCCTGTGCTGCGCCTGTCACACCAGAACCTTGTATACTGTGAACTGTGGTGAACACTACCTTCTTACAGTGGGAAAAAACAACTTTTGGATGAAAATCAATCTAAACTGATCTGCTACATGTGGAAAAACAACTGTTTATTTTTCGTGAAATGATTAAAAACCAAAACCCTGACCCTTACTGTCAGCCCTTGAAGCAGATTATGGGCCTGTCATATTGAAAAACACTGTTTTACTCACATACTATTTTAGCATACTCAGTAGTATGTTAGCATGGAGTTTCAGGCAGGGGTCTATGTGTCATTCTCCGGCCATATAGTTGTAGTTTGTGTGATTGAATCAGTATGATCTGGCTGAAAATAGCGAATTACTGGGAGAAGCAGGCATGGAGTGAAGATGTTAAGTGAGCGAGAGATGATGGAGGAGAAATCAATAAAGAAAGATGAGAAAGTGGACATAAACCAGGACTTCTCCTTTCAGATTTGTATTGGCTGAAACAGACACTTTCCTCATTTCTTTCATCATTTAGCCTTGGAGGTATACAAGTTGTATAATAAGACATTGCATAATAATTTGATGACATTCACCTGAAATGATTCTTGAATGGACATGAATTGCAGGTGTGGAAAGGTTTCTCGGAAGACGGCGTCACGAGCAATAAAATGAAGTAAGGACGAGGAAATGACAAAGACTGGAAACTACCCTATTGCATCATTGACAAGCCATCACAAATGCATGCATTCACATACAGATTTGGTGTCCTTTTCATTTCTGCCTGTTTAACTTTATACAGTCTCATGTTCCACAACACAAAACAGCAGAGTATTATGTTTCCAGGTCAGGAGTCTTATATGCAGCATATACGTTTCATTTATGCAACACAAACACAGTCAGACAAAAGCTGAGATTTGGTCGGAGGGATTGTTTGTCGTAAGGTTTTCTGTAGTCGTATCAAGTATCAGATTTTTTTTTGTGTCATAACATGTCACGTCAAAGTACAAACAGAAACTCATCTGATTCCAGTCAATGCTTTCGTGTTAGATCTTCATATGACAGGTTTTATCTCTTTTTAATTCAGATAAATACTGTTACATTGTATTTATCCTTGTTTTATTGTAAATGTTATGTGTCTTTGTGCATTTTAAATAAATAGTGCTTTTTCTTGTACTGGAGTATTTCCACAGTGTAAATAAAGTAAATGAAGGATCTGAATACTTTCACTCTTTTAAGAAATAACAGTGAGTTGCAAAGTGAGTAAATCATGTTAGGAAATTATGTCACGGCCAGCTGTTGCAATGTAAAATTTCTGGTCATTTCAAGCATCTTGAATCATACACTTGTTCTTGTAACAAGCTGCCAGTCAGTCACCATCAACACTGACCTCAATAAGTAACCGAATGACGTCATATTCGTGGACAAAAAAGACGAGACAAATGGCTCATTTTATTATTTTCTGATGAAAACATTAAAAGATAAAGTGATAGAAACATGTGCATGCACACACACACACACACACACACACACACACACACACACACACACACACAGACTGACTCACTGTCTCATACAATGCCAGCGACTTTGACCACAGAGAGCGGTGCCTCTCAGAGCAAACACACATAATTGTCCGAGCCTCTCGCTCCTCGACACTTACTCTTTGCTTGTTTTAAAGTCCACTGAATAATCTTGACCTCCTCCGTTCACGAAAGACGCACAAGAGCCAGCCGTATGATGTCATCAGGGTCAGAGGGCAGGATTGTGATGCCTACACAGCTAGACTGTCGAACAATCCCCAACTTTATTCGCCCTGACCTGCTAGTCCAGTTGCAGGGCTATAGAGAAACACAGAAGCTGGAGCTAGACACACAGAATGGATCATTTTCTACTCAACTGTCAAGTAAAGATTTGTCACTGGTTGTAATCAACAAATAAACTGGTGTCCAGAACCAACTTTGATTACTTAAATAATAACGACGATATCTTTTCCTCCGGGATGTGTATGTATGCTGCCACTCATACTGCTTAAACTTCGTGCTTTTTGACAGCTTTGAAAGTGTCGCCTGCTGCGGCCACTTCTTCTGATGCTTTAAATTCACTTTGCCATTTCACGACTGGAGCCGACAGACATGCATGATTTCTACGCACCCAAAAAGAACGTCACCCCGGCGGACCCTGCAAGTCTACCACAGATATTAGATGGGCTTCAAACCCTGAGTCCGTCAGCTGAGGTTTGAGTGTAAATGAAGTTGTATTAGTAACACTGAGTACGTTTGCAGGGGGCTCTGGCCAAACCAAAACAGACACAGAGTCTCTTTTGTGGCATTTTCTCAGCTGTTCAGTGGCAGTGATTTTTCAACAAAAGGCTGACAGTCCCCATTTGTTTCTGTGACTGATTACATCCATGTGACTGTGGGCCTCAGAGAAACCTTTGCTACATTTAGCAATAATTTGGTTGAGGAATTTGAGAGAATCATCAGGTTTACTGATGACGACATGAAGAAAATGATGTGCAGAACTGGGACGTTGGCCCTTGTGACAAGAAGTTACCTTCCAGGTTTAGGGTTAGGGTTATGGTCTGTGCCCGTTAGGACTGACTTGAATTTGCATGCAGATTTCAAGTCTTAAGAGAAAGCTAATGGAACATAACCATTTTCAGTGCGAGTCCTACAGAAAAAAAAGGGCCGCTGCCTCTCTGCTGCCCACATCAGACTTGTGTGACCAGATGAAATCATGTTTTTATTTACGTTTTGCACAGCATCCCAGGCTTTTTGGAATCAGGGTTATATTTCAGAAGCCTTTGTAAAGAATAATTGCACTGTGACATTTGAAATAACAAAGAATGGACTGCACAATGACTTTTTATACTATGTTATGGCTATTGTGCAGGCAAGTGTAATGGATAGTTATATTTTTGAAGAGATGCACATGAGTCTAGCCTACCGTGTGTTGTGGAGAAAATTAGATGTGGCACACCCAGTTTTACTGATGCACACTCAGTCTCTTTTCAGGCTACACTAGTGCTGCACATGTCAACAATGGGTTTGAGTGACAGACGGCTTCCAAAAAACCTCAGGGTCCGCAATGACGCCTTTGTTTCCTCAGCTCACATTGTGATGGACAAAGAGTGCACTGCAACTGGCAGTGTGGGGGGAGGCTACTCAGACAGTGTAGTTTTACAAGCAGCCACTTTACGCTGGAAAAAGTTACACTGATAGGATTGTGGGATTTGGGGAAGATGACTGAGATGTTAGTATAGACACACTTTTAGGAGTTCTGCACCTAAATGGTTTGTACATTTAGGTGAAAGTAGCATAGACTGCGACTATATACAAACTGTGACATAAAAGAGATCAGTATTTAAATCTTTTTTGTGGAAAGGTGTGTTTGCGCTACATTTTTACTTATTTCCCCTCAAATCTGTAGTGCTACACCTCCCTACAACAGTCAAATGAATTAATGATGACCTAAAATCTATGTGCATGAAATGTTCCGCTGTGTTTCTACAGAGCGCACTGTGACAGCTACCTGCCAGAATGTAAGGACTGATGTGTGCAACAATTGTTCATGCAGATAATTTGTCAGTGACTTGACAAGGCTTGATTTTCAAAGTTCAGCTTTATAAAGCCCCTGCTCATGCATGATCAACCTGCACAGGTGTTTTCACTTCTCAGGCTGATTAGAGCTCCTCTCAGGACTGAGTGGGCACGTTGTGATCTGATTATATCTCAGACTCACCGGTTTGTTTTGTTGCGCCAGATTAACTGACAACGCAAGTGTGTTTGTGCTGGACGTTTAAAACTTGAGAGCAGCCAGTCAATCTAATTGGAGTATTTCTGTTTGAGAAGAAGAAGCAGAGGTCAAAAGTCGGGCAAGGTAACTTTGTGGTCTTTGTTCGTCATCATACAACATAACAAAGAAAATGGGTATGAAGCAAATATCTTTTTAGATGTGAAAAAAAATATCCAAAAGGCAGACAATCATACGCATACGCAAACATATGGAATATAAGACAGGGTGGCATCAGTGTGATGTAGATTAAATGTATCTTAAACTCAAGATAACATCATTTTCATTTGATTTTAATGGGGGAGGATCTGCACTAAAATGTCCCGAGCTAAAATCAGTACCTTTCAATGTCATAAACTGGTAACCTCTCAGGTAACATGAAAACAAAAAGACGAGTGCAACTTGACAAACGTGATCAATTTTGTCAATATGCCAAGTACGGATCATGTCCAACCAGTTGTAAATGTGTTTAGTGTTACGCCACCATTCAGATGGATCTAATCATTATTGGTTTCAGGCTGTTCCGTGAAGCCCACATGCCGATCACTTGATCTGCTTGTTGTTTTTCCTGATATCTACGTCACAGTCCAGTGCTGCACAGTGCATGTGTATGCCATAGCAGCTACCCATGTGACTTCCTGTGATGTCAGCGTGATGACAGATGACTCGGTTTAAAGGTTTAACATAATGCGAGTCAGAAACGCCCCACAGTGTAGTCACCCTCAGAGAGAGGGGTGTCCGGCCTGTCAGGGTGCAAATTTGTAGCAACCATCTGTTAAAGAGTGTGGGTATTTGTCTGTCTGTGTGTGTGTGTGTGTGTAGGGGGGGGGTTATGTGCATGAACACCTTCACACACAAACACACACAGTGACACTATATGCATGAGTGAAGCCACCAAAAGATGCATGTGTTTGTACGTGGGGAACAAGTTGGTCACTCCAGAGTTCGTCTTTTGATAGCATTCACTAAAGCATGACACAGCTGGCCTACGAAATCCACTCCCCACTGTCCTCAACCCCCCTTTTGCTCTGTCTCACCCAACTCCCTGATCCCGTAGACTCCGCCTGGGCAAAGTCCCCCCTTCAGATGTGGCCCAGCCAAGTGTGGTGGAGCTTGCCTGGTTTAACGCAGCAGGGACCAGCGTAGGCTATTGTGCACGATCTTGCAGCGCAGCAAGTAGCCGGCAGAAGCCGCATGGCGGGAGCCTTTGAAGAGAAGCCAACAGGGGCCACGTTTGTGGGGATAGTTGGGGTGTACAGAGGAGAAAAGGAGGAGGCAGTGGGGCTAAGGGGGAGCCCCCAAAGCAGCAGTTTAATAAAGATATTTAATACCTCTCAGAGAGGCCCCGCTTTGACTCTTTGAAGGAACATGGGCATGAAAAGAGGGGGCCAGACAGCTGATTGTACACCCCGAACCGGGAAAAAGAGGAGAGGAGGAAAAAGAGGTGGGGAGAGGAGACAAATGAGCGGAGTGACTGTAGTATCCAGGGTGGAGGATGGCGGAGCTGAAAAATAGACCACAGGAGACTCAGCAGTTCAAACATGCAGTTTGTTTACATGAGATGAGTTACTTAGAGAAATCAGGTTGCGTAGGAAATCAGACAATTCATTTACATGCACTGTTGAATGCTGGTTAGCGTACATCCATGTATACACGCAACAGCACATGAATCACATTTGTGCCGTATTTGCAACCTCATTATGCAGCACAGCCTTTTCTGTAAAGTAGAGAGGCTACTGTGTGTTTCAGATTTAGTTTGAATGCATTCATTTTGAATGCAAAGACGCATTGATACTTGTAATGCCTTCTCCTTTCTGTGTCAGCAGTTCTGCCTCAAACCCTTGCCACCAAAGCTGATTAGAATCCCAGTTCTTCATGGCAAATAAATCAGCTTTCTCCGGCAGAAATCCAGCTGCATGGGGAGACCAGGTTGATCGAATATACTACCAGCGATTACGGACACCAGGTTTCTTGTTCACACGGCATTAAAGAAATCAGCCTTCTGCAGAAAATCGACTGCAAACTGGTGCATAAATGCACTGATGACAGCTTTTAATAGGTTTTGCCGGATCAGATATCATCACACTGGTTTGCGTGTGTAGTCATCATAAATATGTGAGCTCAGCTGAGTCTTCAAAGGGTAAACATATTCAATGTGAGCTAAATTTTGTCTTTTCACTAAAATCCTTTGTGATGCAGCTGCACACAAAAGTAGAGCCAAAAACCAAACAGCAATCCTGCTGCTATGGGTCCTGAGCTCACAGTCTGAGGAAAACTAATCCAGCGAGTTGCCAAACTGACCCATCAACTTCGCAGATTCACTCGATTTGTTGCATGTGGAAAGTAATTCTGATCACGAATAAATGTGTTAGCATTCCCAGGAGAGGTGTACACACAAATACACAAAACTACGCTGCCAAGGCAGAGTCTGGGCTGCCCCACCAGCTGAAAGAGCCTTGTTGTCTCGCGGAGTGGCCGTGGGCAGAATTTTCGATCCATGACAGGGCTTGATGCACAGTCTCGGACAGGAGCAGGGCATTGTGCCCCCAGCGCCAGCCCTCCTCCATATTCATACAACCAGGGTGGAATCTAATAAACGTAGGCTTAGGGGAGTCAATTGTCTCACATGGGAAAAGCAGCTAATTGTCAGGCGTCACAGGCAAACAATGCCTCAGCTATGAACTCGTGGAAGCGGACCATTGTGATTCTGTATGTGATGTGTTCACTGTCGAGAACGTAAAGAACGCCGATGAGGGTGGAGATATCCGTGTGAACATGCGTGTAGGCTGAGCAGTCCCCGAGGTCGCACATTTCTACGTCTTCAACTGTTCTCACGTCTGCTGCCCTTTTTAAAAACTACACAAACTGTTAAATTTAACATCTTATCCACTGAGTCAGAACATGATGAACTCCCCGTGGTATTAAAGAAGGCGAAAACTGAAAATGTGGCTCTTGTGAACACGGTGAAACAGCTGTAATGGGTCGTAACACTCTGTATTAAGAGAGCCAAGCTTTGAAAAATAACCCTGATGATGTGAATCTAATGAGCAGTGCTGCAGTGTAAAGTAGATTCATTCAAGTATTGTATTTAAGTATAATTTTCAAGTCCTTTATACTTCTACACTACATTTCAGAGGCAAATATTGTACTTTTTACTCCACTACATTTATGTTACAGCTATGATTACTTTTCAGATCAGGATTTACAAACAAATCATGTGAGCAGTATAAAAATTATAATGCTGTGGTATAGAACTGACTCACTTTCTAGAATTAACAATCCAATGGTGTATGAAGCATTTAAACTATCTCCATCACAAGCCGCTACAGTATAACATTAAAGTGCAAAAATCAAATGATATAACACTGTCAGGGTCCATTCTGACAAATAAATACTTACTTTTGATACGTTAAGCACATTTTTACTTTGTATACTTTCTACAGTGTTGTATCACTACGTTTAATTAAGTAAATGGTTTGAAAGTTCTTCCACCAGTGCACCAATGAAAGATGCAGTGTGGACTTTTATGGCCTTTGAGTTTGACTCTACTTAAAGTAGCACACCATGACATACTAGTATGTGAGAAACTGGGTTAAAAGTTCCAGTATCTCAGCCTCTACTGTTTCAAGTTTGATCACTGTGGTTTTGTCTTGCGAGTGCGGCAACTTAGAAATGGAAATGCAACACTGAATAGCTGAAATACCCCTTTGAATCATGAGGTGTGACCAAATATTTTCTGATGACATTTTGGTCTTATTGCAGTTGAATGCACTTACTGTACGTGGCTGTAAGGCTTCAACTTACATGCTTCTGTAACTTTGTTAGTACTCTTGTACTTTGTACTTAAAATGTTGAATGGAGGACCTCAATTTATAATGAATTACTGTAACATTGCTATATTTTAATATATATAGCGTCTGGATATTTCCTCCCCCATTGTTTAAAGTGTGGTTAGGGATGTCCTGGTGCCCCTGTCTTGTTACGCCTACAGCTTCCTCCTATTTAGTACACTGGCAGAAGCTCAATGTTGTTAAGTCACTTGCTTAAAGGAGTTTTTTTGAAGAGGCAAAATCTGTTAAACTCTGAAGTGAAACACAAAAATAATCCAAATCTGTCATCTCAAATTCTTTTATGTGTGTTTTTTCATCTGTGTTTTGGATGTTGTATGACTCAAAATCCCATAATCATGTAATCAACAAAGGCTGAACAGTAACAATAAGTGTTTTTACTGCTTTATTTTTACTGTGGCTGATGCGTGGAACTCACGTCAGCGCTGTCATGTAATACACACAACGCTCAGCGCAGCAGTGAACATAATACAAAGCCGCACCGACAGAAAGATGATGCAACGTGACACAAAATATCTAACAACCGAGTTTTCAGCTTCTTCCTTACAAGTTTCAGCTCACGTAACTCAGCCCTGTGTGGCAGGCAAAGACTATTTATCATGTTGTGAATCTATGGCCTAGTTACCTGAGGATCCCATTACTGGCGCTGCTGCAACTCTCACTTTCCTCCCGTGTCGAGCCTTGATTTGTTACCTGGTGATCTGTCTCCCGAAGGCGAGCATATCCCCCGTATCATTTCTCCTGTCATGTGTGCCAATATGTGCTGTGGTCACGGTTTTAAAAGGCTGCCAGTGCTGTGTAGCAGAACAGAAGGGGATGATTAGAAATCACATGAAAGTGTTCTGTTGGTCTCATGTGAAAAAGACGCCAAATGCTGCTGTTTCATTATTTTTATTCTCATCTTAGCAGGAAAGAGACATCTTCAGGAAAATATTTTTTTTGAGAAAATCCGTATTTAACTAAAAAAAGGCAACGTACTAATGGTACCTGCCACTGTGTGATGTGTGAAGATGAAACCATGTGAAAGGCATCCAAACCAAATCATACTTGCAGGATAAATATGGTGGGTCATTAGATGATTAACAAGGTTGGAAAGCAGGAAAAAAAAAAATTGTATTTCCTCTAATATTTTCCTAGTCTTTTTCTTGTGAACTGCTTTGTTACTACTATTAAATGTTAAAAGAAAAACAAATCAGTGGTTTACAAGTCTGAATTTGCTCATTTTCCAAAGCAAGCCTGCAGCAAGTCCCCTGGTAATATGAGTCAGTCTGAATACTTGACTAATGATTTTCCCATCAAACCATCATTTATGGTCTAACCAAAAGCACACAAGCCAATGGGTGGGTTCCCGAAATGTCGCTCTTAGCATGTATTGGTTCTCTTTCTGAACCTTTATCTAATTTGATTGATTATCACATCAGACCATTAGTCGAAAAGCTCCTTTCACATCTGAAAGAATTCATCATCCATCAACAATGGAGTGCCTCTCTTGGCCTCTATGGATGTAGCTAGCCTCTATCTCTCTATTTTTTAATGGGTTGGTCATAATATACATCAATATGTGTACAATAATAATCAATTTTTGCAGTCCATTATGTTTTGGAAAATAAATATTGATGACATATTTCTGTATCTCAACATTTGTATCATTTCAGCTGAATTCAATGTTAAATATGTGATAGTCCGCTTTTCTGACACATGGGTGAGCTGTAAAAGGTGAGATATCTGCACCACTATATCTTCACCAAACCACAGACAGAAATAGTCCTTTACACGTCTCAACTTCTATCTCTCTCATTCTATCTCCCTTTAAAAAAAAGGTTTGTCCTGTGTCCAGTGTGTGTATGAGAACGTGTCAATGCTATGGAGTTGCTCTGGTGTGTTTGTAATGACTTGACCTGCTGGCAATTGGCTTCATGTGTGTTCAATCAAGCTCCAGATGACTGACTAGGTGCACCTGTGGAGTAACCCACATATGAGTGGACTCATCATGAATGCTTCATTTTGCACAGAGGAAAGTTCAACAGAGACTGAAACGTTTGCACTTTTGCACTCTGTGCACTCTGTGCACGTTTGCACATTTTGTTCTGTCTGTACAGCCCTGTAATCTATCAAATAGGAACATTTAAAATCCAGACCTTAGTCTAAATCTCTTTTTCTGTGTGAAAGTCCTCCTCCCTCGCTGCACTATAGAAAAACAAATCCAGAAAAAAAACAACACTTTTTTTGTTGAACTGGTTATAACTGGTACACATCGACTGGTGATAAGAGACTGACATTGGTTTACTTTGGGGTTGGGAAACACTGGTCTAAACTACAAAGCTTCATTGTCAAGGTCTAACAGAGCTCTAATACAACAAATAGACCTGTCTGACACACCTACACTTGCAGAGAGCCCTGGTTAAACAGTACATTTTCTGTCAAACCAGCACAACAAACAGGTAGAACCCTTTACATAAAATTCCCTGATTATCACCAAAATACCTCTCTCTAACTCGTCAAGATGCAGCAGAGATATCGCAACCTGAATGGCCCTGTGTCCATTGTGATTTTGGCTGCTGAATTCTCTCATTGTGGGACTAATGGAGGAAGAGATAAGATTTTTTGGTGCTGTTTAACACCGCAGTCCCCCTGGCTCCAGCACTTGTGGCTAGCCAATGGGCTGTCTGACTGGAGGCAGGGAGGTGTAGGGTTACGGGACGCCGAGAACAATGGGCTGAGCGCCTGAGTCAGCACTATCTCTCTGCTTCGCTCTCCCTGCTACTCGGCTCTTTTTTCCCTCCAACAGACCTGGCCAGCCAATGGCAGCTTTGTGCTGTGGAGGGAGAATACACACACTTATTGACACACACACACACGAAGAAAGAAGGAAGTCAGTGGGGGTTGGGAGGATTGTGGGGCAGAAAAAAAAAGCATTGCAGGCACTATTGTCTGTGCAGATGTGAAATGGCCAAACCTTTCACTGTACGCTTGAACTACCACTGATTTTTGCTCCAACCTCAAAAGAGATGTTTGATACTGATCAGTTTTGCTCTTTTTTTTTCCACCTTCCGAAACACGTAAGAATGAACTCCTAAAAAGATGTTGGGGTGATACCAGCGTTTTTTGTTCTGCAATTTGTTTGTGAGTGTTACAGTTTTTAGTCTTATAACCTGGAAGTTAATGAGCCCCAGGTTTTCCCTTCCAGATCTCCAACACTTTAAAAAAAGAAAAAAACAAACAAAAAAGACTTAAGGTCTGTGGTTCACGCCAGTGTTAAAATGGCCCACATGTGTTGTACAATATTAAAGACATGAATATCTAAAGCAGGAATCTTAAATATTAACTCACAAAATAAAACAGACTGTGATAATTTGCTCGTCCTTTTTCACATACTCAATTAAAAACAGCACAAAAATAATATATTTCACCTTTTACCTCATCAACTTCCGAATCTGGTGCAGCAAAACACATCCTGGAAAGGCTCAGTCGTTCACAAGCAAGGATGGACAATAAACGAGATTAATACATAAGCTCGGGAACACTTTGTCAAACTGTCGATAAACTCAGTTTGTATGCCAATGATTGCATTCTGTCTGACAGAGCACAAACTTTTGTGGAATCTGGGTTGTACAAAATTAGTTTGTGGTTGAAACGAGACAGAAAGCATCCTGAGATGCGGAGATCTAATCTTGCTGTGTGTTGTTATGCTAAGGCAAAATGTCCAGTCCAGTTGTGGCTCTGTGGTGGTCAACATAAAAGACATCATGGTTGAATTAATGTGTGGGAGTTACTTAAAAATAATGTAACTGCAGTGGCAGATAAAGTCATAAATGAGGTATTTAGAATTGATGGTTTGCAGGAGTGATTTGGTTTTTGTGATCAGAGCTTATTTAAACCTTCTATCTCAACTGTATTTGAGCACAGACACTCACACATTAGTAAAACAACAAATAATGGTTGGCGAGTAATCGTCTCAGAAGATGATGAGTTTAAGTAATTTTTAGAAGAACAGCATTAAGGTCGGATACATTTGATTCCAGGATTACACAGAAGCAATGACATATGAAGGGGAACACATCCCACATCCCAACAGAATGCTGGGTACAGACAATGGTGCGAGCTTTCATCTCATGGTTGCTAAAGTGGACCAATCTCCCTGTCAGGCCTTTCAAGCCCAAAGCACCTGGCAGGAGCGTTTTAAACAGGTAAGTGGTGATATTTCAAGGCTCAACAGATATTTTGAAACAGTAGCCCTGTCTCCATGTGGATGTGTATAAGGTTACATGTTTAAAGGCATCTTCCCAACTCTGTGCATACCATCTGCTGCTAAATGGAAACCAAACCCTGATGCATATTGAATGTCCCCTACAGGAAAGATGAGCCAGCAAAGGTTAACAAAACAAATCTGAACTGTCTCTCAACAGAAGATATAGTGTTGCACTATATATTAAAATTTTAGATATTTTCCTTACATCTCATCTCATCTTTTATTCTTCCAGTAGTTGGATGCTCACTTGAATTCTTAATGCAACATTCATCCACGAGCCTTATAAGCTGCAAATTTGCATGAAATGCAGAAATAGTCTAACCGTACTCAGGGTTAAAGACCAGATGTAAAACTGTGGGTGGACATGCAGTTCTTTTTTAACCTACATCGGGTGTCTGCATACATATATGCATCCACACATTTCAGCGCAGGCATAGCAAGTACAATTTGCATTTCATAAATACTTTGAAGTCTAGACAAGGATAGAGGGATAAAAGAAATGAGATAACCTTTAAGATAAGGTGAAGTGTAAGCACTGACGGGAGCTGAACATCAGCGTGAGTGTGAGTTGAAACTCGAAGAGTCGACACACGCTGACGTTAAAACACCCACAGTCATTATTTTCTCTTAAGCCCACACCGCTGCAGGCTCATCATGATACAATGATGTAAAGTGGTGGGAAGCAGCTTAGAGAACATTTACTCAGGTGCTGCACTGAAGTATAATTGTGAAGTACTTTTTTCTTTACTTGAGTGTTTCAATTTTATGCTTCTTTACACTTCTACTCAACTTCATGTCAGAGGTAAATACTGAACTTTTTCCTCCACTATATTTGTCTGACAGCCAGAGTTACGGGTTATATACAAACAAAACAAATGATCACTTTACGAAATATGACGCTGTGTATATTAAGTATATAAAGTAGTGAAATATGCTTCATCTACACCAGCTGTAACATTAAAATACAGCTTGTATACGATTTGTATCATAATACAACTCTCTGAAAGGCTCCATTCTGGTACTTTTACTCTAATACTTGTAACTTCCCTTAAGTGGAGTCTTGAATGTAGGACTTTAACTTCTAGAAGAGTAATTTTACAGAGCGATATTGATACTTTTACTGGAGCAAAAGATCTCAATTCACATGTGATTATTCGTAAAGCCTGTGCCCATTACACTCTGTCTTATTGCTACACTAACTTTTTCACCTCAGCCACAAATTAAAACTTTTTTTGTAATATTTTTCTCACGTTTTTTTTAGCATTTCCACTCAGGGTTTTATGTGCATTTTTCGGAGCATAACAGTAGTATGATTGGATTTATAAACATACATATTAAAGAGGATACAGGCAGATGCACCTCTTGTAAAGAACAGCCTTCTTACTGGCACCAAAATCATGACGTCCTTTTTCCTGCTGGCTGGTTTCCTGCAGTGTGACCCCACCCTCCACCCCTCACTCCAACAGATGTCCCCTGCTGAGTGTGAAACAAATTTACAGCAACCCTTCCTTCCTATCAGGGAGCGAGAGCTCAGAGGGCATCTAACAGTTTAGGACTTAATTATAAAACACCTTTTGTTTAAAGATGTTTTCAGTTGCCTCCTTTACTGAAAACTCTCAATGACAAAGCTCCATAAATGAAAAGGTCTGTAAGTCATGCCCTTTGTGGAACATTACAGTGGAAGTCCAGTCTTTATAGAGGACACTTATTGTACATCTTTTTCCTTCATCCAGCCAGAGACTTTCCATCTCTTTCATCAGAAAAAAAACTTTTCACTGAGAATTTACTCAAGAAAACGACTGAAAAATGCCAAATACTGAGGGCAGGATGAAAGTCCAGCTCCTTAACTTGAAATTAAGTCATTTTAATGTGTGACTTAATACACAAATTTATCACAGCCACAATGAACATACAGTTGTATTTGAGTGTAGTCAACTAGTCCTAAATATTTCTACTCGTTATACTACAGATTTGCTTTGCTAACCAAAAACTCATGTGTTGGACAAACTTTTAAGATGTCATATTACTCATTTAATCTTTCTTTGCACCCAGGGAGCTTCAAATGGCAACAAGGCACTTAATTCTATGTTTTTTATTTAAACGATCCACATTTTCCGAGTGCACAACACATTACATGAAGCACGACAAAAACCTTTCAGTCATCCGTCCTTCACGTTTTCATCTCCTCCTTTTAATTTGTCTGTCTGGTTATTATCTGCCATCGTGTATCTGTCTCTCTGTCTGTCTCTCAGACTGTCTGACTCACTGCTAGTTGATGGTTAGCTAGCTGTGGAGCCAGCTGGATTCCAGCACTGGTCTGCACTCATTGCCTAAATCAGCTCTTGCGCACACGCACACAGTCATCACACACGTTGCTCTGGTTGCCTGCCGTCCTAAATGAGCACCATAAAGCAGAGAGGGGGCTGGCTCCAGCCCTCCCTGAGGGCCGCTGTTGCCTCCTGATACAGATTGTTGCCTCACCCCGACTAAGAATGCCTTGTTCAAACGTTGGACGTTTATGGCAGGTGATACCAAGGGGAAAGGTCAAAGGCCAGGTCAGAGGGGGAGATTGTCTTGGTCAGTAGGAAGTAAAAAGCTGGCGGCCGGGTAAATACTGAGAGATGGATGTGGAATCCCGTATGTGCCTCCTTGTATCTATGGTTGAGTTTTGGTCATAGTATGACAACTTAAGTTTGATTAAGGGTTACAATTTTGAATAGTATGTAGATTTGGTAGCAGACTGGTGCCTTTCTGTTCTGTCTCTTTCCGTCTTTACAGTGAGTCTGAAACATCCATGAATCCGGCTTTGACACACATGTTGTAATCAAAGGTTGAAATGTTCAGTGAGAACTCTTTCTTACACAAGCGCACTTAATTCAGCATGAAAGTTTATTCCTGGCCACGGAAATAATAGCGTGACAAAGACTCAGTGTTTGCTGACGAGCTTTTTCTGCAAATTTCCACATCTCATAAGCCCCCGATAAGCAGAGGTCCCGCAATACTGCTGCACAGACCTGTCATTAAGCGGCTTTGCTTTTTTATACTGAACCAAACGTGGACAGCATAATGCCGCCCCAGTGTGTGATTTTAAGATAGCATGCAAGCTTTCCGGAAGCAAAAGAGGCCCCTGATACCCCCCAACCCGCCATTCCGTCAATGTACATTTTATACAGATCGGCGAGGCGGAATAATGGTGCAACTTGAACAGGCTGCATAAAAAGGGCCGAAGTCATGATTTGGGGATTGTTGTTTTTTTTTTTTTGTGCAACTGTATAAAGTAATAAGATAAATGATAGTAGGGTAACATGACAGAGTTTCGATTTAGTTTAGATCAATGAGAAAGTTAAAAAGAAATGTCATCTAGAACAAAAAGACATTTGAAAGACACAAAAGGGAAGAAAAAATGACATACATTAAATAATTATCAAGTAGTTACATGTCAATAAATGGAAGAATCATTTTTCGTCAGCTAACCTTGTTTCGTTAATTTAGGGTTGGGTTTGTTTCTATTTGTTTAAGAGGAATAATGGTGACTGAGAACCATGTCAAAATTCACCAGAAGATAATAATATACATTACATGTCAGGCAAAAACAGTTTGCTTGTGCTTGAACTCAATCAGTTAACTTTATCAAGGTTTAGGGGTCATTGGATCTATTGGTCTATGGAAGATTTACTGTCAAAGTAAGTTCACCACTCCATTTGTACCATCTGATACATGAGTTTCTGAGATGTCCTATCATCTACAATCTGACACATGTTACTGCTCTGTAGTGGAGCATCAAATCAGGAAGTAGAGATCTCTTATTTACCTAGTTGAAGATGACTCCCTTTTAGGTGTTTAAAGAAAAATCCCTGAATCATCATTGTTTTGCATTTTCATGAAGTTTATAATGATTTTAAAGATCATACACTTCTCATTTAAATCAATGAAAGATCAAAATTGTATTTTTATAACACATTTTGAGAGAAAATTGGGGTATTTTTTATATCCTGCTCTGCCAGATTCTGTCCAGAGGTCAGCAAGTGGCAAAGTCACAGCTGAAAAGATGAAAGTAACGGTGGAGAAAAGCAGAATTTGAATCTTTTGTATTAGAGGACGAAGCTCAACTGACACAACACAACTAACATAAAAGCACACACTGCAGCTGCCAGTGTTTAAAAATCAAAATCTAAGAAATCAAAGCCAAAGTGGTTGATCTTCCATGAATCTGTGTGATGTGTGTGTGTGTGTGTGTGTGTGTGTGTGTGTGTGTGTGTGTGCGTGTGTGCACTTTGCATGTGCGTAGCATGTTTATAAATGGTGCGTCGTGCCACCCGTGTGGTCTGGACTGACGCTGGGCTGATGTTGAGTGAGATGTCGTCCGCAACACAAGGCTTTAGTTGAGATTTTCACAACTGCGTCGTTCTTAAGACGTTTGCTTAGGGATGTGTAAACAGCGGAGGTGGTGTGTGTGTGATCAAGTGTGTGTTAAAGATCACCCAGCTCTTTCCTTTCCGTCCCAGTTGCCCAGCTGTGTGGATACAACAGGACTTTGTTGGATAATTGTGTGTTTTTCATTGCTCTGGCTCAGAATTCCAGCACATTGGGTGTGAAATGAAATACTGACTACAGGGGTTAAAGTGCCAAATTTCAGCCTCGAGGGTGTTTTGTGGGTGTTAACATCCATTTCAGGTGAACAGTGAAGGAATCTCTCACCTGTTTTACATATAGTCCCCCAGTTTTTGGTCAATGATCCCAGAGATACACAGGCCAGGCAATGACACTGTCTTTATGGTCTAAAGTGTGAAGACAAATTAGTCTCTACAGGAAAAATAAGAGAGCAAAAAGTCCCCTAGAATAGAAATAAAACTGGTTGCAGCACATGCTTTGCAAAGACAACCCTGTCTTCTACAGAAAGAGTGCTCCAAGACAAGAGTGGGTGGTGAAAATATAGATGGTACATGATAATTTAATTTACTGTCCCGTCAGAGACTGAGCTGAGCTAACCTGCTAACTGGAGAGGTATTGTGACAGGCAAGTGCTGCCCGTAGACTGTTTAAAACATGGACGTAGTCTCCATGACTATGTCCATAGGTTTCTGAAGGACCATTGTGAAGCTCAGTGACAGCGGCTCCCACTGTCGCCATCTTGGCAGCATCCGACTCCGTCAAACCCCTGGCTTATTCAAAAAGGGGGAAAAAGGTGGAGGCTTAATGAAGCCTGGTTGCTGAAACCTAGCAGCTAGCTGTCAGTCAAAGCAACCATGCCCATTATTGTGCATAAATCTAAGCCTTAATATAATTTAAATGAACAGGGAAATTAGCTTTAGAGAGCAAAAACTGTTTTTTGCACCTCACTGTAAGCATGTTTATTTCTGCTGTAAAGTTGGACATTTATGGGGGCCTATGGGGATTGACTCACTTTTTGAGCCATCCTCAAGTGGCCATTAGAGGAACTGCAATTTTTGGCGCTTCATGTTGGCTTCACTTGTCAGACAGAGCAGTCGCTCCTGGCTGGCTACCATGTTAGTGGTTAGCTGGCCAGCGACAGCAGTTCACCAACTAGCCGTAGAAGTAGGATAAATTCTGCTGTACCGCTTTCTTGGTGTGACTGGGCCATTGTCACTTACAGAAGACGTAGAAACCGGGTCGAGACTGGGGTTCACGTCCTGTGTCCCAGATGTTGTTCAGTTTAGGCTGCGACAACACTTGGTTTATTTTGGTGAAATATAGGGTTACATTTCCTACACTGATCGTCTGATATGATTGTAAACATCCTCAAATTAAAGCTGAGAGTCAACACTTTGACCTCATAGACGTTGTTTGATGGATTCTCCATCCATCAACCTAAAAATGTGTTACGGCCCTCACACTTTCTGACTCAATGTGTGTGTATTATTCTGTAATATTTGTGTGTGTGTGCGTGTGTGTGTGCTGTCTGCATGCCAGTCCCAGAGCACTGAAGCATTACACTTGGGTACACATTGACCAAGTGCCCAGCAGCCAACGCCCTGGAGAACAGACCGGGCAGTGTGTGAGCCCACAGGAAATGTGTGTGCGTGTGTGTGAGACTTGGAGAGAGGAAGTCGGACGGAGAGTTTGCACAGGTGTGTGAAGGGTTGGTGTGTGTGTGAGTGCGTCTGAGGTCTTGCAGCCGAGCTTGCCCTTTGAAACTCCCATGTAATGCTCTTTCTCCTTCCATCTTTGAACATATCCCGTGCAGAGGACCAGTGTGTTGAATATAAAGTTACAAAGAAGGGACTCTTTGTGTGTTTTCGGCAGCTGCGGGAGACTCGTAGTGCTCTGGTTACTGCTAGACTGTCAAGTTGAAGCACAAAGTCAAGGTGAGGGCCAGGAAAGTGAACGGGAAATACTCTCCTTTTCCTGAAAGCTACTGTAGATCTACTGGAAAGCTCTTTTTAAAGTAAATAAATCTCTAAATAGTCATTCACCTTTGTAGTGTAGACAGGAAACAAACTGAGCCTCTCAAAATATTGAAACATAATTGTAGGTCAGCGTAATCTGAATCGGCTTTATTGGCCAAATATGTGTACACATGCAAGGGATTTGCTGTTTTTTTTCTTGCTCTCAATGTACTTGCACAGTTATAGACTTAACAGCTGAGAATGAGGACAGCAAATCTCAACAAACAGAGGTAAAGAGTAGACAGGACACTATGTACACAGAATGGGTATTGAATGGACATACATGGAGTGGATGATTATGTACAGCATATGCAGGTGTAATTGTCTGTATAATTGTCTCTATACAGTGTAAAACAGTGTGCAGGATTATAGTGACAGGGACAGGGATAGGGCGTGATCATATATACATGTAAAAACAGTGCTTTTTAAAATATAAGATACAATCTATAATGGAAAATCCCTGGTAAGGTCTTCTTCTCAGGTCATTTTGCTCAGGTACAAAATTTACATCAACAGACGAAATGAATCAATTGTGAACGGCGTCATCCCTGCTGCTGGTAAATTTCCGAGATTTCAAAGAGATTTCAGAACATCTGAGTTTCAAGAGCCTATTAAAAGGCGACCATTATGTTTACGCAGTTGCAGCCTTTCATGTAATCTAATGAAGACCAATGGATCAGGAAGGGTTTCTTTTGTTTTTCACCTCAGTGCAGTGATGTGTTTCATTCTGATTTATGAACAACAATAACATTTTTCTAATAAGAGTGACACACTACAAACCTGCATACAAGGTGAGCATTAACGCCTATATATATTTTTGGTTAACATAACCCAGAGATTTTTTGTCATTCTGACCATTTTTGTTGTTTTCATTGTATCATCTTCTTATAATAGCGTCTTTCTTCTCTGCAGCTGCTACAACGTTTCCCAGCGATGTGCAAAGGCCAGGGGACGGAAATGAAAAAAGGGGAGCTTCGTGCAGGGTAAGGGTTCATTTATGCCCCAAGCGGAGCAGCACTTGAGCTGACCAGAAGGCCATTTAGGTTGACCAGAGGGACACTTGGGCCAATCCGGGGGCACATTGGCCTACCAAAGAGCAACCAGAAAGGGGTCTTTGGGCCAACTAGAGGGCATGTGGGCCCCTCAAGCATCCCTCCGCTGGGTCATTAGGGGAAAAATTAAGCTAGGAAGTGTCACATCACGGGACGGACATGGCCCTGTTAAAGTCCGACTGAAAGGGTAGGGGCTGATTGCAGCTGCAGTGTCCCAGTTTCATATCGTCCTATAAAATTCAGTTTATCCTTCCCCCCCCCCCAACTTATTTCCCGCCATTTTTCGTGGCTGTGCATTACCATGGTGACATAATACACTCCTCTCTCACTCCTAGGGGGGATTGTTGTCTTAGCAGTATAAATGGACAGGCTGGAGTGGATAGATAACACACAACACAATGCCACTCTGCAAGCCACACACACGCACACACACACACACACACACACACACACATCTGGGTGGTCTTTCAAGAGCTACAAGGGTTAATGACAGCTCTGTTTGGAGGGATTGGGACGCCTAAGACACAAATACACACATCCATATACACACATAAGCATACACACACACACACACACACACACAAACCGCACACAACAACAACAATGATGTGTAGTCATGTGGTTGGTCAGTCAGCATCTCTCGATGAGTGTGAGCAGACGCTGCTGTGTTTTCTTGTTGTTTGTCTTCAGTACATGCACATGATTGGTTCACTGCAGTCATCTGATTTTTACACACACACACACACGCACACACACACTTATGGCAGAAAATTAGATGTCAGAAAACTGCATGTTAATAAAAGGCCTGCTTTTTTCCCTCATGCTAAATAAAGCGTCCCCCGGATTAAACCGCGGGAGTTTGGATGAAGAAGAATTATAACTCCACTGTTAATAATTAAAACAAGTTGTTCCACATGCCACATGAAGTAGTTCAAAGGAGACGTAGAATCTGATAATGATGTTGGGCACATGTGGAGAGGCTAAGGAGGGACTCTGATTACATACTGCCTGTAAACTGGGAGTTAAAGGGTTTAGCTCTTAACCACATTATCAGATTATCTGTCTTAACCAGATTACTCCCAGTGATCACATCTGAGGGTACGCCCACATTAAGCCGCCTCGATTTAAAAATGCATCTTTTTCTCTGTTTTGATCTTCTTTCTGCACTCAGCTGGCCAGCTAAGACTCAGGTGAGTATCGGGCTTGTGTCCGCCACACTCCAATATTGTGATCTATATTTAGAGTGCAGCTGAATAAATCAATCAGATATGTTGACTTTGACTTTGCTGCATGTATGTAATAGGGGTTTTCTTTCTTCAAGCTGTGATCAACATGCTAACACATTGTTTTTCATGCATTCTCTTCTTTTCATGCAGTAAATCTACAACAGTAATATCCTGTGGCTAGCTCCCACAAGATATTACCGGCTGCTGAAGCAGCAGCACAGACGTGTTACGAAAATGAAAAGAAAAATAAAAACCCTCACAGTCCTCGTAGCTATTCAAATTACTGAAGTCATACTCAGCCAAAACTCCTCACGCCAACTTTGCCAAACCCTGCCTGTCACCATGGAGCTCGTGAGCCATTGCTGTTGACTGCTCTTTGCTAATCTTTTATATTTACAGTAAAAATGACCCGCAAAGGGCTTTAAATGCACAACCTTTGGGTTGAAAGATGTTGTTTAAAAAGACTCTGAAGATATCCAGTGCAAAAGACTGCCTCATCAGGGTGGTTTTATTGAATGTCTATATCTTAAAAAATCTTACACTTGTTAAAAAAGTGCAAAAAAAAAAAAAATGGCTGAAGGAGGAAAAGGGTGACAACAGATGAATGGGTTTGTGTGTGAGCCTGTAAAAACAGCTGCTGGTTTTGTTTTGGGAACCAACATCATCACCCAAACACACCCATGCACTAACGCCCAGACTGAGCCAAGTCACCCAAAAGGGGAGAAACGCACTTGTCACGCACCTTCTCCACCCACTCCTTCGAAAAACAAAAGCCAATCACTTCGGGGTTCGTGTTCACACTGAGGTACGCGCACACACAAACACACCAAATACTTATGGCCCTCTTGTCTTTCCACTCAAACACTAAGACATATTCTTTGTTTTGCATACAAATGCTAACTCGCACACACATACAAACTCAAGCACCCCCCTGCCCACAAACACACACAAACAAGAACATCCACAAATAAACACTTACTCCCGTTCTTCCATTCACTGACTCATTGCAAATAAGAGCCAGAAACGCTGTAGGAAACTCTAAATATGCGATCCCACTCACTTGGATCACATTTTACACATTTTAATGAACATAATTACTTTTTTCTTGTTGCACATAGTTTGCTTTTCAAGATGTTTGCCTGCAGTGCAATACACGTACGCGTTTTCTTAGCAAAGTTGCAATTATATTACGCATGCAGCATGTGTGTGTGTGCATGAGTGTGTGTGTGTGTAGGTGCCAAGGGTTGGACCGGGGCTCGGTGCCAGCGTGGATAAAGAGCAGATGGCGACCCTGACAGGGCAGAAAACCTCCAGTTCCCACATTCTCCTGTTCTATTCAGCCTTCACTCCTATACTTCCAATGGCAGCAGGGCATGTGTGACAGGGATAGCTTAGATTTATACTTTGAATGCACCGTCGTTTATAAGAAAACAAAAGGGAACAAAAACGCCCGCTCTCCTTGTGCATGCTATTTCTTTTCATGGGGTAATCATACAAGTTATGGGAACTGGCCAATGGTGCCCGTCCAATTACTGGAAAAGACTTCAGGACTAGAATGACCCCTTTGCCATGATAACAGAGTGGATAGTCTAATGTATTGCAAACCTGAATGGAAGTTAAGTTGCTGATGAGTGCATTGTCTTAACATACAGATAAACTTGTTGTGCATGATACGATTCTGCTGTGTACATATAAGTGTTCCCATGCTCATCTGGGACTTTATAGCACTCGTGGTCCCGTTTGGAGTTCCCATGCACCTTTGGCCAATTTATTTTCTTCTAAAAAGTAAAAAATTGAGCATCTGATCCGCTTTCTAAATAGAACAAGTTCCACATAATCCCAGCTTTTGCTTTATGGGTATTTTATAGGTTGTTTGTATCCTTAATGTTGCTAGTTTCTCCAAATCTGTTTATTGTGTTTCTTTTAGAGTTAGTCAGCCATAAAAGCGTTCAGTTGGTCCACTTTAACTGTGGACACATTCCCGGCAAAAGAAAAGGAGTGAAATTGTTCACTTTTACAAGAGAAATTGCTCCAATGATGAGGATGTATCTCGGAAAAACTGTCCTAACCGGATTAGTCTCACACTGTTTATCTCCAAAAACTCTTTTCCCTAAACAGGAAATGTGCTGGTGTTCCTTTTTTTTCGCCTGATTACAGACCTCTGAATCACCTCCCACATCTTAAATATGTTCAGTTATTTAAATAGATCTGTTGTTGCGTCCACTGACGGCCTTTTCATCCAACTGGAGGAACAACTGACCAATCAGAGCTTTGCAAATGTGATTATAATAACTTCTTAGCTATTTTTAAAAAAGTGCAGATGTATAGGTGCAGAAATCGACACATTTCTTTGATCAGTGTGAACATTGTGAAGTGAAATGCATCACTGAGCCATTTTAATTTCTTCTCTATTTGCTACCTTTTAACATCACACTGGGAAACATTTTGCAGGTTTTATCACAACAGTAGCACAAGAAATAAACATACAGACCCCAGAACACACGTTTGTCATTTCATGCTTTTAGTCCCATTTCGCGTGACTCGGTCAGGCCACCAAACGAGGTGATGCACCTCCAGAGGATTTCTGTAATGGTTTGCAACAGTGTGCTCGACAAGTGCATTTATGGCAATTGACATACAATTTACATACATTTAAGAGATTATATATACTAGAGTTTTTCATTTCTCTGCATTTCTTCATCATCTGGACTGGATGATCTCTGATTCAAAAATACAGAGAAAAACACAGGGAGCAATTTCCCCGAAAGTGTGTGTACAGTTTATTTCGCAGTAAGGAATGATATGTTTCAGGTTTAAAAGTAAGTGCATAGTTTATCTCGCTGAGCCACAAACATTTCTTCACATCCTGTTTCTTGAGAAAGAAGAAGGGGATCACTGACAGAGACAGCGAGGAGGACTCTAGAGATACAAGAGAGGAAATGAGGGATGTGTATAAGGACAAAGACAGAGAGCAGTACGGCTGGTGAAGAAGTGGATCGTGGACGAACCCTCTGCCTCTTTCCACAAGGGCAACTGCTGCTTCTCCTCCAGACTCTGACATTTCACTGATGACCTGACCTATCTAAGTAATGTCTGTTTGATTCAGTGCTTTAGCAGTAATGCCTGAATGATGGTGACCACCGTCTCACACTCTAAGGTGGAAAAACTAGAGGAAGCAGAGGATGCTGGCATTTATTTTTGAGTCGTTAATGTGAACATGCAGCTTTGGAAGGCTCCATAACACAGCTGCCGTCGATATTCTGTAAAAAATTTAAACAACCGCAAGTCACACTTGATGCTAGTGATGTCTTCATGTCCCTAATGTTAAAGAGGAAAAACACAGATCTACATACAGCCCTTTCCCTGCTGTATCCTCTATATTCATTCTAACAGTCATTGATGCCACATTGATAAAAATGCCAGTGATTATTAAATAAAATCCCTTTCTTGAGTGTTCAGGGACACTATTGATCAGTTCAACTCACAATGAAAACTTAACAGAGTTAGAAAGCTCATGTGACATCTAAAAAAATGACTATTTCTGAAGATTTGAATTTGAAATTGGCAGTAAAATGTCATCTTTCGTTGTTAAAGTTCATTGTATTGAATGCAATGTCAACATTAATCACCTATGCAGTGTCGACATAGCAACCCTAGTCTTTTCACCCTCCTTTTCTGGATAATACAATAAAATAATAGCATGAATACAACTTTAAAACCTCTCTAAAGCTGACATGTTGTTTGTCCTTTTTTTTTTTAGTTCTTTGGGGAAATGCTGTAAAAGGAGTGCAGACATAATTAAAAGCCCCTTTTATTTAGCTGTTTTTTTCATTGTGGCCAATTACTGAGTACCATATTCAACTCTGAAGCTCTCAAACTGAACACCTACGACCACAATGACGGCCTTACACCAAAAGAAAAATATCAGTCGATCACTTCATGTTGTCTTCAGTATGTATGTCTATCAAAGAGCGACGGACACAAAGAGCTACATACAAAAAGAGAATTTAAAAAAGAGAACGACAGATGGCCGTGTACCGAATTACCGATACAAACACTGATAAACAATAAAACCATAGGCTCTTGGCATCAGGAATACCTAAAGAATTTGATTTGATGCCCCTGCTTAGGTCGGCATTTGGTTCCGTCCTCCACCCTTTGCTCCCCATCTGGCCTCCATTGTCTGGTAGCCCCGAGCGACAGGTGGTATTGTTCCCATGAAGACAGTTGCCGTGGTGGCACACTCCTGAGGGTGTAGCCTGTCCACACACACGCACACATACACACTCGCACATAAACACAAAGCAGCCACTTTACTATCCTGTTTCCTGTATGTGTTCCTACCAGACGGGCGGCGTCGCACCAGGAAGTACGCCGTCTCATCAGGTCACGTTGCTTCTCTTCGGCCTGGCAGGTGTCTCACTCAGGAAATTTCCCATGTGAAACAGACACATTATTTATTCTTCTCAGGGAAGCAGCTTGAAAGAAAAACATGGTTAATCAAAGTGATTTTCCAAAGGAGGATTGGCTACAACTTTTCATATTCAAGGTGAGCAGTAAGGAAAGAATACAGTTTGTTCACCAAAGAAACAGCATATCAGCTAGTTCCATCCCAACTTTCCCACAGCTATACTCTTTTAAGAGCTCTACAACAAAACAGCTTGTGCATTACAATCATTCTTGGTATGTTTGCCTCTTTTTCAGCCACGCTAGCGGCAATGTCGCCCTGTCAGTTGGCTCCACCACTGGTCCAGACTAAATTATCTCAACAACTCTTGGATGGATGTCCAATTGTGCAGACATTAATGTTCGCCTCAGGATGAGATGCAACAACTGTAGTGATCCTCTGATGAGATTTCAGTTTGCCAGTACTTTGCTTTATGACCAAATAAAAACTAATGATCTTCCCATCAGCCTCAGCTGCAGCGGGTGGCTGTGGCTCAGGAGGTAGAGCAGGTCGTTTACTCAGTCACAAGGTGGGTTCGATCCCCGGCTCCTCCGGTCTGCGTGCTTCAAAGTGTCCTTGGGCAAGATACTGGACCCCAAATTGCTGAATGTGTGTGTGCATGAATGTGGTCTTTGTTGTAAAGCACTTTGAGTGGTCGGTAGACTAGAAAAGTGCCCTTTAACCTTGTGTTTATAGATAGTTTGCACGCTAATATGCCACAGTAACATTGCAAACATAGTACACATTATACCTGCACAACGTCAGCGTGTTAAAATTCCGAGCGTGTTTGCATTTCACTCAAAGCACCGCTGTGCCTGAGCCTCCTTTTTCATCTGAACCAGGCCAGATAGCGGGGGTGCTAGCACAGAGGGCCCCTGCAAAAAGCCTGGTTCTCAACATTTCCTGCAACAAAACAGCAAGACGCTGTAGTGGCCAGTTATATATGTGCAAGTGCACATTCCTGGTAGATTGCAACATGAACAGTGATTTGTACTTTCTATATTGTGCCATCGGATGAAAAATAAAGTAGATGCAGTTGTGCTAACTTTCCAGAGTTGTAAAATCCTGTGTCTAAGTATCATAAATCTCTGTGGAGTTCTTTGCATTCTGATCTTTAACTCAAACTGGACTTCCTGGTTTGTATTTCATTGTCTCACCGGTCCCTGAAGCAACATGCCAACACCAATGCAGCCCCGGTCTTTGTTTTAACACGAGTCTGTTTTCCGAATTGCTATTTGTCTGCTTTCAAACAAGACCTTACTCAGATGCCATGAGAATTATGACAAATAGACGTGTAAGCATTACCTCAGTTTCAGTGATAAGCTCCTTAAGTTACACTTCAGGCCACAAACCTGCAACACACTGAAGAACAAGCATTGCACAGGCACAGTTTCTTGGCTTCAGCTCACACGATCAACAATGTTTTAAAACTTAACTCTGCAAAATGTGGTGTTAAGTCAATTATCAAGTCATCAAATGAATGAAAACTCCTCTTGTAGTCAGCTAATGTGATTCATTCAGTGATTCATACTGGCACGATGATCAAGCTGATAAGACTAAAAGATCCATATCTAAGGTCTGTGGTTTGTGTACCAGAACAAGACTTCCAGACACTGTTTGAGTGTGTGTGTGTGTGTGTGTGTGTGTGCTGGTGTTGTAGCCAGACTGACTTTAGGCTGTCAGTGCTCATTAGGGTAATGACTGTGGGACCTGGCAGGTGTCCAAACTTTGAGAGAGGGATGGTTGGTGGAGGGAGGGGGGCTACGAGGGAGTAGAGTTATAATGGCCTTGGGGTTTGAAGAGTGGGGGGGGCATGCTGCTTAATGGGATCACATTTCATCCACTCGCACCCCCACTCCCCCTCATGCACACACACATCCATGCATGGACACATCCCTCCTCCGTTTCGTCTGTTGTAAACACACAAAGACAGTGACAAACATTTATGCTCCAGCTAACACAGATCAGCATAAATTGTGAAGCACAAAAAAGACAAACATACCATAAAATTGGAGATCGGTTTCCTCCTCCTCATATAGTCCGAGCTACAGACACATGGTTTATGCTACAATTCCTCTCGGACGTAACATACATGTTGAGAGTTTCTGAAAGATTGTGCAGCTGCATCTATAGTATGTCAGGCAAGAAAACTGTCTTTGGCCTTTGACTTTAGCTGAGTTCACACTGCACTTTCCAAATATGACTTTTCCCACCACATGTGTCTCCTAATTGTTTGTTTTGTTTTATTTGTATTCCAATGTATACCATGAATGTGGATTTGTAGCACAAGTATCAAACAGTGCAGCAGTTTTATAATTTGGAATAATAGTAGTGCTTCCTTGACGATAGCCAAATCTGACTAATATGACTTGTATTTCACATGCATCATCCATTAGAAACATAGACCTCCTGCCATATGTCATCACATGAAAATATTAGTTGTTTTCTCACTTGTATGACTACATTTGCAAAATCTTTGTTTGTTTGTTTGTTTGAATGTCCAGATTTTTACAAATATCCAACAGGTGAGACATTAAATTTGTGCTGTTTGAGTGACGGGTGATGGGAGTAGTTTCATGAAAGATGAAAACAAAAAGAGCTTGATAAAGAAGTTCTTGCATACTTTCTCACCCTTGCACGCCTGCCTAGTCACTGTCGTGTTTGTCTTATTTTTAGTTTTGGAAAGCTACAAAAATTGTCCCAAATTCAGATGCAAGACTGAGACGTGCTGACCTAGTTACACTTTGCAAGATATCTGCGCATGAATGTAGAACAGCAAACACCTGCACAGAAGGTGTCCAGACACACTGCACAGTCTGGTTGCCCAAATCCTCAGACGATGTGGTAACAAAAAAAAAAAACGCATCTGAAAAGATCAGTTTTCAGCGTGAACTCAGTCACATTCCTCGATGCATTTACATGCCACCTTAAGTATTTGGCAAGTGTTCAGCGAGCAAACAGGTAAGTGTTCACTGTCTTGTTGACGAACATCGAAACAGAACAGCTGAAAATGTTCTCATTGGGGAAACCTGCGACCTTTCAGACACATGATGATCTTTAAGCCGTTTGCACACTGCACTCCGACCGGTGCCAGTTATGTTGAGACGCACAAACACTCACACACACACACGAACAGTACTGCTCAAATACATTTAAACGCAGACATACAGCTCCTGGGCCGAAGCCCAAACAAGACGGATAAATGTGAAACTCGAGTCGCCTCCCAGATCTCTTTGAAGCGGCTGCGTGGAGTCAGACGCTGGTGTGAGGTAGCATGTTTGTCACAAAATCCTTCACCAAGGCGGATCAAGGGCGCTCGTCACACACTCAAACATCGCACATGTCTGTGGACAGAGGGATTATCTGTTCAAAATGAAAGGTCATCGCGAGGGAGCAGCTCAGATCAATGGAAAGACTGTATGGATCCTGAATCACACAAAGAGGTTCAAGAGTAACGGATTACTTTTGAAAGGATTAGTGACAAAAAAGGTATTGTGTCGGAACAATGCTGGTTTTGACACAGCTGGATACTGGAAAACTCTCTCTTTCTCTTTCATTTAATTCATCTGAATAAAGTTTGATCAGCACGTGGCCCTCACACTCTGTTCATCCAAACATAAATTACATTTACAATCATCTTTATGATTTTTTTAATAATGCTAATGCTACATTAATTTTAGACTTGTTCTAACTCGAGCCAGCACGGGTTCTGTTTTAACCTGACCTGATCCCAAACAGCTTCAGCATCTAATTAGCCTGAAAGCATGAAATTAATAATGTAATACCCAAACGGATTAAAACTCAAAGGGAGTAGTTAAACTAGCTTTAACCTGTCAGGTTGGCTTCAGGCTGAACAAATTTACTCACACAGTCCATCCACTCGAGAGTACGCTTGGTTCTGCTTTCCACTTTTCTTCAAACACTTTGTTCTCCAGCGCTGCTCAGAAGGTGATTCAAAATGCAGAAAGCTCCAGGTTCTTTCATGGTTTGCCAGCAGAGCTGTTGATTGGGGTTAATCAGACAGGTGTCGACACATCACAGCAACTACAAACAGAAGGGGGGCACGATACAAACACAAGAGTGCAAAAAACTTCACAGATACAGAACAAACAAAGGATCATAATGTACAAAATGCAGCAAACTGGACCTAACTAGGGACTATCGTCAGGCCTGTGCAAAATCAGCACCACTGGACAGCATTAATGTCTGTCCAAAAAAACGTATACTTCACGTGCCTACCAAACAACCCTCGCCTTTTTCGTGTATCCGGTTTGTGGCAGTAATGCAAAATCGAGGATGTCAGCTAAAACCTCAGAGAAGAAGAAGAAGATATTTTAAAAAAACACCACCTAAACCTCAAGGTTCTTGAATGTTCAGGTTATAGGAAGTCCTAGCTTACAGTTTGGTGACTTCCTACAATGGAAAAAAGCTATTACTGTACAGAGTCACCTAAAACCTTATTTATTTCTGTTAATAGATATATTCCAAAAAAAAAAAAAAAAAAAACACTAAGCAGATGGAAATTTCCTTTACACTGCATGCATTTATACTGGTGTACACTGCATCAGGTAGTGAGTTTAAGCAGAGACTTGACTGTGCATGTGGAAGAATGCATGACATTACATTTACATACAAGTTCATTAAAAATCACTGCTTTTGGTTTGAGTTCCAGTGAATGGGTTATAGTATAGCATAATAAGGCATGAAACTGCCAGAAAATAGTTTTGTTTGTGCTTCAGATGCTTCGCATGTGCAGCAGGCAATTAGGGGAAGATGCAGAGTGAAACCATGCAAACCACAGCTGCTGTTCCTGTGTGGGACCGCAGGCCTCCCTCCATACAACACAATGTATATGAAAGGTTGCTCACCTATTCTTGAACATTTTGATGGGTGTGTGAGGGAACGCAGCTCGCCTGCTGTTCTCCAATCGAGCAGGAGGAAAGTGATCTGAGCCTCGAAACAAAGGGGAGAGAGCAGAGGGGGTCAATCCATTAGTGGGTTAATGCAGTGTGTGTGTGTGTGTGTGTGTGTGTGTGTGTGTGTGTGTGTGTGTGTGTGTGTGTGTGTGTGAGGGATGGTGCATGCAGTTGCAAGGTTATGGGTGGGAGCCTTTTCTTCACTCTAGACCCAAGCGAAAAAAAACTCTTTTCTAGCACACCTCACTTTGAGAGAATAGTGGAGAGGCTTCCCAGGAGAGCTGACCTCTCTCTGCCGGTGGGAACTTATTTGTCTCCTTCCCTCTTTCTCCTCCTGGCTCTGAAAGGAGGATGCTTTAACCTACGCTACACTAACTAGAGATCGTCTTGAGTTTCGCCTTTTACCAGAGTCCCACGAGGATGCGCTCGGCTTTCTCAGCTTGAGGAAAACATGACAACCTTTTCTAAACAAAATGAGCCGGACAGAAAGGACTTTGACATGCATTTGAAAGAGAGCATTCATGTACTGATGTTGGGATAAAATTCAACACCGAAGGCAAACTAGCAGTGATAGGATGAGTTTGGAAAAAGTGATTTTAACTGGAAAGAAACCAACTGATAATCCACCACTGACGGTGTTTAAATTTCTTTAAACCAGTAATTTGGTGCACCCTTCCATTTAACATGCACTCTTTTTTTTAACCTGTTAATAAGCAGCAAGATGCACATTCAAAGGTATTTTTGCGATCCACAGATACATCCTGTGTGCCCTGAATGATAAAATGTTTGCTCTGGGCAAAACCAGCCTTTAAATCCAACATATCTGTAGACTGCCCCTCACCCTGCTACAGCTAGGCACGCAGTCTGTGGAAATTTTGAAAATATTAACCCTTTTTTTTTATTCAAGGCATTAAATAGACATCTGCGCAATCACAAAAATACATCTGAAGATTCAGCTCACTAGCAGGTTTTGGGAAGGGAGCACGATGTGGCAGAATTGTGTCGTGACGCCTGGTCTGTCGAAGCTACAAATGAGAGTCTGAGAGTGGATTCATGCTTCTGCATCACCGATTTGTAGTTTTTCTCCCACCCATTGTTGACACGACCACAGCGCTAACTGAATGTGCTGGACATTGTCAGGCTGTGTTGTGCTTTAAAGGACAGGTTCAGATTTTGTCTTAGCATCAGATGTTTTTGTCACTTGCTCATATGTACATTGACAGTGCTGTGGAATTAATATTAAGTTATTTAGTTTTAGTACAAATTTCCCACCTTGTGTTTTCCCGGAGAGTTTCTGTGCTGTAATGGTGAGATACAAACTCACTTAGAGCATTTTGTACTAAAAAGACTTCAGAATAGCTTCAACTTTATAAGACATTTTCATGCAGAACAAGGGCTGCAGATTCTGTCCCCTGTTTCTTATGTTTGAGGTAAAGGGATCATTTTACGGCCTGTATAGACAGGAGGGTGATTACAGCCACCATTAAACATTCATTGTACATGTAGGCATGTGAGCGCTGTGTTAAAATAGATTCAAGAAAAAAAAAAGGATAAAAAACAAAGCCCCCAGTTTAAACCCAGTTAGAGTTCCTGTGGCCGCCGCTCGGTATCTGTAACCACGGCACTGACTTGTAGTTAGTTCTAGCATTCCTACACCATAGATCACAGAGGAAACTCAGGTTTGAGTGTTGTTCTGATCGGTTGTTGCTGTTCTAAAATTGTCCAGAGTCCAGAGTTTTCTCTTTAATGCCGAAGGATAATCCTGCTCTTGTTTATTTCTTTTGTGTTATATAATGCATACAGGCTGTGCTAAAACAAATATATATATGGGGGGGGGGTCACTCATGAACCAGCAGGTCTCATGAGTTATAAAGAAGTTTTAACGTACCCTCACACACTCACACACAAACCTGCTCATCTCCTTATTAAAAAAAAAAAAAAACAAGAAGAAAAGAAGGAGAGAAGACAATTGTCACCTTGTCCCCGGAGACGTCTTCCAGTCATATCCCTGCCATAGACAGGAAGTCACACATAATGTTGGCCAAACGGAAAGATACCAGGGGTTCCCTAAAGGAAACCTGAGCCTGCAGGACACCGGATCACAGAGGGGGCCCGGGCCTCCTTCTCTATATCTGCAGGTACAATAGAACCTGTTGCACTAAGTACTATTCAGCACAGGTAAGGGATATAGGGCCACCATGTATGGTGAATAAAGTAGGCAGGTAAGTATCCGCTGCTCTTTATTCAGAGGGGATTATGTAATGGTGGCACAGGAAGAAGAGGAGGAGATCGCAAAAACAACAGTGTCACTTTCACCTGCAGGTGACATCACTGGACAGCGGGCAGTCTGAACTCTGCCAAAGGCTGTAGACCGTGTACATATGGCGTGTGTGAATTAGTTCATCTCATGAGCTTAGCAGGAGTCTGGAAAACATCCACCGCTGAGAACTGACTGAGCTGCACAAGATATTGTTTTGGATCAATCAATCAGTTTTCTGATCATCTGCCCTGAAAGCCGTATATGTCCTGGAGGCTCTGGAGAGACTTCACTTCACACTACACAAGCCTTGACTCTGGTTGTGTTCATACTGCAGGAAATCTTCATAGCAAAGGTCAACAGTCAGTTTTTCAATCATCTATGCTGTCGAGCTGCTGTCACTGCGCAGCAAGAGTAAACAAGGTGTAGGATCTCTTTTTGAAGTCGTTCAACATCTTGTTTTCTCTTCTCCCTGCACCAGATTGCAGCAGGGGATAAGATTTTTGAAAACGCCCACTGTGATCATTTTACGTAAAGCTGTGTCCTATTTTCCTTAATGCAATTTGCACACTGATGCACAAACAGTCTGTGAGAGTAAATGGGAAAGTGAAGACAATAAAGAGTGCTGGCAAAGCCAAACAAAATCTAATTTCATTGAGGTTTATCGATAAAATAAACTCATCAGCACTCGATTGCGCACACTGGTGACAAACACTGCTGAAATTTCAACAGTCAGAGTCAAAAGATTGACAGGGCACCTCTGAAACAGCAGGCGTGTTTGATGCTAATGAAACCTGCTGGCGCTCAGTGGTAAAGGAGTACTTCTCACAGCAGGGCGGTGATGAGGCCATCCAGACAGATGTGTATTCTGACAGTTTGAAGACCCACTTGAACCTGACTGAAATCGGCCCCATCTGCATGCACGCCTGCTCGCTACTGATTTGATGCACCCTTCCATTTAACCTCATTTGTGATCTCAACACACACTTTTTTAAAATTCAGTAGCAATATGCACCTTCAAATGTATGTTATCCTGAATGATAAAATGTTTGCTATGGATAAAACCAGCTTTCAAATCCAACACATCTGCAGACTGCCCCTGCAGATGCGCTCACGTTTATGCATTCGCGTTGCGGTATGCATAAATACATGAAACGCCCCTCGCAGCTCTTTTGGATAAATTGCCTCAGAGCGGGAGTCCCCACGCTGAGCAACATGTCAGCGCAATGATAAAATGGAGCCTCCTCTGTCGGCCGCATCAACCAGCTATTGTTAGCATTGATTAGCATGTGATAGCTGTCGTCTGGATGGCGACAGCAAAGTTTCCGTCCAGTCACTCTCGCGTCAAACAAAGGAGTTAATCAACTTCACTTTCGCATCCATAGTGAAAGTAATCACGTCTGTCACGTCCAGACATTCCTGCATAGATAAAGAAATCAGATGCCTGCCGGTTTGAGATCTGGGTAGCTAATGGCTGTGTTTATCACAGCTAAGTGAGTGCCTCATTGTGATGTAGACGGAGGCATCAGGTGCTACTATTGTCATAGAGTGTTACTAAGAACACAAAGCTGCCAATTATAACAACAAGAACTCAGTATTTTGCACGAACAATCAGGAGCAGCTTCACTCAGGCCAGACGTGCAAGCCGCCTCGACAGACCAGTATGTATGTGGGTTTATGAGTGAAGGGTGTGACGCTGGAGAAACTCGCTGTGTCAGAGTTACTCTGCCGTTGCTGTTGTTACTGGTGTTTCTCTGTCCACTCAGACTGACTGCAGGCATGTCCAGGCAGGTTCTCCATTGTTCAAATGCCTTAGAAAAGTTTTATTCAGAACACTGAGTCATTAATTAAAATGGCCCAGGTGATCTGGTTGTGTCAGTAAGTCACTGGTGCAACCCGCTGTGTTTTTCATGGCTTAATGACACGGCAACGGTTGCCCTGCAGTTTAATTCATGGGATACAAAGTCAGGTACTACATTACACTCGTATGAGTGTTTTCTGTTGCTTCTTTTCTCATAAATGTGTTTGTAGTTAACTTTCACTCATTTTTAAAGTTTGATTTATGGGAATTTTTTTACCACAAGGTACCTTTGGAATCCAGTAGTAGAATGTAACTTTGTACATTTTTTACTGCACTACAATTATCTGACACACAAAACATAAGATCTTATAAAACATGTCTTATTATAAATTGAAGTACAGAACGTACCAGTACAGCTGAAACGATTAGCTGATTAATAAATTAGTCAGCCCACAGAAAGTTAAGTGGCAACTGCTTTGATAATCATTAGTCATTTCTCATGTCAAAACATTTCATTTGTTCTAGTTTCTGTAATTAATATTTTTAATGTTATCATTTTTGACAACTTACATCTTTTTTTTAAATTAATTTTGTGTTACTGATTGGACAAAACAAGCTCTGTGAAGGTGTCACTTTGGGCTCTGGGTGATAGTGACAGCAGAATTTTTACAAACAAAAAATCAATAAATCCATTCAAAAAACTATCAGCAGATTAATCCATAATGAAAAATAATCATTAGTTGCAGTCCTATACAAAATAACTAACCATCAGGTCCACCTAAACAAACTACAACAGTAAAATGCTGCTTCTAGATAGATAGATAGATAGATAGATAGATAGATAGATATACTTTATTTATCCCAAGCTGGGAAATTGCAGTGCAGCAGCAGCATTACACACAGCGAAATAAGTGAAAAAATTCTGAAATAAGACTATAAAGAACAAACTATACATAAAAAAATATCAAAATAGCAAGCAGTAAAAAGATTATATACATAATAATAAAATAGCAATTAGTAAACAGTAGTAATGAAAAAGTATTGCACAAAAAAGAATATCTACAGCAAATGGCAGTGTGTAGAAAATAAAGTGTACCGTGACTGTAAGCATTACACACAGTGAAAAAAGTGAAAATTTGTGAAATAGGACGATAAAGAACAAACAATACAGAATAAAATATCAAAATAGCAAGCAGTAAAAATTATAAGTAAAAAAAAGTAATGTAGTATTGTATTTATTATTATTTTTTTTTTTTAAGCTGTTATTGTACAGTGTAATGGCATGTGGCAGGAAAGATTTCCTGTATCTGTCCCTTCGACAGCGGAGCTGTAGCAGCCTGTGGGAGAAGGTTCTCCGCTGTCTGTCCACTGTGTGATGGAGAGGGTGCTGATCGTTGTCCATGATGGATAACAGTTTATTCAGTGTCCTCCTCTCCACCACAGTCTGAAAAGACTCAAGTCTGAGTCCAAGTACAGAGCCAGCCTTCTTGATGATCTTATCAAGTCTGTTGGTGTCGCTGGCTCTGATGCTGCTGCCCCAACATACAACAGCAGAGAAGATGGCGCTGGAAGTAGAGTCTGCTCATCCCCCTTCTTGTACACAGTCTCTGTGTTGGATTTCCAGCCCAGTTTATTGTCGATCACCACTCCAAGGTATTTGTAGTCCTCCACCTCCTCCACCACCTCCCCTTTGATCCGTAGTGGCTGTGAAGGCGTCTTCTTCCTCCTGAAGTCAATAACCATCTCTCTGGTTTTGCTGAAGTTCAGCCTCAGGTGGTTCTGTTCGGACCACTCAACAAAGTTGTCTATCAGTGTCCTGTACTCCCCCTCCTCTCCCTCTCTTATACACCCAACAACAGCTGAGTCATCAGAGAACTTCTGCAGGTGACATGACTCAGAGTTGTACTTAAAGTCAGTGGTGTATAAGGTGAAGAGGAAGGGAGAAAGCACACTCCCGTGTGGAGCTCCTGTATCACTGACCACCACATCAGACAGCCCGCTGCCCAGACGGACAAACTGTGGCCGGCCTGTCAAGTAGTCAGTAATCCAGGAAATCACTGCGCCATTAACACCCATCCCCCGCAGCTTCTCACCCAATAGCAGAGGTTGAATGGTGTTGAAGGCACTGGAGAAATCAAAGAATGTGATCCTTACAGTGCCTCCTCCACCATCCAGATGCATATGGGCTCGTTGCAGCAGGTAAATGACAGCGTCATCCACTCCTAAATGGGGCTGATAGGCAAACTGCAGGGGGTCCAGGAATGTATTCACCTGTGGACTCAGCTGGGCTAGGACCAGTCTCTCCAGGACTTTCATCACATGGGATGTGAGGGCGACTGGTCTGTAGTCAGCTGGGTCAGATGGCCTCGGCTTCTTGGAGACTGGAACCAGGCAGGACGTCTTCCACAGCTTCGGGACTTTCTCCTGACTCAGGCTCAGGTTGAACAGATGTTCCAGTACAGGAGACAGCTTGCTAGCACAGTTTCTTCAGGATCATAATAATCTAATATGATATATAACAGTAAAACAGTCACAAGGGCGCAACTTCACTGATTTTTGTAAATATCTGCTTATTCTGAATTTGATGCAGCAACACGTTCCAAACAAGTTGGGACAGGAGCAACAAAAGACTGGGAAAGATGTGGAATGCACAAAAAACACATGTTCGGAACATTCCACAGGTAAACAGGTTGATTGCTGCCTCAAAAGGCTAAGTCGTGGAGCGAGGCACAATACTTCATGAAACATGTGATTGTATGAGGGATGTTACTACATGGGCTGTGGAACACTTCATAAAACTGTTGTCAGTAAACACAATTTGCTTGCAAAGAAATTTTGGATTTTTTGGTTTGGTTTATGTGAAATATCAGAGTACTTTTTCCACAACTGCTGGAGTCCATGTTTCTCTGCAGTTTGTCAAGGAGATTTCTGGTAAATACAGAAAGAAAGAAATTACAACAGTGTCAAGAAGAGATCCTGGAATGCACAGTGCAACACAGATTGGTGATATATACCAGTGCCTGATATCTGAGTATAAGACTCCTGTAAATCAGAACTCAGGGTTTAGTATACGTATGGAGGGATTATGTACTTATGTATCATGATCTGGGTTGTATTGGAACCTGGTCAAAGAAGCTTGGCCTGCATGTCCTGTTGTTGTGCAATGAAACCAGATTCCTGGTTTCTGACTCTGTGGTGATTACACATCATGAAGGTATAAGGATACAGAAAGTGAATGTAGAGAGTGGGTTTTTTTTGTTGTGATCAAGTTTGTGGCCAGGCAAGCATTGCTCTTGTTGTTTCTCTATTACTCACCTCAGATTTCTGGTAAAGCTGCATTGTATTGCGACTCATTGTCATAGTTACATTTGTTCACAAGGGGAACAAACATCTTCAATTGTTGGTTGATGAAGGAGAGGAGTGACTCACCGCCACTGCATAGAGTTCCCCGTCTGAGGGAAGGACCAAAAAGTCCCATCACAAAACAGGTTATCCAGCATCAAGGCTGGGTCGTCTCTTCAGTACATTACGATGGTCTCGAGGTTCATTTCATAGTCCCTCATTTCCTTTCCCTTCTTCCTTTCTTAAGCCATGAAGGTTGGTTTCCTGCTGCTACGCTCTTTATTCCTTATTTCTTCAATTTATCTCTCAATCTCTATTTCTGTGTCTCTTCAATAAACTCTGCTTTTCATCCATGACTCAGAGGACTCCACTGAATAGAGAATAAAGAGAGTCAGCTATCCCCTGGGTGAATTTATCATCAAAAAAACTTCTGATGATGAGTGAATACCAGCCAGCCTGTCGACACGTCAAGCTCTTTTTTTATGTTTAATGCCCGCAGGCGATCCAGTGCACGCAGCAAATCATCTAAACCACAGTCATCAGGCAGGTAAAACTCTGCTTCATCCATATCTGGAAATTATCTGGAAATTATCAGCAAGCTCCCTTCCCTATTTATGTTTTTTGCCTTATATCTCCTTTTTTATAAGTTTCTGGGGGCTGTGCAGGCTAAAAATAGCCTGCAGTGCAGTGTTTTTTGTGCAGATTAAACAGGATCTAACATGTTAATTCATGAGCTTTCCTGGTTCTGGGAGGCAGATTTTGTCCTCATTTCCAGTCTGTGTGACAAGCCAAGCTAAGCTAAGCTAACTCACGGCTAGCTCCAGCTACGCGTTTACAGCACAGGCATGACGGCAGCGGTATCAACCTTCTCATCGGACTCTTTCCAAGAAACCCAATCAGTGTGTTTCCCAGAAATGTTGAAGTATTCCTTTCACACTGTCTGCGACTGTAGCGTCGTGGTCAGTCAGAATGATACTGGTGACAATATTCTGTTTCAGTGGAACTATAACTTCCTGCTTTGGTGCTTATTGTAAACAGACAATATTAAACTATAAATCCTCTTTCTTGAGAGGGCAGCCTCACTAAACAGGTTTCAGAGGTCGAACATCAGGGAATCCAAATCGGGAGATGAGATCAGTTGCAAGGAAAATTTATATCGGCCCTACATTTACAGTAGAGTCATCTAAAAGGTTTTTTTGTGCTGATATATGGGTTTTTTTTTTTTTTTTTTTTTTTAACATTTTCTTGTTGTGTAACCACAGAATCATATCTTTCAGGATGATAAAAACTTCCATGCCAGCTTCCCATAGAAAAAGAAGTGTTTAGGCTGTGATGAAGTCATTAATCTGCCAACAGTAATCTCATCCATAAATGTTTACATAACCAGGCTCCTGAGATCTGTCAGTGACCTGCTGAAACCTCTCTGGTGTTTTGGCTCACTGACTAAACAGCTGACTGAAATAAGTGGCCAGACACTGTACAACAGGTCAACATATGGGCCATTCTTTCTCATTCAGCACAGAATTAGTTATAATCTGGACAACTTAAAATATAAATTGACTCAAAGCCACCGGTCATGTAGTCATGGGTGACTTTCCCTCGTCTCTCCCTCCAAATTTATCGCACAGTAAATCTTTTGTGCATCTGATTTATTAACGAAAGCCCATTAGTGACAAACACTGCAACTCAACTTACATTTTAAACTTCATGTTTTGTGGCATGAGGCTATTTGTTGAGCCGCCTGTGTTTAGATGTCTATCTCTATTCAAATAAACAGACTCATTTTGATCTGTCTTTTCTCTCTCATATCACTTTTTACTTCTGTCACGTTCTTCTCTAACTCTTCTCCTTCTTCACCTTCTTCTTCTTCTCCTCTTTACCTCCCTGTGCATGTTGGATGTGATTCAATATCCTGGAGTCAACAGGAGACTGGGACTGTGTTTATTCTTGCAGGGCCTCAGGTGATACAGCTGCTCTTAATATTAGCTGAGCGATGTTTTGAGCTGTACAGTGCATCGCATCAGAAATCCGATATCGCTGACGGATATTATTCAGATGGGATTTTCTCGGGTTTGTGGCTTCTAAAGTTACATGAAACTCTTTTTCCACCCTTTATGACAATTTTGCTCATGTATTTTTTACAAGCATGCTTCAGGACATCGCGTCTTTGACTGCTTAAGTATTCAAAATTCTAGGTGCTGTGCACATGATTTCATTTGTGTGTCCCTGAACAACGCTCGCTGGTCATGTCTTTGCAACCTGCCAGTGGCACTGATGCAGTGTTGAGCTGCTTGTGCAAGTCATCCATCAGTCTTCCACCTCCTGACTCGGCTATGTTTTACAGGAAAAAGTCAATTTATTCAGCCTCATTGTCACAAATATTTTTGAAGAAAAAATGGCAAGAAAAGCTTATGGCTGCTGGTTTTCCAACCCAGAATCCACAGGAATTACATCCATACTGGATGATTCTGGACTTCATGATTTACATCCAATGCCTGTGTCGGAAGACGTGCCAGATATTGTGTATGTTATCCAGTCTTGTACCCAGCAGTGACTATGTGTGGACCAACTGCCCTGAAACCTGCTGGCCCACTCACATATAAATCGCTTTTGTGAGTTTTATGTAACTGTGGAGAAAACAGCCACTCTGTCAAACACAGCTCCTATTTGAGAAGTTGTGATTTGCACTGGTGTTGTAAATGTTTATAAATTAATTGATATGATGATTTTTGGCTTTATTTGATAGTGGCAGTTGAAGAGGCAGACAGGAAGCGGGGAGGGAGAGATGGGCGTAACAAAGCGATGGAATTGGATGCTCAGCGTCTTGTATACACAAGGGATCCTTTTGCATCTGTAACACAAGGGGCGTTCAGCTAACTCCAATGTAAACCCTGCCAGAAAACCTTTCTAACACGTGGTTAATGTCCTCAAACGGTCACAGCTTGGTTAGGTTTAGGAATAAATGGTTCACTTTTGGTTCCACTTTTGGTTCCACTTTTGGTTCCACTTTTGGTCTCTCACTTTTGGTCCCACTTTTGGTTCCACTTGGTCTCTCACTGGACACAAACTCTAGTCTCCTGGGTTAAAGTGGTGTGTTTATTTGACCCATCCCATCCATCCACCCCACCCTCCTCCATTTGTGGAGCTTCTTCCTCCTTATGCTTTGTCACCTTACTCTGAGCATCTAATTTTGCCACACATGGGTTTAGCTGAAAAACCGATGTGTGTCTGTACAAGACGGTGGGGGGGCTGACAAAACATCTGTATTTGACGCTCTGGGAAAGAGACCAGGCTGGAATCAAACTAGCAACTGTTGCGACCACGTGCCATTCAGCTACAGAGGCACTCCTGCAAAGGCATTCTGATCTTAAATGACATTGGATAAACTGAATTCAGATGCCGTTTTGAGTGGAAACAATATTTTGCGAGTTAGTTCATGAAAAACGGAAAGCGAAAGCTGGTCGGAGATTGCAAATGATGAGCATTGTGCAAGCAACAAACACTGAATTTATTTAGAAAAAGGTAAAACCCCTCTGCACTCAGCAACAGCAGACTGAGTCACCAACACACAAAATTGTTTTATTATGTATTAACTATTCGATCCAGATGCTAAACCTCAGAGCACTGGTCATGATTCAGTGCAGTCAAACAGAAATTATATTTGACTAATTCAAACATGTATGACACACCCCAAATGTGACTTTTGTGGCCGTTTACATGCGCATTCTGATTATGGATTTGCCGTTCAGGTACTAAAAATCTAGCTGATAATGACACAGAAAACAGCCTGAAGCTTCAACTCGCAGGTCGTCTACAGGTGAAAAGAAGATAAGATCAAGCTGCTGCACATCGTCCTTATCAAAAAGTATACGTCTCCAACTGGCTGTCACAGACGAACATAGGTGTTTTGAGGACATAATAAATCACGGCAGATATATTGCAATGGATTCACTTTGAGTGCGTGCTGAACACACACACACAGATGTGGAAAAATCCCCCATGCAGCCCCCACCTCTAGTCGTAACTCTAATTGAAGCCTCATGCCAGCAATTGCTGCATTTGCTTTTATAGCCCAAATTCAGCAAATGATTTTAATGAGAGGGGGACAAAGGTTGAGTGATGCTAGCAGTTTAAAACTACTGTTTTAGTGGCCACTTGATTCAAAACAAATGTTTTCATTCAGATGATCCTTTGGCAGAAAACAGCTAATCCCTTAGCAGCAAAAAATCACACACAGTAAAACATGATAACTGCTAAGCGTATACATGATTTAGTTTAAACACATGCAGTGCAAACGTAGAATGTGTTAACAGAAATGTTTGCAACTGGCTTTTCCCAAACTTTTCCAGCCTGTTGAAGAAGTGTTGGATGTATATAGTTATTTTTATATTATGACATATTTTTGAGATCTTTATTGCCATCATGTCACAGAAAAAAAAAAAAAAAGAAACATCTGAGGAACTGAAATTATCCTTTGATACTTCATGGCCAACGTCTTCAAATTCAGTCTGCTGAAGCGACCTCAAAGAAACGAAATTGCTATTTCGGGGAGGCTGGTGGAACATGAAGCACATTTGCCCTGGGGCAGCGCTGTCTGGGGAGGGCTCCACTCCGGCTCCAGTGGTCTACAGTTAGCTGGGGAGTCTTCAGACAGATGTGGCGAGCTGCATGTGATCGGTGCCACTTTAATTTTAGTTTAGTCATCATGTGGTGGTGAACAAGGCAGCCTGATGCCAGTCTGGCAGGAGGAGCATGGACGGAGGAGTCCTGCTTAGTCGCTGCTCGCCTCTCCTCCTTTCTCCTTAAAGAGTAATTAGATGTTTGACTTCTGACATGTGTTTAGTTAGAACTTTTATTTCAAATGAAGATAGGAATACAGTTTGAAGGTCAAACTCTTGGAGATTTCTCGTTGCGATACATGGTACATTCCTCTACCTGCTGTATATGTGTGCAGTTATTTGACTCATCGGTCTGTGATTGGTTTTCCAGCTCCTTTCAAACTGCCTCATCTACTTCAATGACTCACAATCTCTGCGCTTTGAAAATGGTGGATTTCCCCCTTCATGACTTTGAAAAGTGTAAATGTGTGAGTCTGGAAGCTCTTTCACGATGGCTCTTTGTTTCAGCTGTAATGACTTATTGAAACATGAAGATTTAGATAAAGGGAAGTTCTTCTCCTGTGCTGTCCGTATCACAAACATTGTAGATGTTGTATTTTATCCCACCACCTAACGACCGAAAATTATTTTGAACAGTCCAAATTGCACTCCCTTCAGAAGAGTAATTTGACATTTTGGGAAATACAGTGATTTGCTATCTTGCAGAGATGTGAGGACTGATAAAACCCTCTTGTCTGAGCATGTTGCACAGAGCCGGAGCCAGGAGGAAATTAGCTTACCTTAGCACATAGGCAGCACTAGCGCTTACCAAAACAACCCGTTCTCACTCGCAGCCTGTCAGGTAAGTACACAGGGTCAGGACCCTGTGGTATCACTTTTTAAGGTTAGCATCATTTTTAAACATGCAGGGAAGTCCTATAAACAGCCTATACTCACTTCTAACACATCAAGTGACCTACAATAAAGAGAGGGAAAAGTCTACATATGGAGGAGGGTGGGGTGGTTGGATGGACAAGAACAGGACTTTCAGCTGAGGAGACCAGGACTTGTGTCCCATGCGAGACCACAAATGAAGGTTGATTTCTTTTGCAAAGGGAAGTAAGTTAACCTACGTGACTAACATACTTTAATCTAAACCATGAGCTTTTACTAAACCTGACCAAGTAGTTTTGGCGCCTAAATCTGACCGGGGTGGGACTGTTTCTGTTTCACAATATTAACCGTGTGTGTTATTGTTCTTAGAAAAAAAGATGCTGAAGTGGTACCGATTGCCTCAAAAAGTGATGCCAGGTGGTCCTGACTATGTGTCCCCATGTAATGAGGGAGAATGTGTCGACCAACACCTGTAAAGCTCACTAATTAGCGTGTTGAACCTTGTTTGTTTAATCTGTACACGAACACAGATGTAAAAAAAAACAATTTGCAGCCACTGTGCACGACGGTTGTTTCTGCAAAAAAAGAGAGCAAATCAGCATATTTTCAAAAATGTCAAACTGCTCCTTTAAATTTCCCCTCACCCACTTTCCTTCCGCTGTCAGGAGTCTACCGGCCAATGAGTGTCGGAGGACTGAGTGTGGGTGCCTTTGAGCCACAGTGATAGTTACTTACGTAATGACTAGGCCCTGCACAGTGAGTGGGAGGGCAGCAGTTGACCACAGAGCAGCACTGTCCAGGTCAACCTATAATTTTCACCTTTTGGCAGGTCAAAGTGGAGGGAGACGGAAGTGTGGCAGCAGTCTAATCGGCTTTGCATCAGAGAGTAGGTGGTGGAAGGAGGTGCACTGAATATATGGACGGCTTAATTACAGGCTGCGGCTGCAAAACTGTTCTCTCATATAAGGAGTGGAAAATACAAACATTTTGTTCAGTCATGTTTGCGCTTATCAAACCACTTGGTGGTTTATCTGTCCTTTTCATTTTAACCTGCAATTTCACCACTGCTTTTGTCTCCAGCTTCCGTCACTTTACTTTGCAGCAGTGCTCACTTCGAATGATCAAAGGCGATTTCTTTGTTTTTATGCATCATGTCTGTTTACAGCAAACTGTGCATTTTCTCATCACTGAGCTCGGGCTTCCATTTTGAGCTGTTGTGAATCGCAAATACATGTTTTGTGCAGGAAGAATTGCACTTATTTGACCTCAATAGCGTGACCCAAAGAAGGCCAAATGACACTGAACTTGCACGGAGTGAGATAAAGGCCAGTTTATGCTAGAAAAGAGCTAATTCATACGATGTGCGCACAAAAAAGCAGCCGTCACTGAGAGGGGGAAGGCCTGGAAATCGTTTAAATGTGGTAAAAAACAGCCTATGTCTTAAGACCTTCTCTCCTGGAAGGCATTCTTAGCATTGCCGTCAGTTGTTCACATGAAATGTGACAGAAATAATCATGTAAGGAATGTAAACAGAGGGCTTAAGGGAGAAGTCTTACTTTCTCACCTCACACAACAGGTGCACAGTAGACACGAATGTCAGATTCAGGGAGGTACGGAAATTGTGGGACGGGTATCAAGCACTTTTGGTGGATAGTACTGGCCCCTTAAGAGTGTGGAAGTTAAGGTGGTGGATTAGTGGATAAATCTTCCCTTTAAATTAACCAAGGTTTGAGTTTCACCTTGTGTCAATTCATGGGTGAAATTTAAGCTTTCCCGTCTTAACCTGAGCTTTAATCATAGCTGTTTTACTAACATTTGGCCAACAACACAGTGGCATATCTAATTTGTGCTATTGTCACATCATTTGTGGGAGAGGACTATAATCTACAGCATGTAATCTCTGTGTTAGAGTTTTTGCTCATTTCATCAACTTTTAGGAGACAATTTTGGAGCCATAACTTGTTAAAAAAAAAAAAAAAAACTTTATCTTCCATCTCCCAACATATCTGTCTTTGGCTCTCACTCCCTCTGTATCTGTTACAAATAATCCTCTCTTACACCCTATCTGCCCCCCCCCCCACCAACCCCCACCCTCTCACTGCTCACTGTGGTGATTGATGTTATCTGGGCTTTTGCAGCCGAAGTGGTGCAGAAGTAACAGTGTAGACAGAAGGTTTGATTGGCTCAGTGCCCTAAAAACCAGAACAGAGCTGTGAGTGTGATTACAAAACTCCCTCTCTCTCTCTCTCTCTCTCTCTCTCTCTCTCTCTCTCTCTCTCTCTCTCTCTCTCTCTCTCTCTCTCTGTGTGTGTGTGTGTGTGTGTGTGTGTGTGTGTGTGTGTGTGTGTGTAATAGGGGCTGATTGGGGGAACTGTCTTCTTAATGTTTGCTTGGAGCAACTGGACGTCAGCCAGGTGTCTTAAAGTTTAGGATTACTGGAGAGCACCCTGACACCGTGTGGGAGGATGTGTGTTTGTGTGTGTTTGCGCCATGGAGCATGACAGAGCGTGGCAAAGTTCACTGCATGTGGTAGCAGGAAAACATTACAAACACATATTATATTCACATACAGTAATCTGGAATTCAACACTGCTTCGGTGACGTAAATAACATGTGAACCTATGTGGCGAAGGGTGTTATGGGTAACTGTAGGTTGCAGAAGAGACATGCCTGCCAAATTTCAACAATGGGTCATGCACACCTGCACGTCAAGCAAGCTGATTGGTTAAACTCAGCTTGCTTGGGAGTCGGGTTGTAAACGAAGACGGGGGAAAAGCGTGTTAACAGCAAACAAGTTCATGTAGTTCAAGTGCAAAACAACCAGTCACATGAATGAGCCACGTGCATGTTCTCTTATGTGCAGCCCAAAGAAGCATATTTCACCCTTTAGACATACAGTAATGGATTATCTTTGAGGACGGTTTGCATGTTTGCAAAGTCTTCAGTGTCATTACCAAGTAAATCACTTTCCCTTATTTTTGTTTTGTTCTTGGAACTTTATTAATCAAAGGGTGTGTGGGACAGTGGCTCCGGCCATTGTCATTTTGGCAGTGGCTGACTCTGCCAAGCTCCCTACTAATCCAAAAATGGGCAGAGAGGTGGAGCGTGGGTGGAGCTGAGGTGGGCCGAGTGAAGCATAGTTGCTGAAATGATTCTAATATTTCCTTAGTCAGGACATTTCAGAGCTGTGGTGTGCTAGGGTGGTGGCATCAAGGCTGGAGAGGCCAGCAGACTCAACAAGCTGGTAAGGAAAGCCAGCTGTGTGGTTGAGCTGGAACTGGACAGTCTGGAGTCAGTGGCGGAGAGGAGGATGGAGGACGAGATCAAAGCCATCCTGGATAACCCCTCTCACCCCGACCAGCCACTTACTCTGCATCACTGTAAAGAAAGAAAAAAGGGATACACACCATTCAAGCACTGTATTCTGACTCAGTGCTGACACATCGTTTCTCACACTGTACCAGCTACCGACTGCCACAGAGGCCTAAATCCTCCCACGCACACACCTGCACACTGACTCCCACAGAGCTGCACACACACACACACACACACACACACGGCCCATCCTCACCCCGCCTACCCCACCCCTTCATTTGCAGGCTGACCTTTACCCTCAGGAGCCTGTGGGGATGCAGACCGACAGAGGCATGTCTGGATGTCTGGATGCTTCGTGATTCACTCATAAAGCTCCAGCAGGGGAAAACACTGGGCTGATTGTCCTCTGACTTCGCCCACAGTTTAGTTTTGGATGCTTTTGTTTAGGCTGAGACGTGTTATACAGCTGCAGATGAAAGAAACAGAGTTAAAGTACAGATTTTTAACTAGCTGACTGATTGTCTGTTTGGGCTCAAGAACCATACGTTTAAACTAGGCTGCACAGGGATTAGGCGTGAGATAAGGATATGCTTTCTAGACTCGTGTTCATGAAGAAAACGTTAAATATACATTTCTTGAGGCAGATTACTTAAAATTATGCTAAAAAGGGGGAAAAATGAAATATTTTATCTTGTTAATTACACACAGACCTGCAGTCTTGTTTAAGTTGACATTTTTTTGTGTGCCGGCATGTTTAACACCAGTAGTTCATAACCTTTTTGGCTTGTCACTGCCTAAAATAGAGTCTACTTATGACCCCTCATCAGGTTTCGGTCTTAGTGTTGCCATTGGTTGCAAAACAGTGATTTTTTCCTATTCAGCATCTTTTATATGATTTGAAAGGGTAGTGCATATTTTTCAGTTTCACATAAGCCTGTGCAACACAAAGGCCCCATTGAAAAACATACGTTTTCCAGACAGAAGGGATTTCAAGAAGAAAAATATTTTAAAAAGATAGTTTTTCTTGCAAATGTCCTTTTCTTTGAAGTTTTGAAGTTATAGAGAGTTAGCTAACTAGGTGCTTTCTTGTGTATGTACCTCTAGACTGACACTCCAAACATTTGAGCGACAGGGGCCACATCGTCACACTCAAACATCACTCATTCCTGATGGTCAGGATGGGAGCATCGGCCACATGCCTCACACTTTATAAACAAATACTGCAGATAAATATATTTCACATATAACCAATAGACAAACAAGTGCGCTCTCCCATCTGCATATCTAAACATGTGATGTGTCAAAGGCTGCATTCACTCTCCTGAGCTGCATCACAACATGTTCTGACAGGCGGATTCATGGAACTGCAGCGGGACGACGCTGAAATCACGGCCGTGTGGGTGGATGTCGATTCCAAGAAAGAAGAAGTGGCTCCTGGAACTGGAATTCATAGAAGTATATACCTGCTGGAAATTCTAATGAAGTAGTTGTGAAAAAGAGTGAGACCGAACCATCCACCAGAGATCAACACATACGCTGTTTCGCCACAAAAGAGAAACAAAATCAATCCACTTTGAAAATACTTGAAAAAAATCAGGAATACATGCGTTTGAATTCCAGATTTATCTTTTACTTCTTGCATCTTTAAACAAAAGTGGACTGAATGTAGTTACAGTGAATGTCTGAGCTGTACCCACAAACTCAAAAACACGTTGCCATGGGCACATTTTTAATCCGGTTTGTTAAGGTTCACACTGTCCAAGCAGAAACCAGAGCTTCGACCAGGTCAAAGAATTAATGGAGGGACTAATTTTTAATATATAAATGAGAGCTTTCAGGGCCTTGTACCACTCATCATTTATGTTAAACTGTCAGAGCACCAAGAACTGTTTGCTGCCAATCATTTTAAGCGTTTATTGAAATAAAACTCGGCTCTTGGTGGCTGTTTCTGCTGTGCAGCACTGTATGTGGAAGAAGGCTGGGAGACGTTGGAAAAAGTTGTTCACGGTGTGATTGTTTTGTTTGCAATGTAATAAACTGCTTTAAAATATGTGTGAACAAGGCTTGAGATTTAAGATGAGCATGATATTACCCACCGTCTTCACCAAAACCTGCTTCTTTCTGCTCCAAAACAACAGAGGTTAAAATAAAACTGGTTACACATAACTCACTTGAGCTGGAGGATTAGTAATGCAGTCATTCCTTGTACCACGTGGCTCAGTCAAAACACCATTTTATCACCCCTTACAAATAACTGCAATGCTGGGCATGTGTGTCACTAAACCCATCGTGTCAGTTATTTTTGGAGACTGTCAGCGTGTTCATTTTTCTTTTGTGACCTTTGACCTTTTCTGCGTCCAGCTTGCCCTCGCGATGGGTTGAGTCAACAAGACTGTAGAGGAGAGGAGCGACTTTATAGACTTCATGATGACATTTTCCATCCAGCAACTGCACAAACCAGGTTAAACATTAACCTCACCCTTGACATCCTTTGAGCGGTAATATTTTTTGGTAGGTGGGAGATCCCAAAGGACAGGAAGCAGTGGTTTGGTACACCCAGGAGCCTACAGGAGCCACTGGTTTACTGAAGGCTACTCATTAGCCCAGTCCTAATCACTTGGCTGGGTTTGCACTCGGCTGGGGGGCTGCAAATGTGTATATATGAATCTGCAGACTATAGAACAGTGGCTGCCCAGTGGCTAGATGTCTGCCCACCTGCGGTCGCCTAAGTGCTGCTATTTAGGGGTCTCCTGTCTGCTTTGGGAGGTTATTACCGTGGAAGCGGGGTCGGGCCAGAGCTGGGGGCGCGTTGCCAGATAATTGAGGTCCTTGTTGGGGTGGTCGCATTTTACTGAGTAGGTTTTAAATTGCAGACCCCAACAACGGTAGAAAGGAGACTGTGATTGTAATTATTTGATAGTCCACTAATTTAGCAGAGTTACAGTCCTCAATGGAGTTGTATACCTCTGATCCACAGCTGCTCTGGAGCACAGTGTCTCATTTGTTTTCTCTGTCGTCTGGGGTCATGAGATTATTAATGATGCTTGCAGGCCTTTAAGTGACAGGGGTTGTATTATGGATTTGCTGTGTTGAAAAGAAAAAGGTTCCTCTGTGTACAGAAGCAGCACTAATGAAAAAAATATCACTCACTGCTTAATTGTGCCACAGTTATAGTAAAGAGCGTAATCAGTCAGCATGACAAAACAAGTACTGAGCACTGTCCCAAGAACAGCCTCCAAATAATTAATGCACTCATTTACACTATTAAGAGCTAAATGCTGCTATAATTCCCAGTTGACAGGAGTGTAATCAAATTACTGTAATGCATTATTTAGTAGCGCCTGGGATTACTTCCTTTAATAACATGGGATTAGCCAACAATTCTATAATCAAGACATAACCGACATAACTGCTGCTTTGACGATTTGAGGGTCAGCTTCTTTGCTGTCTCACTGGGAGTTTCATGGACGATTGATCGACCAAGACAGGACGAATGCACCTCCAAACTCGTCTTACTTTCATCTATTCTTAGCTGGCTTACTAGTGCTGGTCACCAGTGAGTCTACATTCAGGAATGACCTGGTTTTACTCAGTTTTGGAGGGTTTGTGAATCCCCTAGCTCCACGTGAGGATGGGACCGTAGTACTGTGAGCATTTACCATGGATAATGCTAAGCTGCCTGTGTATGTTCAGAAAAAAACTCCAAACTGTAGGCTGATCGCTTGTTAAACCATAATGTCTTGTTTCCTATTCACACACGTTAAATATACAGAATATGTCATGTGTTTGTTCACTTTTGATGGAGCTGTACAAGCTAGAGTAAAGTTAGAGTAATGTAATTACTCTTAAACTGTTTCACTGATTAATGCATAATGGAGTATTTAACTACATTTTTCGAGTAATAGTGGCCGTCAGCCTCATTGGTGGCTCCTTAGCTCACACCAGATTGCTCAGCCTATCAAAATAAAGCACTGAGAATACCCGCTGCCTGGGTATTTTAAGGTCCTAAAAGCACCATTGAGCTCAGGTAGAAAGGGCTGCTGAGATGGTTATTTTCAGCCACCAGGTGTTTATCAAGTGTAAACATGCGTTTGTGTGTGCCGTGTGATTCTGTGTCCGCCTGATGTCTGCTTTTGGGTTTGTGTATTTACATTGTGTGCGCATGCTGCAAAGTTGCCTGTGTCTATTCAGGCTGCACCGCGGGCACCTCGTGCACTCACTTTACTGGGCTTCTCAAAATAGCTCCGGCCCCAGTGTGATTGTGTGTTTATGTGTGACGGACACTTCTAAAAGCGGGGGGGAAAGCTAGCCTGGCAGCTCGACCCGTCCCGGAGCCAAACCTCCAGCTCAATGTGCGGTTAGCCTGCACGACTATACTTAGCGTAGCGTACCCTGTGTGCAGCTATGTGTGTGTCTGTGGTGAGGGGTCTGCCAGATAGAGACAAGGGGATGCCTGTGTCCACCCCTACCTATTAATTCACTCAGGGTGGGGGCTGTGGCTAACAGTTAAAGCTAACCACAGCTAAATTGAGCTGTTTGTAAATCCAGGCCTAGAGCGTATTAGTGGAAGATATGTGTGTAAAACTGTCAGCTTAGGTCAAAACTGTGTGGAAGTTTTTCAGTCTCTGTTTATGTGTGTGTGTGTGTGTGTGTGTGTGTGTGTGTGTGTGTGTGTGTGTGCGTGTGTGTGTGTGTGTGAGTGATATTGTGCTTGGAATGCAGCGTGTGTTTGTATTTGGCTCCATATTTACAACCCATTGGGGAAAAGCAGCGTGAATATGGGATGAAGACGGTGAAAGAGACTTTAAAGGAAACAAACAGCAGCACAAGATGAATGAGGGATAAAACAAGTCTACCGCACTGAAAGCTACTCTCTGTCACCAAATGTATATGTGTTTTACTACAGCATCAAAGACATTTACTGACCTCCTTTCACTTTACTTTCGGAATAACAGTCCTTTGGTCAGTGTATGAAAATAACATGTTTAAGATGAAATCTGTAAAGCCTCATTCACACACATGGACTCAAACATTGGAGACACAACTGGATAAACATGAAATGAAACATGAAAAACATGCCGGAACCACCCACCAGGACTAAGAGACTCAAAGGCACCCAGCGACATGATGCGGGTACATCAAGAGGGTTCAAATTCATGCAAATGTCCTGTAACGCATGAGGCTCACAACCTACAGACAATCAGAGTGTTTACATGCACTAAAAGGTTGCTCTAAGGCCATATGTACAACATAGTTGTTTTGCACTACTCTCAACTGAATAAGCTGTCAAACAAAAAGGAGGAAGAGCTAATCACTGCAATCAACAGCCTCCCAGTTCTGTGCAATATAACTTCCACAAGCAGGAACTTTATGAGAAAAACAATGCATGGAAGCACAATAATCAGGAAGTAAACTTTTGATGCAGCCACTTGGGCCCTGCAACTTACTTGACACTGATTGGCCGGTGTAAGACTGCAACCTCTGTGATGTGACCTCATGTAACTTTATTTGTTTTTGGCTGATGTTAGCACACCTAAGATTATCTAAACACAATATTTGCACACCCAACTAATGAGTATATTGTAACAACTACTGTAGCATCCAAAAGAAGATGCAACATCTTAAACCCCTAAACTAGATTTTTCCCCCCATGCTACAAAGGTCTTTGATCCAACAAACATATACTGTAGTAAGATGACCACCTTTGTATTGGAGTTGATCCAGCACACATTGAATAAATTCAAATAAGCTTTATTGGCATGAATGAAAAAGCCACATTATTGCCAAAGCTGAATTGATTGAATAACTACATTTTTCATCAGAAAACAAACTCAGAATCAGGCTTATTGCCAAGCAGGTTTTCACATACAAAGAATTTGCCTTGGTATTGGTGCATAATCATAAACAGCACAGGAATATAAATAACGATAAAAGCAAGCCAAGAAGCTTAAATGGAAACTAGAAAATTGACAATAACATATGAAAAGTAAAAATAAAAACAATATGTGCCACCTGACTGATGTTTGAATAAAAGAGCAATAGAGTTTTGTGCAGGAATGTGCAAAAGTTGACCGTATTAAGTTTAAAGTATATTTGTTTGCAATGTGTTAATGTCACTCATTGATTTATGTCTGTAGACTTTGTGTGAATGCAAGCTTAGAGTGTTGGTGTTGGTCCCAGGCCTTATTGATGAGGCCAGCTGCAGATGGGAACAAACTGTTCTTATGGTGTGAGCCTTCAAAACCAAAAGCCTTCATAAACTTAAGAGTATGAATCATGTATGAGAAGCAGGATGCATGGAGTGTAGGAGTGTGGATGAAAGAGAGCAACTGATGAGAGATGAGCAGAGAAAGTATAGTTCTGCATTCTCTGGCATGTATCAGTCTGTTCCTGTTCTGTATCTCTATTACTCACTTTAACAAAGTTAAATCTAGGTTATTTTTTCAGCACTTTACAATCACAGCTGGGGTTGTGTTCAGGTCTAGTGTGAAGGCTTTGGCACTAAGATTTGGGTTCATTTAAGGCTTTAGGGTTAAACAAATAGCATTCGACTCTAAAATAAATCTCTGGTTCTCACAAAGACGAACAAGTATGTGTGTGTGTGTCCGTGTGAGCGAGAGTGCATGAGGACAATGGCTGTTGACTGCATGCCTCCACTACGGTACAAAATGTTCTGGGTCAGGAGAGCTGGCACTACACCAAGTCTCTGGACTGGAGTAACCTCAGCCTCACTACTCCATAACGCTCTCATTCTGGTTTGCATTAACTCAGTCCAAGCTTAACCCCCACAGAGTTACACAAACACACTGTAATGCAAATTCAACCCTGCCTGATGTCGTTGTTTTTCTGTCATGTTCTGTCCAGTGACACACACCCACAAACTATTGCACAGTTTAGTAACACCAAAATACACATGTATGTCATTTTCTGTCTGTGTGTAGAAGCGTTATCAACAGGGACCAACACACACTTAGATAAGCATCGCAGACAGACGGTTTATAACAACATTATCACATACCTTTTTCTTGACCGTTCTTTCCTGTATATTTTCTCTTTAACGCTCCTTTGTTTGGTCTCTCAGGACATTACGGCTCTGACCTTTGACCACTTTGTTATCGTTGTCCCATAATGCTGCTGATGGAGGAAGTGAAGCTTATTGCCTCGTCTCACTTTTTGTCCTCTTCTAATTTTTCAAACCAAACACAGGAGCCATGATCAGTTCTCCTTCCAGCCTAACATGAAAATGAACATGGTTGTCATGGCATCGTAGCATTGCATATTAGGCACCTTTTTCCTTAATTGCCTCATTAGGATATGGGGATTCTGATGATTTTATGGGTTTTACATAATTTACCTAATTTAAGAAACAAAATGATCGCCAACCAGTATCTCAAAATTGCATACATTTTCAGCCATGGCCAAAAAAAAAGGAAAAACAGCCCCCACAAGTGCTATTTTCGAACCTATGAACAACATTTTATAAGCACAGATTCGGGTTTGGCACCGGGAGGACGAGCAGTGAAAAAAGTACAGCTAATGAAAATGGCTTCGTCGAGATAAGGGTGCGGCAGAACAATAAATTACTGTTGCTGGCTAAAATGACAAACGCTGCAGCCAAAATTTACTCAGCTGTAGCTAATAAGCGTTAATTGTATGAGTCGGCCAAACTATAAAATGAAAATCGTGGCTGTTGTCTCGTTAATATGTTCTGCGTGCTAATGTCTCGTTTTGAGGAAGGATCATTCTGAGGTTTGAAAAGACTGATTGTGGACTGTGTGACCACCGACAGTAGCAGTAGCAGGTAACACTGGCTGGTAGTTGTTCAGTAAGTTACCAACAGCTGGTAGACAGTAAATATTGACCTTTGACCTCCCAGTATAAATATTAAGCACATCAAGTAATCCTTTTATTCTTATTACCTAAAAAGCTCTGAGTCAGGAGTTTCAGGAGTGATTCGGGGTTGTGAAGCACTTTTTCTACGTTCTGGGAGCTTTATAAATTAGGGACTGGTTATTTCACAAGACTTAGGTGTGCTACAAAACTAAAATTATACTTTTTTAAGACAGAAGATTTGTGGGTCTCCGACCAACGGCATCACCATGGGGGGGTCGACAGGAACAGTGGAAGGCTTGTGGAGCAGCTGAGGGATACTTAATAATCATGCGTTTTACACTGGAGGGGCTTGGGGTGATTATTTTATAACTTTATGATTGGCGGCCCGAGTTGTGGAATTTGTGAATGTTCCTCTTGTTTCAGGCAGAAAAGAGAGCGAGGGCAGGGCTTGGCCTCGGTGATGGATGTTGAGGTCTGGAGGCTGGAGGGTCCTGTGGTCCAAGTAATACCCCTGAACCTTCCTCCTTCGCCTTTTAACTTCAGTGGTAATAATGGGTTTGGTGCATTCTTTGGGCTGAACAATGTTTGGTCACAGGAAGCCAGAGAGCCTCCTGACTGTATGTGGTTCCTACTTTTTGTTTCAAACAGCAGGAAAGCTCTGATTTTCACCACTGCCATGTTTTCACTTCATCTGCTGCTTTCCCCTTTACCCACCGGGTGAGCGGCGGTTGTGCGAATGTAGGTGGCTTCGTAATCATCTGTGTTATTTTGCAAATGTGTGTGTGTGTGTGTGTGTGTGTGTGTGTGTGTGTGCGACTCAGTTATAGCTGATTGTTGGCAAGTTGCGTGCAAGTGTTCATGCAGGAGATTTCAGTCTATCCAAACACTTCAAATGCAATTCACCAACGCGCTGAAAAATCCACAGCAACCTGTCAAAAGGTTGGCTGTTAGAGGAAGAGTGCATGTATTAACTGGCAATATAGCAAAGGATTTTTATTTAAATTGAATTGTCATAATTACAGCTTTAAAAAAAACAATGATTTTTGATGGTTTTTTACTTTGAGATCACTCATTACCATGACAGTGCATTTCCTGACACTCATTAGTAAAATACAACTGAAAACCCATCCATAGAACTCTCTGGTCTTTGGTACAAAAGTACAATTTATTAAAAGAACCCAGCGAAAGACTTACATGGAACAAAATATTTCACATATTTCTCATCATTTACAGTAATTTAGTCTGGAATCGGGCGCTGTTATCGCTCATTGTTTGCCTCCTGACAGCATCCACAGGCCGAGGGGTCGCAGAGGTCTCACTGAGGGTTTCTTGCAGACGGAAAAACTGCAAATGTTTATCATTACGGCTCCCTGGCTGTACTCAGCAACCACTTGCAGCCAGGTGGGATGCAAGCCTCCTTAGACTCTCCTGTGTAGACGCAGCGCTGCCTCGGCCTGCTGTGCAGCACCAGGCTGCTGCGGAATTTTCATTATTTTCAAAGAGGCTGCTCCTTCTTGGGTGGTCCTCGCCATGTGTCGGCTCAGAGTACGTGTAAATATGTGTGTATCTGAGTGTGTAGCCTATGTGTTGGAGAGTTTGTGTCTTGTTGCTCGCACGTTTCGTGAATAAATTTTGTCCGCGTGGCTTTGCAAGTGTGTGCTTTTGCCCAAAACTGCACAAGTCACGGATTCCCTTCCCACGTAATTAGCCATGGCTGCAATTTACGAGGGTGATAATCTAAACTGGGCAGCGGCCAAGTGGTTAGGACACAGCTAAATACAGCTGTTGTCCACCTCTTTTTCTTTTTCTGAGCACAAACTGAATGAGAATTTGACTAAAATCTGATTAAGATGTCATCTGTTTTCACTCGTGCAAATATAGAAGGTATTTTAATAGACTGATTTTCTGTCTGTACATAGTGCCCTGTATCCAGACGAAGATTACTCTCTTCTAAAAATGACATGTTGAGACATTTTCTGGGTGTTGGGTAATTCCTAAAACAGGACTTTGTATATGGACTACAGATTTTAGAGCAGTATACATACAAAAGAAGTGCTACCCATTCATTGCTGTTGATATTGAACAGATAATATCTGAAGACTTTGTGGTGCTTTGTCTATTGTATGTACATTTCATCAGTTTGTGTGCAGATCAATATAATAATAATATAATAATAATGATGCTAATAATAATAATAAAGTGTTATGATCAGGTTGCTGGAGGGTCTGGTGAGCAGTTTAAATGTTAACTACAAAGGCCATTTTGAAGTCTAATCAAGCACAAAGTCTACACATTGCAGTTTAAATTCCTTTGAGGAAGGATTTTACAGTTCAGAAAGTCATCACAACACTAGTCTTTATTCTGCTCCGTCTCAGCTGCGGAAGCACAATATTAAGGGAGCTGGATATAATGTGGCGAGTCATCGACGCGGCCAATTTGTCCCAGTGGCAAACCACAATACTGTAATGCTGTGAGACGAAAAACAATTTCCCGATGTGCTTCGTGTTTGTTGCGGGGAAAGAGAAAATAATGTACATGTGCAGGCAACCAGAAAAAAAAAACACTGGATGAGCAACTTTGATTAGAGTCCAGGATCAATTTCTCATCATATATCCATCCTCTTAACACTTGTGTGGTACTTACAGCAAAATTGACACGATGGTACCAGCTGCAGGCTACATCTAATCTACCCAGCATGTGCACTTAGACATATGTAATTTGTTTGTAAAGAGTATGTCCCAATGACTCCACTACAGCAAATGTTAAGCCAGGACAAATTGTTTTCTGGATAACCCTGCATTTTCCTGTGTCTGCACCAAAAGTAAATATTCTAAAATCGAATTATCTCTTTATTGCATTATTTTATCATTCCTTATCTATAATCAGCACAAACCAATTTAAACTAATGTGCCTGTATTAGTCGGGTGTGTGCGTTTTTGCCTACTTAACAAAAGAGAATTCACTGCTAACAAACAATAGTAACCACTACCTGTTTGTGTCTGCAGCATAGAGCAACATCAAATACTAAAATATTTGTGGTTGTTTGAGGCAGGGAGAGAAATTTGACTCTTCTCCTCCAAAATTACTTTTTCCATTGTTTTGGCCAATTCCACAGGACGGAGCCAAGAACTGAGCCAAAAGAGCCAACTGCTGGCTGCACCAGTCAAGCTGTGACTCTACAAATGTATACACCAGCTGGCACACTCATCACACTGAGACCCTGTTACCAATTTTCTTGTCATGCCTTGTTGTGCTGCCAGTTTACCAAAAACCACTGCACATTGAAGCTTGGGGAAAATGTTGTACCATTTTTGATGCAAGGCTGAGTTCAGTTAAACTTCACTGTCAGTTTTTGTCTTTTTAAGTATCCCTTCTCATTATACATACATTCATCCACCTACACGTATGCATTTATCAAAGAGGTCAGAGAGTAGTGCTGGTTTGGGTTCAGAACCTTGCTCATGGGCACTTAGTCAGAGATGGTGGCTGCCATACATGTGATACTAGCCACCAGCTCACAGCTGGACTACACCCTCCTGTCTGTACCGGGGATCGAACCAGCAACCTTTGTGTTACTGATCAGCCTATCTACCTCTAGATGAGTAAGAGTACAGAGTAGTTATAGTATGTATGTATTATAGCATGTTTTTTCCAAATATAACTACTGGTCCATATACTATGGACCATTCCTAGTCCCAGAACTGCATCAACAAAAGTTTGAAGTGAGATCGGTTCCTGCCATGTCGAGTCCTAACTTCCTCTTCTGATGCTGAGCTCTTAGCCCTCAACTGACATTTAAACAACCGAAACAAAAAAATCAGGAGGAAACCAGAGACCAAAATTTATTCCAAGGGAGCAAATGCTGGTAGATTTAGTGCATGGTGTATACAATCCAGATGAAACTAGTGCCTATTTTGTGCTGCTAAAGTCATCCGATGGCAACAGTTCCTCTGTGTGAGTGGAGCTAAAACTAGGACCCAGCTAGGGCCATGAAGGCATGCGTTACCGTTTTGGAACGGTTTCATCTTTTTGACCTTGAACAGTGTTTTCAAAGCTCAAAGTCATTGCAGGAACAGTGGCTTCGTGTGGAGAGAAGGCCAAACAGAGAGAAGGTAAGTGTGGACATGACCTCAAGAGCTATCACCATGTATTTTATACTTTTTACATGTTTTTTCCAAAACTTTCTTCACAGCTTTTACTGCTATAATCTCTGACACCCACAATTGAGGTCCGACCATACATTTTCTAAATGCGCAAGATTTAGCAGGGAGGCACTGACCTAGAAAAAGCTTTCGCTGCTCTTGAATGTGAGCTGCCTGCAGACAGAGGAATGGAATGCAATATATTAAAGAAAGAGGTATAGAGACAGCAAACCTGCTAGTGGACTATGGAGAGACGGGAGCGAGTAAGGAGGAGGAGAGGCAATAGTAAGAAAGAAGAACGAGCAAGAAAGAACAGACTGAAAGAGTCTGAAGCCTGCTGAAACAGGCTCAGAGACAGCACACACTAACTGATCTGCGGGTGAAGGTGGTGATTTACCGTATTTAGCAGACTAAAGAAACATGTCGGTGTGTGTGTGTGACTCTTGGAATTGTTTTCATATAAAAAGTGTAAAAGTGTGCATGTGTGTGTGTGTGTGTGTGTGAGTTTGAGAGAGGTTGTCCTTGTTTGTGCGAACATGCCTCTTTCTCTTCCCCACTGGCAGGGACAATGGCTTGCGGTGAAGTCCTGAGGAGCAGCCAAAACCGGGAACAATGCGAGGGGCGTCGCGTGCCTCAGCAGGAGGTGGTTCATGCCCGGGCCCTCACCAGGGGCGGTGGGCAGGGTGGGGGGGGGGGGGACGTTCTAGTCACTAGAACCAGGTGAAATGCTTGGCATGCCACAGTCCCATCTGGCTTCCTGCAATGGAAACCCAGAAAGGGAGAAATTGAAGGATTATGTTCACCGTCTAGTGGGGTGGAATGTCGGGCTGGGAAGGACGGAGACGAGCCAGCGGTGCTGATTGGACCCGGGCCACCGGCATTCAGTGACCAAAGAATCTGGCTTTAACTTCTCCATGGGGGACGGATGGAGGGTGGGGGGGGGGCAAGGCCAAAGTATACACTGTCTCAAAACACTGTCAAACATGTCTCCTCCACCACACTGACAAATAGGCTTATATGCTGTACCTTTATTTTTTGCTCTTGGTACTTAAGTTTTGATGTCAGAATTTCCCTATTTTTGCCTAAATTAATCTTCGGCGTTGATGTTTGCCAACATTGAATGACTAATAAAACCCTAATGGCAAAGTTTTAAAATGTTCTCCTAATCAGCAGCTTTCAGGCAAAGCTAAACTCAGTCTGGGCTCTGGCTGAACCTGCTGCCATCTGGGAAAATTTAACTTTTGTGAACATTTGAAACAGGATCAATGGATCAGTTTGTTCTAAAGAGACTGAAAATGTCCAAAGAGACCATGCGTCGGTGTCAGCCTCTCTTGACTGGCAGCAGTGTTTTCTAGTACATATGTTTCTGTCTACCTGTTTCTATACGGGTTTTCAGCTTGTGGAAAGAGGTGGAAAGGTCTGCACATCAATGAAGGACGATGGAAACATGTTTATCAGATAAACAGCGGCATTGTGATAACGACATGTGGTTCTTTTTCCGTAGATAAATCAGCTGTGCCTGATGAAAGCCAAAAAAGAGAGAGAGCTGAGGCTCTTAGCCTACGATGTAATCACAAAGTCCCCTCAGTTTAAGTCTGTTCGGTTCTGTAGTCCAACTTTTCTGCATCAAAATACTGAAGACCGATTCAACAGCGATTTCTTATCTGACAGCCCATGTTTTTGACTCATCCATCCTCTCCAACCTCCTTCCTGCACGATCTTTGCCACCCTATAATATTGGCACTTCCTCCTTTCCTGTGGTCATAATCACTACGGAGGCTGGAGGGACTTGAACGCAACCATGTAGGTTGTTTGGAGGTGCTTGCTGAACCCACTGATGCTGTCGCTCTTCTTGGAAGGATAGTCTCCTATTCAAACAACACTTTTCTCGATTATTTGATTACTTTCTGGTACTTTCTGAAAAGAAAGTTGTGAAAAATGATCAGTATAATTTACTAAACCCAAGTTTTGTCTGACCAACTGTTCAAAACCAAAAGATTTTCACTTTGTGTTTCTATATGACAAAGAAAAACATAAAATCATTTTAGAAGCAGGAACAGTGAACATTTCTACCAAAAAAAAAGAATCAGAATAGATTCATTTTCTCTTTGATGGCAAACCAATCTCCAGAATAAATGTTGGCATGTTTCCAAAAACTACAGACACATTCAAGCTTTCTTTACATTCAAACTTAATGTTTCATTCATTTTGGTGTCACATCACACCTTTTGCATGTAACATCTGTTTTATTTAATGCTCTCATATGTTGTTTTACCCAACTCACTGCAGTCTCTGTAATGCTCTCTCTCTGATCATCTCTCTAAGGCCTCACTTTTCATTTCACCGCTTTATCATCAGCGGGGGAGGACACCACTCTTTTACTGCCCACTTGTTTCCCTGTAAACTTTTATCTTTTATGTGTATTGCCAAACAATCATGTATTGTTAACACACACACATGCACACAACCTCAGAGCACACACACACACACACACATGCACACACATATACACACACACAAACCTCGGCCAGCCCAGACCCCCACTTTGCTGACTTGGCATAAACAAGTCAGAGAGGCTGAATGAAAACAAGCCAGGACGCATCGCCGTGCTCACTTTTGCTTTTTGGCTCCGCTTCATGTCCCAGATCTCTCAATCATTCATGCCGAGGGAGGACGTGGATGGATTGACGAAAAGAAAACATCATTTTGATCAGCTTCCACCAGCCATAAGGAGAAAATTCTCCACACATTAAAGCAAAAGCAGTTCCATTTTTATGCAGGCCTCTTTGACAAACTCTTTTTTTCCCCTTTGCCCTCTCTCGCTCTCACTTTTTCTCTCTCTCTTGTATCACCCGCCCTGTCCTTCCCTAAGGTGTGAATTTGATTAAAACCATATGTGCTGCATTGGCCTTGAGACGGAGCCAGCATTTTATTTTATATCATTTTTAATTCATAGTCTCTGCAGTGAAGGAAAGAGCGGGATGCCAAAAACACCTGGAATCGCTTTGAGAGTTTTAAGATGGACAGGTTGTGGTTTCAGTGCCAACATTGTGTCTGTGTGAGTGTGTGTGTGCATGTTGTGTACGTCCTAAATCTACCAGAATCTTACATTAAATACCCCCCCATACACTGTTTTCATGCGCAGCGATTTCAAAATTACCAAAACAAAACATTCGCATGATGTCAAAATTTAAAGGTAAATTACAGTTCAGACAGAGACACTTATGTCAAGCACTTATGGTAAATGAGAGTACAGCAGGATCTGGCAGAGATCTGAGGGAGCTCCTAAAGAGCCTGAGCAGCGGCGAGGTTTCTGCTGGAAAACTACTCCCACCTTAACACATGCATGAACGCTAGATCTTAAGTTAAGTCAACAGTACCAAAAGCTTTGCACGTAAAGAGATTGAGTTGATGGAGGGGGCTGCAGCAGCAGCAAGCGGTGTTGGCATTAGCCAATCAGACACGGTCTAAAAAGAGGTCAGACCATGCAAGAAACATGCATTCAGAAAAAAACAAACAAACGGAGAGTTGTTAAAGAAAGCAGAATCTATCCTGTCAGACATCTCCTGCGCCTTCAGGTTCCCGCTTCAAATACCCATGGACCCCGCCCATTTCCCTGCTAAACTCCAATAGCAAAAGCCCAATCACCCAACCACGCTCTGTAAATATTGCTTTGCTTTAATTGTAGCAGTTTTCATTTCTTACTATATGTTGTATTTAATTGCCTTCTACGTGTTTTGATAGAGTTTGATATTGTGTCTGATATAACGCTTTACTGATGCACAACCAGTTGCCCCTCTGGCTTCAACTTGACCAGACTTGATCATCCAGGTTGTAAAAAAAAAAAAAACAGGTTAGCAAAATTTGTTTGGAAGAGAAAACAAAAGTAAACAGAGAAAGGAAAGTTTCTAAGTTGTGAACATCCATCACAGTTCACAGGTGGACTTCAGGCTTCAGATGTACTTTCTATAGCTGTGCATACGCAACAACATTCAGGTGATTTTTTTGTTCAAATAAAAGGGTTCAGACAATCTGTTCTAGTCTGTCGTCCCGCTGGTTGTCACAGTAGCAATGTCAGCATGTTTGTAGATCATGAGTACAATATCATTATTGATGAAATGATGGCAAAAAATCCAACTTGGAATAAACCAGAATTACCCTATAAAATAGTGTGAATGTCATATATTGTGCTGTTGACTATGTTACACTTTTTTCAGCAGTTTGAAGCGATATGGCAACTAGTTGGCTCATGCACATCAACTAAGGTTGTTCTGTGCAGGTGCAAATGTGAAAACAATGTGAAATACACTGCTGCTGAAAATAACAGGTGTGCACAGCAAACCTGTTCCCCTGCAGGAGGTATTTAAAAATGCAGATGGTCAGTGACACCTATGTGAGTGAGTGCAGTTTTTCTAGTCGACCTTAAGGCCATGAACTCACACAACCTGCAAATCTTGGGGGTATTTGGGCCTTACAGGGTTAAGACCTTCAGGAGGAGTGGGTCTGTTATTTAAAGAAACCCGTATGAAAGATGACAGACAGGTGTTGCAGAGCTACATTCCCGGGAACTGCATCAATAGGTTTTTTTTTTAAAATCAAAGTTGCATTTGAATTTCTAAAGGAAGACGCCAAAGCTCATCAAGAATCAAATCAATGTATTCATTTGCATCAGCAATGTTTGAGTCAAATTAATCTGCATCTCATTGGCCTCCTGCCTTTAAATCCCAGCCAGTGAGTTTATCCGACAGCCTCGTTTTCACCTCAGGGTTCGTCTGAGCTCGCAGATCGTAACACCGTAGGTGCTTTGGGACGTGTTTAGCCCTTCTGTCTCAGCGTCCTGGCGCCCTGTCCTTTGTGTCAAATCTCATTTAATCACTGCTATTGATTGTTCTTAATCACTGCTTTTGGTTTCATCTCATTTGGTGAACACTTTTGCAGCAATAATGATACGCCCAGTGCCATCTGCTCAGAGCGTGAGGCAGATCTGGTTATCAGCCATGTGGCGCCTATTCCCAGCAGACGTGCCCATACAACGACCTGCTCGTCCAGAACGGAGATGCTCCTGCCCACCAGCTCCCTGCGTGTGTGTGTGTGTGTGTGTGCGGGCATGTATTACATAAATCAATTTATACACTCACATTGTGGGGACTTGCCTACCTCATGGGGACAAGTCCCCATAATGTAAATCATTCAATTTAGGATGAAGACTTGGGTTAATGTTAGGGTAAGGCTCCAGGAAATGATGGAAACACAACTGTGTGTGAGAGTGTGTTTGTGTGTAGTTGATTGTACCCTTACAAATTTTGCTTTGTGAGCAAGTAAGCATTTAAAAAGTGTGTTTTAAGTTTGCAGTCATGCAAAATTTTATATGTTTGAAACTACTGCTTTGCTTTGGGAAAAAGACATTATGTTCATTGTATTGCCGTTATAACCGCTTTCTGCAGATGTTTTCAGGTTGGACTTCGATGTCTCCAAGTCCTTTGCCTTTGGACTTTTAAACGAAACCTTCAGTTTAAAGTGATAAAACGCAATGACAAAACAGAAAATGGGGGGGAGGGGAGTCCTAAATTCAAGGGCATCCTTCAAACAGCGTTCCACAAAAGAGACAAAACAAAACGTAAGAAGCGAAACAAAAACAAATTGTGGTGACGAGCAAATGACTTGCTGTTGAGGGTCGGCGCTCAGAGCGAGGACACTGAACTGATAATGGGCGCTCTGTACTGGGCCCGATGGCCTGCAGTTTTACAGCCTTTTACTGTCTGGTAACTCAGCGCCAACAGATGTGTTTACACAACCTTTATTACCTGTCATTAACGAGCTGTCAGCATGTGTGTGTGTGTGTGTGTGGAAACAATTGAAGGCTTACCTCAGAGACATATGTGCAGGTCTTGTGACTGAGAGGCGGTTTGAATCCATGGATTTGATCTGAAAAAGTGAGAAAACGACTACAGATGCCTTCAAGGGAAAAACCTCAGTTTGCCTCAGGATTTTAGGAGCCTTGTCTGCTCTTTAAGCTTCTGGAGATATATCATCATATTTATATTAATTTCTCATTTGTGCCGGCAGTAGAGGCGTCCAGGACATGTTAAATCATGCATTAGCTTGACACAAAGACGGAAAGCAGTCAGGAAATCGTGTGAAAGGGGTTAAGGTTTGAAAAATTGAGTTGGTAGTAATTTAGCTAATTAAAGCTTCTGCTGACTATGAGTAATGAGTAAATTAATGTGATTACCTAATTATAACGCTGGTTCTAATCTTTGTATGACTGCATAAACAGAAACAGAACACTTATTGATAGGGGGGAAAAAATGTCAATTTCAGAAAAATTGAGCTTTTCAAAACATCTTCACATCATTTTTGCGTTTTGTACAGAATTCATTTCGCCCTTTGTAGTGGCTCGTGGGATAGTTTCACCCTTGTGATAAACATATTTGCTGCAATAATCTTGCAAAACACTGTTTTGTTCCCTTTTCTGCAAATGTGGCATGTTGCAACAGGCACTGTATACGAAGAACATGTTTTTGACGTGAGCATGGTTTATTTGCTCACATACGACGATTGTTGATAGCGTGAATATGCAACCCCAGCTGGGCACAGGGGCAGAAGAAAAGGGAAACAATCATGATGCAAACATAACATTACATTATGACATTATTGGGAGCTTGCATTTTCAGTGTGAGGACTTCTGTTTTTCCTTTATTTTTTCATCTACACAGAATAATATTGGATTACATGTAGTTTTGTCCTGTACTCATCCTATAGAAGGAACAGCCAGTTTGTTCGTGTACCTCCTCAGTGAGATCAGAGGTAAGGGCTGCAGAACATCTGGCAGGAACTCAGGGTGCTGCATCATGATGGACAAAACACAAGAGACTCAAGCAGCTCAAAAGAAAAAAGATGCGTATGTCATGACAAAATGACACCTAACCCTAACCCCTAACCCTAACCCTAAAAAAAAAAAACGACACAAAAATGCTATGAGTAAATAACAGGACATGAATAAAAGCAAAATTCAGGAAGGAGCAACACAAATAGCCCCGATGAAGGAAGTGAGAGCGTGAGTTTATGAAGAAGGAACTTAGTGACACTGCTACTACTGCTGCCAGCTACACACAACACTTTCCTCATGTTTCTGGTGATTCAGTGTGATAAACTTGTTCCATCTCCTATAAATAAGGGTCTAATCTGACTAATGCTTTCTGTTGCATGACCAGTCCTTGCTCCTACCTTCCCAGGCTTTAGCTGCAACAGTTAATAGACCAAAAAAAAAAAAAAGAAAAAACACTGCAGGGGGGAAAATGGCTGGAGAGGCCACGTAAAAGACTAAAAGTGTCTGTTTATTTTCTGCCTGTCCAGAGTTTGTTGCTGTTTCTGGTTGGCTGCAGCCTAAGCTTTGGAAAGGTCCACAGCTGCAGGCTGTAGTGTACTGTGCAGACTGCTGCAATCATAGTAGAGCATGTCATCCAAGAAAACAGCTACAGTGGACACTCCAGGGAGAGTGTGTATATGGGTGTGTGTGTGTGTGTGTGTATCTGTTCTGTTACATTGTGTGTTTAGTTATGGACAGCTGCCAGTGGAAGGAGAGAGCAGCGAGGGGGGCTGGTTGGATATCAGTGTTTGCTCTGGCTTGGTGCCAAAAGACTCCTCTGTTTTTCTCAGCTGGCGATAATAAATGGAGAGGAGAGAGGTGGAGAGAGAAAGAGTGAGACTGACCAAAAAAAAAGGTGGACGAGAAGAGGAAAGAAAGAAGGAGGTGGATAAGGAAAAAGGAGATGAAGAGACGAGACTGAGCTGAAAGTTGCATGTAGGAGGACAGAGATGTACAAAAAATAGTGGACAAAGCGAGAGAAAGAAGAGAGAGGGAAAAGAAAGTCAAACAAAACAGCACTCGACAGAAATGGGTTGACTGTCCTTGCGTATGTGCATGTGGGGGGATGGAGCAGCAGGGGGATGAGGAGGGAGAAAAAGGGGGTAAGAAGAAGTGGAGGGAGGATGGCGAGGAGGAACCAACAGGAAAATGAGGAATAAGAGACAGGAAGAGGAAAAGAAAGGACGAAGGGAACAATAAGGGGAAGGCAAGGAAGAAGAGGAAGAAGGAAAGGAGAGAAAAATGGCCAGCAGTGCACTTTAAGTCAATGTCCTCCTGCTGATGTTAAGATAACACCGTGAGCAAATGTCAGCGTACAGAAAAGACACAAGTTTAAAAGCATTTAAAAAGATCAGGAGATGATTTAATGTAGCATGCTGGCCTGTGCCTGTCTGCACATTCAAATCCACAACCTTCAGCTGACCAGACAGGCACTAAAAGACATCTGAGGCCCAACAACCAACAACAATCACTACCGCTGCTGTTCTGCTACCACTCTGCACCACTGATGTGACAAGTGAGCCACTTCTTCATGAACTGTTCCAGTGCAGCTGCTCCGAGATCAGCAGCAGAGAGCTGAACTGATCCTTCGTTCAGATGGATGCAGCGCCAGTGGAAAATATTAATCCCTTCTGATCCCTGCTGATTCAAATCATTTGCTTCATAATCCCTGATTTACATTAAATGTCCGTTAATTTACTAACCATTACAAGATCGGACTAATAATCCAAATTCTAAATTATTCACAACAAGCTGCTTTATGATGTGAAGTTTTGCTGAGGCTTGATTAGGTTTGCAGAGTTTGGAGGTCAGGGCAGCTTCGTTGTCATAGTTAGAATAATAAAGCACATGGGCTTGGCCCAGTCTTGAATTCTACGTTCAATTCGTAGCGTATTTAAAATGCTTTGTTGAGTTCAGAACAAAATCAGGCATATAAAAGCTCTATTTTCAGAGATAATAATGCAGACGATGATGCTTTCAAACAGACGGGAGCTGGATTTGGTTGTCTATGAACTGAACACATTTAAAAGACATGCATTCAACCAGTGGGGGCAGTTAATCTGCATATCAGCCCAACCTTCCTCCCAACCCTCCTCCACCACTGTGGTTCAAGGTGGGTCAGACGCTACACGGCTTCGGTTAACAGGCCCTTGAAGTAATGTTTTCTTCTGGGACTGCAAACGTCGAAAGCGGCATGTTGCTGAAACGGGACGTATGCACTGCTGGTAAGAAACACACACACAGAGTGCGTCAGAGCGTAGCACATTAGCGTCATGTTCGCTCATCAAGCTGCACCGCGCTTACAATCATAAAGAATTAGAACGACAGAACCCATGCATTACCTCCACTCTCACACACACATGCAGCACCCGACCTATCATCCCCGTTGGCGACTTTGATCGCAGCGACCACTAATCCAGCCGGGGCGGTGTTTATGGTGTGTAGTTGTCGCCTCGGTGCAACTTTAGAGCGGAGGAGGTGGGCGTGGCGCAGGGGCGACACGACTTCCAACTTCATAAAGAGCAGCCAAGCGCAATTAGTACTGTTTTTACACTCCGGCCCTGCTACCCAGCAGCCCCTGTCCTTTTCATGTAGGCTTCTCTGCCTCTACTCAAACTCTGGGGGAAAAAGGAGGGGTGGGAGGCAGTGAACCAGCCTCGCTAGCTAATTGGGACCCACATCTGACACAGGCCTTTGCACTGATGTCAGATCCCAGATGTGACATTGTGGGCAGATGAAGGAGTGTAATAGACATGATGTTTTTTTTTTTTTCCATTCACGAAAGCAAGGAGCGAGCTGAGGCCTGATTCCACGACGGAGGGTTTGGTAAAAGAAGAGATAAAAGATTTGAATAATGGCGAGACAACACCGGACGCACCATCCTTAAACTGAATCACGGTCCCAACGTCGGAGCAGACGGGAGGGAGAAGATAAAAGAGGCTGGCTCCTGGGGTTCAGCCGGCTTTTCAAACTGTTTGTTGTTGTTCGTTTTGAAGTTTTCTGTTGACGATAAGAGTGCCCTCTGATCGCAAGGCCTTATTATTGAACTTCTCAGAAGTTCAGGCAGCTCATTACGGCCATCTGATAAAAAACAGCAAAACAAAAAAGCTGACTTGTGTTTTCATAAGAAAAGATAAGCACACAATATCTCCGTCCCAGTGGCTTTGTTTGCTTGCTTTGCCTGCCTCCCCCCCCTGTCTGCGGTGCAAGTGTCTCTTGAGGCTGACAGTGTCTTATTCTGGGGCTCTAACATCTTAACACTCTCCTTCTTTGTTTGAGTCAAAGGGGTGAAAATCCTCTTGGATGCAGCAGAAGCAGGGATTTGATGTGTTACTGAGCCGGTCAACAAGCCACTCAGCCACCAAAGAGCCAAACCCTCCACAGGAAAGCACGTTATCTATTAGCTCACTGCTGGGAATGTACATGGGGAAGCTCTTATGGCTATCAGTGTGGACCTGTGCAGCTGAGTGCGTGATGTGGGCTATCTCCATGGTTAATATTCAATCTTTAATGTAAAAAATTCAACCTTTTTTTAAATATTCTGTCTGTCCCCAACCTTTCAGCACCAATGCAGGAAGCATCGTGCTGTTAATGCAGCCAGATGAAGAGCAACATGCCTACTTTATGCAGGTGTTTAGTTGACTAATAGGGTTGGTCGATCAAAAGAATATATTGGTCTGTTTTTTGTTTATTATAATATAATTAATAATAATAAAGATTACAAAAAGTGCACTAATGCTAGGCCTTGCCAGGCCTCAGGTAAAGCTCTTGGGGCTGAACCATGTGGTTCGGACCAATCAGCTTCCTACGAGGAACTACTGGCAGCTGTGGGCGTAGTTACGTGTGACAACAGAGTGACTATTTGTTTAAAAACAACAATGGCGGCTCCTAAAGAGGTTAGCAAAGATGCTGCTACAGCATCGGTTACATCAGAACTGGAGAGCAAAGAACGCCACTGAAGGCTTTCCTCCATGGAAGAGATGCTTTCACTCTTCTCCTGACTGAGCTAGAGCTCAGGTCATATGAAACGTTGATCTGATTGGCTGAAGTTAGCCCACGATAAACACTGATAGACAGATGGCTCATCCAATCACCTGACGAGTATTTTTAGAAAGCATCTGGTCTTTTCCAAACAGTTTCCAAAGACAGCTTTCCAGTTGGTTCGATGTGACAAACCATCTGGCGTGTCAGGTTCACTTTGTCCCTTTGACAAAACTGACTCTGACTTGGAAAACAGCATATGCAGATGTTTCCATATGGAGCACGAGGGCTCGCTAACTGGTTTGATGAGTCTGAAAATAATGTGAATCACATGCTCTGACCTTCACAGTCACCAGATCTCAACCCAGCTGAACACCGACGTGAGAAACACCAGTGGAGCGCTGAAGCTGTTCCAATGAGAAGATGCTTTATGTCGGTTTGTCATTTAATTTGTCACCCGTCTGTATTTGATCAGAAAGACAAAGAAAAAGAGGTGAATTTTATCGTGTTGTTATTTAAAATAGAAGAAATTACAATAACCTAATGCAACCAGAAGTTTGTCATCATCCCATCTCGACCTTCTACTTCTCACAATGGTCACATGAGGGCATACTTGAACCGACAGACTGCTCTTTCTCACCCACTCTGGACTGTTGTGACACACACACATACACACACACACGCCCTCACTCACAGAGGGCTCCGACATTCACTCTCACACAGGGATACACCCCCTCTCTTTTCAAAATACACAATCCCCATTCACTCTGCAAAATCCACACACACCACGTCCTGTCTGCCTGGGTACACTTCATCAACACACACACGCTCCCGCACGCACACGCTCAAACACACACACACACGCGCACACAATTCACAGAGGGCCCCTCGCCTTATTGCCCCTCCATTTGGCTGGTGCCATTTGTTCCACACGTTTTGTCGGCGGCTGACGGAAAGCTGCTCGGAGCTGGTGGTGCTGTGAGGCCACATGATGGAAGTGCTTGTCCTGACTTGTCTGAGACTTGTGTCGTGACCTGAGACTTTACTGAGCATTATCATACAAGTGATGCTCTTCAAACACAGGGAACTTTGATGAATCTCCTGTCAGAACACTGAGGCTTTGAGAGATTCAGCGTGCTTAAAATTTGCTAACACAGGGATTTTGAACTTATCCTCCTGTTGGAGTTACTGAGAGCATCTGTACACGCTTTCTTTTCTGTCTGCAATTACGGTAAAAAATACATATTAAAACACTTTCAACTTACCATTTTGGTGGTGTGCTTTTCTTGCTCAACATATTTCCGGCACTATAATAGAATTTGGAAGTACATTTCTTCGGATCACTTGTAAATATAGAGCTAAAGACTGTGAGTGGAAGAACCTTTGACCCTCTGGCGCCTACCGCACTTAATCTGTCAATCTAGTTCAGGGCCACTCTGTGATTGCTGAAGGCCGTTTTGAGAAATGTAGGAAAAAATGTAGGTCTGTGAATTAGATGAGGAGTAAATGTGTGTATACCAAGAAAAAAGTGTATGGGGGTGTTTGAGGGTGTTTAAACTACATTTGACCCATTTGAATGGAGCTGTATTGAAGTATACCACAAATTTTGCTTCCTGGCCTCCTAATGAACTCTAGAAGTGGAAGTGGAATTATTTCGTTCATTTCATGGACACCTACTGTGCACTATGTTCGCTTTTTTACAATAATGAGCAGCTGCATCACTGCTCAAATGCACTCCAGTGTGTAGAACAGTAAGTGAGAGCACCACCGTTCACACAGCATTGATCAGCGCTGATTCTAAATTACAAGCACTGCACATAAGGTTAATATCTTAGCATCCTATTCTTTATGAGAGAGTTATCAGAGTACGATGGGCACCTCCAGTGAGCTCACCCTTTCAGCACAAAATCTGCAAACTATCTCTTTAGACAAGAATCCTGCACATGCAAACACATGTCAAATTTGAATCATATTTTCAGATGCGCTCATCAGGTGCAGACAGAGCATCAGTGATCACATGACTGAGTCAGTCTGACTAAATCCTTTAGACTGAGTTTTCTTTGATTCAGTGGATGTCATATGCATCTTGTCCTGAGAGGGTATATTTCAGCTTTTCTAAAAACAGAAGTGCTGGTCAGCGCTTCTATCTTTGCTTCCTCCTATGAACACCAACATAACCTACTTTAACCCGCTGTGAGTGCCTTGTTTTATTTGTGGTTTACAGTACTACTGCTGCAAGTGCATCCCTGCTGCCTTATCTCTCTGTTTCTCTCTCTCTCTCTCATACACAAACCCCATTTCCGTCCTTCTCTCTTTCGTTATCTTTCTCTCTCACCGCTTGTAAAAAGCTACATTTATTGTTTTCTGTACACGTGTGCACGTGCAGGCACGTACAAGACCAAGAAAACCATCTGATTATGCTTACACGAAGTGGACGGACCACACACCAGCATGCACACAGGCACATGTGGCGAACACACACACACACACACACACCTGAGCCACACTCGACTCAGTGGGTGGTGCAGAACTCGCCAGATTTCACCTCTTTAAACAGTGCAGCAATATGCAACAAGGTGGAGAAGGGTGTGCTGTTTCATCTGGGGCTTAAAGAGTGAGAGTAAAGAGTTGGCACTGTGATGAAGGCAAAACAAGCTGGTGCTTTCAACAGCCTCTTTTAAGTGTTTTCAAATGTCTCTTTTCCTTTTGATTTTGAGCTCTTACATCTCTGTTCCTTGCATGTCTTTCCAGCAGGAAAACTTGACACTTGTAGCAACTGACAACGCAACCACCTTAATGACTAGCTGTTATAAAATCTTAAAATATCAATCTGAATTGATTGCTAAAGATCATGTCACGGCATATGCTAAGCTGAAAAGTTTATTCCTTGCATAGATGTTTGCAGTATATGCGTTCATGCACAACTAATTTGCAATAACAGTACAGTCACTTGCAATATTTATTTCCAGTGTGTTTCTGTGTTAGAAGCAGCATTAATACAGCCCCAGTGTGCAAACCATTCAGAGCGATGAGAAGACTCCAGCACAGAACGCTGTATAGACTCAACCCAGTGACCCCTGGCTTGTACTGTCCCTGTGCAAAGTATGCAGTCTCTCTTTGTCCCGGGATTGGGTGTTTCAGGACTGTCTTCTTAGAGCAGAAAAACTGGGATGTTTGCACATATTTGACCTGTATGAAATACATGTATTTTGCACATTTAAAATGCAAGCAGGCCAAAAATTAAATGACCAAAATCTTACAGTAAGCTTCACCATAATCACCTGATTAACCTGAAACCAAGCAGCTGCACTGCAATTCTAGCTATTTGACCAATACAAGAGGAACTACAACTAATTTTCTGGCTTTGTGGGCTTTTTGCTGAACTGAGAATATAGTAAGTCTGATGCTGGTTTTCTCTTTCTCTCCAGCAATGTCACTGAGAGACTCACTAGTCAAAAGGAACATGATTGCTCTTCTAAAATTAAACATTCCTGGTCAGACAGATGAGAAATATATAATAAGTATATCTTAAAGATTGCATCAGTTTAAATTTGTTTATTCCTTCTTTTTAATTGGCAAGATGTTTTTTCGATAGATATTTTTGTGTTTTTCTCTAATTTTCACGTTCTTAAAGCCTCTATAACTCCTTGAATTAAAGCTGTGAAAAAGAACGATCAGATCACAAATACACATTGCTTCATTTTGAGGTGTCACATGTCAAAAAGATAAGAAACTGCGGTTCGTTATTAATAAATAATTAAAGAAAATATGCAACACCTTGTTTTTATACATTTTTGCATAATTTGAATTGGTTAAAGGGTCAAAAAATTGGTTGATGGGAAGCAAAAGTCATGGTTTTTTTTAACCAGGGTCACAAAATCATATGACATCATTTTTCTGGTGGATGTATGGAACTTAACAAATCAAATGACGCTGATTCTTCCCAGCGCCCCCTCTTCCATCCCCAGTGACTCTAGGAATGGCTCAGGGATCACAAGGAGGGTTTCGGGGGGTTGAAGGTAGAAAAAGGGGGATGAATTTTGGGGACGGACAGGAAAGGGGGGTGCTCACGGTGTCTGGGAGCAGATGGCGTGCCTCTCCCTCTCGCTCTCTTTTTTGGTGACGTCCGCTGGGAATTGGAGAGGCCTATAAGCATTCCTTTAGAGGCCAGAGACAGATAAGTGAGTTATGCAGTTCACCACCATCTGGGCTCAGACAGCGCCTGGCCTGCAGCTGACAAGTGTGTGCGTGTATGTGTATACTATAGTAATAGTAGTGGGGAGGGGTAGGGTTGTGTTTCCATAGCGATAGGTCCTATTCCTGGAGAGAGGTCTGTGCATACACATGCACGCCGTCCTCCTCCCCGGTGCTGTGTCGTCATTGTAAACTCAGATGCTGACTTTGACAACGTTTTTTTGTTTCTTTCTTCTTTTTTGTCCTTTTTTTTTTGCCCTCCAGTCCCCACCGTCATTGTCAACAAATTTCGGCCCATTCTTGTGCAGCTGACAGTGTCTTCATGGAACATAGCATCTGTTGTGAAACAGAGGGAGGGAGCGAGGGATGATGGCAGGGGACCATGTTAGGTTTGCCAATTTCCCTATTCCCATCGTTCAGGGCTTTGTGTGCATTGTAAGATCCTGAGCTGCGCTGCCAATTCTGATCTGCGCTTGACCTGCTGTATATATTCCTCTCTTTATCTGCGTTTAGGTCTTTTGTTTTACTCGGAGGGTTAACGGTGTGCAAATGCATCTGTGTGTACACTTGTGGACATTTTTCTAACTCTGCATTTTATTTTGTAACTGCCACGTTACTTAAAACATTTTATCAATGAATCTTATTCGTGCAGTTCCACTTAAATACATCACTAAAGCTTCAAGCTGCCACTACAACTTCTACTGCAGCTGGGCCTGCAATTAATGAAACAACCTGCCATGACTGTGATGACTTAACAAACATTAAACGAAGGAATCGTTCATTTAAATGTGAACACTCAGTCTGGACAGTCAGAAGTTCTTTTGTCTTTACATCTCGAATGATTCTTCTGAAGAAGAAGCAGAGGCTGATATCTTAGTCACGAGTAGAATCCAGACATGTTGGATTTTAGGCTTTGCATCATTTAAGTAATTAAAACAATGGTGAAACACAACAAAAATGCTTTATGCAGATGATCAGTTATCGTCAAAAGCCATAGAATGCTCTCTTTCATTGCATTAGTACAATATCAGTCGCTTACTAACATCACTGGAGGAGCTTCTTTACTGAAATCCAAGACACTATAGGACAATCGCATGGTCACACCTTCTGAATAACACCCTGTGATGGATTTGGATGGAAAGATTTTGGCCGTTTTCATCCTTGGCAGGCACCTGTTGGCATTCTGATCGAGTACAGTGCCATCTCTGTGAAGATAAGCTGCTGCTTAGCCCCTCGATACATTGATTTCCATGTACACAATGTAGGCTGAATGCCCACTGTGTAAGTACAAAACCCCAAAACACACACTGAGACAGTTTCCCTTTCCCTCCAGTCTCCCTCGTTCTTTCTTAAGTCCTCTTCAAAGCAGCCCACCGCCACATCACCTGCTTCTCTTTCTCTTTTCAGCCGACTACTCCTCTTTCTATCTATCCATCCATCAACATTTAAGTGTGTGTGTGTGTGTGTGTGTGTGTGTGTGTGTGTGTGTGTGTGTGTGTGTGTGTGTGTGTGTGCGTGTGTGTGCATGCCTGAGTGTGTCTAAGCAGGCCTTCCCTGCTGTGTAATTGCAGGCTGCGTATCAGCCCATTGCTGTTGCCCTGCGTGGAGACTAAAAGATGTTGCTAATCCGCCAACAGAATACAGCGGGTCAAGCAGCCAGCAGCGGCTGAATTCAACCCCAGGACCGCAGCCACAAATTAGGACAGGCTGACAAGGCCCCGTGGCATTCTGGGTATTGTTGTGAGCTGCCAACAGGCCTCTAAAGCTTCTGGCCCTCTGTGAAGGAACAGCCAAGTAAAGGTGAAGATTAATAGTGGCTTGGTGACCCAGGAGCACGGCTGTATATCTATATCACCACCAGACACTCAGCCATAGTGCACACACACACATACACACACACACACACACACACCATCAGCTATGTAGCTATGTAAAAGCTTGTATGCAAAATCCAGGACAGATTAAACTTTCTGCAAAAAGCACGAGAAGAAGAATTTTCAACGTCTCAGCTTCTCTTCAACAACCTTCCTCAACCTGCAAGTTTTTGTTTCTTCAAAACAAAGCGACCATGCTCCGACATGATGCTAGCAAACGCAAGCAGCTGACGGCTAGCGGGACAAACTCAAACTCTGCCACTCCTCGGTGCGCCGCTGCCTGATGAATGATGGTCCTTTGTTGTGAGTCCCATAAAGGCTGCCGTGGCCATCCCTTTTCATAGGACCTGGCCAGCAAATGTGAGGCGTGAATGGCATTAGTCCGAGTCACTGCACCCATAGCTGTGTAGCCAGCCCTGAAAACACAGCCTGGTAGCCCTCCTCCCCAAGTTTTATGAGCCAAGATGATTGAAGGAGAAGAGAAACTGCTCTGCCAATGGGAAGGGACAGGGAGGAGAGGAGCGAGGAGGAGAGGCGTCAGAGATGGATGGATGGACAGATAAAACAGGGACAGCAGCCGCTCAACAGAGGACTCACATCCCATGCGAGAAGGGATGTGAAGGGGAACAGGTTTGGTTCAGAGGGACTGAAAAGCATCCAGACAAAGGGAGAGCAGAGAAGAATGGAGGTGGAGGACTCTGGCTGTCAGGACTGGCGCTGGGATGGAGTTAGATCTCATTTCTCAAGTGTCATCGCACTATCTGCGTCTCCTCCTCTCTCCTCTCTGTCCAATTACCGCCACAATGAAGCAGGCCCCTTCCTGCAGAGCTGCATATGGCTCTCTGGTTGTAAAGCCATCACTCCCGAGTGAAGCTATGCAGTTTTTGATAGGTACAGTGTGTGTGAAACTCAAAGGGCCACAGTAGGTTGTTGTTTGACTGAGCGTGAGCTGCTGCTCTGACAGCTTGTCTCAACATGATTTCCTGTGAATGCCGGCACGCCACCAGCCTATCACGGGCTACAAGCGGCTGCGCGGATTAAATCATCTACTGTCAGCTTCAACATCGCCCTCAGAAAAAGTTATTATTCGGTTTCTTTCCATGCCAAGAGGCTCGCTTTGTTTTTAGGCTTAGGCTTAAGTTAAAGGTCTACTTAGTGAATTGCTAATAATGGAGCAGTGCTGAGCAGTTCGATTTGATGATGCCATATAATTCTGATGGGGAAAAAAGTATGAAAACTGCTATCTAATAATAGAGAGGAACAACCAGGACATAGTGTTGGTTTTTAGAGCTTCCTGTGAGACCTCTGTTTGAAAGTTGTCAACTTTCTGTAGATTCGCACCATTGCTGTTTCAGGGAAGAACAAGTTTCAGTGGCTGCGTCGCACCTTTCTATGTCGGTTAGACTGAAATTTTCCGTGGTATCTGTGTTGTGAAGGCATCCAATAATGACATTGCTTCAGTAGCTGCACTGGTGTGTGTCATCTGTGGGAAGCCAACACTCATAAAAGCACACGCACACAGTCACCAGGCGTTCAGGGTGACCTATTGATGGTGCAGGTCAGGCTCAGCTGCAGGATCAATCAAACGGGAATCAGTGTCTTTCTCTGGGACACACCGGCAGCTTTGATTCTCGTTAACATAAATGATCCGGTTGTTTGTTTAGTGCTGAGTTGGGTCAAAAAAAAAAGTTTTTATGCCAGGACTTTGATTAATCATAAGCTTTTAGCCATCATGTCCTATGTGGTGCTGCAAAATGTTCATGGTCATAAGGTTACAAATTAATAGAGCCTATAATACAGAATATGGGGTTTTAATTTATTGAACTTCAGGGCACATACAGTGTAAAATAAAGGATAATAATTAAGCACAATTCTGACCGGATAGACCTTTTTCACAGCTGTCATTCTGACTTGTCAACAGATGAAAAGCACAGGTGTGGCTAGTGTCATTAACAGTGGCTACATTCCATTTTAGGTGGGCCATGGTCCATTAAGTTTAGGCCTTGTTGTTGTCAGCGTAAATTATCACGAAGGAGTTTGAACTTCCTCTTTTTTTAACATTTGAAAACATTTTGGATGCTTCTGTGGTGGAATGGGGCTGATGGTCAAATCAATAGCATGACCTCTTCACCTTTCCCGGCGGGAAACTGACCAGCCCTATAGAGGACAGACATCCTTCAACTGATGCTCTGTACACAGGAGATAATGTCCACCTGAAGTCAGTTAGTTAAGTGTTGTGTCTTTATTTTAATTTTCTCCATATTACCTCCATTGTTTCCTACATCAGTTACATGTATGTGCTTAGCATTAATTACATAAAGCCTATGTAATGCATGTCCTTGATGTGTAATTCAGTTCAATGTATGTTAATCTGCCTTTATCATTATCTTTCACTTGTTAAATTTAATTTTTTTTGCAGTGTGCAAGCATCCATTGCACCAAATTCTTGCTATTTTAACTATTTAACTATTTTCCAAAGCAGCAGGTTAGTCGTGAATCCTCTCAAATGCAAAGCCTGCACCGTTCATGCTCACTGTAGCCTTTTAGCTGCTGCACTTATGCTGAAATGAAATGAGCAGTTTGGCCAAAAAGTTACAAGAACATCATTTTAACAAGCTCAAAATACATAAAAGCTGTTTATAATGAAATCAGTGCCACCCTGCATTAAAATAGAAACTATTCCAAACGAGTTTGAAAAAAGGTAAATTAGTTTTAGTCTTCTTTCCCAGCTTTCCTCAGAAAAAAACAAAAGTTCAGACCCCAGCACTTCCACCCTCCACCTCTTTAATGCAGTCGGCTGTATGTTTGCAGAAGCAGCCCAGACTAGACATTAAGCCGCTCGCTCCATCACGTTGTGAAACATTGTAAGGGTCTGCTTTTCTTCTGGGCAGCATTAAATCCGATCCCCTTGATGCGTGGGGAGAGCAAAGTGAATTAGAGATTGAGGTGGGAGGCTGATTAACCCCCCCTCTTCCAACCGAGACCAAAGTCGAGATGCAAAGAAAAGGAGGAGACAGAAAGAAGATATTTGAAAAGCTGCCACGAGTTCCCTGTCACACCGCCTCCTGCGTGGATTGAGCCGTGCTCTTTGTTGTCCACAGGCATGAATACTGAGTGGATGTAAAGAGAAAAACGGGCCGGGAGACGGAAAAAGGGAAAACATGCAGCACGTTTGCGTCCAGAAGAACCCAAAGCAAAAATAACCCGACCTACAAAATGTCTAGGAACGAGGCCACAGGGCATTACAGCTCTGTCCGCCTCTTCTGCTTCATGGTATTGTCTGTCGCTGCTGTCATTTTTAAAATACCTACCATATATTTTAATGGTAAATCAGACAAAGTGTTAATACTGATTAATACTGGAACTCTGTTGTGGCCCCACTGTACCATATTTAGCATTTAATAGGTATTATTATAACAGTATACTCCTACATTATCCTCACAAGACATGATTGAGATAACTCTTACTTGATGTTCACTCACTTCTGGCGAGTTATAATTATTTTTTTTAGGGCTCAATCAATTCAATTCCCTTATTGTTGACTTTTTAGAAGGTTTGTCGTGCTTTAGGTCGTTTATTTGATGTATCGCTACTGTTTGTCGTTCCTTGTGAGTTTTACTGTGGATACGTGGTTTGATGATGTTAACCCCCCCCCCGCCTATAAGGCCTGTACGACCCTCATCATCACTTCGTCTCTGACACACAAACAACAGATCCCTCCTCCGGATACAATCACCTTTATGCAAACACGGTCTCTGTCTGCCCACTTCACTCGTGGAGTGGAGGGGGGTGGGGGTGGCACAGGTGTCCAACAATCCAACAACACCCTCCCCACCACCACCGCCCCTAGCGACAAAACACCCTCTACACGCACAACACACGCGCGCGCGCGAACACCACGCTGAATATCCCACGCAGGGCGCGAGCATCGAGGTAAAATAAGGCGAGGCCGAATGGGATAATTTAATTTTGGAATCAGCTGATTCCATTAATCAAAATGTTCCAAGATTGATCCTAAAAGAATTGCGAGGCTTGTGTAGAAACAGGAAGAAAAAAAGAAGCATTCTAGTGACTTTTGTTGCGTAAAGTGTCTCAAGGGGCCCGTGCGTCAGGAAGTAAAAGGCCTGTTTGTAGGAAGATAAGAAGGCAGAAATCATTCAGTTTGAGTTTGAGTGCTTTGAGATATTTGATTCCTTAAAAAAACGAAAATCATAGAGCAAAGGAAAATAATTTGCTTCATCCTGACTGTTTCAGGTTATTAACTCTACTTCGTTTTAGATAATCCGTGAATTGAATACTCTCCTTTGATTTAAAGAACCCCAAATATTAAGACTATCAATTAAACCTGCGGGGCTAGATTGTTTGCACTTTTTCAATCACTTCTAGATAGTTTTGTTCTGCAACTCCAAAACAAACTCAGACCTGAATTCAGGCCTCCATTCGTCACGCTATAGGTTTAAAAAAAAAAAAAAAGAAGAAGAAGAAGAAGAAGAAGTCTTTTTTGGTGAGGGGGGTAAAGGGGGTCAGGGAGCTTTAACTCGGTGACAAAGCCTCATTTGCAGGTCAATGCGATGGCACACTCGCCTCTCCTCTCCATCCAGCTCGCCTTTGTTCCCTGTCGCCTGCGCCGATGCCAGATGGTCATGGAAAATGCTAATTCCCCTTGGCTGATTTTCCTCCTTTCTATATTTAATTGCAGTCTTTGCAGACTGTCCCGTTAATTGTGTGTTTTGAGAGGAAAATGTGATTTAAGGTTGGGTTTTTTTTCCCTCTCTGAAATTATATTTTTAGTTGCTACATTTGCATAAAACCTCATAGCCACTGTACGTGTCAAAGTGGCTGCAGACAAATCATTTACCACTTCAGACCCATATAGGAGCGAGATTTTGGAGGACCTGGTGACGCATTTTACCGAGGACTGACGAGATTTTATTAGCAGTCAATGTGATTAATTACTAGAATGAACAGAGTCTGCAAAGGCGCACACAGAGGACGCATTGTTCCTGCGTGCGCCCTTTTTAAGATTCATTTTTAAGATTGACTTTTACACAGACTGAATTACTTAATTTGACTAATCTCATTTTTTCATTATGCTGATAAAACGATCCAACAGACTCTGATTTACAACTCAGGCACTTTTTTCATTTAGTTTCAAAGTAAACGATACAAAATTGAAACAATTTGCTTCCCTCTCTTACTTTTTACGCACAGTTATTGATAATATAATACATGTATAATAAATCTTTATTGATCTAATTGAAAGGAATGAAGGTCAATAAACAGGGTTATGTATAAAGTCGAATGAAAACATATGCTTTTGTTGAAGTATTGTATTCACATTTACCTGTTTTTTATGGTGATGACAGACTTAAAGGTCCTATATATTATCATTGAAAATAAGAGAGCTCAGTAATGTTATAAAGTAAATGTACAGAATTGGATCTGATTAAAGCAAATAACATTTGATTTGACTGATGACTGACACAAATAAAACCGTGGATGTGAGTTAAGGGTCAGATGGCGCACTGAAGGGCCCATGAGGCTGACTCTCCCCATCAGCAGCTGGTTGTTTAATTATATTCTATTGTAGTGAGCTTGTTAATGAGGACTGTATGTTAGCTGTCATCTCCTTCCTTTATGTCCATCATACATACAGAGCTGAATGAAGTTGTTAATGTCATACAGCATATTATACAGTGCATTTCAATGGGAAAAAATCTATCCGGTCACAAAAGTGAAGGCCCTGGCATAGAGGCAGTATCATTTCTAACAAATTCCACTTATTATGCGCTGACAGTTTGATTTTAATGATTTAATCTTTGAGGTACAAGTAGATTTTTCCCCCCTCTGTTAAAAGAGAAGCTTACTGAGGTGAATCTCAGGCCTTAACCTGTGACCTTCCCCGCAATGGCTCGAATCCAATACCTTTTAGAGAAAACGAATGCGATTTTAAGTTCTATTTATTGGGACAAATTTTATATAGTTGCACAGCTGTAGAGACAAATAAAGGAAGATGACCCCTTTAACTCTGAGGGGGGACTTGAGCCCTTGAATGTGTCCAGTCTCCAACATAGAGGGGACTTCATTAAAGTAACACATGAACAGCTGTTGTCTTTAACATGTAAACTATTGAGAATTTAAAACTACACTGAATGGCCTCGCAGCTCCCCGTGGGCATATGGGCGTTAATTAGCTGGATATAGCCATAGATTAATTATAATATTTTTTTCGCCCATCCGTATCAATAGAGCAGCCAGACAAAGTGTCTTTTGTTCTCTGATGCAGGACATTCTGTGGCTGACTGAATGGGTCTTGGCTATGTCTACATGGATTTGCCATATGGCAACAAAAAGGAAAGAATGGAGCCGGAGAGCGCTTTGTGTTGGAAATCAGAACAAGCCCGTCAGAGCTTATGGCTGCATAGAGCTGACAAAGTCACTCTGGCAATCAAAAGTCTCCATTTTCATCAAAACATTCATGTCAGACGGTCGAATCAGCTCAAACAAACGGAGGAACTTATGGAAAAAATATGAAATGCGCCTTTGTTTTTCCGCGCACTGAGAGGCAGCCCAGGCCCGGTGCGCATTCAGAGACTGCTGCATTTGGCTTCTTTCAATTAAGGGTAAACTTGCAAGTATGACCTGCTGAATGGTTTGTTTCAATAGACGAGGACAATTACAAAGACTAGTAGTTTTCTTTTTCCAGCTCTGGCAGGTGGCCTCCACGCCCGGTGTATCCACGGCGGGGTAAACAGTGTGTGTGAGTGGGTCTTTAGAGGGCTTGTTGAGTGCGGGTGGATGTGGGGGTGTCTTCGTGGCGGACAAAGCGGGGATCCAAAGGCAGCTGCTGCTTCTTTAGAGGGGCGAAAGGGCCTTTAAATCCCAGCCTATATCCCGCAGCTGCCATGCTGCCCAAGGCTGCACGTCTGAATGCGTTTTCCCCCCGCAAGGTATATGAGTCCACAGAGGCAGACAGATACAGGCGGAGCTCAGGGACAAGTAATGTACCTGCGCCCCCGGGGAAGAGCCATAAACGCCTGCGATAACACTGCGTGAACTCTCCGTGCAGTTTATTGTGCTTTCTCCGCAGCAGTGTGAAATAAAATAAATCATCTCAATGAAGAGAGAATAGAGAGGTGATTCTGCATTTAATATACAACCAAGCTGCTGTTCCTTCTTATTCTTAATAAAAAAAAATATGAGGCAGAAAATGGAAAGCACAAAGACGTCAAAGCCTCTGGTCCCAGTTTCAGTTTCAATACTTATCTGACTCACTATCAGTTTCAAAACACCCTAAACCAAACAAACAAACCGGACAGAAACACACCAACAAAGCCGCGTAAAGTTGAAGTGAAAAATATTTATTTCTCATCTTTTGCAAGACACAATCAGGGCACTTGTATGAAAACGCACGCACACAAACACACACGCACGAAAACGGCTCAGAAACACAAAGAAACCTTTTTTTTTCAAGTGTGGACTATACGAAGAAGCTACATGATTGCAAAATATCACAATACAAAATGGAAATAATATAAAATAAAATAAAAACATGCCCTTTGGCTAAACCAACGAGGCATTTAACAAATATAAAGAAACATAAATAACTTATAAGTTAGAATAGTCTTAAAAATATACATTTACAGGAAAAAAAATAGAACAGAAATAAACATTTATAAGCTATTGTCTCTATAAAGCTGTACACTTTTGGCCAGTGTAGACAATTCTTTTAAAGTAATTTAGGATTGCACAGATGTTAAAACATTTAACACTGTCTAGTGGCTGTATGCAAAAGCAACAATGAATGCTACATTTGTACTGGATAGAAGTCATTCGGCGAAATTTTCCTCTCTTTCCACTCCCTTTCCCTCCCAAACCGTTCAGTCCTGAGAGTCTGGTCCGGTTTTCAGGCTGCGCTCCGCCGGGGCGCACCGAGCCGGAGCAGTCGACCGGTCGGGCTTCGTTCTCCCACACCGGCCAATCATTTCTCGTCTCCGGCGCTGCAGTAGCGTGGAGAAACATCCTCCCCTTGATCCTCAAAAATACGCGAATAGTGCAAGAAAAAAAAACACCTGAGGAAGAAAAAAAAAAAAAAACACGGTAAGATTTCCGAAGAACAGACACAGCGAGGAAAGACGCAAGTCAGCTTTCTGAGGAAACAGGAGATGTAGTCTCAGCAGCAGGCGTCACCCTTTACCCCATGCCTTTTCCCGCCACATCGTGACGCACATTCCCCTCCCCCAACCACCAGTGTTACTACAGCTCCTACTATCACTACTACTGCGATTTCACCACCACAAACTCTCCCCACCCCCCTTCCCAGATAAGGCTGCCTGCGCTTTTTGGCTCACGTAATCCATAAAGTGTTATGGCAGGGAAAACATAACTCAAATATATAGTAATAATGCAACAGCTCACACAGCTAAACACAATTCTTAATAATAAAAAAGTGATCATATGAGGCGGAGAAAAGAAATCAGTCATGTCATGTTAGACTAGTTTAACGATTTAAAACGGATTTTAGAAAATACGATAAATCCTCATACCTTCAACGGATCCTCTTCCGTGGAGTCTGTTCCACCGGGATCGGAGACTTGGAGTGATGGCAAGCGCCCACATCGCTAGATTTTATATCGGCAGCCCTCCTTCGTTTCACGAAGAAGTCTGTGGGAATGAAAAACGCAGTTAGGACACACACATCCATTTAAGATGAAATTACGCACGGAAGAGAGCGACGGACACGGGGACGATCTGGACCCGGTGCGCAGCACTGGAGTCGAGAGCGCACACTATACAAAACATGAGGTTTGAAATGTGTTGTGTTTACCTGTGATGTGTGTGTTGTTGTCAGTAGTGGCCGACCTCTTGCGTCTGACACACGGGACCTGTCTGCGAGACGGCTTCCCTGAGTTGAGCTTGTCTGCGCGGTTCTCCTGGTTGACCTCCGCCGGAGAGGGAGTGCTGCTGCTCTCGGGCAAGGCCAAGCGCTCCAGTACATCCATACGAGGGGACTCCGGCACAACAGAGTCGGAGGGGGGCAGCTGTTTGACGGGAGTGGCAGGCACCCTGGTCCTGTCGTTCTGTACAGAGTCCTGATAAAACACCGGGGTCTTATCCACGGGCACCTCTTCCCACTTGTAATCCCCATCCAGCGGGGTGTTGGCCTCGAAATTAAAGTTCCATCTCTGCTGGTCCCGCTCGGAAATCTCCCGCAGCTTGGCTTTCATCTCCCGGCTCAGTTCCTCATGATCCACCGGTCCAAAGAGGTTGCGGCAGACGCTTGTGCGTCTGTGGAGAGGGAAGGTCCTCCTGGCCACCAACCTCTCCAGCGCGCTGCTCGATAACTGAACGTTGGACATCTCCAAAACCTTTCCAACAAAGCTCCAAAATGACAAAAGATGATCCCCGTTGAGCGAGTATCAGGTGTTGTTGTTGTTGTGCCTGAAGTGTGTGAGTGTGTCTCTTCTCCTCGCACGCCTCTCTCCTCCACACGGCTCTGTTTAAATGTACCTTCGTACTGAGATGTGGAGTATATAACCTACCACTCAGAGCAGCCACCTCGGGCGACTTTCTCATTGGCTGCCTTAAGTCCGACCCTCTCCAAAAACACGCACAACCCCCACCCTGATTTCCCATCGGCCCCTGGTGCCCATTTGGCTGTGCGCCGAGCAAAGCGCAGCGTTTTGGTTTTACAATCAGAGTGTCAACCCTCTGATAACACTGAGCGGACTTTCCCGATGTCACCGTGTCTGCCTTTTTAGGTCGTCTTTGGGCACTTACACAAGCAGCTGAGGGATGTGCGTCTATTATCGGACACGCGTTTATTTTCCTCCTTCCCCCTCAAAATTGTGTTGCGCGTCCCATATTGGAGTATTAGGGATTGATCGCTTTTTGTTACAAGAAAGGACTAAATTGGTATCATTTTAAATTCTTAATCAGCAGGGGTTTTTTTTAACATGTTGACTCAAAGGAACCTCGCTTGTTAAATTTTGTCCAGTGTTTGACCCCTTAACGTTACTCTACACACATACAGTAAATGCGCCCTCCCGCCCCAAAACACACACACACACACACCCTTTTTTTCTCTCTCACCACAACAACAGCACTCTACCCGCTCTGCTCATATCGTGTCTTCACTCAGCCGTCTACAGGGATTTGTACTGAGGGAGCTGCTCTGCGCAAAGGAAACAGCTGTGAGGGAAGGCAGGGTGATAAACAAAAATTGCTTTAAGCACAGCTGAGCAGTTTTCATTTCTACAAAGAAAGCAGGACACTTTTTCGGGAGAATTGTTAAACGAATAGTCTTTTTTCCCCTTTTCCTGCTGATTACACCCTTAAAGAGATTACCGTGATCCAGTTAAGAAGTGAATCACCTACTTTTCAACACTGACAAAATTTAAAATAACTGCGGTGAAATTCTTGGAAAAAAGTATCAGACTCGATTAACACAGGTGTTCAGTTTCAGTATGGAGGATGAAGGTTATAAATCACTGCTGCCATGACACAATCAGGCTGTCGCCACTTACATGGGTGCGTGCGCGAGGTTGTTTGGAGGATAATTATAGGTTAGAATAGATATTTTATTCAGTTTTGATTATGCATCACTATCCAGTGTGCGCATGCGGACCATTGGAGGATATCATATTATAACTTAAGTATTGTTAATAACCGTGAGTGCTGCAGAGTCTGCAGAGTCTCCGGTCTGGGTGAGGGTTGGGTTGGACGGACAACGCCTTTGCTGTGGATAGTAGGTGCACAGTGACCCTTAGTGGTTCAAAACCGGTACTGCAGCGAGAACTTCTTAAACGAGCACATGCAGGACAATTCTGTGCCATAAAGCCCCCAAAATTTAACACATATTTGTATAAGTGGATAGTAGCACCTAAACTCCACTACACTACACTTCTACACATTTGACATGAGTCCTTGCTAAAGAAATTATGTCTGAATCGTGCATTTCAACATTTTCTACCAATCCATTTTATTGTAGCTTGTCTTACCTTATATTAATCAGGGAGCAGGTAACAGCTCAGTAACACACTGTGGCTTTCATGGGGTTTGAACATGTGACTATTTGATAACAGGACAGTCTGTCCTGTGAAAAACCTTGTGTGACACGGTGATGTCACATGAGAGTCACCCAGCTCCCTGACAGCTGCTTGAGTCACTTAAACTAAAGTGTGAGACCCCCTGAGGTAAGGGGGTTATCAGCCTCTTTAAATGACTCATCTGTTCCACCAATGGTCAGGTGCTCTCCCTTCACACCAGGTGATGATCTGATGTTATTCAGTGATGCTACAAATAAGTCTACATTCACATAAATATCATCATCATTAGGTGGTGAGCAGCACCTGCAAACACAATAAATGACCAGTCTTATGAGTGATCAATAATGGATTATTAGGTTTTTTGATTATTGAGACACATTACTGTAAATTAGTGAACTTTTTGGCTCAGCATCAGTCCATATACATCTGTCATTGAAATAAATACAAAGATATATAATTGATGTTCTTTTTAACGATTAAAAATTTCAAAATCTTCTCAAGTTGAGCCATGTTTAATACCACACTTACCTGATGCTCAGTGTCATCATGTCGGCTCTGACAGTAAACAGAAAACAAAAAAGGCAGGGATTTTTATATGGTGTTTATTGGCTCCCTCTACTGGTACTAGACTACTACTACTACTACTACTACTACTGAAATGTGGCTGAACAGCCTGCCCACAATTGCAAAATTGCATACGTTTAGCTATCCCGAAAAGAAAGCAAAGCCAAACAAAACAAAAACATGGAAACCACATTTACATGCTCAATGTGGCCTATTGTTTATCCTCTCAAAGCTAAGGGATAGTAAAATATGTTTGTAGGTCCAGCTATCTATCCACGAACCTTCCTTCAAGCTCATCTCTTTGTTTTTTGGACTGGATTTATCAAGATTCAAGTAAGTAAAATGCCTTACATATTTTCTTTGATCATAAAAATTTCTCAAATACATAGATCTCTAGTTATTGTTAAATGCTTGTATTGCTCAGGGATAGGCGGCGATGGAGAGCAGGAGATAGCTTCAGGCACAACTAGCATCCTCTTACATCCCTTGAGAATACATTTTCTGCTATTTACCGGATGCAAAATATTTAATATTTTACTTTCAATAATACTCACTTTATTCTGTTCTAATACAATTTAGGTGAACGCAGCACCAAGGAGAGGGTGACCATCTTCAGGCATTAGGATCCAAGTAGCACAGACGGTGACATCATGGAGCCCTTTGAATGCTCAGAAGAGACCATTCTCAAGTGGTGGTCCACCAGACAGGGTCCCAGCCATCTGTACACCCCCACTGGATGTACACAAGGGCCTAATTCTTACTGCTTGCTATTTTGATATTTTATTCTGTATAGTTTGCTCTTTTTAGTCCTATTTCACAAATGTTCACTTTTTTCACTGTGTTATGCTTACAGTCACGGTACACTTTATTTTCTACACACTGCCATTTGCTGTAGATTTAAATTTTTTGTGCAATATTTTTCAGTACTACTGTTTACTATTTTGCTATTTTATTATTATGTATATAATCTTTTTACTGCTCGCTATTTTTATATTTTAACTCTGTATAGTTTGTTATTTATAGTCTTATTTCACAATTTTTTCACTTATTTCACTGTGTGTAATGCTGCTGCTGCACTGCAATTTCCCAGCTTGGGATAAATAAAGTCTGTCTATCTATCTATCTATCTATCTATCTATCTATCTATCTATCTATCTATCTATCTATCTGTCTGTCTGTCTGTCTGTCTGTCTGTCTGTCTGTCTGTCTGTCTGTCTTTCCAGTGAAGGCAAAAAGAGGGATGGAGACACTGCAATAAATCATGAGTACAAATAAAGAGTACAGAATAAATTCTGCTTCCCAAATGGAGTTGCTGCAATATTACAGCATTTCTGCAAAAACTTACTGAAACTTAAAGACATTTTAAAACTCTTTATTTCTGCATCAAAAGTCTCCTGAAACAACGTCTGAAAAGATAAAAATGTTCTCTATATTTGGGCTTTACAGGGTTAAAGGAGTATAAGTGTGCAGAGAAAGCCCGTTGTGTCCGACAAATGATCCAGTAAAGTGCCCACTTTTATCCTATTGATATCCCTTCAATCATGTTGTTGGGTGGATCACAGGCCACAATGATTAAGAGAACCTCAGTCTGAACGTCACTGTGCTTTGATCTGATATAAACCTCTGTGAACACAAAGTCATCTCACTCGTCACATCTTATTAGTCAATTTCAAACTCGCCACAGATTTTACTTTGAGAAGTTGGAGACAGGCTTCTGCTCCTCCGGTGTGCTTTCAAACAGATGCTATCAGCCACTAAACCAGTTGGTTTGAAAGGCTATGAAAATGCAAGGAGAAAGTCTGTATTCATTACTTTTCAAAGGGGGGAATTATCTGACAGCTCTCATCAGAGCAGCAGGTACGGTCAGTCGACTGATGTGACGTCCCCTGACCTGTTTCTCTCTGACAAATGAAGCAGTATGATTCTTAAATCTTTAAACACACACACACACACACACACACACACACACACACTGCCACCGGCTTAACATGCTCTTTGACAGGAATGCAAGGACCCTGAGGGCTGAATGCATGCTAAAAAAGGCCGAGGCTCTCCAGACTCTTATGTCGATGCCAGACAAAGACCAAAAACAGGTCTGATGTTCGAGAATGTGCTGCAGCTACTGTCAAAGATTCAATAGGTCAGTTCAATTCAAATGAAACTTTCAGTTGAAAGGTCTTTTTTGGTTGAATGTTACTTCTTTTTATACAAACGCATGTTTTACTCACAATGATTTTGCATGTATACTTGACATGATGCTAAAAAGAGAAGTTACTAAAAAAATACATGCACATTGTTAGACTCTACAAAAAGAGAAAAATGGGTCTTTAATTGAATGAAGTCATTTAACTTACATAACTACTTATGAATTAAATGTTTTGCTTGTCTTCTGTTCACCAACTTAAAGAGAAGAGTTTTGTGTTCTTCTTAGTGTTGTTGCCATGGTCAGATGTTATTATTTCTTTAACTGTGAAGGAAAAAAACAGCTAAAAGGTAAAACACTTAGACCCCCACCTGGACCACTCACCTGAACGAACTCATCCTTTTGATGTTACAGACGGGCTGCAGGCGTCACCACAGGGGCCATTAGAAGGAGGATAAATGGTCATTTGATCCCACAGCCATATGCGACACCTATAAAACTGTTTCACTGCATGCTGCCTTTAAGATTGAAGCTGGCAGGCAGACACACCCGGCTGGGTTGATTTCCTGGATGAGTTAGCCGCTCGTTTCCTACCGAATGATCCGCTCCGCCAAATTATGTATGTTTATCTGAGAGCTCTGACCTCTCAGAAACATGTCTTAAAACAGCAATGAGTCGTACAAACTTGGGATTATCTATTGGAACATGTCTATTGATTTAATGCAATCTCTAACCAAAGAAGTTATTTCAATGCATGTCATTTAATTAAGTGTGCAGAACTATCAGCATCTGCTGATAGTGGCAAATTTGACTTTGACTTTATCTTCTAAAGCCCTGCAGCTATTTCTGTGTATCCTCTTTGATTTGAATGAATTACACTCTAGTTCCAATCTAATCATAATGACACATCTAGGCTTTGTGGACGTCTATGGTTTTATTTTTTAAATAGTTTGCTGATAGATTGCAGCTGTTATCCTCACTGCTTTTATCCACTATATTTTTTTTTCTAAACAAAAATATAACAGAAAACCCCTGCTACAAAAGCTACTGTTATATCACCAAAAAAGTCAACATGAAATAACCACCGCAAATTATGTTCCTCTGTTGGTAAAAACACTAAAAAATGTTCAACGAGCTTGTCCATTTCCCAGCACTTACAAATCAATCATCCAGTAGAACGATGTTTCAGCCAAAATATATTCAGAAATGCACTGACCTGTGTCTCAGTGCTGTAAAAACATTTGTAGAGAGAGCTGCTCATGCAGCGGTTAAAAATAGCTCTTGGAATGTTTGCATAATACTTTTGCAGAGACCTAAATTGAAATAAATGATGAAAAGGGAGCTGCTTGCACCTAATATGTGCTGTTCCTTTGAAGATAAGACTTCATAGCTGCATGCTTTTGTCTTGCTGTCCCTTGAACTGGATTTGAACTCCACCTCTGCAGCCTTTTAGCTGCATTTCACAGTTTGTAAAGGGCTGATTTGTATTGTTGCTAGCCTTGTAGCTTTAAAATTTCTTAGGAATCATAGGACTTAAATAGCTACATGTTATGCTGCTCTGGATCAGAGATTGTCAGTACCTGAAAAGAATATTCTTTGTTTAGAAGCATTAAATGTCTTCAAAGGAGCAGCATCAATCAGGGGTTTTTGTATCTGAATGCTGATTGTTTTATATGCCACCCAGTCAAACATTATAACCTCGGTTTAGACAAACACTTAAAGCCTTGGGCTACTCCACCATTCATTTACCCTTCCAATAACAAAACCTGTGTCCTCGCAGTTTATGACCTACACTGGCTGTTATGGTTCTCAGGCCTCAGTGTGCCTCACCCGCCCTGCGGAGAATGTTGCCTTTGGTTGTGGGTATTACTGTGTCAATCATTTCACACAAACACACACACACACACAAACACACACACGTTTCCATCACTTTTAGGGACACTACATAGACTTATATTAATTTCCTGGAGACTTACCCGAACAATAAACACAACCACTATTTGCGTTACTCTAACCTAAACCTAAAAATAACCTTACCATAACATTAACCCACGTCTTCACCTCAGCATTTAATGATTAATGGGGACTTGTGTTTGTCCCCATGAGAAGACGAGTCCCCACAATGTGACTGTGTAAACCGACTTATGTCCCCACAAAGTGAGTAATACATGCTTTCTTTGTCTTCCTTTAGTTTTTCAAAAAGCAAAATAAAAGGATAAACTAATTATGAAGCAAGGAGCAAAGAAGACCACAAATCAAAGAGACAGAGAGGGAGAGAGAAAAGCATATACATATGATAGAGGCTAAGTCACGATACTAATATGATGGATACTTTGCACAGTAGCTCAAAAAGCACTTGAGCCCTATAAAAGCAGCTATCACATTTGAAAGTTAAATTCAAAGCAGTACTTATATATACAGAGGTATCAGCAATAAATTCAAGTACAAGTATTTTAAAGAAGGAATTCATTTGAGTGTAAATGTATTGATGTATTGACCTGAGAAAATTAAATTGAAAATAGAACTACTGCTATGCTGCTCATAGGTCATAATCTTTGAATTTAAAACCTAATTTTGCAAAGTAACCACCAGCAGGCCACATATTACTGTGATGGAGTAAAACGTGTTACAATTTCCTCTGATAGGCAGTTCAATACAAGTATGAAGTCTTCCAGAATGAAAAATACTTAAGTACAGAAGAGCTTTTTCTCTTTACCTCTGGCCTGGAGTCCTCAACTCTGTTTGCACAACAGAGAAATGAAGGTGGTTTGCCATGTGTTGTCAGCTGAGGGGTTTTCCCATCTTGAAAACTGAGTCTCGAGGAGAATCTTCTGAATGGATCTTTGACAAGTCAAAATTGGCGAAGCAGTCCAAGCAAAGGTTATAACTGCCAACAGTGACTGCACTGCTTGAAAACTTCTCTCACAGTTGCTGAAGAACAGGAAGTGGCTGTACCTTGAGGTTATCATATTGCTCTATTTGTGGGCAAATCATGCTGGCGAAGACCACTGGATGAGTTTACGCCACACTGGCTGACAAAGATGAGATCTTGTGCTGCTTAGAAACTTTTGGCAAAATTTCTGCAAGCCACAAACCATAAACCATTTATCAACTATTTAGTGGATTTTAAATGCATACCCAACATTTATTCCCAAGGATAAAAACAGTTTGCAACCCTTTAAAATCTGTCACTAAAAGTTATGTTTGTAAATGCTTAAAACCTATTTATATAGTGTGTTTAGTAAACCATTTACTTACAAATAACAACATAAAAGTTGTTCTTATTATTGAGTAAATACTTGAATTGTCATGCCCATCCCACACTGTGACTCTTTCCTAGACCAAAACTCTAAGTGTGAAAATCAAAAGCTGCAACTAGTTGGCTCATGATAATCAAATAATTATTATTAGATTTGTTTGCTTATTCTTTAATTAGTTAATCATACTAAGAACTGTCTGAAGAACTCGTCGTTCTAATTAATTATTTTTATTTTTTTTAATCTAATCCCAGCCTTTTCTTTTTTGTTCATTTCTTTATTTATCATGGCCAATGACGTCTGAGGCGTAGGCTGAACGGAAGTGACGACACACAAATTACCCAAAACACGGCTGGCGTTTTTCGATAGCATGTTTTTGCAGTTTAGCCCATTAAAGAAAACGCCGCGTTGTGGTGGAAATACGTGTATGAAGCCTATTGTTGCTGTGGGATTTCAAAACTTTAACATTAAATCATCAACTGTTACGGACAAAGCACATAAATGGGTGATCCTCAGCTAAACCCGCCAGATTGGTGAGGCTATTCGTGCCAAAATAATGCGGATAGCAGCGAAAGTAAGACTTCCAACGTAAAGATTGTGATTTCATAATAAAGGCATTTTGGTTTGGAACTGTAGGGGTGTCTTTTATTGTGAAGCGCATTATACGGATACGGTACTATTGCTGCTGCTACCTTGACACTAAGTAGACTCCACGGCCATGTGACGCGTGAGTGGTGTGTAGCCCACAAAGTCCGTGTGTAAAGCGGTTTGTCTGTTTGTTGCTCCAGTCGACGCAGTCTCCAGGCGGAGTGTGACACAATTTACCGCTAAATAGTTTTTTTCTTTCTGCTAACAAAACGGATTTCACTCGTTTGTACTGATGTAGCGTTAGCAGCTCCTGAACTGATCCGGACTTCAGTCAGTAATCCCATAAATTCAACTGGTAAGTAATGTTAGCTTAATTTGAACGCAGACATCAGTCCGAATAGCGACCGTTAAGACAAACTGTAACCCATAAATGGTAAAACACTGTCTCGAGTAACGATGGTTTCACGTCGGGTAATTGTTAACAAGCTTGTCAGTTAACGCTAGCGTTGTTGGCAAGGTCAAATAGTAAAAAAAATAGCCTGCTACAGATAGCTAGCGCGGCTAGCCAAGCTGTCTGACATTAAGGCTTCGGACCCATCGCAGTGCAGCTCCTGTGATTTGTTTACAACCTGGTAGCCATCAGTTAAGTACCCGTACAGTGCAAATGACAGGAAGTGGTTGACTTGGCTGAAAATCACAGTTTTGCCACGCTCGTTTTTGTAGAAGTGCTTTTCTATAAGTAGGCGGTGTCAGAGAAGAAGTCCTATAACGTTATGCGTGTCTGTACTGAACTGTGCAGTGCTGGGTGGCGTTCAGGAGCCAACGGCTAACAACTGCAGGACGTGGTTTTCAGGTTCAGTGTCGCTGTGGTAACGTTCATTTTCCTCCGACCACCCCAGGATGCTGGCAGTCACTTTGGTGGGGCTGACGCGGATGACAGTACGCGGGAGCAGAGCCCAGGGTTAAACCAAAACGTACAAAAAAGCACCGGGGGTGGATGGTTGGAAAGACCATGACCAAGCCCGAGTCGAAGAGAAGCAGCGTGGCCGCGACCAACGCCGCCGGCAAGTGCGCCACAGCCGCATCTGCCGCCGAGCAGGTCAACAACGGCACGGTCGAGCCGGGCTGTACGAATCAGAGCACGCACATCAAAGCCAGTGTGATGAGGCAGACCTCCAGGGAGAGCCTGCACCGAAGAAACACGGAGTGCGAGGTCTATGACGACGGAACCAACACCTTTTTCTGGTGGGTGCTCTCTGGCAATGTCAACTGATACCAATGTCATTACTGAACGCTGCAGCATCTGACGTGATGGTGTTTTTATTAGTGATTACAAGAAAATACCTCAAATTCACAGCTCCTGCAGAAAGAAGGCATGTGTTTGGTGACAATAGGGTGTGTTATAGGTTTCAAGGTGAACTGAAAGACAGGCCCAAGTGACCTCTATTAATCACAACAAATATTGTGACCTTGTTTTAAAGCTTTATATATAGAGTGATTTAGAATAGTACATATAAAGTCAACTGCTAATGTGTTTTGATGAAATCGGTCAAATGCAAAATGATGTGAGGAATCACCAAGGTTTGTTCCACAAGATGCTAGCTTGAAAGGTGTTCTGCTAATGTTTGCCATGCTGCCATGGATGCTTACATAGCACATCCAAGCTCAGAGCTTGTTGATAACAAGCCACTAGCTAATATCTCAGCCTGCACCTTCAGCAGAAAGAGATCCATTGCAGACTTGAAGTTCAGGCAGATTTTCTGTCCATGCGGTAAACTGGAGGAGTCAGTTCTGTATGCACACACTGACACAAATACACACACACACACACACACACACACACACACACACACACACAGAGTGTGGTGGCATGTGATGCAGGTGTTGTAATGTAAGGGCATGAGGCTAGTCTGGAAAAGTGACATTCTCCTCTGCAGCCTTCTTTAATATATTGCCACCACGGCCCTTCAACCTGTCGCGCCAGGAATAATTAAGCTTGAATAAGTGTATGTGTGTCCCATCTCTGCTTTGTGTGTCAAGCGAGGGGCAGGAAGAATCTACCAAGCTATCCGATATCTTTGGCAGCAGAGGAGGTGGCTGCTCCCAGAGAGAAACCTTAATGAGGATTTCTCATTACTGTGTTACAACCTTGACATCAAGGTTTCTTGTTGTTCCAACAGTGGAGGCATTAACAGGAACTAAGGTGCTAAGATACCTTTGTCTATTCAAATTATTAAATTAGACCATCATCCTGCAGTATGTATAGGGATTTCTAATATAGAGTATGCCACCTAATTATACCTATTAGGGTAGACTGAATGCTAGAAACTCAGCTTAGTATAGGCAGTAGAATTGAACACCACTACAAACTGCTGTCTCCAAAATTATAATATAGTTGAATCAATACATCTATAAAGCAGTTTATCACATAGTGAATATTGTTAGAGCTGCGACGATTAATCGATCAGTTGTTTCCTGTTAAGAAATGTGGCCTCGCAATGGTTAGTTGGCACTCCCAGTTTGCTATAATGACAAATGGCTTTGTAGATTTTGACCCCTGTGGCCATCGGGAATCATTTAGCATCCTGGATATTTATTCTATTGTATGTATCCAATGCAATATATTGAAAACAAGTAGACAAAGTACATGTCACTGAAAATGTACAGCATCTTATTCCTCAGTCATCAGAAATGTCTATTCAGAGGTTAATATTTTTCTCAAAAGTGTGCTAATGTCACTGCCTCAGATTCAACCGTGATTGACAATTTTTACAGCTGACTCGTGACTCGTGTCAAGTGAACCACACATTAGCACTGAAATAGAGGAAGTGGAAAAGTTTTTTGCTCGTGATGGATTTCTTATCATGGAGTCAGTGCAGAAGGACACTGACCGTGACTGGGAGAATCCCAGTTGTTACAGAGATATACCAAAGAAGGGTCTCTTTATCTCACTTTGGTTATTAATGATTGTAAAGCATGTGGTATGCAACATGCCTTATTAGCACAGATTGGAGTTGGGGAAGATTTTTTTTCTTCTCTCTTCTGTTTTTTTGGAGAAAAGAGCAATTGCTTGGATAGACCTTATATAGAACTCAGCCTGATGAAGCACAATTTGTGCTGGCACACCACATTTGATTTTTCTGTAAATAGCATTTCTGCCCACACATTTCTGTTCTGCGAGACTTCTGAGAATGCTTTGTGCATTTAGACTACCAATGGCATCTTGGGAAAAGGTTTATTTTTAAATGTTTTTTAAGAGACAAACTCTTAAGTTCGGGTAGTAACACCACTTGAAAGAAAATTGAGCTCATAACAGGATTTAATGTTGTCTAGTGTCACAAGGCCACTGAACTTGTGATCTGTAACGAGTTAAGATCATGGAAACCAGAGGCTGCTGCCATCAGTTACATGAAACTGACAATCGAGCATGTTGTTTTACATAAAGTCATTTTTTTTGCTCATTAAAGTCACAAACTGTATTTGTATAGCCCAGGGTTTATCAAACGTATTAATCAAAGGTATTGATTAATAAATGAATGTGACATCTCTTGTGATTGGGCCAGCACAAAAACAGACAAGGCTCAGACGTTTAGTCCATATTTATTTCTGGCTCAGACATATTATTGCTACATTTACACTAGGTGTAGAAATTGCGCACTAGAGAAAAGGAGAGCTGATAGCATATCCTCAGGTGTAACCTTAATAACTCGGCAGCAACAAAACACAACACTTTCTCCAGAAGTTAACATCCAATAGACAAGCTTAGCGATTCTCTGACATCTCCAGAGTTACCTCCTGTAGTCTGGCCAGCGCCTCGCTGTTGGCTCCAGGGAATGTCCAGCCTGTGAGCCGAGCACTTTGATGGTGGGGCCACGTGGATGGAGTTGGAGAAAAATCAATTTCTATAGAACTGGTGAACTATGAATTAAGGACTTTTTGGCTCATTATCAGTGGTTGACAAGCCAATCGGCACTCACTCACTGGACAGACTGGGCATCTTCCGCTGGTGAGTAACATTAAATGTGCGCATTTTCTTAATTCATTAATAATCTGACAGATGTCGCCTGTGGGCCGCCTCTTAACAACCATTGAGTTACGGGCTTTTCCAGATTGGCTTGCTTTTCGGTCCAGATGCAGACTGAGGTCTGGACTTTAAAAAAAGCCTTCATCTAGCCTATTTCAACCCCACAGCCTGACAGCCTCAGGACAACATTAGACTATTACCCAGAATTCAGAAAAGATGGGATCCTGTGTAGATAAAAACAGAATGCAGTCATTTGCAAATGAACTGAGTTTACTGACGACAGATCTACAAAGTGTTCCAGAGCCCATGCAGTAATCTCCTTTATACAGTCATGTGTTCACAAAGTGGTGAACCTCACTCCGTCCTTGCTTGTAAACAACTGAGGCTTTTGAGGATGCCCCTTTCATGCACAATCATGATGCTATCACCTGTTACCAATGAACTTGTTTACCTGTGGAATGTTCCAAACAGGTGTTTTTGGAGCATTTCGCAACTTTCCCAGTCTTTTGTTGCTCCTGTCCCAACCTGTTTGAAACGTGTTGCTGCATCAAACTCAGAAATGATCAAAGGCAGATATTTGCAAATATCAATGAAGCTGATGAGGTAGAATATTAAATATATTGTATTTGTAATTGAGTATATCTCAAAAGTTAGTGCAAGTTATCACACTGTTTTATTTATGTTTGACACAGTCTCCCAACTTTCTTGGAATCGGGGTTGTATTGGTTGTATTATATGCTATGATTGTTCATTTGACTGCCTTCAACCAGGTGCTTGTTTTATCTGAGTGCTCAGCCTCATTCTTGGTGGTAGATTTTGTTCTAAGCTTGCCTCTCAGTTACACCAGTCTGGTATTTCTGGCGTGTCTTTTCATTCCCAGTGGTGTTTTGTGGTGTTTGTGGTTGTCAGGCAAGAGACAGAGTCAGGCCCTCCCCTGTGTCTCCAGCCAAACAGGTCGGATAAGGAGGTGGAACACAGAGGAAATGTTAATGACACCTGGTGTACCGTCTCTGTGACTCAGACTTTGAGCCAAAGGGCTTGCGGAGGGGGTGGTGTTCTTTAGTTTGACAAATATCAGAAATGGCCTCAATACAAAATAAACCATTACTTTATTCCAATATTAACCCTAATACCCTTAATTGATGAGAGTGGTGGTGTTTTATTTTTTATAACCAAGTCCCCTGAAAAGACCATTGTCTGTGTAGATGCAGACTGATAAAGGTAAAGCCTCTGTACCACTGACCTCAACTGCTGCCCCAAAGCTAAAAACCAAGAGCCACACCGTTGCACCATTTCTCATTTTCCATAATGGCAGTAAACATGGGCAGGTTATTTTTTCTGAAACAACTCACTGACTGCATTGTCTATCTTTGGATAGTAGCTGTGTCAGGCAAATGTCACTGAATGTCATGTTTATGCATTGCTTGGCTAGTTTGATGAGCTGAAGGGGACAAACTACACTTGCTGTGTTTAGTGCTGTCGAGTTTGTCCATGAGAAAGCTCAGACAAAGTTTGTTTTGCAACTGTAAAATGTCTAGCTCATGGGTCACATCTCTTCAAAATAACCATGTTTAAGGACTGCTTCTTCTTATATGCTAGAAAATGACCACTGGCCCATACAGCCTTTGCCATTTTTGTTGACTGTCAAATATCCGAACTTAATCTGCCTCAAAATAACATCTTACTAGCTAGATGCTTATCTGTGGTTAGCAGCCTCTCTGTAGCTTTGTTGGTTGATGCCCGACAGTGGAACAACACACTGAAGTCAAGTAGCAGTTTAGAGGGGTTTGTACCTGCGACATGTTGCTGAAATTCAAGCAGATTTGCTTTATTTTCTTTACCTGAAGCAGCACTGCTCACAGTACTTGGTGCACGTTGTCCTATCATTAGGTTAATTGATAGTGCTGAGTGGTGTTTATTTACTCCACAATGAGCTTCACAGTTCACTTGCAGGTCACTCGCACACAATGCTGTTTGGTGTCAGTGTTTTAGCTGAGCTCAATGGAGTGTTTTTGACAGCTGGGGTACCCTGAGCAAACAACCACAGGATTGACAATAGGTCAAGCATTTAAAAGTGCTTCTATCGGCCTGTCGATGGCCTTTGGGACTTTCCGAATGATAATAAATATTTTTCGATTCCAACGGCCACTAGATCAATCTGAGCATCACAAGTATGGTATTCAACCTTGAGTTGACTCTGCCATTGCACCATGCACTATTTATATCCATATCAGTTATCTTGCAGGTATGTCCATGTCAGCTTTCCTCATACCATTCAAGTGCTTAATCCTTTAACTTCTTTCTAATTGAGAATTCCTGCAGTTATTCATTGCATGCTGCATGTCCTTGTGACTCATATCAGTAAGTGAGAAATACAGCTTTGCCCCTTGAGGTGAGATAAATCCCACAGATAGCATGGATGTATATCTGAACCACTGTAGTCTGTAACTGTCATACGACAAAGGCCAAAGTTTGTTACCTGCTGTAACCTGCAGCGATATATACCTGAGGCCAGTGTCATGGTCTTCAAAGTGGAGTTCAGCTTGTCTACCAAAGTATGCAAATGTTATTAGTTTAACAGGGCAGATACAACCTGTTCAGGATTTTCAGTCAGCAGAACATTTATATAAAGGCTCTTTTTGGCAACGTCTTCCTCCATTTAAGTGAAAGAAAATGTTGGACTGACTCATAAAATCCATACCTCATTGTGTCTTTTTTTGTTTTGTTTGTTGCAAACTCTTTTGTGACTATTTTCAGCTGAAGTAACCCAGTTTCCCAACATAAATCTGTTTCAACTCATCTGTTTTATCTCATCTCCACTCCCTGCATTATATTTTCTTCTGATTATTAGAGACTTTTCAGTCACAAGAACAGACATCTAAAAGCTTTGCTAAGACAGTTTCTTCAGTAATCACTAATTTGTTCTCCGCCATATTCCACTGTGGTGATGTTTGATAGCTTCAGTGGATTTTCCTCTTTATAAATGTCTTTAATATCCTTCTGTCCCTCTCTCTGCAGGCGAGCCCATACTGTGACCGTGCTGTTCATTCTGACCTGTGCACTGGTCTACGTCACGCTGTTGGAAGAAACCCCGCAGGACACAGCCTACAACACTAAGAGGTCAGTAGGCTTCGCTCGTCACTCCCTCAGTGTCCTCAAAGCTAAAAAGCTACAGGACAGAGCAGGCAGCTGAGAAAATTCCACTTGATCCACTGGACCGAAGTTTGAAATATTCATTCTGGCAGCGGTTTATCTTGAGAGAAAACTTGTTTTATGAGTAAACAGCATCGGTAACAAGTTCAAGGTTTGTTCTAATTCCAGCTTTTGAATGTTGAGCCATGCTGGGTTCAGATTTTGATTTGGATCCCTGCCTCTTACAATTACTCATTGACCACAACTTCGTCTTGGTCTTTCTGCTAGTCCCATGACATGTTTTGTTAATCAATCTTTTGTGGGTCATGTCACATCGACATTCGATGCATCGGTCACATAATAAAACCAGTCAATACGGGCCGCAGTTTCTACCTCGCTGTTTTAACACCATTTGGCATGAAGCCACGCAGCCACAGCAAAGTGGGTGAGGTGCAGAAGTCATTGTTTCAAATTGGATCACTTCCTCCTTCAGTAGCATTCACCTTGGGCCCAGCTGGCCCTCTTTCAAGGCCACAGGGAACCACATGTAGCTTTTAACAGCAAAATAAAACCCTTATGACCATGAAAAGGATGTGCGTAAATACCAGGTCACTTGGTTTGATTAAAATGTGCCAAGTGGGCAACCTAGTGCATTACATTTACTAGACGTGTTTAAATGCAAAATGACTGAAGTATCATTTCTCTTATTTGTGCCCGGTTGTACCAAAAAGGACCGGAAGCTTGGTGGCGACTGCACTGCCTTGTAGTCTGTGCTTCATAAAAACAGCATAAGAAAAAAAGGCAGCAGTCCAGAAGTCAAAAACAGAAGAGGAAACAGCTTACGTGTTTTTCTTTTGGGTGGATTTTATATATATATAATTATAATTATTTATATATTATTTATAAATATATATTGTGGGTCATGCATTAGCTAATGTTTGTTGTTTACTTGTTGATTTTGTTTGTGGCAAAATGAAGAGGAAGGCTACTGGCGTTGAATTAGATGGTACAACACAGCTTCTTTTGTTTTGAACTCACTTGTTTGCTCTGTTTCCTTAACTCTAAAGTTGATTTGCAAGTGGATAAAAGCTCAGATAGATATATCAAACTTGAGCAGTGGAAATTGACGAGCAATTACATTGAAACTAATTGATCTGCTGTTGTAAATGCTAGTGTGTGTGTGGTTGTTATAGAGGTCTAACAATGCTCTGTGGTGAAGCACCACAAAATGACATCAGTTTGGCAACATTTGACGTGCATTTGAATGTACCAAACATTTTTATATATTAATAATAGAACTGATCTGGATTTGCTCACTTTGGGCGGATTTGACGTCATCCTGTTGGTCAGGAGTTGACATCTGATTTACACAAGTCTGATAAAAGTCATCTGTGCTCTGAGCTCCTCTCTGTTCTACCAACTCACGACTCGGCTCTGACCTTCCAAACACAAAAAAGGCTTGTTTTGTTTAATGGCTCATGTGAACTGAAAATTTGGAAAAAGTTCCTCATGTTATCAAAGTTCCTATGATAATCAACCTCTTTAATATTTTAATTCATTAATGGCGCGTGGGAGTTTAATTGGGAACGTGCAATGCAGGTCAAGCACAAGCAAGCTGAGTAAAAGATGTGTGAGAGAGTGAGTGATTTGAGGTTGTATTTGTGTGTGTGTTGGTGTTTGTCAGGGATTGTGGAACAGGTCTTAACAGGATTTGCTGCAGTCAGCAGAGTCCGGCTCGTCGGGATAAAGACTCCAGAGCTTCTTCCTGGCAGCCGAGTACACTCACACACAGTCCGAAATCTCATTCACACACTGGTGGATGCGCTCATGTTTTGATACATTGTCATTTGAGCTCATCTGTCACTCTCACTACTTCACACACATGTACACCCACTTGAACACATACCACTCTCTGAATCACATACTCTCACTTTCCCACCCACACACTGACTTAATCAATCACTCAATCACACGCACTCATGCTCCCATACTCGTTGGAAAGCACAAGCTGAAATCTCATTGTGTGCCCAGTTGCTAAGCCTCCCCTGTTCATTTCTAAGTTCTGAACAAGTCAAGTCAGTTTTATTAATATAGCCCAGAATCACAAATCACAATTTGTCTTAATGTAAATGTGTCCTGGGATCCTTCTCCCAGGACACACAGACATGCAATATATGTCATGTGTACAGAATAGATGAGAAAAAAAATCATAATTATTCAAATTTTGCTGACAAAATACAGATATATGTAGATTGTAAAACATAAGTGAAGAGTATGGATACAGGAGAAAGTTGAGCAGTTTTGATTGTCACCAGATACGTAAAGTAGTTATAGAGGATATAGTTCATCGTCCTGGGGGATGATGAACTATATCCAAACCTCTGGATGAGGCGGGGAGGGCAGAGACAAACCTGGCGTAAAGATAAGGGTAACAGGGACAAGGCCTGAGCTATAACTTGTTAATTGAAAATTAAAGATGAGTTTTTAGCTTGGATGTAAAGGCCTCAACAGAGTCAGACTCCCTCATATCAACAGGGACATTATTCCAGAGGAAAGGGGCATGACAGGAAAAGACTCATCTCTTGGTAAACAGAGGGAATTATGAAAGGGACCAATTGTCCACAGTCAGCTGCTCAGACAGGCCTCCAGATTCATGTTATATTAAATTATACCCCATTACGTTCCCCTTCCTGCTCTTTGTACCCATGTTTAGACCTCTAACATCATAGATTATTTGAACAGTTTGGAAGTGTTTTGAGTTGTAAAAGAGGACACGCTTCCATTACTACAGTGGCACCTCCCCTGTTAACCTCTGAATAGCACTGTAATGTGCAGTGGAGTAAAGAATTTCAAAGTGCTTTTCCAAAGGAATCTATCCAGCAGATCCTGTTGAAAAAGTTGGATGTTGAAAAATAGTCCCTGAATTCTCTTTAGAATAATGTCCTAACCCTATAATCTCAGCTTTCACTGTCATCTTGTATATGTTCTGCACTTGTGAGCCAACACATAAATCAGCTGCCAGATTCATCCATAGCATAACAAACTTAAATTGCGTTTTTCTGTGTTGTAATTGTGGTCCTGTAGGGGGATTGTGGCAAGCATCCTGGTGTTCCTCTGTTTTGGAGTGACACAAGCCAAAGATGGACCCTTCACCAGACCACATCCAGGTAATCTACACATGTAGTGTTTTCTAAACCTGCTTTTTCCAGTTTTATGGCGATGTTTTCATCTTCATCATGCCATGTATCTCAGTCAAAGCAATGTTATCGTTTTCAATTGAGTGATTTGATGTCCAGAATAAGTCAAAGTTACTTTTGTTTGCCCTGTTCCAACTTCCAGATAAGCAAAAAGGTTAAAATGCATCCATAAATCCTAAGCATTAATTTATTATTATTGTTTGCACACTGAGAATTGAAAATATATATTCCATTACAGCTATTGACATGAACCTTACGCTGTTGAAATAGCATGCTATTATCAGGATAAGCCCAGGTGTTGAGTCTGACTTTTTAATGGCGCTTTGATTGTGTCTCCACCCGTTTCCTGTGTAGAGAGGCAAGAGCACCTTAGAGCAATTACCACTAATTCGATCAATAGCAACATCTGAGAATCTCCTGTTTGCCTCTCATATGAAATAAAGATCCTCTGAGTGCTGGGAATCAATACACACAATGGATAGCAAAATGTAATTGTCAAAATAAAGGAGACATGAGTGAACTAAGCACTGTGTTGAAAGCAGGTGGGGTGTGTTCCTGGCAGGGCTAAGGTCCAATCAAATCCCTCGGAGAACAAATAAAACACCAGCAAACACATCCACCCTGGGTGAACATCTTCATAACAGGTTGTTGAAGTCTTGCTGTGGACCTTTTTTCTAAAAATAAATCTACTACACACTATAAATGCCATGCCTATGTTAGTTGACTCATCTCTCACACAACATGTTTCCCCACTAACTCCAGAGGGACAGGAGGGAGGAAGGAAGAAAACAGGGTGTGGAGTTCACACGGAAACACACACACTGAGAGTTGTTGGTTGGTGGAGGCGTGAAGTGGCTGGGCAAGAATTTGGGCTGCATTTCTTGCCCCCTCCTTTTGCGAATCCAAAGACAAGGGGGTTTTGTTTGTGCGTGTGCATAGAGTGAGTGTGTCATATTCCCTGACTTGTTGAGCCAGACAAGTAGGTTCAGTCATTGTGCACCTTGTTGCAGCTCAGTTGAATGTTCACAGGTTTGTGTCCCGGGGAAAGACTCCAGAGGGTTTTACAACCTGCAACTCCCAGTGCATCACTGGCTGGGCGTGTCACATCAGACTGAGCTGTGAGACACATCAATTCACAAGAAATGACAGTAACAGTTGAATTTAATCCGTTTTGTGGGGCATTTAGTACAAGGTGCTGCAATTATGGCTTTAGGCTTATACCACAGACACTGTTAATCCTTCCATGTGACTCTTGGAAGAACTAACAGTTCCTCCTTAACGAAAAACCAAATTATCTTTCGCAATCCCTCTGACTGGAACACGTAATAGTCGCTGAATTTCACTGTATCCATGTTAGCAGAAAAAACAGTATATTTGCTATTATTTGATGAATTAATTTAGATATTATTTAGGGAAAATCTGCAAAATTGAAATAACCACATCTTACGATGCAGATTCCCAACAAAGTTTGGACTCTGTCTAAAGCATAAATAAAACAATTTGCAAATCCTTTTTTGACTCAATTGAAACCAGCACAGACAATATAAAGACAATATTTTTAATGTTCGAGCTCATCAGCTTTTCACCACTTTGTGAACACATGATTGGATAAAGGATGTTACTACATGGGCTCAGGAACCATTGTCAGTAAACACAGTTTGTTTCCACATGATTGCATTCTGTTTTGTTTATGCTTTACACAGCGTTCAAAGTGTGTTGCAATCAGGGTTGTAGAATCATGATTTGATTTGGCACTAATACCTGATGATGTCCGAGTGAAAAGGCTAACTGTCAAAACCAGGATGGGAACGTAGAAGTTAACATAACATAAACTAGCAATGAAATTCTGGGTAATGCTTTATCTCAAGGTCATGTCCATAATGCTTTATAAGCACATTCATTAGACATTATAATGAAGTAATACAACTTTACACAACTCTTAATAAGTGTTTATAATCATGCATGACAACTTATGACAAGGTTTATCAAGTATTATAAATGTTGTGCATAATGTATTATAAGTTCAGCATTTAAGTTTCTGTTTATGTTTTGTACCTCCCTGTGAAACTGTTTGAAAGAAGAGCAGGTAGTTGCTGTCAAGGTCATTGCTCTGTTCTACTCTGGACTGTTCAACATGATCGTCATCTTTGATCTGCCCCCTTTGAACAACAGAGAAACTAAAACCAAAGTCATATTGATTCCCAGATGTGCACCATTGTGGATTTTTTTGGAAGTGACACACTGATGTCCAGTGGAAATTGCTGCTCTCACCATCACTTTCTGTCTCTGTAGCTTACTGGCGATTCTGGCTTTGTGTCACTGTTGTCTACGAGCTGTTCCTCATCTTCATCCTGTTCCAGGTTGGTGTGCAGATTATTCTGATGCCTTGATGGGCTGAAACGCTCACATTAAAATATTTGTTGTAGAAGGGAAAACCATACAGCTGTTGCATGCACACGTTATGTCAGCTACACTGCACGCTCGTCTTCCTCGGGTGTTTCACTCGAACAGGCAGAACTCCCACTCTGACGAAAGTGGAAAGTTTCTGGAGGTTCATGTTGACTTTTGGTTTAACTCTTGGATTGGTAGCTACATCCAGAAAAGCCTGGTGGTGGAGAACCTAAAGGCATCTTAAAACCAGGACTTAACACTGGCCAAAATAAAGGATTTTCTTGTCTCTTGTTCTTGTTCTGCTCCAATCTCCTTCTACTTTTTCTGCTGTGATCCTCCTACAACTTGAGCCTTGGAAGCCTCTTTGCTCTCTCCCAGTTTAATTAAAATGTCTTATTGCTGAGCCAGACCTTTTAAAATAGCAATACTTTACCAGTGCCAAACTGTATTTTAATCAGGCCTGGGCACTGTTTAAAAAAAAAAGTTTAAATACATAAGCCTTTTTTACTAACGCAAAGAAAATAAAAATTGTTGCTTGGTGAACTTCATTGTTTCGTGTACAGTTCATTGAAGAAAAAAAAAAGAAGGACAGAAACTTTCATGCATGGAGAATTCACAAATTCAATTTGAACAGGTCAAAGAGCGATGTGTATCTGTGATTTAATAGACCTGTTCAAATGATATGACAAGACAAATACTTTTGTTTTTGTAGAAATTATGGTTGTCTTGAACTTTTGACAATATGATTAATTACAGCAGCTGTTTAATGTAAAGCATTTCCATATATATATATATATATATATATATATATATATATATATATATAGTATGTGGTTTTCTATAATAACCAACAGTGAAAAGTCAAATTGCAAACGCCTTTCAGTTTCAGTGTTTCAGACTGTTTCTTCCTTCTCCCCTAAACCCCCATTACCCAGACGGTGCATGATGGACGACAGTTCATGAAGTACATTGACCCCAAGCTTGGGGTACCCCTCCCTGAGCGTGACTATGGAGGAAACTGCCTCATATACGACCCAGGCAACACCACCGACCCCTTACACAACCTCTGGGTGAGAATATTTAATTTATGTCACAGACACACCTGATTTTTGTTTGTTTGTTTTCAGTTGTAAAAAGGTGTCATCGGGGCAGCAGCTATGCCATTCTGTTTGAAACATATTTTGAATGTGCGGTACCATTCATGCTCAAGAGTATGTGTCTGGTAAATAACAGGCCACCTTCCAAGGAGTGATATTTCTGACTTGGTCCTGTTATTTATGTTGCGGTCCTCTTTAACCTCAATTATTACAAATAAGGGAATGACCCAGATCTTAAATAGTGTGGCATCTTAAACGAGTCTGAACGCAGCCTTCTGCATTACTGTGAAATAGCTGGAATCATCCTTCTTTTTTCCTGTCCCTCATCCATTCACACTGATTCTCCATTTGACACGAGCTCTCCGTCCCTCTCTCTTCCTCCTCTGCTTCTCCTCTCTCTGTCTCACACACACAAAGACACAGTGAGTGTGGCTGTGTGCTGACTGGCTCCACAGACTTGTGTCTGGTGGTGACTGTAAGATCGTAGCCCGTCAGTGGAACCAGGCCTTCCTCCCCCTTGGGGAGACAGTCTGCTGCTGCCGTGACCCAGAGCCCATCTCTACTGTTGGCCTGATTTCAGTCTCGGAGTGGGTCAAACCACCATGTCGTCTACTGACTTACAGCCAGGCTATGTGAATAACCTTTTTAAAATGTCAAATTACGAACAGACATTATATTTGAAATAAAACACTTTTGTAGTCGGAGGAGATTTTGGAGTTGCAGGTGAAAGAACATCAAAATGTCCTGAATTACAAGGCAGATAAAACTGAAAATTAATGTTATGTATGTGAACAATGCTGTTTAAAGCAGACACAGTAGAGAACTGGTTTGCATGTGTTTTATTTCTGTGCTTTATGATGCACAGCCAAGTCTTGTCCTGCTCAGTGACCCAGTACTCACTGTGCTCATTTCTGGTTAGTGCCAATGTGAACTAGATGTGGTGCTTTATTAGAGCATAGAGAGTTGTAGTTAAAAGCAGCGCTGCAATGAATGATTATTTTCCTCACTGTTTAATCCTTTTGGTCTGTAAAATGTCAGAAATTAGTGAAAAATGCCTGCTGTAATTTCTCACAGCCAAAGGTGATGCAATCATAAACTAAATATCCCAAAGTATCATATATGACAAAAACACGTAAAATCCTGACATTTGAGAAGCTGGAACCAGGGAATTGGTTTGTTATTGTAATCGCTAATTGATAAAAATTAGCTAAGTCTTCCTATCAGCTAATTGATTAATCGACAAATTGTTGCAGCTCTAATTAAGAGCATATCATGGATAAGTTGTAGTTTTCTAACAGTTACGTCAGAGACAAATTTATGTCATCCAGCATTTAACAAAGTGACATAGGACTAAATTAAGCTCCTTTTCAAAGCTTAAGTTCGGCTTGATGATATAACAGGAATTACACACCGTATTAAATGCCGATTGTGTGTTAGGACTGAATTTGACATGATATATCAAAACTGAACATAAATCGTGAAGAGATTTTATTTTTTTTTAAATCAACACATTTGTTTGTCTCTACAGGACAAGATGGATGGCTTTGTTCCAGCTCACTTCTTGGGATGGTATATCAAGGTAGGTTTGGAGTAGGCTGAACACGACTGAACACTCTACACCTGTGTGCACTAATGGACTGGCCTCGACTGTGCATTAAAGAACTGTCCGTCAATACTTCAAGGAGGAAGAGATTTTCATTCATGTATCTCATCGAGCTCATGTTTGTAAAATACTGGGATAGAGCCTGTAATTTATTTAGAAATAAATAATCGGTTTCAGGGCGAATAATTGATGAACTGATCACTGTAAAAAACAAAATGCATCCTTTAAGAGTTTCTCAGTCTCTCCTGTAATGGACTGACAACCAGGGTCTTCAGGCTGCTGCTGTATGAAACAGACTGACAGCACCAGCGTGCTCTGTTGCATTCGCAGCAATGAAAAATGTTTCTTTCCATGGTATCCTGCTGACCTCCTCCCACTTCACGCCACCCTTCTCCTCCTACTCCCGCTCCCCTTTTGCTCTCCTCTCTTCCTCAGACGCTGATGATTCGGGATTGGTGGATGTGCATGATAATCAGCGTCATGTTTGAGTTCCTGGAATACAGCCTGGAGCACCAGTTACCTAACTTCTCAGAGTGCTGGTGGGACCATGTATGTACATACATTACTGTTCTTTTCCTTTGCTTACCTAAGAATCAACAGGTGTGCCCTCAGGTGTAAAATATCACTTTTTAAATCATCTCAGCATATAAAAGAATTAAAATATTTAAACATGAGTTGACAAAGTGTTTTAATAATGTGAAGCACCAACGTGTTTGCTAATTCAAGACCAGTAAAATAACATAGCATGACTATTCTTTGCAAACCATTTTTGAGACACATGCTTTTCAGCTTGACTTCGTCTGACGAAGAGCTGTTAAGATGAAATTTTTGTCCATAAGCAGACTGGCAAAGTCCTCACCATCTGCAAAGGTCGCTGTACTTCTGAGCTGTTGCTCTGCTGTGTAGTGGCGGTATTAAAGCTGTCTAATTGTTAATATTGAGATTTATGATAGCAATGACATGGTCATTCGTTTGTATGAGAAGAACGTTTTGGTATACCAATGAGAAACTAGGCAGCAACACAAGTGATAGCAGGGATAATCATGTTAACATCATTAGAAAGTAATTGAGCAATATAATAGAATGTAAACAGACAAACAGTAGTAGTATAGTATTATATAATGATAAACTGTTGACTGTAAAAACACTTTCAGTAGACTGCCTCAATAAGAGATAAGAGTGGCTACTTATGGAAAACAGCTTAAATGTAATCATAATAGAATGAAAATATCTATTATATATTATCCTTTTTAAAAAGGAGAAATAAAAGGTTTTTGTGGCCCAGGATGTAAACCACATTACAAATGAGGCCTGGCTCTCACGTATTGTGCTCACAGTTGTGTTGGAGCATTATTTTTTTATTTTTTTTATACCCTTTGATAAAATTTTGTTCACCTCTCTAGTGGATCATGGATGTGTTGGTGTGTAACGGTCTGGGGATCTACTGCGGCATGAAGACCCTGGCCTGGTTGTCAATGAAGCCCTACCAGTGGCAGGGCCTGTGGAACATTCCTACATACAAGTACGACTCAACACAGAAATGTGGTTAATTAACCCACCGTCACAAATATTGACTTGAATTTCTTTGACCTTTCAAATAGCTTGAATTACAGGAGTGCCAACATTACTGTTTTAGTGATTTCTCAGTGTTTATTTCTTTCTGTATCTCTGCTGTGTCGCTCCCAGGGGGAAGATAAAGCGAATAGCATTCCAGTTCACACCGTACAGTTGGGTGAAGTTTGAGTGGAAGCCTGCTTCAACAGTTCGTCGCTGGCTCGCTGTGTTGGGCATCATCTTTATGGTAGGGAGAATCCTGTTTTTTAATGGTACGGAAAAACGGGTCATAATGGCTGCAAAGAATGAGAATACAGTACAATGAAAAAAAAAAGCAGATCTTGCATTTTTATGACATTTTACAGAGTAAAAGATGAGCTTCTGTTTGGAAAAGTAATCCCCACTTGTCAGTAGTAGTCATTTTTATACTTCAATAATAGTAATTTTTATTGATATATTAAACATAACAAGTTAAATCTAGAATCCTATTCATTATATTCTCAGTGCTCCTGAATTTAGAAATTTTATTTTTATCTCTTCCCAGTTCCTCCTGGCTGAGCTGAACACCTTCTACCTGAAGTTTGTGTTGTGGATGCCTCCTGAACACTACCTGGTGCTGCTCCGCCTGGTCTTCTTTGTCAACGTGGGAGGCGTAGCCATGAGGGAAATCTACGACTTCATGGATGACCCGTGAGTATCAACAGCATGAAATTGGCTGTGTTCACAGGTCGATCACATTTACAAGTACAGTAACACCATGCAGCGTCTGGACCACTGATTCATTACCGAGACTGATGTCACATTAGGAGCTTACTGGTTTTCACTTTTCGTGAGGGCACCACACGGCCGTGATGTGCTCTAGCTGTCATTCATATCTTTTGCCTGACGCTGTAAACTAAGTTTGACTCAACTGTTTGCTGACGACTTTTCTAAACGTCAGAGCGGATTGTGGTACTACGTTTCCAAGCACAAAAAATTAATAAGTAATGCTGCAATGAGGAGATTAGTTCATCTGTAAAAGATACATTTAACTTATTAACAATTACTGTATATGCATGTTCAACCCGTGTCATACAGTATAATCATATATCCAGTTCATTGCTAAGAGAGAGCTCACCAAAAGACCAGAACTGTCAACACGTACCAGCATGCACTGCACGTGAGGCTGTTGTTGGCAAACAGTCAGAGCAGCTTAGGGAGTGAGTGTATTTAGCTGATAGTGTTTGCTTATCACATCTGCCTATGCAAAGTTAGCGTTTGTGCTTGTCTGACAAATATTTAAACGCTGTTGCATTGCCTCGAACAATTGGCAGCACTGTTTTTGAGAGGGCCAAAATTCATTTCTTAAGTTTTAAGTTGACAATTAAAACTTACCGCTGCATCTGTGGTGTCAGCAATGGAGGGAAACTTCATTACCAGTCAGCTCTATTTTACTTGTTGGCCTCCAGCAGCTTTGTCTTAATTGATTTGTATAACTGTGCTACTGCTTTCTGCCAACTTAAAGACGAGCTATTTTATATTAGTGTAAATAGTGTATTGCATAGAAAGCTTTTTTATGCAGCTGCACGTCACGCTGACTTGAGTACCACTGTGATATAATGTGTATGTGGGTCTTGCCCACATCACAAGCACACCAATAGACAGTAAAAACTTCCTCCCACTTGTATTACTTGTCCATAGCAACACCATTCGTCTTTTTCCCATCAGGAAGTTCCACAAGAAGCTCGGCCAGCAGGCGTGGCTGGTGTCAGCAATCACAGTGACCGAGTTCCTCATTGTGGTCAAGTATGACCCCAACACCATCATGCTGCCCATCCCCTTCTTCATCATGCAGTGCTGGTTTTTAGGAATCGTCCTCATCTTTATCTGGACCGTGTGGCGGTTCTTCATCCGGTAAGAAGTGGCCTGGGTTAGTGGGCAGGGGGACAGGGGCCAAGTAGGGTTGTGCTGGGAGTTCAAATGAGTTATAAAGCTACTTTCAAGACAAGGACATGTTTGCATAAAGAGATTATCAAACCCTGCACTCATTCAGTTTAAGAAACTACTTTGGTACAAATAATCCAAAAAAAGTTAAGTACAAAAGTGGTCTGCAACTATGAAATCTAGTAGTCTAGATGTTTTCACATGACTTGTCAGTTCAGATTATCAGAGCTGTGTAGAGGCCTGTACTTGTTCTGTGATGGGTGAAGAAACAGGAGGGCAGACAAGAGAAGAGGTGATTGAGCTAAAAATTGCTGTTTATAAAGGAACTTTTAACACTAAAGATTCAAATATAGCAACCATAGCAACCAGTTCAACAAGTATACTGCTGTTTGGCAGTCAGGTAACACTTTGCAGTTTAAAAATAAATAAACGTTTAACCATTTTGTTCTCAGTCAGTGTTGCACTGCACAACATACAGTTTACTCACAACAATCAGCTGCAGCAATATATTTCCGGTTGCTCTTGGTTTGATTCACCTTCAGTTGCGTAGTGTTCCTGTTAAGCATAGCCATGCCCCAGCATGTGAAGCCTCTGGTCTATTTTCTCCCCTTCCCTGCCTCCTCCATCCTTCCTCCCTTTCTCCTTCCCCACTCCTTCCTATTCATGCTCAGCAGTAATGTCCATGTCCAGTGAGGTAGGTATAGCAGGGAGGCGCTTTGTCCTGTCCACTCCCTCCTATCAGCAGTGTTGTATTTTGTTTTATTTCCCCTCTAATGCATCACTGTTTTATAATTATGTTCAGAATACCTTTGGGATCTTTTACAACACAGATGTTAGCCCACATGGCTCCCTCTCCCGCATGGCACTTATTAGTTTTTTGCTGTGGTTAATTTTATCATCTTCATTTTTAGCATTAGCCCTCACATCAGTTTTCTTCTGCAGTTAATCGAGAAACACAGGAAACAGTCAGCTGTAGAAGTGAGAGACACATATAGACACCATGTAGGCTCCTCCGACTCAACTGTCTGTCATCAGATCAGCTCCACCACTTCTCATTCTCACATCACCTCCAGTCAAACACGCAAGTGCATAAAGGACACCAAACACTGAAGCATGACATTTTCTAATCACTCAGATAAAGGTGAAACTGTATTTGCAGATAGTTTGAATAGTTTGTTTTAGCTGTCAGGGTGACACAAAGGTTGGCTTTGTCCCAGTCAAGAAGCATAATAAGCATTGTGCATATACAGTATATGTAGACTGTCATTGTTAGTTCGCCGCTGCAAACCCAACCTATTTGTCACTTCGAGCAGCTTAAAATAAACAGAAGAAAAATAATCTGCAAATACTGTTTTACACAGTTAGCAAGGTGTGTCACAACCCGCCCCCTCTTCTAATACACTGCATTAGCAACAGCAGACCAAGGTGAGTACTGTGGGGACGTTTCACTTCACCTCTGTAGACGTGAAAGAGTTTTGGTGCTGCACCAATAAAGGTGCTGGAGATTCCCATCAGGAGCGTTAATGATAACTGGGTCAGACCGACCTGCATTTTGATCTGAGATACGGCATATAACCAGGACTGCTCTGTCTTAACTACCACATGTATGAGAGGTAACCAGATTAGACATTTAATCAATTATTCACCACCTGCAGAGTTTTATGCACCAAAGTTAAGTTTGTTAATGACTCTCAAAGACCTGCACACACTGGACGTGATCTAGGATCTCCTTCACTGTGGAGGGGAGTGCCAACCTGCTTGGACATTGGCTTTTCTCCATGACAGTGCACGTAGTGGTGGAAATAGAGAGTGTCCTATAATTCATAGTTACTACACAAAGATAGAAAGGGGGGTAGTTCATAGTGATCTTACAATGCTAATTTCAAAACGGTTGGGACGCTGTGACAAACATGAATGAAAGTGACAATTTTCTAATCCTTTTGAACATATGCTCAATTGAAAATAGAACAAAGACAATATATTAAATGTTTTACCTCATCAACATCACAACTTCTAAACATCTAACTATATCACAAATTTTACCCAAATTTCAAGGAAATGCGAACGAATGCTTGTTTCCATACACTGCCAGAGTTGGTTCATAGAGATGAGCAGTAGGTGGCGCCAATTGTCCAGTTTACCATTGCAGAAGAAGAGGGCACAGTAAGAAGACATAATTAAAAGAGCGCCAGTCGAACCTCAAATGGTGAAATATTGGAGTAAAATACGTTGATGGAAACATGGTTCATGATGTTTTAAGCAGATTGAATAATAGAATATGTTCGTTTAGTGCTTGTAAATACTACATAGGGGAGTTAAAGTCAAGTGTTACATTTTTGTCTTTATTGTGATGAGGTGTTAAATGTTATGATGCCAAACTAAAGAGGAGGTAGGTATTTATCTCAGAGATGGACAGGAAACCTCAGGAACATGCTTCATTTCTTCAGATAGACTGGTTAAAGGCGTCCTCTGTGAGACAACACATTGAGCAATAAAAGCTAGTGGTGCTCCCGAGGTTGTTTTCCTGTTTAAATGTCTGCTCTCTGGTTTTCTCACAGTGACATCACACTCCGCTACAAAGAGACCCGCCGACGCAAACAGGAGGTGCCCGGGGACAGGGACCGTCCCCTCGGCAACGGCAACACAGGCACCCCGTCTGGGCGGAGCAAGCTGAACGGCAGCTCCGAGACGGTGCGGCAGAGGAAGTCCTGAGGTGGGCGGGGAGGGGGCGCGAGTCGAAACCGGTCGGTCAGCAGCAGCTGGAGGGAGGAGGACAAGGTTTGATGGGGAAAGCAATGAGAAGACTGAAGCGACACAAAGACGACACACGTAGAGGCAAACAGACGGACACACGTATGTGCTGTGTAGACTTGTGCCTACACGAACCAGGTCATTCAACCGAGGCGAGGGGTGGAAGGGGCAATTTTCATTCGCTGCATTGTCTAGTTATTGTCTTACTACAGGGATTTACCTCATTCTATTTTCTAGGAACATTTGGGGAATTATACGCAGGACAGGATATATTCTTTGTGTTATTTATATGTTATTTTGGATGTTGGGAGACGATGGGGGGAAAAAGAAAAAGCTGAATCAAAGAGAGGTACAATAGCGGAAGGATGGATTCCACTGCAGGTGAACAGGGAAGCACTGTTGATGGACTCTTGACCAATAGTTCACATCAGTTTCCATTTTCTCAGCTGCACTTTGTCTTAGTTAAGAAAGAGATGAGCATCAGGAACATGTCCGCCACTGTAAATAAGCTTTGTTCCGTGTTGTGCAGTCGCATCAGTGCAGGTGAGAAAAAGGAGAGTATTTGGAGCAGTGACTTTCTGTAGGTAAGCGATGTACAATATCAGCCTGGGGTGTTTGGTACAATATGCCAAGCAGCAGTTAAAACGGAGTTCGGTTACTAAAGACACATTTCTGTTAGATTCAGTTAATACTACTTCTTTTGTCCATTGATTCCTGTGCATCTTTGACAGTTTAGATTACTCTTTTCTTTGTTCCAGGCTCCCGATACATGGTTTACATGTGGGAGACGATATCAGCTTTTCATTTACGGTTCAGGGTTCTCGGTCCTGGACGCACTGAGCCTCGAGGTCCTTGTAACTGCTGGGGGTCCTCCCTCAGTCTCACACAGGGAGGAAAAACTCCTCTCAGGCTTTGTTCTTGAAAAGAACATCATGTTTGTAAAAAGGAAAAAAAAAAAAACGATGTACCATATTGTAGGTATTTAACTGCTGATATTCTACATGATTCTGTATATGGGACATAGTTTGGGTGTTTTTTTTGTGGATGTTTTGTTATCGCTATTGTTATTTCTTTATGGTAAATCGATTACGAACACTAGATTGTACTCAAGTTCCTTTTTGTAAAATGAGGCACTGAGAAATCTGCAGCACTCAGTTGAACACATCACATGACAATCACCCTGATGGGACGCTGTGCTCCCTTCTGATGCTGACACGTTGGCTCAAGTACGGCACTAACAAACAGCAGAGATCTGGATGTTCCTCCGCTGCAAATAAGGCCTCACGGCTCGTTCAGACACATCCGAACGTGAATTTAATATCTGATTCTTTTTATGCTGTTTATTTTTTTCATTGTTGAGCTGTTTTTTTTTTTTTTTAATATCACGTTCTGCTGTGTCTGAATTCAGTGCGACAAAATGACAACCAGCCTTATCTTAAGAGGAGGAAATGAAGGTTTTAGTTGCGTTGTGGTTTGGGAAGAGGACCAACCTTTCCAGCGCTGTGGGGTTGCCATATTGCACATGCAACAAGCCAAAGCTTAGATCTCATTCTTGCTAAAGCCATAAATGCCACCCCTGACCCACTTGAGTCGCTCAAACAGCTGTTAAACCTCATTTCAGATTCCTTTTCATTTCAACTAAAGCCGAGTCCCAAAGCCACCGGGAGCAGTCATGTCAGTGTACGTTTTTTTTTTGCATTACTAAAGAAAACTGACACCCAAAGGTCTGACCATTTAAAGCAATGAAGGTCAAAAAATTAAGACCTCAACTCCCTAATTTCTGCAACACAGAATGTCTCTCAGACTATAAACATGTAGAATCACCTCAGAAGTTTTTGATTTCCTTGTCAGTCACAACGTTGTTAAATATAGAGCTGTAACAATTAGAGTCACTGATTAGTAGACAGAAAATTAATCAACTGATTTGACTGATTTGATCGAAAAATGCGTTCTCAGTCTCCAATATGAGAATTTGCTGCTTTTCTTTATCTTAATGTGATAGTGGACTGTTTTTTTTTTTTCACGATTTTCTGACTTTCCATAGACAAAATGATTAAATAGTCGATAATTTAAACTATTGTTAGTTGCAGCTTTAGTTAAATGTTCTGAAATTTTGGTACAAAAAATAAGCTTTACTTTGAAAAAAAAAAAAATCCAGCTTGGTCAAACTTAAAATAACACCGTCGCTGTCCAGTCTGGGGACCAAAAATATCCCTCAAAGCTTTAGTCTTTGTTCTGTTCAGGTTTTGTGGCTGTCAGAGAATCAGTTGTAAGTTTCTATGTGTTACTCATCATGTCCGAGTGGCTACAGACTACAATGTTAGACAACGTCTGTGAATTTAGCTCAGCTGTTGTAAACGAGGCAGAGGTTTTATGACGCTACAGTAACTTTCTTGTGAATGTAATCCAGCAGAATCTGCCGTTCAAACGAGAGGGTCTGGTCATCATGCATCAGCTGATTTTTGCCACAAACACAAAAGCTTTTCATTGATAAAAGGCTTCTTCTCATGCTCACAGAGGATGCAGCCCTCTGCATCGTTCACCCTCTTTTTTGAACACAGAGATTGCTGTGCAAATTTAAAACCCTAAAATCGATGTTTAGCTGAAATGTCAAAGTTTGTACTTGTTATCCTGTGCTGTGCTACTTCAGTCATTCGTGAACTTGTTAGAAGTTCAGCAAGTTTGTTTTTCTCCTCCTTTCTTAAATGGATGCTTTTTAGACGTGGGCTGGGGGATTCACTGTGTCTATGCCTTGGATTGGTCGAAATGGTTTTGTTTTAAATCACTGAAGACTTAAACCAAACCAAGTCATGAATTTGCACTTCAGCTCCGAAATCACAAAATAGCGCATTCAGAAATTGAACTCATAAATGAGGTGTGGAGCAAAATAGGAACCAGTCCACCCCAAAAAAAGAACCTTTTCCTTCTGTGTGTTTGAGGGTTTAGTGTAGTATCACTTGCAGCCACATGGGGGCAGTAGATGTTCTTTTACTGTCTCCGTCTGCTCGACAATGATCAATGACAACTTGCTGTAAAAGCCATTTTCACCTTGGTTTGTGTAAATGTGAACATGTTAAAGATCATACAAACTGAAATATGCTGCTGCACCACATACTTTTATAATGTTTTCAATAAAATCAACTGAAAATCTGAATTAAGTCTGCTTGACTTTTAACAGATCACATGCTGAAGAGGCAAGAGTACGTAAGTAAGTTACTCCCTGGAGACAAGGCTCACTGTTTTTATTAACAGAAGCTGTGTCTATGCTGAGTGAGTTGGGCGGTGGACATTTTCTGTCACCAGGCACAATGCATGCCACTTTGAAGACTGCAGATACTTTGGCTTTGTTTGTTTTACACGTACTATACAAAGAGCAATAATCAGAGAAAATGGATGCTAACTTCAAACTTTAATTTGGCTGAATCACGTTGACTCGTTTGAAGCTGCCCATCTTTGTAAGAGCACAGTTTACTCCTGCTTTCACCAACTACCTTCCTGACTTCAGGCGGCACTAGCTCAGGTGAAAAAGCAGGTTGCCCATTGATAGGATTAGAAGTGCTTTGTTCTGTTCTCAGGTTGGTTTTGGTCAGGTTTTGTAGGTCTGTAAACTCCTTATAGCTTCCTTAAATGTTTCCTGTAAAGTTACTGTAATTTCCTGGAAGCATTCGAGGACGTTTGAGGACTTTCACCAAAGTGCAGACCATTTACACTTGACAGCACCAAAGATTTTTTGCATTTTCCCAGTGTTAGACACATGGAGTAACCTGTTTAATTTAGCGGCTGCCAGAATGTATCCAATGAGGAGCCCATTAAAATGCACAATTTTTAAGAAGTTTCACCTCTCCTTTATTGCATAGTTTCATCCATCTTTCACCTGATTTTCTTCCCACAAATCACTTTGCAAACACATAAAACTGATAAGAAGAAACTTGCATAGCCCAGTAAACTGCAATAAACCCCAGGAAGAAAATGTTTCTCCTCACGTGACGCATTTAGTTCCTGGTTCTCACACATTCAGCTTGTAGTGCATTCATCAGTACAGGTTTCTTTTTTTAAAAAAAAAAAACAAAACATCTGTCTGGACTCCCTGAAGCAGCTGGAGTGTAATTTAAAATAACCCCTAAAAGATTTAGAAAATGCAGTCGCAACAGACAGAGCAGTGCACTGAATATTCTCAAAGCTTGGTTTAAAATATATAGCTGAATACAGAAGGGTGCAAAAGGAATCATTTCAGAATCAAAATACAAGAACAATATGAACGTTTTGAGCTCTAGGAACAGATGAATTCATGTTTATGCCTGAGATCTTCCTCTGAAACTGCACCATGGCCACTTTGGTTTAAGGTTAAAAAGATCAGTGTTGGGAGCCGAATGTTATTTGGTGGCTTTATGGTTAATAGGCACGACACGAATATTCTTAAAATCAAGCTGGAATCAGATCTAACAGTAAATACGATGCAAAATGTGCAAAAGTGTCAGTGTGCTCAGTCTCATCCCCCACATTGACATACCAGTGACAGGGATGATAAGACCTTAAAATCAAAGCTCAAAATATTAAAAGAGGAATTTGCAGACTATAAAAACTGGTAGTAAAAAGACAAATTTCAAAATGCACCTGTAACTAAGTGATTAGTTTTGGAGTAACAGGATACTGGTTAGTGACAAGTTTACTATCCAATAGCTGCCCATTTTCAGGTCAAAAGAAACTCATTACACTTTTAGACAACGCTCTGTCTAAATATATTCTGAAAATAAAAAATAGCCCTTGTTCATATTTCTATGATCTGACCAGTTTGAAGCCTTGGCCGGTGTCCAGTATCGCTGGCGGAAACCAGTTGAGTTTGACTCTCTTGAGACATCGCAGGCAGACGCCACAGAGCCACAGCAGGTTCAGACTGCCGCACCACAGCGCCAACTGGACCACCGGGTACGTCATCCGGGGGAAGTACGCGCTCCAGTGGTTGGTGACGTCACTTCCTGTCGGCAGGTGCAGCGTGTAGTCACTCCAGTGTTTGGAGATGCCGTAGTCGGCGGAAACCGCCCTGGCCCTCTCGCACCACTGGATGCTGCTGGTTGAGTTGCAGTTGTACTCCACCCACTGAGAGGTGAAGTCTCCGAGCTGCGGGAGGTCCTGCAGCTCCACGTCCGTCATTCGAACGAGCGTCGCTCCCTGCACGGCCACGTGCAGGCCCTCCACCCTTCTGACCTCCCTCACCCACGGCATGGAGTTGTCACAGTCGAGCACCAAGATGAGGCGCGAGCAAAAGCTGCCATTCTTCTCCCTCCACCACTCCAAGATCTGATCCAGACTGAGAGTGTCTCCTCCTGGTGATGAACACAGACACCAGCTGATTACAGATCACAAACAAAGTGTGCATGAGGATAGTGAGATAAAGATTCTCTGATTATTAAAATGAAATACTAAGAAGTGGGTTAGCTTCAAAGAGTGACCACAGAATAATCAATGAGATTGCAGATGTTCTTTTTCTCACTCATTATGCCTTTTTAGCACACCTCATCTACACTAAAACAATTTTTTCTTTATTTACTAATTTAATGAACTAGGTGGAAGGTTTTCTCTTCGACAAAATGACTGAAATGTCTTCATTTTACATGAATTTGTGATTTAAAGGTTATATTATAGTCAAGATTTTCTTATATCCTTACATGGTAGATGTGTTGAGTCACTAGCCTGGGTTTTGTTTTAAACATTTTAAAAAAGAAAGGCATTAATTTGGAGTAACATAAATAAAACATTACGCTTATGCATCACAGCATATAACAAGAAATAACAACAATAATAATAATTAGCAAAAGCTACAATATTGCACCTAATCCAGCTTCGTTAACTTTGAAAGGCAAAATTATGATTACAATCATTATATGATTAATTAAGCCTCCTAACGTTTTGTCTAAATATTACCATTCAAATGGTCCATGAATCAACCCTTACTAATCGCCCCGCTCACCTGCCAGCGCCCACTCCCCCGAGCGGTGAGTGTGACCGCTGTAGAAGATCACGTAGGTGTCGTGGCGGGGCCCGTCCGCCGTGCGAAGCTCCAAGAAGGATTTGATCTTGGCCTGCAGAGCCTCCAGGGTCACCCCACTGGTGGAGTAGTCGCAGCCAAAAGCCTCAATGAAGTGGTGGGCGAAGAAGCGCTGCACACTGTTCAACATGCCCGTCGAGCGCCTGTTCAGCTCCTGCACCTGGTCCGGAGGCAGCAGCATGGGCTGACCGTCGGGACTGCGGGGAGGAAAGTGAGTGAAACGTGTCTGTTTCGATCAGGCATTCAGCAACGGTCAGAGGATGTCTACTGAGTCAGAGACAACAAGCCCAGCTGCCTTTGACTTCGACAACACTTTGATTTTAAATATTTAGCCAACACTTAGAGCAGGAATGTGGTGTTTGCTTGCTAGCAAATTTTAATTATGGTTCTTAGAAGGCTTTTTAAACTTATACGCGGGTATTTTTTGTCATTGACTAATACTCTGGTAGGGCCATACAGTCTACCAACATTTGGCTGGTAATTGTTTGCCAGTAGTTATGCGTTACACACTACCTGCAGTAGTTGGTGGGGATGACCACTGCGTAGCCCACACAGGTTCCTCCCAGGCTGCTCCCGAGCTCGTGGAAAAGCCCGTGGAACAGAGACTCCAGAGGCAGGACGAGCAGAAACATGCTCACAAAGATACTGCTGGAGCCCTGCAGAGCACATTCACGGGTCAGTTAATTAATAGTTTACACTAAACTTACAGGACTGTGGCAAAACTGCAACATGAATCTGCATGCATTTTTTTTAGCAGGATATAATATTACTTTAACGGAGGATAAGATTATGCATCTAAAAACATAGGTTCTTACCTTAAAGAGCAAATCATGGTTAAATGTTGGGTAGGAGTAATAAATAAGACATACTAAGAGCTCATATTGTGTTGTTCAATTTAGGGAATTCAAATCAAAACATAGAGGAAACTGAGCCTTTCAAGCTATGTTAAAATGTCAGGCACTGTTGGTCTTAAAGGACAAAAAGGTGCAACAATCAGTCAATTAATCGATTAGTCAATCAAAAGAGAATTCATCGCCAACTATTTTCATAATCAATTAATCGTTTCAGCTATTTTTCAAGCAAAACATTTGCTGGTTCCAACTTTTTAAATAGAAAGATTTGCTGCTTTTTCTGCGTCTTTGGATTTTGGATTTTTGGTTGGACAAAAAAAGCAATTTCAAAACATCACTTTGGGCTCTGGGAAATTGTGATGATTCCAGATTTTACATTTTAAAGATGATTTTATTTGATTAATGGTAAAAAAATAATCATCAGATTAATCAATAATGGAGATAATTGTTAGCTGCAGTCTCACTCGCCGCTCTCTTGTTGTTTTCTCAGAGGACATTGTGGTTGAAAAACTGTCTTGGACTTCACCCTGCTGACCCTGCAGCTGAATATGAACTCGAAACAATGTTCAATTATGTTACATGCCTATATTAATAACCCATAATCACATTTACATTGATGTTTTTTGTTTTTATTTTACTCTTGCTTTTAATTCAGTCTGAAGTTGCCCCATGGTTCCACGATTACTTATTTCCAAACATCCTCACAGTGTTTTAATCTCTTGTTGGTTCCATTCAGTTTCTCTTAACTTTCTATTACTTCGTTTCTCATTTTAAGATTTAGTCTATTTTAGCCTCATCTTATCTGCATTATATGTCTTAGTGTATTGCATTATGTACTATCGCTTTCTGTGCATCATTCCTTTAATCATTTATACCTGTATTGAGGCAGATTCTACCTGCCCTGACTCAACTCAAATAAAAAAAGTGACTTGACAAATGGCAACTAAAGGCTTGGATCTTAATAGTTACTTTTACTTCTTCTACTCCATGTAGAAGAAGTAAACTGGGAGCTTGATGGCAGTATACGGGTATTTTTTCATCATTTTGTGCAGAATAGATTATTTATGAATGTGTGTTGATGTGCCTCTAGGTAATTAACTACTGTTACATCCCTGCAGCATCCTCCAACCACTGTTGGAGCCATAGATCCTTTCGATAAACACTTGATCTTGTGTCACATCTCTATATAAAAGGATAAGATACATGTTGTCCAGCTGCCTTTACCTGCCAACAAAGAGCAGCAACAGCAACACTTGACACCAGCGTGAAGAGCACCAGCCGTTCAGAGATGAGGCAGAAATGTCTCATGCCCTTTGAGGCCATAATCTTGTCCAGGCCGTTGCTACCTGAGCCCTGGGACAGGCACACCCTCTGGCAGTCACTGAGTTTGGTATGAAAGCCCCACACTGTGATGACAAACACCATGTGGCAGATGGCCCAGAAGAGCACGCAGACCACAAAGGCTGGGATCATCAGGTACCACTGGTCCAGGTCTGTCAGCTTCCGGGAGGCCAGAATGATGAAGGTCACCTCCACCGCCAGCAAAGGCAGGAGGGACAGTCGGCGCCACAGACCCCGCCACACCAGGAAAGGCTGCCAGCGCTCGGTCACAGAGAGGCCGCTGAAGTAGACATCCAGCAGGGGGTCGCAGATAAGCTGGCTGAAGAAGCAGGCGAGGGCGAACGGGTTGGTGGTGATGTTCAGAGACTTGAAGAACAGCACGGCGGTGATGACAGCGAAGCAAACCAAGTTGGGAAGAGCCAGGAGAGCCTTCATCCGGAGGGCAACCATGACCGTGGCCAGCGCCACCACCAGCACCATCACGCTGAAGGACTTCTGGATGAGCAGCGCCGTGCTGGCGGTGGCGAACCCCGCCAGCTCCAACCGCTCCGCCGAGGTGAGGAAAGCAGGACGGTACCTGGTGCATCCAAACAGTCGGTCCAGCAGCGCCCACAGCGTCCTCAGAGCCACACTGGCCAGCAACAGGTAATTGGCCGCCTGCTCCTTCAGGTCGTTCTCCAAGGCGGGACTGTTAAGGAAACACAGCAGCCCCAGCAAAAAGCCGAACCACGGGTGGAGGAGACTGAGGCTGACCCGCTCCATGCTGAAGTAGTAGTACATTACACTCGCTAGTCCGATGACAATCAGAGCCAAAACGAATATGACTAGAAGAATGGTCTCCGCGGTCCTCTCCCACCGGGCATACAGCCCCAAACACAAGGCGACCAGCAGGTTGATGCCGGACAGGTAGCCCAGCCACCGAACAGACGACCACACGCTCACCTCTCCGTTGACCTCCTCCAGCCGGGTCATCGCTGCATGAAGGCAGTGGCTGACACAGTAGCGTAGAAAACGACACATTCTGATATGAAAGATAAACTATCCGAAGGCAAAAAACAGGCACTTCAATGACTTGTAGTCGGTTTACTCTCCGTTATGCCATCGGAAATTCCCCCGACACCAAAACTTAAGCTAAAAGTTTAGCTAAGCTAGCTAACTTGTTGAAAGTAGCTAGCTTAATTATCGTTAGCTACTAGCGATGCATCTTTGCGCCGGTCAACGTTAGCACACAGCAATATTTACATCTTCGCGTTCGTTGTTTGTGTTCTTTTCACCTGATGTCCGATACGGTTTTAACCCAGCTTTCCACAGAGTGACAGACATATCGGTTCAAAAAGTTTGTCACGTCAAAAGTTTTAAGTCAGATGACAGGCGCCATGACAATCGCTTCGACTACGGCAAGTTCCCAGGGTCAAAACTGCTTAACCGAAGTTAGAGGCCTAATCCACGGATATGTTCACACTGAGTCACTTCTGCTTCTAGTTTTAAACTAAGAATGCGTCTGACCAAAATTATTTAACTCAAGGTTCATTTATGAGGTGTCTTAATTTTTCCGGATCTTTCAGCAACATTCACTTGGATTTCAGATTATTTTAAGGGCCCAGAAATAACTTTTCCGCTAAAAAAATGTGTTTAACCTGGATACTGACAATTGGCACCAGCTCTTTACTTCTGGCTTCCAGATTTGAGGCAGTTCTTGCAGGGTTCAAAGTTATTTCTGCCTTCTGCTGCAGCACTTCACTAACAACATCCAAGCAGCTTTAAAAGGCTTATTCTGTGCTCAAAATGTAAAGGGGCAGCATGGGCATAGCCAGGATTTTAATACATGCACCATCTTCCCTTAGAAAAAGAAAAAAACGTTTTTATATCTGTATTTTCACATTTTATGTTTGTCATTTACTTTAATAGCTTCATTTTTGTTGGCCTTAATGTAGCAGTAGGTATATTGGACTACTGAGATACAGTAACACTAGAATTAGCCTGTAAAATACCCACCATGTCTAAGTTTCAAGTGTTTTTTGCCTACTGAAAAAAGAGGACATGGCCTCAGTAGGCTAGATAAAAAAACATACTATGCAAAGTCTACAAGGTATTATGTGCAGTATTACATCTAATTAAGTAATGATGTTTTCAGCCACTACTCATTTTGATAGATCTCATGTGTCAATCAATGACAACAAAAAATCCACACAGACACCTTACATTTACATTCATTTATAAAAGAGAAATACAACCATACTAGAAGCACACGTTGTTCTGCATTGTTGAAAATGTTGATGATGAAGATGAACCATCTCATGCAAATGGACCAAAAGAAACACTGGAAGACAAATGCACCAATAAATCACAAAAAACGCTTCTTCAAAGTCTGAGTATGTGTGGTACTGAGTAAGAGAGGAGATATCAGCAGAGAGATGTGCATTAACTGGAAAATGATATGGGAATGGCAACAACACAATGCTTTACATCAACACTGGAAATGTTTCTTGTTATCCATTAATATAATAAAAGAGAACCGGACATTTGTATGTACTGCTTGACCAAAGAAGCTTGATATCTTTTCGTTAAAAGGTATGGGTTTCATTTTCTCCAGGGGCATGAAAGTCTGCTGCGAAACGTACAGTGAATGTGAACAAAGAAGGCACCTTAGACTTACTTTTGGGCCCATCATATTGGTTGTAAAACTGTCATCATAGGAAAATAACTACATTTTGTGACACCCTTTGGGATCAATGATAAAGTGCCACTGACAAGAAACACTTCAACGCAAATTCATTCCTTCATTCACACTGACAAACCCAACCACACCCACACATTTCGCCTGTTCAGGGACAGGCAGGAACACACACTAACATTTCGTCTGGTAGTGTCTTTAGCTAACCCCCGCGGGATTAAGGATCTTCAGATCTGGTCTCGCTTGCTATTGCTAAAATCTACAGTTTCTCACCTTTTCAGAGGTTCTGTATGACAAAACAGGAAGTTAGTGCAAATCTCTTCTGTCAAGGTGAATTTTCTGACTGTGAGGAGCTCAGATCTGGATCTTTTTGGAGGCAGAGCACCTAATTGTATTTTCACATCAAAGTTACAAAATTGCGTCAAAGGATACTGGTGCTGTAAAGTCCATTTGTTATGGGTCACTGACTTGCAGCGTATTATTTCTTTGCTCGAGAGCAAAAATGTATTGGAAATCAAACAGGAGATAATTCTGTATTAATATTTGTGAGGACAACGAGAGGAGGAAAAAAGTGTAATACCTACTCTGAAATACTCGTACCTTTTTACAATGAGTCAACACAGTTACAGTTTCACATTAGTAAACCTAATAATACTCCTACCGTATGGTTCTGAAAATGTTTAAAATGCTACAAATACCACTTTCTTGTAAAAGATACACAAATCATTCAGAGGATGCCAAATTAAAATGGCATTGCCACACTTAACACTGGACAACACCAATGTTTTGACTGAATATATATTTCAAAACAATGATATTCATTTTTTTGTCTTGGAAAACTAAATGCACATCAAGAATTTTCAGAAAATCTAGCTGCATGACTGTGACACAAGCAAGCGTACCGGCCCAGTCATTCCATCTCAGTCTCTCCAGTGCAATCAAACTCCTGTCACACTGCTCGTGTTGCTGTATTTGTCTTTTGTACTAAGCAGCCTGCCACACTAGCTTATTCAAACAGAGACTGAGTACAGAATGTAGACAAGCTGACTTTTGTTATTGAGAGCTGATTGGAAGATGGGGTGGAAATCGAGGAGAAGGGAGTTCAGATATCTCAAGGGCATTTGCTTTCCAACTCTTAAAAAACCTAGACATTTATCAAAATATATCCATCTTAGTGTGTGGTATGTGTATATCTGTGTGTGTATGTGTGTGTACTCTCAGAGGAGAGTGGATATGAGAAAATAATCTGTAAACTTCTCTCTTTCACACTGTGCAAACTGCATTAATTTGAGGAGAGGGAGGAGAAGTGGGAGAAGAATGCAGCAGGTTAAATTTGGCAGCGCAGCAGTTGAAGGGGAGGTGACAGTTACGTAGAGAAAAGGGGGGGGGGCTGGTTAAGCCTAGCTCTGAAGCAGGATGGGGTCTTCTAGCTCGTGGAAGCCAGGCACCGAGCTGCCCTGGCTCTCCCCGGAATCTGAATCATAGGGCGTGTCAGGTAGCTCCGTGAAGCCCCAAGCCAGCTGGTCATCCTCAAACTCGGAGCGCACCTGCACGGGCACGTCGGCACACTCTTCCTCCTCATTGGAGTGGAAGTCCTGAGGGATGTAGAGCATCTCAGGGTAGTTTCGTGACACCAGGTCGCTGGTGGTGGCCAGACACACCTTACGGAAGGCGATGAGATGCATGTGGGAGTATTTGACGTATTTGTAGCGCTTGAAGCCGAGCGACTCCACCGCGACGCGCCAGCTGCGCATCATGAGGGCGTGGCGGTTTTGGTGGGAGGAGTCGGGCGTGATGATGAGCAGCAGGCCGTGCAGCTCCAGCAGCTCATGGGCCTTCTTACAGCAGATCCAGCGCTGGTATGGGGAAGGGAAGTAGGACAGGAGCAGGGAGAAGACCACCACGTGGAAAAGCTGGGCAGGCAGAGTGTCGATGGGGTTGTGGAGCTGGCGGAGGAAGGCCTCTACCGCGTCACGGGCCAGCTGCAGAGGCTGCTGGAGCTGAAGGTTGAGGAAGTCGCACTTGTACACACTCTGAAGGGGAGAAGACAGGCAGACATTCAGCACTTTCAAATGTGATCTTTGAACATGAACCATCGTCATTCCACCGACAGCATGTACCTAGTTTCTCGACTTGCAGCTTGCAAGGCGCTTTTTGTTCTGCTTTCTGCTGAATTCGTTCACAGACTGTCTAACCACAACACCGATACCCCTGCATGAGTCATTTCTGGTGTTGCTTTTGCTCTGTAATGCCAGTACGGGGCCATCAAGACAGGAAAACCTCATGCATTTTATTTGTGTCAACAAGAATTTAAAACATGTTGTGAACAAAAAGTACGCTGAACAAATAAGCACCCATACCTCAACTGCAGGCACTATGTCAATACCAACTGTAAGGAATTCATCAAACTTCAAGAAAGGGTTGAAGCAGCTTCCCACGTCAAGAAGGCGCATTTTTCCCAGCTGAGAGATGGAACTGCAACACAAATGTGGAAGAGGTGTCAATGCCAATAGCTTACTGTCAAAACTAACATTTAACTTTTGCATCCAACTCTGCCTCTTAATCTTATACCACACACTGTTGTGTGGTATTGATATTTCTTCCACAACTAATAAACAAGACAATTCATACAGGGGCCCATTAAATCTTTTCAATTGAACTTTCTGATTGCAACAGTACAGTACATGTTATGCAAGCATGGCGTGTTTAAGAAGAAAAAAAAGCACAGATGCTTTGCGAGGTCAGCACATATTTCGCAAATACAAAACAAAACAAACAATATTTCATAATTAGTAAAATGCTAACAATACTGTAATTTATAACAGAATATTTTCTACAGCCAGTGACCAAGTATTCAAAATGATGCCACTTAGACGACTTAAAACAACAGCAATCATGAGTTGTGAGAGTGTTTGAATCCAAGGACAGAAATGTTGGTTGGACCGTCCGTTTTTCTACTCAGCAACTTAATCAAGATACATTGACAGCTGGGTAGATTATCGAGAAGTTTGTCAGGAACATTCGTGGTCCTCAGAGGAGGATGATGATTTTAGTGACCCCCATCACTGTCTTCAGGCTGGGAATTTGACTGTGCCTGACTAAATGGAGGCTTTGAACACAACTTTTCTTCTTGCTCTGCCAAAGAGTGCTCAAAGAATGTTTTCTTTTCTGTTACATTATATATACTAGTTACTTTCATGGTATTTTCTAATAAAGCTGAGGATAGACTTGAGGTAGAAATTTACATTAGCAGCAAGGCTCCAATGATAATAGAAATCACGAGCACGTTTAAGGATCACACACCTTTATATCATGTGTAATACATACTGCAAACTGTAGGGGGCACTAGTGCACGGCTGCAGAATTTGAACTGAAGCAAAGTTGCAGGCAGCTTGAAAAACCATCTAGTGATGGATATTCGATTTTATTCACATTTGCTGTGTGTCAAATGTGTTAAACAATGAAGTTAATTTGTAGAAGCTAAAGCAAACTAAAACTCTGTGAACAATCTTACCAGGCTAAAATGACCAATCAAGAAAAAACATTTACAGTAATATACAAAAAAGCAACTGTAATCATTTCTCTCTGTAATATGTGAGTTGCTCTGGCTCTTACAGATTGTGACACAAAATATTCAAAGCAGTATCCATAAAAATCGCAAAAAGAAAAAAGTAGCCATAAAAAAAGTTTTGGAGTTCGCTGTTGCAAAGAAATTGAGGCGCTAGCCATGACTATGAAAACTAAAATAATTTCTGGATATTAATAAAACGGCTCCAAAAGCAAAACACTTAAGCAGTAAATCTTTACAAGACATTTGCTTTGTTTTTAATTTCTAGTAAAGCTGCAGTTTGACTGACGTCAAGCAGGAAACCGAAATTTCTGTAACTACAAACCAGCATGTTGAGTTCTTATATTGTTACTGCAAGAACTGTGTACTGTAGACTATTATACAGTACATACGTTATGCAAACAATATGCAGCACAGACTTCTGTGCTGCAATCACAGATGATTCCAGCATCTACATATATGACAGGAGAAGCTTGCTACAACTCACCTGGGGATGGTGCTGTACGTTTGGGCACTTACAGATGCTGCAGTCAGACCCCTGCCAAGCGTGGCACTTTTCTCATCCTTCTCTAACATTCTTTTCATCCCGCCATCCAAAAAGTATTCCTGACAGACACTGTGGAAGTGGAATCAAAACCTTACTGTGAAAGCGACAACGACACCTCACAAAAGCAGATCCTACAGGTGTAGATGAGTCAGACTTCTCAGCCACGAGGTCTAAAACCGCAGCTGAAGGACGCTGGGAGGCATTTGAGGCCATCTTTACCTGCGACACCATTCGATGCGTCCCTCTCCTTCGCAGTTTTTGGTCCAGTGGTTGTCAGCAAGGTTCTTCATGGCGAGGGCGTACTCACTCAGCGTCTGCTCATCCTCACAGTGCTCGCGCCAGATCTTGTCGAAGTCTCCCACTGAGAAAAAAAATGTAATAAATAAAATGAGGACAGAACTGACAAATAAAAACATGAGAAGTAAATCACAGACCTCACAATTTAGAGAAATCAACTGAGACTTTAAAAGTTGGCTTGAGCCACTGACTCTACTGTCATCATCTCTTATCATCTTATTTTATGTTCACCATCCACAACAAAACAGCAAACATTCACAACATACTTGCCAACTTTGGTCTTCCCCTTTAGCACCAAAACATAACAGAACTCCTTTGTGAAAACCTGCTAAAGAAGATCAGGCCACATTTACTGCTGCATGGCCTACATGTTCACTCGTCTCTGCCAGCACAGAAGTGGAATTGTTTCTCTGAAGCTCATCCTCAAATAGTCAATTTACAGTTAGAATAATGTCTGCAAAAAAAAAAAAAAATCCCTGCAGCACATCTTCACAGTTGCTCAGAAGTTTACAGCCTGTAGCATAGGCAAACAAGCTGATAAGAGAGAAATCCCATGACCACAAGGAAAAATCAGAAATCAGATTTGCAGAAATGAAAGGACAACAAGAGGAGTGGTGGTAAACAGCAGCACTCTGGAGGCATGACCACTGTGATTCAATGCCAAGCCTACCAGATCATGCTTTACTTATTAACCAATCATGAGGTCTGCTAGCAGGATGACTTCTCTGTGCTGTTCTAGCCTCCAAAACAGTCAGCTAGTCTCTGTTACTCAGAATGTTTTCTGATTTGACATGATGATTCAAAACATTACTTGATAAGGTATTGTTTTGAAACGGGATATTACGAGTTAGGGTTAGTCGTGTTTTTGAGGTGGAAACGTAGAACGGAGCTTACAAAAATAACAGCGAAATCTAACATCTTTTTGCATTGCTTACAACACAGCTGATAATAAAATGTGGTCACATTTGAGTGACTCCACAACATTACTGAAACCTCTTTTTGCAGTTTTTGATGACTTGTTTCAACTAGCAAAAAGTTGTCTTGTACTGAGCCTTCTCTTTTTGCTGTTCACCTTGAGACTGAAAGCAGGGAAATGGTCAAATACATATTTTTGATTCAGAGGCAGTCAGATGAAACAAACCGGCTTGGCATTCAAGCAGACAAAGCTAAATCATGATATTTGAGGCTTTTATAACAGCACAGTTGAATAAATCATCTAGCCTGCAATCTCTGGCTGTTCTGCCACAGTTACAACATCATGATGAACTAATAAAGTTTTTTTGCTCAAGATAACAACTTCGCACCTGCAGTTTTGAATTTGCCTGTTTGTGTTCCCCTCCTACACAGTCTCTGGTAGGACTATGCATTTCCTCAGAAAGAGAAACGAGAGACAGAGTACAAAGCCTCTGTGTGGGTAGGCATTGTAGCAAGTTTGTAAATCCGGAGCGCTTCAGCGCTGCTGGTAGGCACTTTAAACTACAGTCTTCAACTTCAAGCTTGTAGCTGGAATAAATCCCTCTGGCAGTGCTGCACAGTGAAATGTTAATATCTTCTTTTAGCAATGACGATGCTGACTGATACTCAGATGTCAGTGCTGAAGTGTTGTGAAAGGGTTTTTCCAAACTTCCCATTTTAAATCAAGCTCTTATCCAGATGACCTCATAATAGGAAAGAAGATTTTTTGCTCTCAGGACAGACAGCTTCCGATGATTACACAGTAACTCTTGTGGAAATCAAGGCCTGACACAGTGTTCAGCTTTAAAAGATCCATTAAGATTATAGTCCATAAGATTATACTCATTTGTATAAAATGTACATATATATATATAGTCAACTTTTTATTTTTTATTTTCCATTGCCTTTATTTATTTTTTATTGATGCTGCCTATAAGTCAGTCACTGGAATACAAGCATATGACAGAATGAAGCTACATTTCATTTTGCATTCAGAAAGGTTGATTATGGCCTCATTTTATTAGCAAATAGTATGGGCTGATTTCTGGGTGAGGACAGATGAGGTGATCGAGAACAAGATCTCTGGTGAACTAAATCATTTTGTCTGAGACATCATAGTCTCAGAGATCGTCAGCTAACTAAGTGGTTACTTCTGAGCCTGTTTGTACTTCCCCAAATCGCAAAAGCAGAAGAAAATCCACCCTAAATTTGTATCCAAAGTGTCAGTTTGCACCATCATTTTATTTATGCGAAATAAAAGGGGAACCTTTCTCTAAAAAGTAAAACTATAGAGTACAAATGTCAGTCCCTGTTGTTTTCAGGTCACACTTTGTCCACTTGCATCCAACAGATGGTGTCAAAGATGACTGTCACAGACTAGCAACTGATTTACTTTCTATAAACACGTGCAAACTCTCTCTGACATGACACCAGACCTGCCACACCAGGCGAAAAGAAACGGCACGTAGCAACAGTAGGTAACCCTGTTTTTTTTTATCTATACTGCTGATATCAAGGCTGCTTTACCTTTGATAGCTCTAATTATATTTGGCCATTGAGGGCAACATTGCAAACTAACGAGCAAGCCTGCTTTATGGATGCAATGCTGGACTTAAAAGGATTTCTGCATCAATGTGAAGTATAACTTTCCCACTCAGTTATTTTGTCTATTAAAGATTTCTTAAATGATTTTCCATCAAACCTAAATAAATGCTGATATATACTGATTGTATTATGATATTTTAGCCATTCACATGTTGTGCTATCTCTTTAGTATTTCCTGCAAAATAAAGGTCAGACTCTTTATTTTTATTTAGCACAAATGGCCAATCTCTGCCTTCGCTCGCACGACACCAGCCCTTCCTGACCCAACATATTCTTCCATGCATTTTGCCATTAAATCAGAGTGCTGGGTTTAGATCCACTTACAGAAGTTCCAGCCTCATGTCCTCAAACAAACTGTGTTTTCTGTAAAATCTGCATCAGTGCTGTGTTTTGACAGTCTCTGATGTATGAACACCAGTGCTCAGACACAAAGCTAATTTGGCAGTAAACGTTGCACTAAAGTTGTTTGTTCAGTCCACGGAGTTATCATTTGTTGGCAATGAAGGGACATTAGAAAGTCATTCATCGTCAACAGCTCTGTTAGTGTCTCGTTAGTAACCTATCAAGGTCTCGGTTGTCGATAGACTGGTATTGGTAGGGAGATAATACATGTTTACACAAGTGACTATGTTTAAAAACAGTATTATCATTTGCAGTGAGTGTAATGTTGTAGTTAAGCAGCTTTAAAGGCCTCGCTTGCTGAGTGCAACCCTCACTGCCGCTGACTGCGGTCTGGCTCCACAACAGCTAGCTAACAAGCCACAAAACAAGGCCGCTAGCCCCGGAGGGGTAACGCGAGCAAGCAGAATATGCTAACTTTACTGGGATTACATTAGAAAATGGTTTAGTTTTGTGTAATTGAGCGAACGTTAAGTGTTAGCCACTCGGCAGCAGGGCCACAGAGAGACAGAGGGGCCCACTGCGGCTGCTTACCCTCTCTGTATTTCCTGCGCAGTTTTCTGTGGACGTTTTTCACGACCCCTGACAGCTTTTCCTGCTCCCTCTTGCACGGTGCTTCATCTGGAATCGGCACGTAGAAAAACTCCGGGTGGTTTTCCGTCTCCCCTGTCTCGACATTGTCCCTGAGGTCCATAGCACCGTACCACCGATGCTGCCTCCGCCAGTTGGTTCCCCTTTTCCCAGCTGCAAACCGACCGGCGAACCGGCGCACAGGCCAACAACACGCAAGATGATTGGATGACTTTGACAGGCATGCTCCAGAACTGACAGTCCGTCGTCCAATCACTGGATTGGAAGCGTAGCCGAGCCTACGTGCGTACCGTGGAGCGTTTAAGTGCAGTTTGTTAATCCCCAAATTGGTGAAGTTAACCTAACACGGATCTGTAGACGTGCTCCTGATGAATGTGTTTTTCCTGAATAATTTCGAAATGTATACACTTTCTTTCTCTTTGAGTAAAAAAAAAATTGTCATCAGATTTAACAGATGCAACTTATTTATGTAATTTATTTCTTCTCGTATTGCTTATGTTTTTTTGTTATCACTTAATTTTAGTTTATTTATTTTTATATTGTTCATATTTTTTTTTATTTCAGACACTTGCCCATGGCATTATGTTATACTGTGTTAACTTTAAATAATTTTAAATAAAGTTCTTTTTAATGACATGATAATGAACACCATAGCACTTTTAAAATCAAATGGCAATACATTTGAATTCATTTAATTCATAACATAAAACAATTTAACAATTTAGCAACTTAAACTACTAACTCATACCGTAAACTGTGTTTAATTTAGCTGTTATTAAAGGCAGTAAAGTTATATTACATTCATAACTGAGCCAATTAGACCAAAACCACATAAGTTACCAGTTAGGTAGTCTACTTCCAAAATAGTTTTTGCAAGTAGACTACCTAAACATGCTCATAAAAATGTTTGGTACAACCTTCAATGATTTGGCACAGATACAGCAACACTTGGCTAACTGCCTCAACAAGTGAGCTAATCCGATTAGGCCCAGAAATAGGATGTAGTCTGGACAATAGATTTGGGAGAGTGTGGCTGGACATGAACATGATGTTTTGTTCTGCTCGGGGGGAATAGCGTGAGGAGAAGCATTTCCCTCATAAATAACGTTGCAATTAGTGGGATGGTAGTGCAGATTATTCAGGACCACTGGCTAATACAGTAAAGTTTTAAACATCTCAAAATTAACCATTAGCCTCTCTTTGATCTCGAACCTTTGACGAGGGTGAAATCTATGGAGGCAGTAGGTCTGTAAAAGATACTATCAACATAGCTCTCCACTTCACCATCATCGCAATCCATCCATCCTCACCTCCTCCATCACCATATGATTGCTGCTGCCCCTGCCAAGGACAAGGCAGACTGCTGGGAATGTGCCATCCCGCCAGGACCTGTACTCCTCCAGGACTCGCAGGTAAGATTGTGGCATCCAGTGTGTATGCGATTGAAGTCAAAATTAACATCTTACATTCAGAAGATGTTTATCTTCCTGCTAATTTTGTATGAAGTAGCAGTATGAAGTAGAGTTAGTAGTAGTATATATATAGTTATCAATTCTTTTAAACGCCTTCACAGAACATATTGCCAATTACTACTCTTTTCCAAAAATAACATCTAGCACATGGTGGTTAACATTGTTGTTTGTTTTTACTGGAGCTGCAGATAGGCCTGCTTGATGCACTGTGATAATGTTATTGAAGGGATATAAAGCCGTACTAGTGCTAGTGGGTATTAATGGAGCCGCACCATGTGAGGTTTTACACAAAGGCTGCGTCAAAAACAAGAAAAGGTGTTCAAGGAAATAAGAAAATCCTGTTAAATTCATGTATTTTTCTACATCTAATTATCATGGAACTCTTTTTTATGCTTTTTATGTAGGGCAGCACGTCTGCTGCTTAAAAAAACAAACTGCTTCCTGGCTTTAAACTTTGATGCATAGACTCATAGTACATTCGATCGCTGCACTCGAGTAATAAATGTCCTGGACAGAGGTCAAACAGATAGCGTGGGAATGGAGACAGTTGGCTGGCTGCAGTAGCTATTAAACACCATAGTCATAATCATTATATGGAGTCTGGTAGGTGTCGGGGTCAGCCAGAATGCTCTGATGATACAAGGCCTGCACAGCAAATAAAAATTAATTATTGGTCTCATGGACTTTGTTACCAGGGTGATTTCATGTTAAAGCTAAACAAATTATATAACCATACCGACACAAGACTGTTTCAATACGTCATACTCTACACTTTAAAACATCATCGTCTTATTTAGAACCTCTAAAAGACAGAAAGACCTGGCAGAACTCAACTCACAGGTTCACAGTTTATAAAAATGGATGCTTGCAAAAAAAATGTTGGACAGAAGCACTTGTCCCTGAAGGCTAAGTGGAATTTGAACCATACGAAAAGTATGGAAAGGTTATTAATTCTCTTTGCACACATAAAAGAGAGTGTAATCCACACAGTGCGCTGCCTGGAAATCCCCTGGCAAGTACATTACTGCAGCTGTGTTCAGCTCAAAACACTGCAGCTAAAAGCCAAAGTTCAAACAGGGAGCAGCGACAACATGCTACAGCTACAAGCGATGTGATTTGACTCCCTGTTCGTTCAGACAAAAGTAGCTGACTACTTTCAGAAGTGCCCTGCTTAACCAAAGGAAGCATGCGAGCTATGCAGACGGCTCAAGGTTTGTCTTCTACTTGGATAAACATTGCCTTGGAAAGAAGTGTGTCATGCTTCCCCAGAGAAAGATGAGAAAATGATTTTAGAATATGAAGAATAATCCTTAAAACCTGTTGACTTCTATTCCGTCCCAGGAGCTGTTTGACCATGCCTAAATGTTGGTTTTCAGGCTACACCTTAAAATCCATGTACATGTCATCCAAACAGTGTGGAAGTAAAGGGAAAATACCTCTGCTGGTCAGCTTGATGCCAAATATTTTGATAATGATAAGTGGCGATAACAAGATACCAGATTTGATAAGAACGCAGCTCGAGATAAAAGCAGTTCAGCACACCAGAAACACAAATAAAAACCCAAAGTGTCAGGTCAGAATCCGGTTTCTGTGTTCTTGTAGAGTTTGAGGGCATGACCTAAGATTTCTAACAAAACATACCCCTGATGGCATTCATGTTTTCTCCTGCAAAACAGTGAACATGGGTTGGATTATCTGCTACTGAATAAAATTTAGTATGCTAAACCTGCTGTTTTTCAGCAGTCCAGTTTTGTTACAGAAACATTTGTATTTGAGGACAATGTTACTTTCTGATCTGTTTTTCCCAGTTTTGAAGCTATGAATGGCTGTCGGTCTGACAGTCCATCACTTTGATCCAGACTCAAATATCTCAGCATCTATTGGATGGATTCCATAGAAAAATGGAACAGACGATCACATTCCCTGATTCTGTGCATCGTAAAATCTTTGGGGATCACCTGACCTTTCAGCAACATCATCTGGTCAAAAATTGGATTTTTCCAGTACTCTGGTTTATGATCATAAGCCTTCAATCCGAACAACATTCCCATCAGCCTCATTTGTACTTCGTGTTTAAAACTAATTTGATTATGCTAGAATGCTAACACGCTAAACTGTGATAGCCAACACATAAACAATATACCTGCTAAACAACACAGTTAGCTCTGTCATTATTAGCATGTTAGCAATAGCATGTCAGCAATTACCTCAAAGCACCTCTTCAGAGCTGCTAGCATGGCTGGAGACAATAGTCTTGTTTCCAGTGGATATTTATGCAATTTATTTTGGGGGCTACTGGTGTTTATTGTCTATCATTAGTGCTATGGACTCTAAAAGTAATTAAAAAAAAACATTGAAAGCATTGAATTATTTGTCTGCAGTATAATTTATTCATTCCAGACAAACTAAACGTGTTCGGTGGCATCCATACACACAGCACACTGATGAGTTTCATTTACACCTCACAAATGCATTAGCCCTCAGCAGAAATGAGCAGTGTGAGCAGTGGTCCGCAGCCTGTTGTCTGAGTCGATGCAAAGCTTTATGTACAGTAAAGCGTACAGGAAATTGGTTCATACTCTTGACAACAGAGAGTTAACATCCTCCCATAGGGAATATACAGCATTTATTCTGATATGTGTCATAGATATGCTTTAAAGCAATGCCCACTATCATTCACTGATGTATGTTTTTTTTCTTCTACTTCTTTTATTTAGACCATTACTAACTGACTACGTACTGTTCAAATATCTTTAGATGCAGCGTTTTAAATCTACGAAACCTACTGAGCTTTGTGGGCGTCATGTTAGCACCTGGTTCACTCATAAACGTCAGAAGTCCAAGTCAAACAATATCACAACTTAAACAGACTTTTACAAGTTAATTTAGCCCATTCTGTTGTTTTTAACAGGCTGCCTCTCATCTTGACAGCACAGCCAAATCACTGATATCAAGTAGAGCCCAAAACAGGCAAGAAAATCATAATGGTAGGCCACAACTGCAAATACCACAAACGAGGTGGCGTATAATAATATTTTTGAGATATTTCTGCAGGTAAAATTCTCCATCCACAAAGAAACTTTTCTGTCGTTGCCTTCCTGTCCACTTGACGCTGGCTGAGCTGCAGCTATGGGTTGGACGTCTGCTGTCTCCATGTCTTCGTGATTGTCCTGAAGGTGGTTGAGGTTTGGTTCTTCATCCAGAGACTCAGTGATGGATGGCATTGGTGTGGACAGCAGTTTGCTTCTGCTTGCAGATGGCCTTTTGCCCACGCTAAAGCCTGTGTCTGTGTTCCTGTCTTTATGGGCCTGTGTCCCAGCGTGAACAGCCCTCAGACAGTGCATGTACAACTCCACCTCGTCGTCTGAGTCGGACTCTGCTGACGTGCTGTCGTGGCTTAGTTGGTCACTTTCAGGCTCGTCTGTAAAAATGCACGAACCTCCCTCTGCAGCAGCTGATTCGCTCTCACCTCTCGCAGCTTTTGATAGGTCATGTGTAACGTTCTCGCCGCTTTGAAAACCTTCCTCTTCGTAAAGATGCTTTTCAGTTGGGATGTGTGCATTTTGCCCTTTTGTTGTATTTTCTTTATCAACTCCTCTCTTGTCCTGCACATTGCTCATTGGAGCAGATAAACCATCCTCAACCTTGTTTTGTGTAACGTCTAACCTCTCTTTAAAACACTCCACTTCATTTTCCCTGTTTCCTATTGTCATGCTCTCTGAATCGGCATCTATTATCTCTGTCTCTCCTGTTTGATCGACTAGAATTTCCTCCTTGTAACCTGGATTCTCTTCTTCTATGTTTTCCTCCCTCGGTCTTACCTGCTCTTCCCACTCTGCACATGCTTTGCCGCCATCGTGCAAGTTCAAATCCTCCTCCTCCTCCTCTGTCTCCTCTTCTTCTTGAACATTGATCCTTTCAGTCGTGACATCCTGCATCTCTGCAAAGTGACTCTCTTTCTCTAACTCTGTCTCCTCTTGTTCCTTTTTCTCTACTTCAGTCTCCTCGGCTATTTCTTCATCTCCAGCTGTCTTTTGCGTCTTTGTGGCTTCAGCATACTCAAATTCTTTCTCACCTTCTTCCCTGTCTTTTCCAGCCACAATCTCCCCGATCTGTTCCTTTTGAATCTGCTGTTTGTCTGCATCTTCAGCATCTGCATCTTCAGCCTTGCTCTCTTCCTCCCTTGCAGCTGTGATCTCCACCACTATTTTGTCCTCCGATGTTTCTCTTTCTGATGCTGTCTCGAACCCTGCATCCACCAGCTGTTCCCCTTGGTCTTTCTCCACTGCTTCAGTATCCTCTGCCTTTGATCTTATTGCCTCACTTTGCTCTTCATCTGTTAATATGTCTTCCTCCTCTTCTTCAACCATGGTCTCCCAGTTTTTTGCCTCAGCAGCATCATCTGAACAGAAAGCCTCCAGTTTTGAGACAGCAGCCTCTATTTCATGATTCTCCATTTTTTCTGAAACACTAATTTCCCCATGTTTTAAAGTGTCTTCATCTTTGAGCTCTGTCAATGTGACGCCATGTATGTGATAGCTGCTCATCACTGCCTTTTTGTTTTCTTCTTCTGCATCATGAGTTTCTCCATGAGTTTCAAGAGATGTCTGAGGAGTTGTGACATCCATTTTCTCCAAAATTTCAAAACAAGGAAGGTAGCTATTTTCAGTTTCCTTTGTAGCTGAATTATTGATGTTATTTGGATTCAAATCATTTAAAGCTTCTAATAGTTTGTCCTCCTCTGAAATGCCATTATTTGTTGATAGAGCAACTGTTTCGAGAACACCATTGTCTCTGTTTGACTCATCTGCACACTTACAGTTGCTGGGTGACATAAATGACATTTCTAGACTGTTCATGACTTCTTCTGCTTCACTTTGTGCACACCTTTCACCAGGATTAGTTTTAGCTTGTGTGCATGCAAACTCTGTCAGTAGAGCCTGTGTTGTTTGTGCTGTGGTTTGGCTCTGGAGGCCATGGGTCAGAGCGTCTTCCTGTGCTTCTCCCCCGAGATCTAAACTGTCAGGGTTTTTTTTGTGAATTTGACAAATCTGTATTGTCAATGTTCACAGTGTGCCGGTGTACTCCTGTGCATCTCTGGTCTGAAGATACAGTCTCCTGCGGAGTTTCTGCTTGGTCCAGGATGTCATATGCAGTCACACTGAAACTTGTTTCTTCTTCCTCAATGGGAGGAGTATTCGGAGCGGCATCTAAGCATTCCTGCTTCGACTCCTGAGTCTTAATCACATTTTTTTCATTGTTACCTCGAGCACCTGTTTGAGCAATGCAGCTGGTCTCTCTTCTTTCAGTCTGAGGGTAACATTGAGTTAAGTCTCCAACATTCAGTGTAGCCCGCGCTGGATTTCCCCAATCACCTATGCTCTGACTTTCATTTCCCACTCTGCCGAACACCTGATGATACAGCGGAGCCACCACTGTTCCAAATGTGAAGCTGTTGGTCTTGCTAACAAGGCTTTCGCTGCTCACTGCTGAGATAACTCTGTCAGCTGGTTCAGCTGCACTGTTGCTATCACATCCATAACTCATGTCTTGCTTCTGGGTGCTTTCCTCAGCTTTGGAGTCAGACTTGTTGATATTTTGGCATTCTGCAGGAGCAGGATCATCGCTTGAATGCAATGGGTTGTGCGCGACATCTGTGGCACTCTCACCTCCTGTTAATGTGGCCAAGTCAGCCAAATTGTTGCTCTCAGATGTCTCTGGCTCGCTGTTAGATGTGTAGTCCTGTGCTGGTGACAAATCATGTAGAGCATGACGGATGGGTTCGCTGCGTGCTGCCAGAGATTCAGAAAGAAACAGAGAACCGTCTGATTTGCTGCTCCCCTCAGAAAATGATTGCGCATCTGAGTGCTGTTCCCCTGGGGTTTCTTCCTCAGCTGCCTGTTTTGCTTCTGGAGGTGATCCATCTCTTTCAGTGCCATGCGATCCTCCATCTCTCTGAGCAAAGAGATCCCTCACCCGAGCCATCCGGGCAGCCTTTCGGCGGCGTCTTCGGCCGCAGATCTGTCGGCTCTCGGCCTGTCCATCAACAACAGGGAAAGAGTTCAGGTTGCTCACACAATAGTTATGCTGGTTGAGGAGAAGGGAGTAGGCTGACATTTGAAGTTGCATGTCAAACAGTGACTCGCTCGGATTAATTACCATCCTCGACTGCATTTTAGTTCAAATATAAAAGGATAAATGATTCAATTAGTATCAAAATAGTATCTATGACAAAATATGAGACACCGAGGAAGTGCAAAGCAGGCACTGAGTGTCCATTAGGTGCACAGTACATTATGTTACGCTGGAGATACTCCAGTCCCAGTCATGTGACATTCTCTCAGAAAGTGCACCGAGGGTCATGTTAAGTTTTCTGTTCCTCCTGTACTTCTCTCTCTCACACACACACACTCAAATCATGTTTGAAAATATGAGATATGATTTAAATAATCAAAAATAATTTGCTCTGTCTGATGAAGAGGATTTAGGATTTCAGAGCAATTATATAATCTTACTCACCAGTAATTTCTGTCCATCTTCCTCTGATGCTCCTGACTGACCATCAGAGATTTGCTTGGTTTTCATTGTGTCCACTTTTTCTCCATGTTTTGACACATCTGGAGAAAAACACCATTTAACATTTATATTGAGGCTTCACTATTACATTATCTTTAAATTTCACAATTATCATGCTAACTTCACAATCAGCTAAATAAATATTCACCTGTTGAAACAGTTTCCTGAGCTGAATCTGCCACTGCTGAAAGGTTGTCCACAGTGGAGAAGTTCTGACTGTGAATTAATAAAATTGAGATCAGTCTCACATACTTCTACTATTGCAAGTCGATTTTTCAAAACCTTTGGCATCCATCATATTATATATTCAGCAATAATATAAAGGGACATTTCATGGATCATGTATGATCCTCAAATACATTGAATTGTGTACGAAAACATCATCAGTATTGACCTTTTAAAACACCCCATCAGTGAAACACTTTATATCCTCACCCGACAGTCCTGAGGCAGCTTTTCTTGCTCAAATTTTCCCTCTGTGGTTCGTCTTTCCTCTCTTTCACTCTCTGGTGACAGAACAGCACGTAGTTCCTGTTGTTATTGTTGGCCCAGAATGTCCCCGCAGGAGTCTCATATCGCAGACAAAAGTCCACTCTGGCTCCCTGCTCCCCAAATGGGGGCACTAAGGTGAGCTTGAATGCGAAACAGTCCATCAGACTGTCACTGGAACCGGGGATGTAGTCTGCCAGGAGGTCAAAGTGGCTGGACCAGGTGTCCAAAGTGGTTCGGACATACACTGCCTTACTGAAGGACATGTTGAGGACACGGATCACTCCTCTCACTATTGTGGTCCCTGGAAGTAACTCAATGGTCTCCAACTCCACTTTCTGCTCCCGTACTTTGACAAACAGCTCCTCAGTTGATAACGGTAGGGAGAAAGTGAGAGGAGATAGGAAGTATTCCTCTGCATCTTTACCTTTGCTCTCAGAAGAGTCATATCCTGGCGGCTTGGGTACATCCCAAGTGTCAAACTTCTTCACTTGCACCAAACTGAGACCTTTGGCGTCTGCAAATGACACTCTCCTGGAGCCACACAGGGGGGGCTCAGGCTCGGAGTCCTCGTCAAAGTCTGAGCTCCTTCTCCGTGGGAGAGGAGAAGATTTGGGCCTGATTCCGATCACCACCTCGCCCTCATCATCGTCCACGTCCAGGTCCAAAGTGCTGAGGCCTGGCACTCCTAAGAGGCTACAGGCCCCAGAAGGTCTCGGCTGTCCCACGAACTCCATGGGGCTCTCTGTGAGAGAGTCAGTGGGAAGTGAACTGCAGCGCTTCTGCTTCTGGCAACTGACATTCAACATGCTCTGACTTAACAGATGGAGTCGAGTTACAGATGACATTGTTGCAAGGGCCAACACTATAAATAGGCCAGGAGTGACTTAAGCTATGTACAGTAGTCTAAACTCAGGAGGAGAAAATGTCACCCTCTTGCCTCCTTGGGGCAGAGTGTTTGTGTGAGATCATCTGCGATATAGATTAGTAACAATCTAATTTTCTTACAGTCAAACTGCTCCAGCTCCTAAATGTTTTGTGGACACTGTTCTTGTATAACTGAACTTCCCTGGAGAGTTACAACGCTATAACAAGCATGAGATTTACCGTGGCAGCTATTTGTGTTGTGTTGCTTTTGGCCAACATTGGCTCACATGAGGTCTAAAACAAAACAAATGGCCTTGGCATGATGTTTAGGCCTGAGTCTCACTGACTCTCTGATGGTGCAGTAACTCTGAAAACCTGATGGTATGCAAGAAAACGCTATCATAACCATCCCACCCAAACTTATTCTTTAATCTGCTTATCCCATATCAAGATTTGTAGATACCAGAATTATACAGTTAACTGTAATGCATTGTGCTATTTCCTGTGTTTATCTCACAGCTGTGACAAAGCGGCATGTTTAGCTGAAGCCATGACCAAAGTGGGTAGTGCTTAATCTCACTGAGCAAATAAAAAACATATTTTAACAGTGAGTAAGAGTGTTATGTCCTAACTGAAGAATGGTGAATCCACCCCCCTCCGAGCCCCGAACTGGGTCTGAACGGTATAAAAGCATGTAAAGGCTGTCTGGGAAGATAACAGTTTTGTCCAGCGTTTTGTCCAACTGAAAAAAACAAACTTTCAGAGGATGTGGGATCTGATACAGACGGGATACTTTAAATTTCGCTGCAGCGCTCCGACTTGGAAGTCACAGTTAAAAGGAGGAACAAGACAACATTTCAAGGACACCTCATACATGAAAGAAAAAAGAAATCAGGATGTGACTTCATAAATACATCTGAGACAGAAAGAGGACTATCGTGCAAGAGATGGCAGATGCTGTCAGTACCTGTGAGAGCATCCCTGCCAGCTCGGGTAACACGATGAGCCCCTCAGACAATCCCTCCTCTAAGGACACTCAGCTCTTTTCTAAGTCCTCGTGCTCCTACATTGCCCTGATTGCCAAAGTCATCCTGTCCTCCCCATCCCAGAAGCTCAACCTGGCGTCCATCTACAGAGCCATGGAGGAGCAGTTTCCCTACCTCAAGAGCCGGGGTCCGGGCTGGAGGAACAGTGTCCGGCACAACTTGTCCGTGAACGACTGCTTTGTGAAGGTGAGCCGCTGCGAGGACAGACGGGGCCATTACTGGGGTGTCCACCAAGCTCACCTGAGAGATTTCCAGAAGGGGAACTTCAGGCAGTGCAGGAAGGCCAAAGGGAGGCGGGAGAGGGAGCAATATGATGAAGTGGCAGGGTGTGTGGCTTGGATGGAGAGCTGCTTCCTCCTGGGAACCCAAGGACTTGGGTCCTTGGGTTGTGTGGAGCCACGATGCCCTCTGGAGGAACCAAGGGGGTATCAGCTGAGTTCTTTGAGCTGGACCCAACCATGCTATCAGCCTTGGAGCATCAATGTGGGCTGGGTACGTTTCCCCAGCTGGATGAAATGCTACTGTTTTCCAGAGAGGCTATCAGATGCATATGGCAGGGTTACAGCTTGGAGTGGGCTCAACAGTCAACCCATGACCTCCAGGCTGCACTACTGGATGAATGACCCAGCACTGATGGCCATGAAACACGCTTATGACAGCAGGTTCATGACACCACCGGTACAAACCTTCAGGTTTCCTGGCTGCTGGTGCATGTCTCCAGTCATCAAAGAGTTAAAGAAACCTTTATTTCAAAAAGTCCACTTTTAATTTCACCCCTGAACTGTCTGAAAGCATTATGAGGAAAACCAGAACAAGGTGAAGACTGTTGTTTCTGCCGTTTCTGAATATACAGAAGCAATGCATGCTACTTTTCTTAGAATAAAAACAGGAGGGCAGGTAAATACTAATCCAGTAGGTGGCAGAAAGTTACCTTGGTAACAATATCTACTGTTTATTAATTACTCTCAGGTCTGGTCTGCTTTTGTTTTGTAAAGAGAAGCTATATTTGGCCTTTTTATTCATCCGTCTCATATATAGATATATCATAAATGCATATAAATGCAAGGCACTAATCCACATTAACATGGGGAAAATAGCCCCATCTCTAACATGCATTGGCTTGTATTATTGTTGCGTATGTACATTATTTCTTCATTCTTACTCTATGAGATTTTTGTATGTGCAAAAACATAAAAGGACGTGGTGTTCAGTGTCTCTGTCCTTACCTTCAAATCTCTCTCATCTCATCAAAGTGTGATTATTTCTGATGGTATGGCCGCCTGGTCTTTGGTCCTCATCATCCTCCTTCATCATGTACTTGCCAACTGTAAAACATATCATGTGAAACACAAGAGCTGCCAATACAAGAAACCACTAAAGGAGTGTGAATGAGGTGAAAATGAATAAAAAGAAAGCAGAGGGTAAAAAAGGGTAAAACAAATGGAAACACTGAACCAAAACGAGGAATAAAATATGAAAAGGTGACAGTTTATTTTGTCACCGTCACTTCAGGTATTGTTTGTCAATGTAGCTGCATTGAACTTTTACACTTTAGGGTACACTGCATTTATCGGCAGCCAAAATTAAAACACTTTTATTTGTTTTTAACAGATGTACTGATATGCTATTCAAATAAAAGCACAGACACTACTGTAAATAGCTCTTTGATAACAGTTTGACAGTTGTGTAGCGGCAGAGCTCTTTTTGTTGTTCAAATCGCGTCGATACCACATATCTAAATAAAGTCACAGACAACTATACTTGTCTTGTCTCAAAGAGAACACTTTGTTTTAATCATAAAAGACAATAAATTATGCTTGTTTTGAGGCATTTTGTTTTCTAATATTTCTTTTTTATTGCATTGTGTATGTCTATGAATATCAACAAAGAAAAGTAATGCCTGCAAAAATGCATTCTTAAAATGCACAACATGTTTGTCTGTATGTTCTGTTACAATAGACATTATATTTTTATATTAATGCAATGTATAAATGACATTTACTGATTGATGCAAGCTGTGGAGGACCTTTCAACAAATGCTGACAAAACAGCGCCGCAAACCGGGTAAGCACAATCATTTTAAGCCTAAAATGAAAATAATCTATAGCTCTAAATGATTTAATAACTATTTTATTCATGTTTTTCTCATCCTGGTAATCAACTGCTATTCTCACTGTCTAAATCAGTGACTGACACTGTGACTCCTCCCCCTCAGGTAGACACACATCTCCATCAGTTCTCTCCCATCCTCACTCCAAACTGCATGACTTGGAGACATCAACTCTGCCTGGCAGCTCTGAATTCGACGATTCAACTTAACGGTACGTGGCTTTAACTCGATTCTGACAGAGACAGGGGCGTCAGAGAGCTAAAGTTGATGCTCAAAGTTAAACTCCATTTCGTGCTCAATTCTAGTGTTAATAGGTTGAATGTTATGGCTCTTTTGTGTATATATAGGATCTTTTTTACCTATTTCATGTAGTACTGAAATAAGTTAAGACGTGTAATAAAAAGTTGGCTTTGAAAAACTCCATGCTAGCCTTCCTGGATCTTCATGCCTTGTCAATAAGAAACTACAGATTAATGTACAGACTAAATTCTTTGTCACATAACACTGACTTGAACTGTGATGACCTGATGTTACAGTGATACTGTATGCTAACTGTTAAATGCATGTACGAGTGTCAATAACATGTCAGAAAACTTTTGTATGTATAGTAAATGCATATAGACACCTTCAATTGAGAACCCATTGTAAATTACTTGTTATTGTTGCTATTAATGTTACCTGTACATGAGGTCTGGATCATGTTAACGTCCAGAAATTTAAATGTTTGTTAGCTATACTGAAATATCTATGCTTTTTTCGCTGTTAAAAGTTACATGTAATTAAATTATTACCTGGAAATAAGATAAAATAAATCATGGATTCATTAACTTAATCTAGTTCATGTTTCTGTAAATTGCATCTATAGAATTTCGTTGGATTTGAAGCCTTGCATTGTTTGTTTCAGACGTGCAAAGGAATGCTTCTGTATGTTTTCTTTCTCTTTCTGTGTCCTATTAGCCAGAACCTCAATAAGCATGCCCAGCATCTTTGGAATTTTTGAAATTCAGATTTTAGTTTTCTTTCCTGCCATGCGCAAATCCACACGAAGGTGTAACTCAGCAACTGTATCTGCAGTGTTTGACTGTTTTCTTTTAGGACCTGAGCTGGGATGCCTGAATCTCCTCTCAGTCCCACGGCAGCCCGTCAAACCCCAGCCAGCAGCCTCCTCAGTCACACCGACAACGGTGCAGGAGAGAGAGTAGCTAATGGGGACTCCTGCAGTGGAGTGAGTGGTGAAAACTGGCAGAGTCTCCACCATAAACAGGTATCCTCATCTGCCTCCTACTTCTCAACCTCCTCCCTCATCCTCCATCCTTCGTCTCCTCCTCCTCCTCTTCATAAGTGGGAAATAGAACAGTCTTAGGTAAACAGATGTCAAGGGAAATACAGCAAGTCAGCTCCATATTGGACGTCCTCTGACAGGACACCAAACCCGGAGCCTGTAGCTCTGTTGACAGTGGCAGGGATTTCATATGAGATCTGATCCGGGTTGGGAGTTGATGCGCAGAACTCTGTTTGTCCTTCATTATTAGTTTGTGAGTCAGGGCCAGGGAGGAATAATTGTCCACAGACCCAGGCCAAACAGATGCAAGTGAAAGGCAAATAAGCATGGACCAACATAATTTTATGGTTGTCTGTTGCGATTCCATCCATTAGAATCTTAATGTCGAGGATCAGCGAAACAACCCAGATAATGAACGCCCGGTCACCACTGTTTCCTTCAGTCTGTTCTCTCATCTTGTCAGTTTCGCTCTGCTCTTTTCTCTTAATTCACTTTATATACCTGTACATGGCACTCAGCTCGTGACCTACAGAATTTTAGCAGTATAACAAAAACCATGGGCACTGTTCATGGTAAAGGGTCTACTAACGCTGTCTGCAACTGCCTGTGTGGGCTCAGTTTTTAACATGTCATTTTTTGTGTAATTTCCACCAAACATAATGACTATATAGTAAGTGACAATGTCATAATGCCACAGATGCATCATTGTCTGGCCTGTCTGCCAGAGTGTGATTCCAGTCTTAAAAAACGTAATCAAGGCTTGTGATATTAACATTTTTCAACCTGCAAACCCTGAAAACGTTACAAATGAAGACTATTTACAGTGAAAACTGGTTTTCTCTCATAATGAAAGAGAAGGACCTCCATCTCTAATGCATTTCCTTTCTAATCCATGCACCGCAAATGGTTACCGCATGTTCGTATAGCATGATAATGAAGCCAGCTGTGTCAGTACCTTCTTTGAAACAGACATCATACATGTACGGCACTCAGGAGAGATACAAAAAGTGTAAGACTAGGGCTGCGACTGGTAATTATTTTCATTATAAAGCCATCCATTCATTTGTTTTTTACAATTAATTGATTAACTGTTCACCCAATTAATTCATCACAATTTCGCAGATCCCAAAGCCACATCTTCAGTTACTGGCTTTGTCCACTTAAAATTGTTGGAGGCATGTTGTGTGGTAAGGATATTAGGTAAGTTAGGGTACCCTGTGCATATTTACACATACAGTTGACTTTTGTTAAACTCGGTAGGTTGACTTTAGGTTTACATACTGTTATGTTCATTAGGGAGGTATTTTGTTTGGGTTTAATAAGTTTTGTATTTGTTTGTCCTGTCTTTGTCCTGTTGCCCCACATTTAGAAAACCTTTTTAGTGAATGTAAATATTGGAAATTGGTGGTTTGTTTTTCATGTTCTGGTTCCTCTAGTCCACCTCTGGGGTCTGGCACAATCAAAAAAACTAAGATATTCAATTAGATAAAAAAAACAGATAAACAGCAAATACTCACATTTAAGATGCTGCAAAAGCTTAAACATGAAATTAATTTTAGGAATCTTTGAAATTGTTTTTATGTTGTTAAATAAGTAATCAACTTAATTACTTATCACTGAGCTGAGACAAAATCAACCATGTCTACAGGCAATGCAGATTGTTGAACCTGCTGTGCCAAAGTGTTAGTTCTTCATCTCATTTCTACTGCTCTTAACTTCCAAGTTGTCATATCAGTCTGGTCGAAACACACGAGGCATCATCTCAAAGGACTGACAACAAAAATGACAAACTTGAAGTCTCTAATGTGCTCTTCTTTCATCACATCCTGCAAGCTGCTAAGATATTACTCCACTATAGGCTACCACTAAGGCTTCACTGAAACCTATGAAGAACACCAGGTCACAGCCTTTACACATGTCTGTATGCAGACCTATAAAATTGTTTCTATATAAGCAGAAAATGAGAGATATTCACCATTTGAAACAAGTTTCACACACTGTTCAAATAATAAAATTTCCCCAACAATGAATTGTCAGCACTATAAGGTTTTTTTATTAGCATTGTTTATAATATGTGTTGAATTTGTAAGTGGCTTTTGTTGTTTCTTAATGCAGTCATGGCAATTGCTGTTGCCTCTGTCTGAAAAGGAGACAATCACTCTGTTATTTGTCTCTCAACCATTAACAGTGCAGATCAGTTATTATTCTGTGAGTGTTTGCCTTTATTAATACCCATACACTTCTATTAGGAGTCAAAACAAGCATGTAATTGTGTTGCTAATTAACTGGTCAGCCTATCTCCCCATCTCATTTAGGGTCAATGACACAATCCAGCATGATGATGTTCACAAAGGGTTGACAGCACTGTTTTGTAATTAGACTGGAAAGATTTCCATTCAATGGTTATTACTGTTTAACACCTGACACTTGCCTTCTGTCTCACTCACCAGTCCTTTTGCCTTCACTCTGCAGACTGTGGTCCTTTGTCATTTTAGTCTGTGTCTTCTTCTTGAAGGTGTTTCTGGCTATGATGGCTCCTCAGCAGATGCACCACCTTCTGTCCCCCAACCAGCTGCAGGCTCTCATCCACCAGAAGCAACAAGCACTTATGCTCCAGCAGGTATTTATGCAATACTAGCACTACTAATATTACACTGGACTCTGGTTTATTGGACTATACCTGTGCCAAATTAAGTTTTTCTTGTATAGTGAAAATACTGTAACTAAGGGGTGAATGCAATATAACATTACATTAGCCATAAATGGATTAGCTAGCGCAGTTAGCTTATTTGTCCATCCTACATCTCATACAAGGTAGTTACTTCTTACAGTATTACTTAGGGTTTTGCTTTGAATAGCCAACAAGTTAACATTGTGAAATAGCAATTAACTGTAGAGACTGTGTCTGGACCGCAACTGCTATGGTAAACTAGCTCAACTGTCTGATAAGGTAAACTAGACTAGCGTTAGCTTACTGAGAAGTACAAAACTTATTGGAAAATGTCGTAATCATAGTCAACTAATAATTTTACTACTGAGACAACTTGTGGCTAATATGGTAAATAAACTGCTAGAGCAAAAACATCTATCTGATAAAAACAAACAAAAACAACAATTTAGTTACACAGTTAGCTAGCTAGATATTTTGGTTAGTGTTGCTGTATAATTAGTGAGCTAGTTAGCCTAGCTAGCATTAACCACCCAAAGATACTAGCTTCCTGACAGTGACATGTATGAAGGTAATCATACTAACGTTAACAGAATACAGCAACGTTACAGTGTATGTATTTGGATAATGCTAACATTAGCTACATAGCCTACCTGGCCCTCCAGGCTCAATTTCCTCTTTTTAACAGCAGACATCTTGACTTGTCATGTCAGGGAAACCACAGGTGGAATTAATAATATCAGTGAGGGCCGCTCTCTGTTGAGCTTCAGCATGGCTCATTGGTGGTTTCATCTTGTTTTTTCAGTGAGGTAAATAACTACATAATAATAACACAATATCATTTTCATAGCAACATCTGAAAGAGTTTTACAAGAAGCAACAACAACAGATTCACCTGCAGCTTCTTCAGCAGCAGCCCAGCAAGAAAGTCAAAGAGGTAAGTGGTCTGTTTGACAATATTATTTATTTTTTCAGCTTGTTTGACTGGTTTGGCACTAAATTTTGTTTATCCATCCAGATCTCATTAGTAAGATCAATAAAAGGCAATGGATGAAATAACAAAATGTTAACTTTTCTATAAGAAACTGCTGCAGTATCCACTGTGCAGCTGTGGAACATATTATGGTGGCCTGTAAGTGACACAAATAATGAAACCATATTTTAACAGGACAGATGGAGGAAGGTTGGAGATCCAACAGAAATGTCCAATTAAGAGAGAACATGTTTATGTGCTTTGTCACTTGCGCTTGGGAAAGAACAATGTTTTCTAGCCCTCGTGGCTGCGATATTGGCGGTGTGGGTGGTGAGTTATTGTTTTGGAATGTGAGATTTCAAAGTATTTGTTGAAGGATGCCATTACAAATGCAGTATATGCCACTGATTTCAGCTCAGGATCAATACCCGGACAACTACCAGGAGAAAAGAGAGTGTGAGCTGCAGAGTTTCACATGAACGCTGCCTCGCTTTTCTGTGAAATGTCGTATTTTCTCTCTCTATCCTCCAGCTCCCTGCACAGCAGCTCGTGTTCCAGCAGCTCCTCCAGCTCCAGCAGCAGCAGCAGCAGCTCCTCCGGGTGCAGAGACCGGTCCTTTCCTCTCCTGCCCTCTCTCCAGGTCACTCCTCTTTACATTTAACACCATTTTTTTTCCCCATTTCTTCTCCCTCTTTGGAGGAGTATCCTCTGAAAGCAATGCTAATGCCATCTGTTTCATTCAGTGTACTTTGTGTTTCAGTTTTCTGTGCAGTATCAGTGCTTCCAGTGTTGTTATTCAGAGTATGTTTGCAAATTTGAGATTGAAATGACCATTGGGTTACTACATTATGTTGTATCATATCACAAGGATGCGAAAATAGACAAAAACGGAGGTGTATCTGATGCCAGTTTGTCACAGAAACCTCCGCACAGGAAGATTTGTTTCTTGTTGATTTTAGTTTCAGTTACATAACCGCAGTAAACTCAAAAGGCATGATGATGAAAGTGAAAACTAAAAGTAGAAAATTCATCATTACTCATTTTCTAGCCCGATAATTATTCCTGGATTACAGTGAAGAGGTAGCACGAGGTCACGAGAGGCGCTCTCTCAGTTCCTGCCTTCAAGCTTTGAGTTGGGAATGAGTGAAACTGTGTGACTGTAAAGCACAGACAGAAAAGTGCAGGTGTGAACAGCAAAAGGAAAAAAAACTGTAAAGTAAATATAATTCTGGAAAAATGTGCCACTCAGCTACTTGCCCCCAGTGTATTACACATAGATAATAAGCTCCAATCTTTTTGCAGGTTCGTTAAGCAACATGTAAAGCCAAACACTCAGATGTAGAAATTTACAATATAATGTATGTTTTTTTATGTTTTAGGTGGTCTCAGCCCTGCAGAGATGCACCAGATATGGAAAGAGCTCACAAACGCAGTAAGCGAGGATAAACCCACATCGAAGGCCAATCAGGACTCGTCCGCTAACGACACAGTGTCAACAAAAGTCACAGGGAGGCAGACCGCTGACCAGCAGACTTCGTCCCCTCGCAGGGCAGAATGGTACGATCCGTCTGTTCCTGCTGTAAACAGATTGTGAGAACTGAGATGATGCTTCTTTTTTGTAAACATCAAAGACGTGTCATCTGTAGACATTTTCCTCCTCTCAAGGTGCTGGTGGGGAGCTGTGTTTGCTTTTGCAGCGAGACTTCACTTTTAATTCCCCTCGGGACGATATATTTTGTTTTGTTTGTTTGCTTTGTGTTCCGCCACCCGAAGTGGCTCAGCAAAGAAAAAGTTTACATGACTACATGTCCCAAATCAAAAGTAAACAGTTTTCCATTTATTTTTCACAGCTCCCTTCCACCTCTCTCTGTCATTTCCTGCTACCTGAAAAGAAAAGAAAACTCGCTTATATCTGTTTTTTTGCTGCTTTGCTCTCGTTTTGTTGCTGTTGTCTGGCTGCTGTGCTGTTTTTAATCATGACAGTACTTTCACTCTCCTTCTCTTCCTCCTGTAGTGCTGTTAAAGCTGATCGCGCTGCCACACACGCTCTCTACAGCCACGGTGTGTGCAACTGGCCTGGATGTGAGTCAGTGTGTGAAAGCTTCCCCCAGTTCATCAAGTAGGTTTTAACTCCACCCTGATGCATTTCACCTGCCGACTCTTTGCACCTTTCTGCTTATGATTTAAAGGAAAGTCTTTTCATTGTCAAATATTCACCCATTGTAGGCTTGAAAGGTGGCTCTGAAATGTTTGTGTGTTGCAGTTTTATGATTGCATTCAAGTCACAGAGCTGTGCATTCATTTTTCAGAGAGATAAATCTCTGATGGTCATTGAAAAACCCAGTCGGTCAGTTATCAACACTTTCAGAATCGTCAAGAACTCTTCATAAACATCTTGATAAAAAAAAAAAATTTAACCAGTTTTCCAAGTTACAACTTTAAACCTTCTAAACTCAAGAAGCCATAAATTCTGTACAATGCAAGAAAACTATGAACACATTGTTGTTTATGAAAATACAGAATAATATAAAGTGGCATTAATACAGATAAAACGTAACAGATAATAATATTTTCTGAGTTAATTGAGGAAAACCATATGTCATTTCCAGATTATACCTTTATTTCAATAGGAAATAGAGCCATAATCTGGGAAACACAGTAAAAATCGTCGTTATTGTGCAGCAGACAGTATTATTTCATCAAGATGGCCAGAGGAGTATTTGGGGATTCTGGAAATAGTTTAAAAAAATAGTTGTTAAAAAACTGTCAGGGTTTTTTTAAAGGCCGCTGGGGATTTATCTATTTAACTGCGCTTATTTCTGTGACTTAAAAGTAAGGATAAGACATAAGAGGCACAAACTGGAGCTAAAATGTCTGTCAGCGTGGATTCACAGCGATCACAGTGTAATTCAGTGGTGAAACATGTGTTATCAAATCATCCGTAGAAGTTTCTCTAATCACTCCTGCATCATAGTCCACTGCTCTGCTCTATGTATGTATATATGATGTGTATGATGCATATATCCAGTCAAACATTCTTTACTTCACTAAGAGATTATTAAATCATTTTCTGCACCAGTGGTTTGAATAAAGTTTCCACGACTGTTTTGCAATATTTTGACTCCAGGTAAATAGACAGATTTGTAGCAGATCATTCCTTAAATGCCTCTGTGTGTTTCAGGCACATAGGCAGCGAGCACACTCTGGACGACAGAAGCACAGCGCAGTGCCGAGTCCAGATGCAGGTGGTTCAGCAGCTGGAGCTTCAGGTAGGCCTGAGTCCCGTACAGAAGTCCAGTGATAGAAACTGCTGTTTGGATGTGCTCTAGTGGCATTGCAAACCTGTCCTCTGCTCTTTGGGTCAAACACATAGAAATGGAAATTTAATAACATCATATTCTGCACAAAGGAAACCCAACTGAGCCTTGATTAGACTGTGGCTTAGCTTTTCACAGGTGATTCATTTTTAGAAATTAAAATAATATATATATTTATAGTTGCAATTTTTAGTTTGCAACATCTTTTCCCTGAGTTTTTTTCATTTCATCACTTAAACACCTTATTGCTCATAAATACAGGGCTGGGCCAGATTACTTTAAACTGTGAACAGTGACTGAATACATCTTAAGGTAATTTTTGTAATTAGTAACATACTCCAAAAAAATATAATCTGACTACTTCTGACTACTAATTATTTTTGGATTACTTTAAAGCCACTCACTGAAAATATTACACCTTATACTAAAACAATAGACGCAGTCACAAAAAGTTCCACAGGCCATTTTTTTCTCTTGAATAAGCATTTCAAAACATTTTCAAAGCAAATAAAATTGGTTTTTCATGTTGCAGAATGTCACGCACACTCTTCATGAGTTAGCAGAATTAATAAAAGTTTCATATTTTTTTAAATTTGCAGATTTTAAAGATGTAATCAAAAATGTAACTAATGAATCCTTGACAGTGGAACTATAATCTAATTACACATTTTTTTCAAATTACAGAACCTGCATTCCATGTAATCCGTCATTATCTAACCATGGCTGAATATTCATGTAATGTTTAGCCAGCACTGCCTCCTTCCTGATGACTGACGCAGCAGCTGTTTCCTTCTGTGTTCAGTGATTTGAACGCCCCACCGTCCACTCTCATCTCCCCTCCCTCCCTTCATCTCCTCCAACAGCTCTGCAAAGAACGGGAGCGTCTGCGAGCGATGATGGCTCACCTGCACCTGCCGTCTTTAGAGGCTCATTCGATCTCTGCACCCGCGAGTCTACAGTCAACGCAATCCGATACGGCCGCTGACCCCCGCGGCCCACAGGTAGACACCGTGCAGTAATATGTTTGAACAACAGACACAAAGCAAATGAGCCGTAAACTGGAAGGCATTTCTGGGCCGGAGCAAAACTACAAAGATGTGGTTGAGAGTGACAGCAAGACGTCTGGCTGCAACCTCATCTTCTCCAGCGCTGATGAAGATACGCCAGCCTGTACCTGACCTGGTGAACCTTTACAGTTGGATGAGTTGCAAAAATGTGTTTTTTTGGCTTCGGAGCACACCTGTGTGGGACGAAGGTCATTTGAAGCACAAACACACAATCACAAATACATATCTCGAAAAAGTTTGACCGTTTTTTTGCCCTTACTCTGAAATGACTTGTATACTTTTCCTTTGTGGAGCTTTTTGAGGGTGATGTGAGCGCTTTCGCTGCCCAGCTGTTGGCACCAGATGGCTGCCACTGTGTTTCCAGACAGCAGACATGCTCTGATAATGTGGAAGCTAATCATTTGTTAATCTTGCAAATATTGCACCATAATCACAACACTCACCAAACAATTTCACCCTATAATTAACAATAATTGGCTTCCTTCTTCTGGCGATCTTAGTGGAATCACCTCTGAAGAGGCGAATCAAATCGCTCTGTTACACTCCCTCGCCGTTTTGCTGCTCTGTCAGTCTTCTCATTCCACTTCCTTTGTTAACTTGCATCATCTGCTTGTGGCGCTCTCAGCTCAGCTCCGTCGTCGCCAACAACCTGCCCTCGCTGAGCCCGTCAGACTCAGCCCAGGCGTCCCCCCAACCTCTGGGCCGTGTCGGCACTCCCTCCCAGGGCTGTGAAGAAGAGTCGCCCCCTCGTGCATCATGTGCCGGCGCCACGAGACGTCGTTATCACCCCCTGGTCTACTCGCTGTCGTCAGGTAAGCAAATAAATAGTTCGCAGCACATGTTCTACTCCGGTGTCCGCTTACCGTGGTTTGTCTTGTTTCAGAAAATGAATTTGAGCTCTACAAGAACACAGACATCAGACCACCTTTCACCTATGCAACACTGATAAGACAGGTAGTCTTTGTTTTCTTAACTTTAAACATTGCTTAGGTGGCTTAGATGTAACATATCTATATATTATTTTAATCCCCTTGTTCACTAATAATGTACAATTAAGTGCAATTAATGTTTTCTCCTCATCATTTTTACTCTGTTTTCCTGTTTTGCATTTGCTGGTTCCTACAATGTCAACATTTTCACTATTGTCATTACTGATTAATTCTTAATTAATTCACTTTTAAAGTGAAAATACCAGAATTACTATGGTTCCACTTCCATAAATATGAATATTTTACTGGTTCTCTAAGTTGCCTACAATAGGAAAGGAAGGAATATCTTTGGGTTTTGGATTGCTGATCAGACAGAAAAAGCTAAATAAACTTGGGTTTCGGGCTATTGTCTGACATTTATAGCAGCAAATGATTCGTTGATTCCAAAAAAATACATGCCAGATTAATCAATAATGGAAATTTATTGGAAAGTTATTTGAGGCCCTTCACCTGTCTTGTGTCACTGAGATGATTACTTGTCTTTAATCCTAAAAACAGGTAGAGTCGATTCATAAATAAAAAAGATGCAACTCTCTCCTCCTCCTGTGGATCAGAGCTTTAATTTGATCCCTAATGTGCTACAGTTTTTTATTTCCCCTCCATCTACAGGCTATTATGGAAACATCAGACATGCAGCTAACACTCAACGAGATATACAACTGGTTCACACGGACGTTTGCTTATTTCAGACGCAACGCTGCCACTTGGAAGGTATCACACCTCCTGATAATTAACTCTGTGATCCCAGCGTGTGCCATACCTGATTTATGCAGCGTGTATTCGGTTATATCTCCTTCACTCTGATTTTCTCTGCATCAGAACGCAGTGCGCCACAACCTGAGCCTGCACAAGTGTTTTGTGCGTGTGGAGAATGTGAAAGGTGCTGTGTGGACAGTGGACGAGGTGGAGTACCAGAGGAGGAGATCCCAGAAGATCACAGGGTACGGTCGATGGCTTCCTGTTTATCCCAGCGCTGGTGTCAGGGTATTTCAGCTCAGTCATAGTGATGTTTAAGACATTTCGGTCATTCGTTCAAAGCAATAAATCATTTAGTCCTTTTAAGATACTCAGGGGTGTCTTTCCCTTCTTTGCTTCAGTATTTAAGTAGGAAAACAGAAAAACTTCAGCCATAGAAGGTGCATTGCCTGATATTTAGTGTAGTCTATTTAACATGCAAATAGATCCTTCCAAATTTTTATTATTTATATTGGTGGTTCCTAAACTGGGGGGTGGACACTGCTGAGGGGGCTGCAGGGAGGGCGTGGATGACCAGGCAATAAATATGTAGTAAAACTAAGCTAAATGAATATGATTTATGCAGGAAAATAAACAAACAGGAGTTTGCTAATGCTACCGTGCTGACCTTTATTTCAACAGAATTCAGCTTGGATCTTTTTTTATATTATTGTTAATTAAAAGTACAACATGAAGACTGAATGAAAGACTGCACAGTTTTATCTGCCGCAGATCAATTTTCAGATTTTATCTTAAAAAAATTTGACTTTTTTTTTTTCCTTTAAATTTTAAACTAAAATGAGGATTTTTTAGTGTCTGCGATTTGTTTGACACCACTGTGTTGTAATAATAGTCAAAATAGACAGAATATGTAGTCCCTGCGTCCGATGTTGGCCAGAACAGGTTTGTCCTTGCATCTGCAGTATTGTGCACATTCGTTTCTTGATTACAGGCCTCAGTGAATGAATGATAAATGTAACTGGACCGACGCTGGCGACAATTTCAAGGCTCCAGTTCAAGGCTCTTTCCTAATCATTCATGTGACTGAATTATTTGATATCATAACTGACCTTGCCTCAAACTATTGTTGTTAAACATGCTGCGGCCTGTGGAATATATACAAGGTATTGATTTGCTTGCCATGAATTAAACATGGATCCATTTTGAAGCTGTGTTACCTTTGTGCACAGGAGCCCATCACTGATGAAGAATGTGTCCTCCAGCCTGGATTTCGGGACCGTTCTGAACGCCAGCTTACAGGTGAGGACTGCAGCACTAGCTTCCTGAATCCAGGCACTTGAGCTGGTTAAGATCATTATTTGATTTATGATCAATCGTCTTTATAGACGGCACTGGCTGAGGCGTCGCTGCCAGGATTCAAGAAAGGGTGTGTCAGCAGAAACTCCAGGAGTCAAATACAGGAGAACAAAGCAGCAAACAGCAACAACCACAGTCAACAAAACTTCTCTCCACGGTGAGTTTTTTTTATTAATTGTGAACTCCAGAAATCAATGAAGTGCCTGATTTCCTGAGATAAATGATCGAAATGTGTCTTTCACCTCTTACAGTCCTCTTTTCCTTAAAGACGAAGCGCTGAGTCTGAATGACCAAGAATCTCTGATGCCAACAGTAAAACCAGCCTTTCTGCAGCACGACGTGACTGAAAATGACGAAGAGCATTTGTTCGACCTTGAATAAAAGAAGGGGTTCAGACTTTCAGTAAAATAAAACTCTGTTGAACATTCAGGGATGTAGACCACAGTTTGTTATACCCAGGGGTGCACATAACTTTCCAGTCAGCTGTTCAGGTGAGTACCAGGAGATGGTGTTTGGTACTCGCCCCTTACGTAGCGTGGTCTTGATAAACGATATACCTGCATGGTAAATGATAAAGATGCTCCTCTCAGGCCCTGGTTGAGCCTCAGATTAGCTGTCTCCATCCACAGGTCAATAGCTGGCTTTGGGTCAAATGTCTCAGTGGTCGTCTTTGACAGGTGAATGTGAATCGGGGCTGAGAGACGAGGACGTGACGCACAAGATCTGTACTTGGTTTTTAGTATGTTGAGATGTGAGAGTCCCCTCTCACATGCTGCACTTCAGCTTGACTAGCTTCTCCGTTAGCAATAGCTTGTGCACATTTGCGCGCTCCTTTGATTGAAGTTCTTTCAGTTTGTATTGTCTGCCAGATGTGAACGACATTTCGCGCACCACATTTCGGCGTGCTCATTGTTAGCTTCAAGCCACGGCACATCGCGGCCCATCTTCTTTTCAGAAAGAAGTGATGTGATGCATTTCTGTTTTTTGTCGCGCTTGCATGCCCAGTATGTGCACCCCTGATTATAAAAAAAAAATTATTGCATTGAAATATGAAACTCAGTGTATTTAAAGCTGTATAGTTGCTCACATTTGATCGACCCAGATGGGAAAATTGGGATTTTTTTAAAGGACCCTTCGTCAAGAAAAATGCATCACGACAAGCATAAAAAATGTACAGTCACAGACAGAGTTACATCCTTTTCACCCTTTCATGTAAATGATACATTCCAACGGCCAAAGCAAGTGATTTCCAGAAACACCTGTTCTAATATTATGGAGAGAATCAATGTTTTGTCTGTTTATTGTGACAGAGATGCAGAAAATAACACAGGGTGGCTGTGAATGTGACATTAGAGAGAGATGTTTTGTGGTTCCCTGTTGATGAAATGTCTGAAAACATATTGTTTGTGCTGTGGCTTCTCTCTGCCCTCTTTGTACAAATCCACCTGCTGAAATGTGTTTTATCAGTGTTCATTTTGAAAAAGTAAGCAGTCACTCTGTCTTGTGTGTGTTTTCCTGTTTGCTGTGTAGCTGATGTGTTTAACAGAACACTGTGAAATAAATATTGTTGCAAACACTCCACTTTTATGACATTTATTTCCAACGTTGCGTGCACACAGCTATGTCTTTGTAAAATGTGTTCATCTGTAATTGTGTGTCGGATTAAAATGTAATAAATAAATGTAAACCTGTTCATTTTTTGTCAGTTAATGCTGTGTATTTTATCACACTTGTGATTATTGGCTTTGAATGTAGCATTTGTCTTTAGATGTCTTGACATTCACGCCAAATTTAAATGTTTTGCACAATGCTTAAGCTTTTTGAGCCACCTTGCAGGCTTAATACCTCGCGCTGCCGCTAACGCTGCCGTGGTCACGCTGTGAGAGTGCCTGCTCACTATGTGGGAATTTTAAATTGAAAATAAAAAGATGCTTTGTTTGACTTGTTCATGCTTTTGTAAGCAGCAGAATACAACACACAGAAACATAACCTGAACACATGATTTTATTTATTTAATTTTTCATTTGTCTTGGCTGAATGCTAATCACAATCTAATGAAACTGAATACGATTAGACAAATAAAGATCTCTGTTCAGATATTCAGTACAATCCAGATATTTTGAATGTTTATTTAGCAGTATTATATAATTGGTATAAAATAAATGATATTTATGTATATGAGGGGAGTCAAAATGCTTGAACAGTTATGCATGAATTAAAGGTGCCAAACCTTAAAATACCGACTGCAAAAAACAATAATTCTGATTAAATGATTTTATCTGTACCAGTTACTTTTAAAAACATTTTGTTTCTTGATAATCGCTGACAGGTTTCACTTCACGCTCCTTTTTTAGCACATCATGATGTGAAATGCTAAAATAAAATTCCTGAATAAACAGTCCCAACATGGGCTCATCCATGACGTGAAGCTGTTACCGCAGACTTCACAACCAAACGCAGAACAAAGGCTTCCTCTGCTTCCTGTTTTGACTAATGTCAGTAATTGTCTTTGCTGATAACGAGTTAGCTTTAAGTTTGCTGTTGCCTCTCAGCGCCTTCTTTGATTCGCTGTCAGCCTCTTCAGATGTCATTTCCCTCTGATTGCCACTCCGCGCGTTTACTGACTGAAAGTTAGCATGGTGCTCGACAACTTCAACGGCTTCACTTATGTGTTGCTTTGATGTGCCGTACGCTCCCTGCGAGGCGGGCGAGTCAACATGTTTTTCAACACAGCACTTTTGACGGCACTTAGTCAACAGCCCCGCTGAACGGGGGGCTCTCTGCTCATCTTCTCATCAGCATGTGATGACGATGCTGTCGCCCGTGTGTCCTTCATGAAGCGGGAAAAACACATGTCTACATAAGGGGATTTAAATGACACTGACTGTAATTAATGACTGGTTTTATTGTGGGAAATGAAAAAATCAGAATTAGGCTTTGATTTGATTTGTGCTCTCAAAATACATATTTAACAATTTTATTGGCGTCGAGTTTGCAAACACTTCCAATGAGGAAAACCACAAGATTTTGTGAAAAACTACTAGTATTGTTTATTTTATTTTGCACATTAATATGTTTTTTGAAAATATACAGAACTACTTGTAATGTTATAACTGATTTTGTTGTTGCGTTCGCTGAATATGCTACATTTCTTGTTACATATGTTTTAGTTCTTATGTTTGCTATATAACAGTATAACTCTCATTATATTGACAATTATGATTCTAGTGAATAATTTTCAATTTAAGTCTTCACTTAGGGACTATTTTTCCAGAGGAGGACTGATCGAGAGCTTCATGGTGCAACAACAATCACCTGAAGCTCAATATCAGCAGAACAGGTGAGCTTGTGGTGGATAACAAGGATGTTGCGACATATGGATGTTGCTGCAAAGAAGCTGTAAAATATGGAGGCTTCACACACACCTTCAACCTGGCAGCACAGAAGATCTATACAATCACTACAATGTCAAGGTGGATGCCCAAGATTAGTGTCACCAATTCAGTATCTGTGAATGTGAAAAATGGTCACAATCTGCCCTTCTGCTCCCGCGTTATGGTGCTAAATAATGGCCAGAAAAGTGTTTCTGCAGAACATTATGATGTCCTTTTGGATATAAAATGTCATCACTTCACTCTTTAATCCTGTGAGACAATTTGTGTGAAATTTTTGTCAGATGTGTTTTGGCCTTTGTGACCTTTGAGCACCAAAATCTAATCTAATGAGTTCATCCTTGAGTCCAAGTTTGTGCCAAATTTGAAGGAATTCCCTCAAAACACTCCTGAGATATCACATTCGCCACAATGAGACGGACGGGTGGAAGACCTGAGATCATTCTGCCTCTGACCGGCTGTCAAACCTAACTGACTGACAAACTGCTAATTTAAAAGCATGAATTATCATTACTGAGCAAATAAGGGACTGCCTGTATCTTCATACTGAAGGCTTGATAGAACACAAGGTTTGTTTGAGAGAGTGTGTGTTTGTGTGTGTATGAGGGCGAGAGAGCTTACATACATACAGCTTTCAGCTGACACACTTGTGGGGTATGTGTCTCCATTGTGTTAGGTGACTAAATGCAGAACAGACCAGGCGACCTAAAGCCAAACAACCAGGCCTTGGCCGCCTCCGCTGCTCTGTGATCAGCGTGTTTGGAGCGGCGCCTCAGGGATCTGCTGGGAAGGGGAGTGTTAAGTCACTGAACAACACACACCCACACACAGTCCAGCTCAGAGTCTCCTGAGCGGTGACTCAGGACGGCATGTTGGGTGTTGTTGGGGGTTTCCTGACCTTTCGGTGCAGACAGGAGGAGGAAGATGGACAAGGTGAACAAAGCGTAACAGAGACCCCGAGCAGCCATGAGTATCAGGCATGTTACCAGGAGACCATTCAGCCGAGGACAGGACGGAGGAACAGAGCAACCCGACTAAAGGCAAGTCCTCATGATCTGACAGGAAATGAGCTATAAAAGCAGTTTATTTCTCTTTATGCATTCATGCTGCTCGGGCCACTTGTTTTGAAGCTTCAGCTGATGATCCAAGGGCAAATATTTTGTGCTGCTGTTCATTATCTGCAAAGTTTAGCATTTTTATCTCAATATTGAAAGGCTCCCTGAAACGCAATGAAAGCATCATGGGACACAAAGTTCCCACTGAAACACCTTATTTCATTATGTGAGAGTTAGAAGCTCCTCAAGGCAGGCTTACACATATTAAAAAGTAGCAGATTTTGATAAATTACTACTGTCTTTATGCTGAAAAAAAGGAGCAGATTGCTTTCAAAAATCCTGGAATTACAGATTTTTATGTCGGTGTGGTCATTGAACGATCTGTCATATCTTTCGAAAGCTTTTCGGCTAACATGACTTCGTTTTCATGTGTCTCAAGGCAGTCCGGCTTTAAAAGCAGCACAGGAAATCCTTTCAGCACGTGACCCTGTTAGCAGAGGAAATACCGTCCCCACCGGCCTCATTAGCAGTAAGTGGAAACCGTGAGACCGGCACAGAAAACAATACAGTGACCGAAATGAAATGTTGACACTCTGGACGAGGAGTTTGACTTAAAGACAAATCGGTTTTATTGAAGGAAAGCAGAGAAGGTACAGCTGAAGAACGGCAGTGAATGTCAAATTGATCAAATTACAAAAAACAAACCAAAACCAAAACAAACCAGTACATATTGATCATGAGGCTTTCAGGGACCCTGATGGTCGCTCAGAGGGGAAATTCAGTTGTTGCAACAGCACGAGAACAAAAATGATTAAAAAATAAATAATGAGACATATATAAAAACAATAGAAGTAAAAATAGAAAATATACAAGAGCATTTAAAGATAAATTAAATTTACAAGGTAAAAGTGACAGTGGTATGATTAATAGCAGCAGCAAGTCTATTATCTGTAAACAGCGTACAACACACTGATAAATGACATGATTAATGATATTTAGTTTTTGTATTAATATAGACTCATGATAGATCTTTATTTAGTATGTAATGTATCAGGATAACAGTAACATAATAAAAAAAGATGGCAGGCCTGAGATAAACCACAACATCTGGAGAAAATGATAAATTCCAGGGTGCAAAAGAAAGATTTTACACTCCAGAGCTGTTATACACTTACCAGTGTGTCCCTGTACACAGTCAAATTTCAAGTACCAGATTGATCACAGCTTCAGGAATCTCCATTCTGTGACAAACCACTGACACAGTCTGTTTGTTTTCGCCCAGCCCAGCCTTTGCCTGCTGCAGCCCCACCAGCAGAGGCCTCACAGGAGGCAGCAGGGTTTAAGAGGCCTCAGTGTGACCTCCAGAAGCCCACCTGCCCACAATGTGGCCTCACAGTCCCAGACCACAGACTGCCCCCTCTCTCCCCAGGCCTGCAGGGCAGCAGCAGCAGGAGGACCAGGACCAGGACCAGGACCAGGAGTAATGTAGCTGGATCACACCAACCTACTGCTACAGCTGGTGGTAGGCAACATAACGTCTTCACTTCCACACAGTGTTTAAACACAACTGAAGAGTACGATCTAAAATTGACATCACAAAAAAGACATTGTGTACTGAAGACCATGAAATCCTCAAATTCTTTGTAATTTTACATTGAGAAACATTATTCTTAAACTGTTGCACCATTTGCCAGCGCAGTCTGTCACAGAGTGGTGAAGCCCTCCCCATCTTTACTTCAGACAGAATCAACCTCTCTGGGAGGCTCTTTTTATACCCGGTCATGATACCTGCTACCACTTAACCTGATTAACTGTGAGATGTTCCACCAGCTGTTTTCTTTTAACATTTCACAGCTTTTCCCGTCTTCTGTTGCCACTGTCCCAACTTTGAAGCGTGTTGCTGGCATCAAATTTTAAATGAGGGCATAACTCTCTTTTTCTCTTGTAAAACCGAAACACACTGCTTGAAAACACCTGAGACAAAACGTAAATGTCAAATTTATGTGGCTCGGCCATGTACAGTTTTGTGTTCGGTGTTCAAACACGAATGTTTACCGCCCCCTGTGGCCAAGAACATTGTAGCTGATGAAAATCGCACCGAACCACAGTTTTAGTGGGTGTGTTTCCACGCCTCGGCCACAAGGGGCAGCGATTCCTGATGCACCCGAAAACAATTTGGAAAAAGTCACACAAAAATAAGATTTATGCTTTTTCTGAAGTATTTTCAAACTGCATGGTTAAGTTTTACAAAACGTAAGGACTCAATGGTTGGTTAAAATACCCGTCAGGCTGCCTTTGTCGCACTTTAGTAGGAATACAGTCACACAACCCTCCCTATGCAAACCTTAAAGGTTAAAGGGTAAAGATCAAGACATTTTTAGCAGTTGTCCAATGGCAGGCTACATCTTCAAATCTCTATTTATTTATTGAAAACTGAGACAAGAGTAAATCCAGGCTGGTAAGAATCTCTAATCACAATCACAATATCGGTAATTTAATACATTTGGCCATCGTCCACCCACATGGGAAATTAGTTACAGCGAGCAAACATTTTAAAAAAATGTGAAAACGTGTACATTCAAATGATTTTTTCTGTCATCACCAAAGAAAAGTGGAGCTGTAAAAAGTTTCCCTTGAAGACTTTCAAACTGCTGCACTTTCTTCCAGTTTTATCAAAGCGTGCAGAGGGCCACTCCTTGTTTATCCTTGTGTTCGTGTTGTTATCCCTATGAAGCTGCGCATTAAATCAATACAGTGGCCACACATGCTCCTTTTTCATCCACGCGCATATATAGATATTAGCATAAGTTATGTGCAGGGGGTGTATAATTGGAGCAGCTAAGCAGGAAGAGGCTGAACCCCACTCCCCAGGGAATTCTGCCATCTCCTTTTCATTTATTTCCTTGAGTAAACAGGATAAAACAGCTCGATTTGCATGAGCTCACTATCTGGTCCTTGTGAGGATGAAAAACGGCGGCTGAGTAGCAGCGCCACGGCTGGGGTCGTGAGAGAGGCACTATGACACACCACCGGGGTTAATGTATGCAATTTCATCGGCGCCTAATTTGAGTAGGGGAGCAATTATGTTGTGACAGCTTCTTCCTAGTTGTTGTTCATCACTGGCAGCCTCTGTGGCCCTTCTCATTTTCCCCCGAGGACTGAACGAAGCTCTGTGATTAAGTAAACACAATCACACACTTGATCACTGCAGCAGACTCTTTTAAGTTGTAGTTAGAAAAACAAACAAACACGCGAGCGATTAATTCAGGGTTAATAGAATTGTTAATCCCCGTTTCTGACGGTGTCTGACGGGCTTTTAGAACATACGACAGCTTTTATTTTCTGACCTCAGATATGTTTGTAGCTGAAACATTTTTCCTCACTGTCTACCCACAGACTGCTGTCTACAGCTGCTGCTGGCGTGCCTGTCGTGCCAGTGCTCCGTGCTGCTCCTGGGTCTGTTGGAGGCCTGTTCCTCCTGCCTCCACGCCCTCTGCTCCTCCTGCTGCCAAGCCTGCGCCCGCTGCTGTTCAGCCGTGCAGGAGGCGCCTGTGGAGGAGCTCAGCTGCAACGCCCACTGCCACTCGGTGTTGTTCGACTCTTGCTGCGAGCCCACCGAGTGCCTCGAGTTTTGTCTGGAGTGCTGCGAGATCTGCCATCGCAGCTAGGAGGCAGCAGGACCGCAAGGACTAATGAACATGTGATGAGACTGAAGCAACAGGTATTAAAACCGATGTGTGGTTCATTAGTGCTACAGAGACATGTGGGGTGGGGGGGGGGTTTAAAAAAGATATTGCTGTACATTAGCCCAGGATCTGTTTTCCCACACTTCCAGTCTTTATGCTAAGATAAGCTAACTGTCTCCTGGCCTTTGGCATTTTGGAAACACGCTTATTTGTTGTTGTTTTTTTGCGGAGGAATAGATGCAAAGATCAATACCGCTCTGTCACCATCTGTGAAATATGAAGCTAGAGCCAAGAGACAATTAGCATAGCTTAGCATAAAGGGACACAACTTGTGTGACTCTGTCCAAATATTGAAAATCTGCCTCCCACCACCTGTAAGGTTCACTGTTTAAGTCTCATCACCATTAGGTTACCAGGCTAGCTGTCTGCTCCTGTTTCTTCATGCTAAGCTAACCGCCTCCTGGCTTCAGCTCTGAAGGCTACCTAGCGGTGTGGATTCACTCTCTGCGACAGAGCGGGTTTATTTCCCAAAATGTCCAACTCTTCCTTTAGCATCTGTTCATTCGCAGCTCATTGCAACCGCACTGACAAGAAGATACATTATTTATCTCTTGGTTGATTTTTTTTTTTTTGGAAAACAGATTCAAGGACCATCTGAAATATTAAAAGAAAATTGTCAAGGTCCTTTGTTGTGCTCGTTAAATCTCTGTGGATAGCCTGGGTGAATAAAACTGAAGCCAGAGCGGGTCTCATTAATGCCAGTGTTGTTGTTCTTGATCCCGCTGCTGCACAACCAATCGGTCATTTGCATGATAAACAAGCACAGAAACTTGCTGCACTGAAGCGTGTTCAAGCTACAGCGCAGTCAGAAATGCCTTTTGTTTGTACATTAGGTTGCATTTAATGACTCTGACCCAGCGGGACCCTGAATGAGAGGGGTCTGCCTCTTTGCTCACTTTTGTACAGGCTCTCATGTTATCAGATTGCAGGTTTGACTTCTCCCTGCACAGCTCTTTGCAGCTAAGGAACAGTGCGACAAAAAACTTGTCAGCTCTCTCTTGAATCCTTTTTCATATTTGTCATAAAAAGCACTTAGAACATAAAAGGATGCTTATTCTCTCCAGATCTCGGAAGATCGAAGCCGGCTGCTTTAAAGTCGCCGTGTGAGATGACAGCGGAGAGGCAGAGTAAACAGCCAAAAATAAAACAAAGCGTCGATAAAGACAACGCTGTCAATCCGTCCGGGCGAGCCAAGAGGCTCATTTAAATCATGTTAGAGCGAGTAAATCGAATTTAAGTATCTCTTTTGCCCACAACACATTTGGATTCTGCTAGTGACAAGGAACGGCGGTGACGTCTAATTTAGAGCACGGCGAGCAGGCGCCGGCAAAATAAACACTCAGGTTTGTTCCACTTGTCCCCCTCAATTTGTTGTACCCTTTACCCACAGCTGATGTCTACCTCCACAAATCACAAACAGATGATATCGTCAGAGGGAACCTACATACGCTGCAGCCCCACAGCGATGAGTTGTGTTCAGATGGATGTATATTCGCCTTTGATTTGAAATCAGCACTTAAATGAACCTCAGTGACAGCAGCATCACATTTCATTTTATGGTGGTGGAAAAAAAAACCAATCAAGACGAACAGCTTTTGGTATAATCGCACGCAGGAAACAGAGGAAGTTCTGTTTTTTTGTTCTGTAATGTGCCTTTTATGCAAATACTGTCATGTTTTCAGCTTCTCAATTGTGAGGACTTGCTGCTTTATTTTAAATAACGATAAATTGAACATCTTCAGGTTTCGCTGGACAAAACAAAAGCAATTACAAAACTTGTGGGCTTCGGGAAACTGCCGTGGGCATTTCTCTGGCATTTTATAGACAGTTAGTTGATAAATGTAGAAAATAACTTGCAGATCATCAATAATGCATCATTAACTCTAAACCTTTGTGTTTGTTTATGTAGTAAAATAATACAATAAAACATGAAGCACAGAAAAGCAAAGTGGTAATGAAAACTAATTACAAGACATTATTTCACACTGTAATAAATGATACATTTTCGGCTCATATCTGAAGCCCCATTAGGAGTCTATTTGGGATAAATTATAGGCCTCGTTATTTCATTATTAATCATTTTATACAAAAAAAATTCATCTGAGTGCTCATGTTTGTTTTGTTTTTAATTGCGGGTTGTACGAATCTATGGCAAGGTTACATTCTACAATTAAAAATATACACATGGCGGGTGTTTTTACGAATATTTTAATGGCATGTTGGTTTATTTTATTGTAGTTATCTTAATTTTATTCTTTCTAATTCTTCTTATCTGTCTTACTATCTGTTCCTAACATGGGGGTTGCAATGAAAATTTCATTGACATGCTCAATGACAATAAAGACTTGAATCTTTTATGAGCTGATTCAAGTACTTTTTTTGACTCAATGTGCTTAAATTTGTCAAATTTTATGCCAACAACATAAGAAAAAGTACTTTAAACACTATTTACACAAGAGGGTCTTCAACCTAACCTACAGAGGGTCCACTTTTGATCAGCTTTAAATTTCAGCTATGAGGCTCCCCCAGCTCAACCTTTCTTTAAGGTTTAGAAAGAGACATTTTAGGGTCAAGTGTCAACAACTTGAGCAATCAGTTAAATGTAACGTAAAGAGACAGCTTTGCTCTGGTTTTTGCAGCATTGCTGGAAAAAGAGAGTGAGGGGAAATCTGACTTGTTTCATGGGTCTGTAGGTTGAGACCCCTGACAAACACCTTCATGCGATACAGTAAGTGTAAACTTAAATGACGACATAAAAAGAACTTTGCTTATTGATATGGCTTCAAAAATGACTTATGTTGTTATTTTGTCTCTTGCTGTCATTTGGGGAAGTCTGAGGGACGCATTTGCAGATTTGTATCAGATGTATTAATAAAACGGCCTGTTCGGTTTTCAACCTCATCACGCGTCGGAGGCTTGAGGTTGAAAACCGACACCTTGTTTTTTCTTAACAGTTGCAGGACTGGCAGCCGGAGATAACAAGACTGGGCATCACAGATGGAGGATGACCCAGCGAGGAGCGGTTTGTTTCAAACCTCAGTAGCTTTTCAAAAACAACCCTTTCAACACTTCTTATTCAGAATCTGTCTATTTGTATTCTCGCCCGCCTCCAAAGCTTTATGACAATGGTTGTAACCTCCTCAATCAAAACAAGGTTTACGTGTAGTGTATGATGTGCCGTCTGTTGAAAAAAGGGGAAATAATAACACCTAATAGTCAGTCTGTCAGATGTGCCCATCTGCTGTAAAGGAAACAAAAATAAATGTAACCAGATTTGAATATCTAACATTTGAGGCTGACGCAGAGAGGACGGATCAAAGGGAAGAGAGACACAGCAGAGGGGGGCAATCATAAACACATTGTCTCATTTTAATAAGTGAGGGGAATGGTTTCTAAACCAGCGCATACCATCAAGTTTCATGTGTTTGGGAGCGCGAGAGGAGGGGGAGTAAAGTGAAGTACATCAAAACATAGCTAATGAGGGCTGGGTTAAAAATGGCTGTGCATGAAATACTGATGGAAAGCTGCATTTTTATCTTGAATACAAGCTACCTGCAATCTAAAGCGAGTTGTGCACAGTATAACGGCAGAATGAGGAGTGATTCCAGTGTAAGAGGTCAGTACTAAATATACACTCCTCAGCCACAAACCTGTCAACAGCTCAACTGAATTTAATAAGCCAAAACTGTACAGATGTGTAATTTTCCTGCATGTGCTGTTCATCACCCGTTCTACTATTCTGTCAGATACTGCGAATCTATTGGAGATTTGAAGGTTTTTTGTTACAGTGAATGTACTTCATATTTTAGTACTGTAAATGCATATTTGTATATAAGCTAAGTGCAAGTTAGAGGCACCTGTCTTTGCCGTTATGATGCTTTGGGCAAGCGAGGATCAGTATGAAAATAAGGTGTAACGTTTCCTATTTCAGGTCATGCTTCAATTTTATGCAAGTTTCTTTTCTATGCCATTTATAGTTATTATTTATTATTTTACAATTTTTGTCAGAGCAAATCCACATTTGGACACGTGTTATAAGGACAGATGAAAGTCATATCCGTCACATTTACAGACGCATTGACAACATTTTTCACAACCAAACCACAGAAGTCATCTTGGTTGCACCAGCTGTTCAGCTAAGAGGTTCACACATCACTAAATATGCCCAAAAACAATTTAAACTGGAGAACTATTTTAAAATAGTGGAATTTACACACAAACTGAATGATGAGTTAACCCAAAGCTGGTACAACCTGGTCATTGTGTTGAGTCTGTTGTTTCCAGACATCAATAATTCACTCCAGTCCAGGGTTTTCTAGAGTTTTATTTACAACTTTAGAGTCTTCTGTAATGTACAGGCGTCGTAAGTGTTTTCCTATATGGATTCTGTTAAAGTATTTATTAATAGTGGAGAAAAAAAAAAGAAAAACAAACAAAAAAAGCATGTTTCACTTTCGGTGGCCCTAAAACCGAACCAAGCAAAAGCTGAAATGACAGTTGTACATATGTGGTCACCCTGTTTCGATAGCCAGAGAGTATTCCAGCTCGTCTTTTTCAAGTATATCATGTTCATTCATAAAAAAAGAATAAATAAAATAATCACAAACAAAATACTCCGATGAGTCTAAGACCAAGACAGATATTGCACCATTTGATGGCACGTACCAAATGTAACATCTTGGCAAAATTATTAATGATGCATATTGTACATCAAATACTTATAAATTCAAATTTAGCAACACCAATATTCACAAATAAAAATCCAAACCACGACTCTGTATATATATATATATATACACTGTGCTAATAGGAACAAAACTGTTACAGATTGAACAGAATTAATAAGAAGGAACAAATACTTTTGAGGTTCTCTCTAATAGTACCCATCAATGATGCAATATATATATATGACTCATGCCCTTTGCTCCTGAGTGGTTAAGTGCAATGTGCATTATGTTTGCTTCTTTCATAAAAGAAGGGAGAGTAAATACGTACATAAGTTGGATTTTTGGTGTTATACGTATGAGTGGGCGGCGGCTTATTGTTGGTGCAGTATTAAAAGCAACATTATGCAACTGTTTTACCTTAAAACCACCGCTTCAAAATCATTTTGTCATCCCCACTCTTCGCTAACTTGGGTTGAGCAGGTACAATCTCTAACAAGAAGTACGCAGTGCTTTACGGCACTAAGTCACACACCACCTACGATCACCTATTTTGATGAAACTGGACCATAGTTTATGGAGAAAAATGTTTCTGGTTTTCCCTCTGATGTCCTCTGGCTGCTCTGCATGGAGTTTCCTGCTGGACAAATAGCTTTACTTGTTGCTACAGTAATGGCTAAATGCCACTAACTGCAGCTGCTGCAAACCCAGCAGGAATGCTGGTGGTAGTTCTTGATCATAAGTGTTGAAATCAGAACAAATGCACATGTACAGCTGTCCATATTTATGACAGTGGTAAAGAAGTGAATTCCACTCAGAAACAGTAGGGGCAGCAAACTGCAAAAAATATCAATTCTTGCATAATGTTGCTTTCAAGTTTTTTAATGGCTGAAATACAACGTTTGACTGCAAGCAGCTGTGATGTGTGTTCAGATCATGTTGTTCTTCTTTAATACCTCCAAGTACTGCTGCGTAGCCCTGCTGACGGGGTCCAGCTCCACCCTGGAGGCTGAGCCCACCGGTGACATACGGGCTGAAGAAACGTCCAGCTCTGCTGTGGCTGAGGACCAGAGAGAAGACGCCACAGTTACCATCACTGAGCGGCAACTAAGTTAGATACTACTAGCATCTACTTCATCAAATCTGTTATAACACAATAAGATTTATGGCATCTTTCCAGTGTCAGTGCACTCACCATTGTTTAATTCCTTTGATATGTTTCTATCCAACTCACTCTGCATCTGGAAAAAAAAGGGGAAAGTTGCAGTTATATTTGAATCCTAATGTTTTGATGGCAAATATCAGCTAACATAAACTGAAAAAAACACAGCCTCAAAAATAAATATTTATACAATTTAAAAAACAAAGATGATACATCACCACCAAGCACAATACTATGGTGAATGGCAACACATATTATTCACAAATTCTTGAATAGTGGAAAGAAACACTGCAAGAAATTCAGGACTATTTTGTGAAACACAGCAGGACATGCACGCAAGCATGCAAGCTCTGCTTTAGTGTAGAGTTTCTGCAGGCTATATGATGTTGCCTTTTAAAACCAGCAGCAAAAGCTGAGACAATATGGTCAGCGAATGTCAGATTTCTCCCCAAACGACAAGATGCATTTAAACTAATGATAAACGTTTTTTGGTGAATATCTGAATGAATCTTACGTTGGAAACATTAACATCTGTGTGCAATATATTAGGGAAAATGGTATTTCTCTGCAAACTGTAATTATTCCAGTATTATATGTACAACCCTGATTCAAAAAAAAGTTGGAACGCTGTGTAAAACATAAAATAGAATGTGATGATCTGCTGATCCTTTTTGACATATACTCAACTGAAAACAGTCCAAAGACAAGATATTTAATGTTTTACCTCTACCATTAACATTATATACATATGTGATATATACACAAATTTAGAGACATGAAAACGTCTGGTTGGTACTGCTAGAGTACCTCTTATATCTCACAATAGATCATTACATAGTTTCCTGAGTTCAAATGAAGTTAAAGCTCCTGCTTAGCTTAACTTCTGTATGTAAGTTAGATTAATCTGTTTAAAGTCATAAAAAGAAAAGTGAGATATCTATTTTGTAGTTTTATCAGGCTTTCTTCCAATCAGCATTTCTTTTCACATTGTCTTTGACATAGGTATAACGTAAGACACAATGCTAAAGGAACCAAAATATGTTCAACTTCTAAAGGTTCTGTGGCACGGTTGGTATGTTGGTAATATGCACGTGAGTTGTGTATGCAAGCTTGTCATGCCTCTCCAATACACTATTCTATGCCTTGTGTGTTGCACTGCTCAACTATGTTTTCATAAATCAGACAATGCTGTATTGTGACTGATCATTAATTGGATCTCGGTAATGGTAAGGGTAACGGTAAGGTAATGCTAGGTAATGAAGGGGTGCATGATTAAATAAACTTGTTTTTTTTTTTCAAATCAAATTCGTACATGAGAGTGAAGCAAGGTGTTTAACCTACCTGCTAAATCGGCTTTAGGATAAACAAATGACCAAAATTCATACGACTCTTAAAGAGCCACGTCATGTGACTCTGTCAACTGAAGAGCATGAAGAAAGTCAACTCAAAGCAGAGAATCAAGGAAGAAGGTTTGTATAAAAACACAACGCAAAACACAGGGTCCCTGCACATATTTCTCATCAGAGAAATTCTTCTTCTTGGGTTTTCATTTACATCTTTTGCAACCTTGACTTATTTTTGTGGGCTTTTCCATTAAACCAATTTGTTGTTTTCAGTTATGATACCAACTGTTTGAATCCCTTCAGGAGGTGATTCCTGAAAGATGAACCAGGAAAAAACTCTGCAATGAAGTGGACCACTGTAATCGAAATTTAAGACAGTTGCAGCTTTCACGTTCATTTCCAATTCAAGACAACTGACTTGATATTTCCCTCTGAAGGCAGAATTGAGAAAGTAGCTCAGAAATGTTTACATTTTCTAGAATTTGCCGTGTATAAATCTGCACTCTGTTTTTTTTCCACTGTGCGGACCCCGAAACATCATAGATTTGTGTGTGAACAGAGCCATAAATGTAGGCGCACCAGCAGGGTGAAAAGAACAGCAGCCAATCAGACACTAAGCTATGCACATCTACACACCTGGTTATGAGTCTGGCTGAAGAGAAGAGAGATGAGAGACAGACTTTTGAGCTAGAAGCTAAAAGAGTGAGAAATAGAAGACAGGTTAGAAGTCCCACTACCATAAATACTACAGACAGAAGAAGCAAAGGCAAAGAAACACTGTGCAGGAGAAAGAAAAGAGAAAAAAAAATAGGGAGAAGTAGTAAATTCAGTTTTGAAGGTGTTCTTGTAGAGGGAAAATAGATGTTATGCGAATTTAGAAATCCATTAGATCAATATTTATAACTGCCTTTCTTTTGAGTATGTTTGTCCCCAAGCAACAATGTAAAAACACACTAACGTGTGCATAAAGAGCAGAATCTTTGAACAAAACACCAGTTACACAACAACAATGCTGACAACCATGATGTTGTGGAAATGAAAATGGACCAAAGTAAATTAACTTGTCTACATAAAGACTATTCCTCTGTAATGTCCATGAGTGAATGAGTGTACAGACCTTGGCTAGGTAGTCCTCAACCCTGCTGTTCTGTCCCTCAGTCACAGGGCTGAGGAGGGAGAGTCCCAGACCGAGGCTCCTGTTAAGGGGCCCCAGCGTGGCCCCATAGTGTGCTGGTGAACCCAATGAACCCACGTCCAGCGAGGGCCCTCCAAGGCTTCCATTTGCGATGCTGCTGGTGATCAGAGATCTGCTGCGCTCGTTGAGCAACTTGGAATTGGCTTCTGCGAGCCGACTATTGGCCCTGTGGGGAAAACACAGCAAAGGGTTAATCATTGATACAATACAGGTTTGTCACCGTCAGTGATGTCTGGTAACACCCTAGAAATAAGGTATTGAAAGACTGATCTGCTCTATAAAACCCAGCACTAAACTGTGAAGACCAAGCTGGTCTCACCTCTCTAGTTTGGCAGCCAGAGACTTGCGGAGGCGCAGCTCCTCTGTGTAGAGTTGGCGGTATCGTTCTAGCTCTGTGCGTGTGGAGTCTCTTTGGTTGAGGCTGTCCTGCTGGGTGTTGCGGGCCCGGCCCAGTTCCCCCTCCATCTCCCGGATCTTTTGTTCCAGCTGGGAGCGCAGGTTGGCCTCATTGGCTGCTTTAATCTGATCCAGTGCTTCTTGGGATGCTGCCTGGGTCTAAAGTGACAGATAAACACAATCATATGAAATAAGGCTTAGTAATGCTTTAACAGACACGTGCACAGTCACCAATGCAACTTTGCAGACCAATTAATCTATTCAGTAAATTATTATTATAGTTTTATCTTGTCTTATTGTTTCTTGCTTCTTTAATATTTTTGTTTCCTTTTGCTCTCTGCAACAGTTGCTTACAAGGATGCTGTGAAATCAAAGATTTGCTCAGTAATGTGTGTTCAGCTTCGTTCTGTTCATCCAAAAGAATTTTTACCTGCAGGAAGAGGTTGACCTGCTCTAGTTTCTGTTGTATCTCCTGCCGGGCCCTGTCCTCTGTGTCACGGCGGTATTGCTCCACTTGGCTCTGCTCCATCTGAGAAGCCTCCATTCGGCGTCTCAGGTCCAGCACCTCCTCCTCCAACTGCCTCTTACTCCTCTCCAGCTGGTCATTACTGCGGCTCAAGCTCTTCAGGGAGGCCAGCTGATCCTTAAGATCCCCGTTCACCTTCTCTAACTGGCTGCGACGGGACACTTCCTTCTCCAGCTGCACCTGCAGATCGTCCAACTGTTAAAGTAAGAAAGACAGAGGAAATGTCTGAACCATGTTCTAAAAGCTGAGGTGTAACCCTACTTCTAAGGGAGTCAATGGGTTGCTGAAGAGAAAATTTCAAACTTTACTCCTAGTAGTAGGAGTAAAGTTTGCAGTGCTGTATCAGCAAACCTTATCTTTCATTCGTCCAACAGCACCCTCAGCCTGGCTGTGTCTGCCATGGTCCATCCGCAGACTGCTCATAGGAGAGCTAAATTCAACTCCACCTGTGTCCTGATCCCGCAGTTTCTTCTTTGCAGTCTTTAATAAAGTGCGCAACCTTAAACATATATGCACAAATTGTACACATTAACAAATAATACAATTTTCACACACAAAGTGAGAATCTAATACAGACCTGAATAGCAGCTGACAAACTGAAAATTAAATACTGACCTAATAAACATGACATTATCATAAACAGAGTCTATATCACAACTTGATTAATGATATGCAAGTTAACTATTATTATATTTATACTATATCCAAACAGTGATATTATTCATACATATCCTGCAAGTTAAAAAATAAGAAAACACAAGAACTGCAGGGACTTATCATGCATGAAGAGGAGTTGAGGTAAAAAAACTCAAAAAAATACACCCTTACACCAGATACACATATCGGCACACCACAGCCACGTAAGCCAGGAAAGGCTGCGCTCTACTGGATCCTAGTTGTGTCTAAATAGCAGGAGGGGGTACTGCCATAGGTGAGGAGGGCGCGGGGTGGAGGTTAGGGAGTCACCTGTACATTTCTTTTTGAAGCTCTGTGTTTCTCTTCATCTCTTGATCCAGCCGGGAATCTATTGACTTCTTCTGCTCCGCAATTTTCTTGGCTTTCTTCTTTTCTATTTCCATCTGGAACACAAGAACGGGCCAATAACCCTTGAGATTCTTTACAGGAGGGATTGGTGACTTAATTCATCATATACTTTATATAACATTAGTCAGCGTGTGAATGCTTCACTATGATCACCTGGGTGTTCAGTTCTCCTTTTTCCTTTTCAAGCTCTGCCAGGCGCAGTCCTAACTTAGAGCGGCTCTTCAGCTCCTCCTCCCACAAGGCCTGAGAGTCCTGGGCTGTGTGAGACAGCATGCTTTGTTTCTGGACCTAAGGAAGACAAAGACAAAGGCAAGAAATTTAATTATCATAATGCATAAAGAAGTGACAACTTAATACAAAACAGAAGTTACTGTCAGCTTTGTTACACTGATCACACGCTAGACAGTCAACTAAACAGCCAAATGTTCATCTTATCTGTGAGAAACTAATTTATAGAACATGTTGTTGACTAAATGTCTCAGTGAGAGAAAGTCTGAAATGAATAAAACGTGCACTTGGTTGTTATTTTCAATAAAGAGAAACTGTTTACTTATTCTTATTCTTGCCCACTGCACTGCTCCACAATTGTTGAATTCAAAATTGCCTAGTATTTCAATTGCCTTGGTGTCACATAAATGTGTAAAAACCAGGGGAAATTTTGGCTACTTCTGCTGCTTTTCTCATTTTGCTGGCTACCCCAAAATTCAGAAAGTCCCCGCTCACACTGGCCTCAGGTGACTTAAAGATACAAAGCCTAGAAAAAAGAGAGAGTTAAAAATGGAAATCACAGCTGTAGGTTTTTGTCGACAAAATATGCCACCGACCTCTCTACTGAGTTGGTCTTCCAAAGTCATCTTACTGCTTTGGAGGTTTGTAACCAAGTCCTCCAAATGACCTCTGACCTACAGAAATAAGAAAAGCAGTGTAAAATTAAAATGAAAGATGTTTTTTGTTGGCGTTGCTGCTCTTCTATCATTTTAGACAGTGGAAAGAACACTTTAGCCTAAATGAAGTAACATGCATCATGCAGCTTAACAGAAAAAGGAATAAAACCCCACATACCAAGATCAGGCTTAAGAGAAAAAACACATTTTGACATCACCAAGAAAATCCCAAACCGGCACAAAGCTATTGCTTTCTCCATGAGTTTGAATTCCTGGTCTAGAAGCTTGTGCAAAAACCCCACAAAGCCCCAGAGCATTTCATTTTGTAAATACACTGTATGATGTTTTTGTAAATAAAGAGGATTTTTTGAGGAAAAAGAGGTAAAACCACACAGAGAAACTAAGCCTACATCCACAATACCAACCCCTCCTCCAGGTGAGCAGTCAGATAGCTGGAAAAAGATCGGATACCTTAAAATATAATAACTTCATAAAGTAAATCAGCTATTTAATATCACAAAAGACGAATCAATATTGACATATTGTACTGCGCTTTTTCACACAAAAGTAGACATGGTTCCTGTGTAAACTGTGTGTGTGCTGGCAAATAACTCACCATGGCAGCTTCCTGAGCTCCTTTCTGAAGTGCATCAATTTTGTTGGACTGTTGCTTTGCAGCAGCTTCCAGCCTGGCGTTCTCTATCTCTAGCCTAATGTGACATTACATTGACACTCTGCATCACAGACATTCATATTATATATATCGAAACATATCTAGACAATCCTTTTAATACATGATGTTGAGTATATAATTACATGTTATAGAGTTAGGCTTTTTTGCTTTATCTTTCATGATTAATTTTTGTATGTTTTGTATTTTTGTATGTATGTGTGTGTGTTTGGACATCATGTGTTTGTACATACTGCTGCACAGCTTCCTCCAGCTGTTTGATGGTGGTATCAGATGCTGCTGAGGCGGACAGCGCCTCCTGGAGTTTCTGAGCAGCTGTGGTGAGTTCCTTTTCCCTTTCTTCCAGCATGCTCTTTAGACTGTTAACACGTCTCTCAGCCTGCACATACTGGTCTTCGCTTTCCTCCAGCTACACGACAGAGACAAAGCATACACCTCATCAGCAATGTTAACAGTGGACTAACCTGTCAGTTTTGCTCTACCAACTAAAAGTAATAACAGTTAATCATCTAATTTCAGTACAGTGATTGCTACATAATCATTAACACAGCTGGCATCAGCGATGTGGTGAGAATATGCTGCCACAAGGTGGCACTGTTTCCTGCTGTTACCTTTCCTTTGAGCCTGTCCAAGTCTTTGAGGAGCCGAGCCTTCTCTTCCTCCAGGTCATTGCGATAGCGTGTGTTGACCTCCAGAGAAGCTTCACTCATTGACAGCTTTTTGAGTGAGTCAGCTAGCTCCTGCTGCAGCTGCCTCAGACTAGTCTGCTCAGACGGAATACAAAGAAAGCAGAGTCTGATTAGATATGAAGGGAGATGCTTAACCAGCGTGTGGGAGAAAGGCTCAAAGTGGGTCTGGAGGAAGCGGATAGGTAATCCTCTTACCCTGCAGAGTTCTAATCTTACCTCTCTTTCGTTCTTCTCTTCCTCCAACTTGTAGATCTGATCTCGGAGATCAGCAGCCTTACTGGCGAGCTCCTTATTTCTCTCGTCCACTAGCTGTACCCTCTCTTCACAGTCAGAGCGCAGCTTGGACAAGATGTCACTGAAGCGCTCTTGGGCGTCTGTCACAGCACGCTCCTTTGCGACACCTTTGTTCTGGGCCTCCTCCAGCTGTTGCCGAAGTAACATGCCCTCACTCTGGGCTTGGGCTAGCCGCTCCTGTGTGGCCTCTTGGCGTGCTCCAGCACGGCTGACCAGCTCCCTCTCGGCCTGCAGAGTAGTTTCTAGCTCCTTGACACGTACACCTGCCTGGTCCTTTTCCCGCTGTAGGACCTCCAGCAGTAAAGCTTTCTCCGTCAGCTGCAGTGTGACCCGATGAACCTCGTTCTCCATGCTGTTTGCACGAGCCTCCGCCTTGGACAGCTTCTGGGACAGGCTGCTGACCGCCTCACGCTGACTTGCAGTTTCACCTGTTGAAGTAAATACATTAGGAGTTACAAAACAACCTCCCAGTGAAGCAAACACGACTGCAGTACAAAACGATGCAAAAAACAATACAATCCATGGCAGCCATTGAAGACCACACCAGTGGGTGTAACTGACCCAGAGTAACTTGTACATCAGCCCCTCAGGGTCTCTTAGGGTAAAGAGTGACACTGGTTCTGAGAAGTTGTATCCGAAATTATGGAAAATTTATGCCAACAGCGGTAGCTGGATCAAGGAAAGAAATGCATTTTATGAATTACACATAAGCTGCACTTTAGCTTACAAGCTGGTGTAACTGTTTGATAAGTCTCCAAGCATGGAATGTGTCTGAGGGTGAGGGAGTGTTTTACAAAATGAGTGTTATTTCAATTTTGTGCTTAGAGTTGTCCATCAACTCCTATCACTACTAACCTGTGAGTCTATCTTTAAGACGCTGGTGTTCCTCTTTCTCCCGGAGCAGAGCTCTCTCTGTTTCTGTTTGAGCTGCCAGGCAAAGCTCTGCCTCCTTCACGGCTCCAGCCAGGCGGGTACGAGTGGACTCGACCTCTGTCTCCACTGTTTCACGAGTCTGCCGCTCATTTTCCAGGCGGGTTGTTGTTATAGACAACTCAGACTTCAGAGCGGTCACCTGGTTATTGCAGTTGAAGACGGTTTGGGTCAGGGCTTCACTGTTGAGTTTGAGATCTCGCCGAGCATCTTCGAGCTGTTCCTTGAGGGCCTCGTTCTCCTCCAAAAGGTGGCTCTCCTTGAGACTGCTGTTGGCCTGCAAATGCTCGAGGTCTGTTTTCAGGATGGTCAGCTGCTCCTGTAAGGTAGCAGTCTGCTGGAGCAACTCCCTCTCCCTGTCACTGGCCTCAGTGAGCTGAGACAAGGCCTACGAATAACAGAAAAAAAAATGTTAAGACTGCCTCAAGAAGACAGCTTTTTTTACTGATTGAATTTCAAAATGTACTATTTATTCCCACAATGTTGTATATACAAATAGTAATCTAATGTAGTATAGTAATACTAATAGTAGTCTTTTGGTAACACCATACTGTACCACTCTAACTTTACAATTCCACATATGAAGAAACACAACTTCAATGTACTGTTAGAGTCTAAACCAAAACCAAACAAATACATTCTAAATTGATGGATACCACCCTGAGGATTACCTCATTGCTTCTGCTTATGTTTCTCTTGTTCTCGTCCTCAATCTCTTGCTGCTTACGGAGATGGCTGTTGAGCAGATTCTCCTGCAGCGTCCGAGCACTGCGCTCCTGAGCCAGCAGTCTCTGGGTCTCACTGTGGTCCTCTTCAAGCTGGGGGAGTGACATTTAACCCACTAATGTAACAATCACATGTACAACAAAACAACAACTGGAGAACAAAACAAACAAACAAAAACAGCATACTTTGGAATTGCATACTTCGGACACAAGATGTTTAAGAGGGTGTACCTGTTTCATGTTGTTAACCAGTGTTCTCATCTCTAGCTCCATATTCCTGAGGGTGAGCTCCACCTTCTGTCTCTCCTGAACCTCTAACTGTTGCTGCTCTTCTGTCCTCCTCAGCTTATCTCTAGTGGTGTTGTACATCATGGTGGTGTTGCGGCGATTTTCCTGCTCCTGTTTCAGCTGAAATCTATGTCAAATGTCAGACAGAAATTTCAAATGACAAAAAACTAAAAAACAAACAAAAAAAGACCCATAAAATAGGCAGTCACGTAAGATATGATGCACAGGAATATGATACAAGAGACTGAGCCCATGTAAAGAGACTACAGAGTACTTTCGTAAAAGGAAATAGTTCTCACTTGAGGTTTGTGACTTCAGTCTGCAATTCCAGCTGGTTGCGTTCCAAGCCAGATTTAACATCTTTAACTTCCTCCAGAGAGCTCTTCAACTCCACCCTCTCCATTTCAAGCTGGCTCACTTTGTCTGCCAGGTAACCATGGCGACTCCTTGCCTTCTGAATGGAGCGCTCATATTCATGGAAAATGTTCTGCAGCTTCACCATGCTTCTTGAGTCTGTGGGACATACACGGAGAGTCCATAAGGGAGTCTAAACACTTAATGGTCATACGCCAGAGATTGCTTCAAATTTGAGATAATGTACATGCATTTTGCAAATTTAAAGAACCAACTACCCAAAGTGGCTGAGTCCAGCTTCTGAATGAGGAGGGATGCATGGCGATAGCCTGAAGTGGGAGAGTCGATGTCATCTGTAGCTGTGTCCGATGACTGAGTGAGTTCATCAAAGTCTTCTGCCATTTCCATTTCTTCAGGGTTCTGAGTATGGAAAAAATGTGGTCTTATTATCATTCAGTTTCTCGTTCCTTACTCTGCATTCACACTTTAGTTACTAACAGAATTGGTGTTTTACCTCGTTTTTCTGCTGTCTATTGGTTGACAACCTGAGGCCAACAAACAAAGGGAAGGAAAACAGGTTATTTGGGAAACTTCAGAATCTGTTCTCAAACTATGAGCTACGCTGCAGAGTTGTTGGAAGTGTAATGGTATAATGCAGTATACTATTTCATTTTTGGAAAATCTGTGGTTAGTCATGCAACTATGTAGGGAGAAAAATAATTGAGATAAAGGAAAATTGCATCCTAATCACCACCCACCACCAATATTGTAAAGGTTTGTTTAGACTGAATACAAATTGAATTGCCATTTTTGTTGATTCAGACAAAGCCGACCGCTGGAGTGTTAGAAGTCCGTGTTTATCCATCACAAATGACCAATGCACAAACATGAACGTACCAACCAGTAGTTACTCCAATGTTTATCCTGTTTCTCTCTTTTTTCTTTTCTCTCTATATGCCCATGAAGTAAAGCACTTCAGGTTTCAGATAAGCAAGATTTTTTTCAATTTGACATATTTTTCACATTTTTCACTTGCATAGAGTCCTTCATTTGTTCTTTTTAGGGAAAATCTGTAACTGTTTATATCCACTTGTTTCTTTCCACTGACCTTGAACACAATTACTGCCTGTATAATTCACTTTACATTCAGTCTGAACACACCTTATGGGTTAGTGACAGAGAGGTGAAAAAAGTGGCATACTGCATATATACCTTCCTTCATCGTCCGACACTTCACTTAAAGTGCTATCGTCAAACACTGAGAGAGGATCTCCATTAACATGGGTGTTGGTCTGAGGGGCTCTGCTGCGCCGGGCCCCTCTGACCAGCTCCAGCTGTAAGTTCTCCTCTACAGCTTGCCCCTCTTGTTTGTTGCTATTGTAGGTCTGCTGGAGTGGGAGATGCAATTGCACTGGTGCCCCGTTGGTGCTATGGAGAGCAATAAACCTGACAGTCAATGAGTTGCGACATCTACTGTACATTTTGGGGCCCTTAGAGGTAATGCAGTAGAAAGACTTCTTTAAATTAAATCTAAGAAAGAGTTTAAAAGTCTAGACTGTGTCATTAAAAAATAAATTTAGCGAAAGAACACTGAGCAAAAAGATTGTTCTAAAATTATTTAGAGGACAACTACACATACACGCACGCACGCACACATGCAAGCCAAAATAAAATATTTTCTTATAAATCTTCTAAGCTAGCATCTAAATTTAGAGGAGGACTGTGAATGTGTTGTTCTGAAATTATAAAATCAATAGCTGGTTTGCTAATGGTACGTGTCAGGGCCTAAAAAACATACAAAAGCAAAATAAGGCGTACCTCTTGGTGGCCACAGGCTGCTGTTCCTGCTGAATTGCTCCAACTTCACTTGACAGGCATCCTAACCTGGTCTCAGGTTTCTCAGCCCCCACTGCTTCCAATGCCATTCCACCAGTATCCCAGGAGGTACTGGACTTCTGCATCTCCACTGCAGTGTTTGTCGTCTCTTTACCAACCTGAAAAGACAAGAGACAAATATTTGATAACTGCGCTTGAGAGACAATTCCTAAATGAAACAGGTTGGGAGGGACCAGCCTTTTAAGATGCAATTTGGAGCAGGGACTTGTACACTTTGTCATACATAATTTAGTGTCACCCCTCCCTTCGGAGACCTAACACCTTAGTGTGGTTACTCTATTTGACATTGCATTTTCGGTTAATTACAAGGATGCACACTTCCATGCATCGCAATGCTTGCTGGCATTCTAAATACCTGAACTGAGAGAAATCTCATCAATTTTGGACAGTCTAATATGAATGGTGAACCTCCAAAAATAGAGACAGCGGTCTGCTAGAGATTTTCCCAAAACTAAAATTAGAATCTAAAAACAGTAGAATTCAAAGGTTCCTCACTAATTCCATGTGAGCTCAACACAGTAATTCATACTGTATGTTATTTATATCACCATCTCACTGACTGTTACAGACATTAGTTGTTCTCTCCATGAATTCAACTGTAGCAATGTAGCAAAATGAATATTTCCTTCTATGCTTTCTTCCAAATGCTCCAAAGGCTGGTCAAAAAACAAAACATATATTCATCCCATGGAGATATGCCTGAGAAATACCTGTATGTATAAAGACTTACTTAAGCACAGCATGCATTAAAAGAAAAACAAAAACATCAAGCAATTGCCACATCATCACAACTGCACTTCTTTTGAGGGCAAAGAAGGCTATTATTTGGACAATCTTCACACCACATTACCTAAAAAGAAAGAGTTTATACAACAGAAGCTATTCAATGTAAAGATACATGCAAAGTCCATGCATGGTGAAGGACAAGTCACTACTGAAGAACACACTAGAATAAACTTTGTTTGGTATTCTTGACTGCACTCCTGACTAAACAGCCAATATTTTTTAACTGCAAGTCAGTACCAAACATTCCGTGGTGCAAATGACCTTCAAGACATTCACTTCTACATGTCTTGACGGTTAGTTAAAAGGCACAAAAATGTAAGGAGAAACATGCAAGATCAACTTTAGTACTTGAAGTCAGACCTAAAGAAAATAAATATTAAGACATGGAAAATGAACATCCAACAAAGAATAAGGTGGTGGCCAGTTTGGGCCCTCTGAAACAGCTGATTAAAAGAAATGAAGTACATGGATGAAATGGAGAGAAAGAGAAGCGATCTAGGCGACTATGGGAGGGGCGGCCATCCTCTACCTCTTTCTGGAGTTCGGCCTTTTCTTTCTCCAAATCCAGGAAGACAACCTTCAGCATCCCTACCTCAAGTTTAAACCTTTCCATGTCCTCTTCCAGCTTCTCATCAGAAACACCTGGGACAGATGTTGAACATCTGCTTAGTGAGGGGGGGCGACACTTGGTGAATTCCTCAGGAACCTCTTCTGAACTTGCATGGTTCTTCTCAGCTTCGTCTGGATTAGCAGTGTTGTTCTTCAAGGTATGGTCCAGATGTGGTTTCTGGAATGGCCCAAGTTCGGCCTTATTGTTTAGGAATGTGTCAACATCTGACACGGGTATGGTGCGATCATTAGTAAAAGCTGTGGTAACATGATCTATGTTGCCGTCTCTCTGAGCTGTGGTGACTTGTGGTGAAGGAGATCTGCACTCCTCATCGGTGAGTAGATCCGGCTCTCGACACATGCTACTCTCACTAACTGGATGCTCACAGACCTGCATCCTGTCCTCACAAACGGACTTGTCAGTTGATTCTGTTACAGAGTCTTCCAGTCCAGACTCCCTCTGCTCAGGTATGGTGAGAAGGACAATACTCCTCGCTCTGGCCGTGGGGCGCACAATGACTTCCCCTTCTTCCTCATCACTTGACTCTTCTTCTGCAGAAGCATATTCGGCCTGCTCTTTTTCTTGGACTTCTTTTGCAGGACATCTTGATCTAAGCAGTTCTCCAAACTTCTCCTTTAATTCACCAGCAACATTCCTGTAGGTGGATTTTACCTCCCTTTTTTCCACCTCTACCCAGAGCTTCTCATAACGCTTCTCCCACGGAGCATCATCACCTGCTTCACCTCTTTCTTCAGGACTGTGCTGATCTCTAAAGTCATTATCCTTTTCACCAAAGTCAGAGCCCATATAGCCAGATGAGCATGGGTTATTTAGATCTAACTCACATGCATCTACTGCATCATCTTTCTCCTTGATGGCATGGGTGGACAAGGAAAAACACAAAACAGACAAGACAAAAATGCAAAAACCAAGTTTGGACTTAAAATACACTATTTTCAAATAAATATGGAAGCATTTCAACATTGCATTCTCAAACCACACCTTCAAATATTAGCAAATTACATTTTAATTATAGAAAATATTAAAAAAAAGAAATTTACAATACTGTTATGTGGGAGGGACATACCTAGCCATTTACAACTAGCCAAAACAACCAAAGCGCAAGTCTCTGTTCTTGCGGTTCCAAAATACTGCATTTTCATATCTGTTTCACTAGACATGGGTCAAAGGGATCCCCAAAACCTAATACTGTAATGTCACAAAGTCGATCATGTAATTAAATTTGGATAGTCTTTTCAATTACTCCAATTTAAAATATGCACATATTTACCAATAGATATGACTTAATAATGTATTTTAATTACCCTGTAACTGAAAAAGCATGGGTGAGGATGATGTGTCCGGGACAAAAACAAAACCAAACAAAACAGGGCACTTAAATACATAGGCAAGTTAAGACTGTCGTAGACATGGTATATTGTGATGATTTCTCACCTTTTGTTGCTGCTTGTCAGATTCTACATTACTTTTAGTGTCTCTTGCCATTGGTGAGAGCTCAGGGGAACCTAAGGAGACAGAGAGTTCTTATCAAGAGCATAGGGCACACAAATGTCTGACGGAATATTTAAAAGACCAGTGAGTCTGACCTGGTCGAACCACTGCCTGAAGCTCAGCTATGTTTTGTAGCTGAGTGTCAATTTTGGCTGTATTGGAAGAAGACGTCACATTGTCTGGTTCCCAATCTGATTCTGGATTGCAGAAAGAAAAAAAAAATGCTGCAATCATGTCCTTTGTTTCAATGGTGTATACATATATTGAAAAAAATCATGGAAGGGCTGAATATGCTTTACCTTCTTCACTCTCTGGTTTCTGAAGCACTACCTTCCTTGCTCGAGGTTGTGGATGGGGCACGGGCTGAGGGGGTGTGCTTGGCAGTCTCTTGTTGGAATTGATGCTCCTCTGAGGTGTAAGGGGTGCTGCTGGAGCAATGTCTTCATCCTGCTCTTTAACCGATGGATTAGAGCATTCTGGAAACTCTTCAAGTCCAGGGGAGGCCATTCTGCGGCCAGGCAGGGTTCTCTTACTGGTAGTACTGGCTGAGTCCCAGTCTGATGCATCTGTTATTAACACAAGAAGCTGTAGGTCAATTAACAAAATAAGACATTGACATCACTGAGGGCAGGATGACAGTTCACGTTGGCGTAACCACTAAACCACTATGCTTGCATGACAATGGAAAAGATGTGGGATAGACTATAACACTATTGCACTCTATCAAACTGACTTCTCAGAGGAAGAACTACAGCTACCAGTTTACAAAGTTCACCTTATCAATGCAGCTAGTTTATGTTTACTGACCTGCTTTTTGAGCTTTATGAAGTGTGATGACAGAAACATACAGTAGTATTATAGTCAGTGTGGCATGCATGTATATCACTTCAATCAAAAGCTTTAAAAACTTGTTTACTGAGTGTTACTCTGTAGATATCAGGCAATTTATCAGCAGCGACCCTGAAAAAATGCACGTGCATTGCGTTTAGGGGCAGACTGAAGCCCTAGATGATCATCAACAACTGTCTTGTGATCACATAAAGGAAAAGCTTACCAAAATAGACTCAAAAATACTAAAAGAAAGTGGAGATTTTATTATTTCATCTTACCTTCAAGATCATCAACATCACCCAGACCAAGCTCTTCCATCAAGTCTGTCAAAGAGAAACAAAGGACTAAGTTAAATACAAACAAATACATTCTTACATTTTAGACACACAGGAACCATGATTCTCCAGATTATTCTATTTACCTGTCTTTCTGTCTTTAACTCCTTCAAGTTTGCTCAAAACACTAAGTGGTTCCCATTTTGCCCTCTCAGTCTAGTAGGAAGGAAAGATACTGTTATTCGATTCCAACGGCTCACAACTTATTTGACCTTCTATGGGATTTAGATGCTGAACATACCTCCTTCTGTATATCATCTTTATCAACATGTTCGCCTCCATTATCATCATTATTGTTGTTTCCAACTGCAAGAGACAAGATATGTCTGTCATGTTTGAGACAACACAATTAACTTCTTTTGTAAAAAACAAAACAATATTCTGGTGAAGCTGGATGAGTTTGCCAGAACATTGTAAAAAGCATTCCCATGCAAATGTGCTCATGGTCAGTTAGCATGAAGATACATGGTTAGGCATCAGACAAGCATTCAGATTCCCCATTCTTGTTTTACGGGGACACAAGTTCAGCATCAGCCAAGAAAGCTGATAAGTGACGTACTCACTTACCAATATTACCTGAGGTAAAATCTGCTGACACCAAGCAAGCTAAGAAGTTGTGGCCCTTTAAGTCCCAATTTTGTGGAAAAGAGGTTCAAAAGTAGCAGACAGGATGGAGTAGTGTATGCTGCATGCATTATCTTGTGGTGATCATGAGTTGATGGTCAGGCCTCTGTTATGGTTAACATGCTGTTTCTCAGACCTATTAGTCAAGACATTCATACCCTCTCCCTGGCTGCCTCTCGGCATGCCTACACTCCTTCGAGGCTCTAGCACTGCCATCCTATTGCCTCCTTCCCCTCTTAAAAAAGAGGGAATATAAAACAAATCTACAAAAGAAATGCAACATATTGTTGGAAAGGCTGCTTTGACTGATGGAAATTATACTACAATGCAAATTCTATACCATATTTAGACTGAAAACTGAAAGCTTGAAACATTACTCATACACAAAATTATTACATGCATTAATACACCAAAGTACAGTTTTCAGTGATTCTAATTAAATAAGGTCACATTGTTCCTGTAGCATGAAATGGTGCCTGGAATGATTTGATTGCTAAAAAAAAAAAGAAAAGAAAAAGACAAGTAATATCTAGAATAGACCTACTTTCTTTAATCTCTTCTTGAGCAGTGGATATCTGTTCTTGATCCTGAGTATGCAAGCTTTGTTTCTCTTGATGTGGGATATTAGTGTTTTCAGAGTGAGACTGAAAGAGAAAAATAAATCTGTGAGAATCTGGATATCAAATATCTAATCCTATAACGTATTCCCAAATGTGTCTTTACTTTACCTCAGAGTCCCAAGAATCTGACTCTTCCTCTCCCTTCTCCAGACCCAGCTCAGAAAGGAAGTCTGTTTCAAAAGATGTAGATTAATTATACTGATATAACTGAAAATTAATGGAAGTTTCAAAATGATAGAAGAGGTCTTGAACAGGGGGAGAAGTTGCAGAAGAAATCTTACAATTTGATTTGTTTTCAATTCATGATGCAACAATTTAAATCAAAACAATTCTGAATGCATCTTTATGTATTCAAATTTTGATTTCCCTGCTTTTCCTTACTGTATGACCACATTTACAATAACACACTCACTAAAGCTGATTCAGTTAAAAAGATAGTACTAACGGTATGGTATAATTTCCCCCACTTAGCCAGAATGTTATCAAATCAAGCAACATCAAGGAGCAAGGTGGCCAGCTGGTTTACATCTAGTTAGAAATGCTGAATCACAAACCCCATTATCTGGTTAAACTACCCACTATTTCTGCAGAATGTATTTGTATACTAGTATTAGTATCAGTGTTAAGTGTACAAGTACCTGGAGAGAAAGGGACAAGATGTGAGCAGGAACATCCAGGTACTTTGCCCTTGAGTTATGCCCCAGTCCCTCTATATTGACTGGCAGTAAATGCAAATTCTGAGGGCTTTGCCAGTTAAATAACATAAAATAAGAATATCGTATTGCTTTTTGGCTATTAGAAGCACAAATCAAACAACTGTGTGATGTGTTCCCTATAAATGATCTGTCTTGTTATATAGAAAAACAGTAAAGACAGAGGGGCTGATGAGTGTCCTTTTCAGTCTGCTTCCATTTGAGTGGACAAACCTGACATGTACAACTAGCGACAGTAACTAATGGCATTGACAGGACAGTGCCGTTATTGCAAATTAGAGAATAGACTGCCTTTAGATACTACATATTGAGGTTGAAATATTGCAAATTATGCTGTATCATCGTGTCTGCAGTGTTATTGATAACATCTATTTTAAACTGATTTGCTCTTTACCTCTTTTCTTATCTTTAGAGACTTCTTTCTCAGGAGCAGGCAAGGTGGCATTGAGGGACTCTCCACTCTCTTCAGGTTGATCATTTTCATCTGAGATGTCTCCTTCCTCCTCTTCTTCCTCCTCCTCCTCATCATCATCATCTCTCTCCTCCTCTTTGTCATCATCATCCTCATCCCCAGTGGAATCTTCTTTCTGTTTAAAAAGAAAGAAACATTCACTCATAATGATGTACTTTAAAACCCATTTCTACTAGTGCATGTGTCCACAACACATCTCCAATGAACGGAAAAACACTAAGCAAACTGGGAACAACACTACATTTCAGAAACTGCTACACTACAACTACTATCTACCTGTTGTACTCCTCTTTTACCTGAATGACAGGCACTTGAATGTTTCTGAGCTCTTGATTTCTCGTGCCTATGCTCTCTGCTTCATCAGGTGAGTCTAGATCAACATCATCAATATCAGTCTGAGGTAACATTTCTTCAGACATGCTCCCATCCGAGTCATGGTGCTGACCAGCAGTGACCTCATCTTTAGTGGTAGGGCTTGAATAAATATTTTCCCTTATTGGTTCTTCATTGAGGTCACCTGATAGCACTCTTGTTTGGGGAACGACGGTGGCTCTGTTTTCTAGTGGAACATATGCAGTTAACCTGGCCTCATGATCATTGTCTATCTTGTTGGATCCACACAGGCATCCGTCAAGAATGATATCAGAATCATTTCCCACATCAGACACTTTAACTGTGGCACTGGCAAAATCGTACTGCAGCTTTTGGTCCTTGCTGTCAGAGTCCTCGCTTGTATCATCGTCCTTGCTGGGATTGTATTTCTTACCACCAACCAATTTTTCCTCCTCCAGCGTGATCTCCACTGGAGACTCATCATTTACATCAATAGTAGATTGATTGTCTTTGTCTCTATCTCCCACAGCATCATCTACTTCAACCTCTTCCTCTAACTTCTTGTCTATTGCACTTGTGGGCCTTGACTTTGGTGACAGTGAACTGGTTGGGGTAGAACGGGTCTCTGAGACGTTATCTTCTGCTGTTGTCCTCTGCTTTTCTGACTTATCACTCTCATCTTCGTCATCCCAACTACTATCATCACTTTTGACATTCTCTGAGTCAAATTTTCCTGCCATTTGTGATGACTGACCAACTGATTCAATATCATTGTTTTCTAGTAATTTGTTTGTGGTTATTTTTTCATCTTCAGGTACTGGTGACACTGCAGGGGAGGAGTCATTTGACACTTTCTCAATATTATCTCGTTCTTCGCACGAGCTACCAGAATGATGCTGCTCTCCATACAGTTTTTTTGTTACAATATTTGTTGTAGAAACTGACGGCAGCACTTCACCTTTAGTGATGGACCCGTTATCATTTTGGTCATTATTTTCAGAAGAAGAATCCCACTCTGATTCATCTACTGTTGCTTTTGCTGGTTTGTTTTTGGACTGAGGAGTGCTTCTTGAACATAATCCCAACGAGGACACAGGTTCTTCTATCACTGGCTGAGGTGAGACACATTTTGGAGATGGTACCTCTGGTGACGAAGAATCCCATGAGGCATCTGGGTGGTCTTCACTTGGTTGAGGAAATGTGTTTTTTGATTGCAGTGTTGCTGCTTCTGGTTGTAAATCTGATGCTTGAACATTACTTTTCTGATCAAGCTTCTCCTTGTTGACCTCATCTTCTTTGGGTAGGTCTGTGTCACTGTCCTCTAATGAGGAGCCCCATGAGGATCTGCGTTTCTCTTCTTTCAAAGCTTCTTTGTTTGATTCAGCATCATCTTCAGCATCAGAGCCTTTATTTTCTTTTCCATCCACAGGCACCACATTTCTTCGATTAGCAAGGACTGTGTTGCGACCAAATCCCCCTGTTTGACTATTTTCTTCATCATCACTGTCATTCCACACTGTATCAGCACTGTTTTGTTTATTGCTCCAGGAATCATCATCATCATCATCATCATCATCATCATCCTGATCCATTTCTTTTTCAAACTCTTCCTCTTTAACCTCAGTTTCTGTGTTATACCTGGATGTTGTGGGCCCTCCTGCTGAACCCATGTCAGAAATTCTGTTTTGGTCTGATGACCATATGCATTCCTTCCCAAGGCTGTCATCTTCATCAGAAAATTTTGATTCTACTCTCACGGCTGAAACGACACAATCATCCTCTACATCTAATGTCACTGGTATTGCATAACTTGTTGTTCCAGGTGGATAATCAATATCATTTTTTGGAGTCTCTGTTTTGGCATCTTTCTCTGAGGCATCCACATTCTCACATACAACACCAGGACTAGTTTCACTTTTGTGAGAGAAGTCAGTGCCAGGTATGTTTTCAGCATGAGTACTGTCAATAATCGCAAGGGTACCAGTAACAGAGGGTTTTTGCACATCTTCAAATTCAGTGTTGTTGGTCTCAACAGTCGCCACACAGTTATCATCATTCTCCTCCTCACGTTCATTCTCTTCTTCATCTTCATCCTCACAGTCCTCTTCACTTTCCTCTTCATCATCTTCATCATCATCCTCCTCCTCTTCGTCATCCTCCTCATCTTCATCATCATCGTCATCATCTTCTTCTTCCTCCTCCTCTTCTTCTTCTTCTTCTCCAACTTCCTCCTCAGAGTCTTCAGCTTCTGAGCTTCCCTCTGAGTCTGATCTTGCTTTACTACTTGAAGGCTGCTCAGCTGCACTGTCTGCTCGTTTTAAGCATTTGGGAGAAAAATAGGAAAGAAAATGTCATAGCAATGCAAGTGGCAAAGCCTCAACACAAATATTTTACCTTTCTGTAGCTTGGAAGAGGGGTAGAGGTCATCTGGGGTGCTTTGGACAGGAAGGAAATGGGAGCGGGTTCTACTGGGCATAGTGGAGTTTTGTTGAATGGTAAAGCCTTTGGGATGGATGGGATTATCTGGACTCTATTCTCACTCTCTGGCTCAGATTCTGTACCACTCAAGGATCTGTCAGGCAGTACAGAAGCTAAAGGCAGGCAAGGATAAAAGATTACTAACAAAAACAACAAACTATGGAGGGGACAGTAAGTGAATAAGGTTAAAAAATCTCAGTACCTTCTCCCCTTTTAGATGAAATAATTTTCCTCAGGTTTACCTTCTGTGGTTTCTGAAAGAAAGCATATCTAATGAAGGCCAGACAACATTTAGCTGAAACACACTTCACAAGGACAAAAAAGAACACCAACCTTTTCATTTAAAACTGATTCATCATCATCTTCTGATGAAGGCCATTCATCTGCAGCACTTTTTGAAACCCTGAGGTGGGAAAAGAAGGGTTTGAGACTGGAGGTCAACTGTAATAGTAAGTTGTAAATCACGAGAACGTAATTGTGCTCACCGACTTAGTGACTCCGACTGAGAATTGTCGTCAAAATCTGCAACAAAGCAGAGATACTTGCTTTCAGACGATTAAAACTCATTTCAATCAATCAATTTCAGAAAGGTTCATTTGAACTATATGATTTATACTAAATCACGAGATCCTGAGAGCACAAAGCATTACAACACTCCTAAAACAAGAGTAGGTTGAGTATCCATCCTTAGTAATTGCTAATCTTTACTGGCAAGAAATGGGCAGCATTTGTATAATTTCACTAACAAAGCTCATCTATGCAATGTAATACCTCCCCCTGCTTCATTTGCTCCATGCTCTAGATCCAGTCAAGAGGTAATGCATGAGGAATAAATGAAATAATCAAAGTCAATAATGAATCCACACAATAATGTACTTGTACCTTTTTCATTCACTGTTATGTGATAAAAACGTAACTCATACCATCTTTGTCAGCAGCTGGTCCTCCCAAAGAGAAGCTTGCTTCTACATCCTGGGAGGGACTGCCCAAAAGCATTCTTTTCTTCTTTTTACTCGGACCTTGATGTGACAAGGTTTGCCCATCGTTTCTCTGGGTACTGTGCTCAATGATCAGGAGGGAACAACTACAAGAGAGTCAAGACACCGAAAATGTGGTATTGTCATAGGCTTGCTTCTACACTTTCAGGTGTGCAAATGTGCTGTGAAATGTACAGGGAACTAAAAGTAAAAAGGAAGAATAAACAAATCAAAAATTGATTCTAACGAAGGAAATTAATTTACCCATTTGCTGGCTTTGGTTGCTTAGTTTATTTCAGTACTGTGCTATACTCACACACCACAACTGCATAAATTACAGGGGATATGACATTCTAGGAACATAAGTGTAAAGAAAAGAAGCACAGCTTACGGATGATGCCCATTCATCACTGCGTGGTCATCTGCTGACCATCCATTGCGATCTTTTAGTCTGATATCTGCATCAAACCGCAACAGCAGACGCAACATACCAATTTGTCCATTCCCAGCTGCTATCATTAAAGGGGACCTGCGGGTAAAATCAATGACAGCAACGTGACCAATGAAAACAATGAATTCAGCAACACTAAGAATATTACACAAGAATTACAATTGTGACATTGTTTAGTGCTGACCTTTGATCTTGATCCATTAAATTCACATCAGCACCCTCCTTAAGGAGAAACTCAGCCATCTCGATGTGGTCCTCACGGACTGCCACAGTTAAGGGTGTGAATGACTCCTAAAAGTAAGATGACAAACAACTTGATTCACTGGACAGATTTTTATTGTAGCCCACTGTCACACATCACTGAAAGATTTATCCAGACACAAAATAAGAACAACACATCTCATGGCAAACATTTGGACTTTTCATAAAAGAATAGCACATGTGCTAAAAATATCCACGATGGCGCTACTCTACTTTGGCACCTGTTCACCATACCATTAAAAAAACAGTAAACATTACAAGACCCTCCACTAATGGCCTTTATTGGTTATCACAATGACGATTGTTATGATAATATGAACTGTGATGGCATGATAACAGTTAATATTTTCAGTTAAGAAACCGTGGTATGATAAATATTGTCCAACTGCTTGCATCTTAGCTGGATCTACTCACTATTCAAATACATCTGGTAACATGATACTAGGTATTAACCGATGATGGTCCTGATGTTTGGCCTAAGGCTGAGAAAAAGTCCTGTGGGAGAAAAAAAAGACAGAATCACCTTATTTTGTGCATTGATGTCAGCCTCATGCTCCAGCAGCAAGACAGCGGTTGAAATGGATGGAATGTTTGCAGTTAAATGTAGGGCTGTATTGCCATTGATGTCCACCAGGTTGGGCTCAGCATGATTCTCCAGCAGTATGCTCACACATCGCTCATGCTGGCACTGCACTGCCTGATAAAGTGGAGAAGTGACATGAACGTGGAGGTCTGAACCAGGCTTGAAACAATGTATGAGAAAAGTAGTTGACTATGATCCTCTCAATATTGTTAACATTAAATGAAGAATCAATCTATCTCATCATTCAGGATTACCTTCATTAAGGCGGATCTATTTTGATTGTCGCATAGGTTAAGCTTGGCTTTACTCTCGAGAAGGAACTGCACCACCTCAACGTGTCCATTGGCGCAGGCAATATGGAGTGCAGTTCTGCAAAAATAAAGGAGACAGTCTGTCAAATGCAAGCATTCTTGTTCTCACTAAAACACTCCCATTATTATGTGACCTTTACAAGGATTTTTGCAGGTATTTTTAACCTGGGCCTTACTTTGCTTGTTTCTCCATCCAACTTGTTGTTTCAAAGTTACATTACTCCATTGCAGAGCCTGACATACTACATATCAATGATGACTGGAACACAGCTATTCCATGAAAGGTTACTTCTTTAATCAAGATCACCATCACTACATTACATTAATTTGATAGATGCTTTTGTCTTAAGTGACTTACAATGAGCACATTAAATAATAATATCACACAAAAATATTCCATTAATAGTTCCAAAAACTGAATTTGTTTCAAAAAATAATTTTGTGGTAGGTATCCGTATGAAATTTCAGTTCCAATGCAAATACGTAATTACATAAAGCTTGTTTTAGAATGTGTATGGCTTTACGTTTGAAATGGTTTGATAAATATTGGGTAACAACATTTCACTGATTCTGACAAGTTCAACTGCTGTTTTTTCTCTGTTACAAACAATTATGTAAATTGCCTTGCATTCTCCATGCAGTCCACTCTGTTACTTCTGACACACACTAATTGTAAATGGTAACTAGATCCTACTTTGAAACATAAGTAGAAAAGAAACAATGGGGTGTCATGTACATTTTGGTTGGTGCTTAAAAGAGCTGGCAGTTTGCTGTTATAGTATTGGATGTAGTTTTACCACAACCCAGGTCTACTATACAGAAAATATTCCTTACTGCAATCTTTACTCAATATATCCCCAGAGCAGCCACATTAGTGGCATTGCAATCATATTTTTGAAAAGTTCTTTGCCATTTCAAAAGTGCTACAATTAATCAAATCCATCTTGACAGCTGCCTTCATCTGTCAGCTTTTTTCTCCCCAAATCAACTAAGGTGTCAAGCAAATAAATCCTGTAACTATATCTGAGTACTATTAGTCAAGGTGATACAGACAAGAGTATAATCACACGATCACTTACATAAACTGTATTACTATGGTATGGACAGCAATGATTCCAGCAAAGAAAAATAGTTTCATGGATGTAACTTTAATACCAATTACCTGTTCTCCTTGTCAAGTTGATTGATATCATTCTTTTTAGCAAGCTGCTTCAACTTTGCCAAATCACCCACTGAGGCAGCCTTGTGAACCTTCCCGAGGTCCTTGTCTTTTAGTTCATAGCCAACAGAAAGCACACTCCCATTGTCAGGAGTACCGGACGGGTGTTTCTTTTTCTTTGTAAAGCTGAATATCTTCTTCATTGTACACGGCAGCAAAACATTGCTTTTGCACCGTCACTACCTGCAACTCATCTGGTGCTGGAGGATCACCACGGGCAGCTCCCCCATCCCTAAAAATAAGACGTACAAAGCGGATTAGAAACGTACAGAACCGTGCTGAGAACACTGCGATGTTGTTTAATGTAAGATTTCAGAAAGTACCACAAGTAGTGCTCCTCACAGAAATATCAAGCGAGGTACGGCGCGATAATAAAGTGCACATATAGGGAGCAAATGCGTATAACGTTTACTACTTAACTACCTTAACGTAGCGTTATGTGGACGGTGAAAACACAGCAGTTATGCTAACACAAGCATTTCAGTAAAGGCTAACTAAGCTACATATAGCCGAATTTCTTTGACCATACCTTACACCAGAACGTCCTCAATAACGTTATTTAGCACCTGGTCTTGTCAAAGCATGTTTCATTAGTACACAGATCACACCGACGATGCACAGAATAGAACAAGTCCTAATTGGCTAACGTTACTCAGCGCTGATGATATGAACGAAGCGTTATATCGTGTGGCTTGTTACCATGGTAACTGACTGTACAAATGGTTTGCTAGCGGAACTACTAGAGGCTATCCAATTTGACAATGTTGACAACTGTATAAAGTCACTGTTTAATATTGTTATTTTTATGCGATACGAATTACTACATTTTCAACTACTGCGTTTAAAGAAATAATTTAGCCAGAGTAAAACCTATACTTATATTCAGGATTAGCAGTTGTTGCCTAGCAACATTAGCTTCGTTGGCCCCGTTCTGCGCCTCCCACGTCGTCACTTCACAAATGATGCAAACCGCCACATTTAAACTGGATTTGTAGCAGAGCCGAGCTCAATAGGGATTGCGCTGAAACGACGAAGCTAAAGTGCACGACTCGTTTTGGTTCAAAAATACTTGTCGTTAGCTAGCGCTAACCTGTCTGAAACAAACTTACCCATGCTAACTCAATGCTAATTAGCAAACGCTAAAAATCAAAGCCGAGATGGGTATTAACTAAAGCTAGGTTACGAACGATGCCTGTAAAACGAATACAAAGGAGGTATCTGAGGGCATAATACTCGAATTCACGTGGAAGTGTGTGTAATTAATGCTAACTACAATATGTTTACGCAAAGTCTAACCTGTTGATTGTCGGAGTCAGACCATTATCAAGGAGCCAAAGCTAACGAACGTTCAGAAAAAGCATGCTGCCTGTTGAAATTTCTACGAACCAACGAGAAATGAGCTCGAGGCAACGACTGCTGACAGCGGCCAATAGCCGCCTTCGGTGTGTCTAAAAGGTTGGTTTACTAATCACGGAGGGCTGTTCGAGGGAGAAGAAACATCGTTGTGTAATGGCAAAAGTTTACCACTTGATGGTAACATCGGTCTTGAAATCACGTTTGCAAGCGCTAAAAGGATCGGCAGTTACAAAAAATACTAGTTTCATTTTGTTTTGGTAAACCCAATAAAGTCATTTGGAATATGAATCAACATAGTCACTTAAAAAAAGAGAACACAGCACAAAACTAGTGGATAATTAGATTTCGATTTAGGCATTAAAGTAAATGATAGCAAGTGATTGAGGTAAGCTCTTTGTGAATCCAAAAGATATTACTTTGACCAGTGGCATATACAATGCTAAAAGCAATTTAGACATATAATATTCCATGTTTTCAACTACATACAGATGTAATACTAATTGAAGTTGTAGTACGGATAATGTGCTTCTCATTTAGACTCTATAAGATGTAGTCGCATTGTGCATACTGAAGTACCACATAAACAACTTTGCAAGCAGAGGAGAGTGGTAGTTGTACTTAAGTGGAGGTTAATTTAAGACATTCAAGTGAATTGCATTATTACTTTTCCCAGTATCACAAACCCTCAATAGATGTGTGGACGGTGTTCACGTCTGTGATCGAGGACAGGCACCCGTAGTCTCATGGTTCTGTCAGCTTTTTGTGATTTGAGATGTTGAAAGGTGAGGTCATAGAAGTATCACTATTTCCAGAGAACCAAATCATTCATTTTAATCTTATCTGTTTATGGGCTACTGTCTTGCCAAAAAGCCAATTCAATGTGATAAATCAACAATCCTCTATGCTCTTTTTATTTCGAAGGGAATGAATATTGTTGAATTCAATTCATCATATTTATTTTTTCTATTTACTGAATGTTGTTTGCAGAATGGGATGTTCCCTGCCAAAATCTGATTGATAGGGAATTAACTCTTCTTTGCATATGCGTGTACTTTGGATAACTTGAGTCCAGCACTGAACACAGTTACAGCCCTGACAGGATGAATGCAGCCAGAAAGTGTGATAATGACAGAAAGTGACTGCATGTCTACCTTTTAAAGCCATGAGAAAGGTTGAGAATTTCAGCCAAGAGTCTAACTATAGCAAGATTTATAATAAAAGCCACCCCTGACTGGCTGTGCTCAGCTGTCGTATAATATTATACCTTAATTAGAAGTGCAACAGAACAAAATGTTAAAGAGCACTGCAATACAAATCATTAAATTGGCACAAAGTTATTTTACCTCCACTGGAGCATAGCTACTCAAAATTAATTTCATACTCCAACAGTCTTGTTAGAAATGTAACATTATGGAACAATCATGCCTCAGTGTTGTAAAGCAATGTTGCATAGTCTCAAGATAGAAAATTGTGTATTAGGATGTACACTTACAAGAGATTTAGAGAGCTTTAGATTAGACAAACTGAACACATTATCTACCCACAGTTGACAATGGTCAGAAATTTCTCACTGATAAGTTGTGTAATAATAAAAAGACACTCATTTATCACTTTCAAAGAAACATAGTACTCAATAAATGAATAAAATAGTAGTTTGAAAACATATACTCACTATCTTTCGCTTTTAGACTGTGAGATTCATTTGAAAACCCTGGAAAAAGCTATTTTTGCTGTTTTTTTTCATACTCAAATACTCAAGTATAATATTTCTATGTATCGAAAAATATAATAGAAATAAATCCTGTAATATCAAAATGTAAATACAAATTTAGTATCAATACAATGTATTCATTGCAACAATGCAATTTAGTTATTATTCTAATGTACTGCCTAATATTTCTATAACATAAAAATAAAATATGGGATGATGTTCTTGAACATATCATACTGTAAGACTATACCAGCTGTTGAGGATGATTGAATTGTGCACTGCAGGCCAGTTGTGATACACCACACTGTTATTAGAGGCAATATCTGGGGTCAACACTCAATAACAAGCCATGCTTCTGATGTCTTCAGTTGCTGGAATCTGGGATATTTCTGAGCCAGGAATCAATGAGTCACATTCATAATTCAGTTTAAATGCCAGGTGCCTGTTATATGTGAACCATTAAGCAATCTTTGTGACAGCACGTTGTCAAGATTCCATGAATGTCATACTTGAAATCTAATTAAATGACAAGAATAGCAAAACATACTGATTTGTTTCTGCAACAGCTTTGGCTCATATGCATACAACTAATTTTGTGAAATGTCATCCTTCTGTTGTGTCATTAAGCAGGTGAGATTGCGATTTAAAACACATGACATTATCAAGTTATGTAAAACTACAGGTAAATATTTAGATACAAAAATTCCTTTGTAGATTTAAATTGTCTAAAATTATGCAGGCAGGCTTTCTGTGAATGATTCAGTCCAATACTTACAGTCCTCAGTATTGTTAAACAGATGTGCTGGCAACTGTCATTATACCGTTCAATTTGTGCAACCCACAGGCGAATAATGGAATTCATTGAGATTCCTTTTATAGTATTAAATTTGACATTATATGTCATGATAAGCTATTTGTGACGTCACAGACAAAAACTCCTGCCACAGTAAATCCCCCAAAATCCATCTGTAAATCAGAGTGTTTTGGGAGAGAGCATCATTAAATATTGACTCATAGGCTATAAAAGAGAAAACCACCTCCTCTGCAAGATGCACATTCTTAGATATACCCGACTGCACACCTTAGTCCATCTTATTTAAGGTTTGGTTAGCATGGTATTGAAAGTCAGTTTCTTTGCAATTGTTATATCTTTTTGAAGGATTATCTTGTAGGAGTTACTGAGGGGAAATTCGGAGCAACAGAACACTATTCTCTAATCTGTACTTTTTATTTGATGAACAAGACTCGATAATGCACATTCTCCCCCCCTAAATCTATTTAAAAGCATACAAAACACATTTTTTTCTGTGTCTCTGCAAAGTCTGGATTATGGATGACAAGCAATTATCCAGTTTTGATCCCTCTACGCTTCTGTAAATGAGAGGTTCTGATGTAATACTGAGCTAGCCTCCTAAGATCAAAGTCCTTGTTGCAACAAAAGGGACAAAGTCTGGAGAGTAGTAATTTTGTTCATGTCACACTCTTGTTCAATTTATCAGTTGCTCAGCCTTGACCAATTACAGGACTCAGAGCGTAGCAGGTCGATCTGTGGTAACAATGAAGATTGCACTTATTCTTCTGTGGTCTTGTGCTCTCTGTTATCATTCTTAATGGAACGTGTGCACGCGCACACACACACACGTCTCTGAGTCTCTCCTTAAATTGAACTTTGTCACTGGAGGTGCACTAACTTTATTTTCGCTCCTCCACCTTCTCAACCTCAATCACGAACTATGTTCTCAAAATGAGGAGGACTTGCTTCAAGGCCGTCCAGCCATCACCCTCTGATGTACCTTTGTGTCTGGTCTACCTTCACTGAAGAGGTGTGATTTGAAGGTCTGAAGACAAAAATCAATCTGAGTCACATAATATGAGTTTGTGCAGAGGATTGCTCTTATCCTCTCTGATCCCATAGAATGTCTTGTACAGTCCATCATAGTGGACTTTGTTGCCCACCTCTCTCCTCTTCTTACTTTGTTTATTATCTCATTCCCATTCTGTCCAAGTACAAACATGCAAATAATCTTAATTACAGTAATTAATAACAGTCAAGTTGCGTTATTCCAGGCTCTTTGCATAAATGTGGTTTTAGCTCATTTATAATAAGTTTTATGTGTCATTCAAAGTCATTGTATCATTAAAAACTGCACCAAGGTTCAGTATATACAGTAGAATGATGTCACGTCATCTCCTCCTCCACTCTGATCAGAACTTATGATCATCACTGACATATCATTTAAAGACAATAAACTCTGGAGTATATAGTGTAAAACTTTAACAGTCTATAACCACACATGCATCTCTGGGAGGCTATTTAAAGGCACTACAGTGCTTTGAACTAAATGCTAACATCATGCTAACATGCAGGTAGCAGCAGGTGTGTTTACTATGTACGCCATCTTAGTTTAGCAGGATTGCATGCTAATACTTGGCTTATAGTACAAAAGAAAAAGCACAGCTAAAGGTTATGGGGATTTTTGCAGGTATTGATGTTCTTAGATGAAAAGTCACGGCATCACCAAAGTCACCAGGAGTCATCCTCTGCACTGACTTTGACCTACTGGTGGTGCGAGATGAAAAGTCAATCAATCAATAGGATCGATTCTCTGAGCACCATGGTTACATGGACCAAATTTCATAGCAATCCATCTGAAAGCTGTCAAGACATTTCACTAATAAATAAAAGCATCACCTTCATGGTGGTGTTAGAGGAAAAGTGAAGGCAACACCAAAGCTGGTAGGATTTTTTTCACTCTCCTACTATTACCAATTTTGTCTGAATAAACCAGAGAATTTAGTACGTAAACAAATTAAATACAAAGCACACAAATTCAGAGTTCACGACTTTGCATTAAAAAAAGGTAAACAGGACCGGGGTAGCATGTACCGATCTCACTTATATTTCCTTATATGCATGCTTGTTTAAAGTGGCCAAATAAATAAGACAACATAAACAACCTGAGATATTCAATTTATGTGACAGTACTTATACAGAAACAGTTTGCACATTAATTGAATACAGTGCCATTCTGTTCACGCATGGGAATGGGCATTTATTTTCCTGTCAAAACACTACGGCACTGATGGACCTGAGCAGCGCCTCACAAGACTCAGCTTTTTCTCACAAGGAGCTAATCAACACCAAATTGACTGACAGCCAACAAATGGTCCCTCTACAGGGGCTGTGAAAGGTGTTAGTGTTTATAGTGGATGTAAGGCGTGGGGAGAAGAAAAACAACACTCACATATGAATTCAGGATCACTAACCTTTTCAGTCATTCACGGTTTTCACTCCCAGAATGAATGGTGAGGCAATACAGGCTTGGCGGATGTTTTTGCCTTCACTGGTGGCAGAATATTTACAAAATACCTTCTTCAGTACTCATTCATCTTATATCATCTTCTTTAATATGCAGATACACAAGTGTAAGTAAGCGGCCTTAAACGGCAAGCTGGGAAACAAATGGGGGCTTAATATTCCCATGAAGTTGCCTTTTGGTCTGAGGCCATTAAAGCAGGAAGTCAATGATGTTCCTTTTCTGGAACATCTGTTGTTCCTCATCAGAGAGCTGATGTCATTCATGTTAGAAAGGCATTTTGTGGTAAGGTTAATTAAAACAACTCAAGTGGCTTCAGAGTGGCTTCATTTTTAGCTCCGGATGGGGCAATTTTTAAGGAAGTGCATGTAGAAATATCCCCTTCCACAAATTGTCTCTTACTGCTCTCCCTCTGACCCCAAGAATGCATGGAAGGATATACTATGAATACTCATGTACACGACTTGTGGTAAAATCCAGGGCAAAGATTCATCTGCAGGCCACAGCGTGGTTATGAAATTAGAGCAGTGCAGCGAGGGAAAAAGCTTCACCAATACCTTTTGCAGGGAAAATGCTAAAATGCTCTTCTTTGGCACTGGGGGAAACTTGTCGGATCAATGCAATCGACTCCCAGGTGCACAGCCCAGCACAGGTGGCTGTGTAAACAACAACTGTCCATCAGGAGAAAGAGTTTTGGCCTTAGTCGCCACGTCACGTCACCAAGTGCATCACTGTGAGCTTTTATTCAAATGCATTTGGGGAAAAACAATTAAGATCTACAACTTTCCACACATTTTCCTAATTTTCCTCCAGTGAACTACTATTATTTAACATTATCTTGTCAAAGAAATGAAGGTTATGACTTACATCAACTTAATTGATTGTTTGCCTTCGAGCAACATATTTTGAAAGTTAATGATCACGCTGTCATGAAATTGCAATGGTTATTTCCAACAGGAAAAACCCAAAAGATTTCGGTGACCCTATGAGCTTAAGGCTTAAAGTTCAACACTGAAGTGAACGTAACACCTGACCTGTTACTAACACAAGATGTGTTTTGAAGAACGATGCTGATTTTGAAACCCAGTGACCTTTGTTAGTCTACCTTTCAATCCTGGTGCCGGGAGTGCTGAACTCATACAAGCTGCTGTGAGCATTCATGCATCCAACAAGTCAGGAGTTTCCTGAACTTCCCCTGTTGCCCCAGCATCAGTCAATCCCTGTGTGAGTTGACTCTTTTACCTGATACAATGTTGATTGTTATAGTTAACCCTAACTGGGTGACATTATGAAGCCTCATTGTGCTCGATCAAGTCTATCTTCCATTTGGAAAACTAAATTAAGGCGATGTTTGGAGCATGTTTGCAAGACGTAAACATTGGGTATGATGCTTTGAATTGCTGAAATGTTCATTCATGATGCAAAACATATTCACCACATTCAGTATTTCTGGGTATTTTTATGATGGGCAACACACAAGTCTGATCAGGTTTGTGGGAGTCAAAAAGTTACACTCAACACAATTAAGGCACAAGAGAAGAGGTGTGTATAGCAGGTGTGTGCTATATAGCTAAAGCAAACTGGGATAATAACAAACACCTAAATGCGTGTTGACTTGCCCTGACTTTCTAAACATTTCTGCAGAAAATAATTGTTAATAAATAATTATAGTATTTTTCAAAGTTTTCATGCATTCTGTCAGGCTTGGATTACTGAAGCCGGTGTCAGCAGACTTATCTCTTCATGCACTGTACGTCTTTGTTGCCTGAGTAGAGCAAAAGACATTCAAACCGGCTAACTGCATTCTCAAGATAAGTCCCTCCACGGGCCATGGCACTGTTCATTTTCTGAACAAATCAATTATCACTGCAAACAAAGAAACTCTTATTAATCCAAAAAACATTCCTTCAACAAGAGCATCACTATGACACTATGAATGCACATTTGGGATTTATTCAAACAATTGGATGAAGTTGAGTCAGCGTATGATGAAATGTAGTCAAAAGAACTTAAAGTGTGAAATGTGAAGGTTTACTTTAAGAAGATTGCAGATGAATTTAAGAACTGATGTTTCTCATGTTACTCAATACATTAAATTGAATATTTCATTCCAGCCAAAGCTATCTTCCAAAGTTAAACAAACCTGAGTGTGTGGTGTTTGAGGTGTAAACCCGGGAGCTGGATAGAAGTCTCTGAGACCCAAACGCTGTTTGAGCTTCAACACCCCAAAAGGCTTTAATTTTATAGCAGCAATGACCAATATAAATCTGGAAAAATCATCTGATTTACCAAGCAATTTTCCCCATTTGTCTACCCACACATCACTGAGATGAGACATTTAGTGTAACATCTGTTATGCTCACTGTTGCTTAAATAGAAAAGGAAGGAATTCAGGTTCAAGCTGTTCCAACTGCAACAAGAGTCAAGCTGAGGTAAGAAATGTCATCCTGTATTTAGATTTGCACATCTCTGCTATGTCACATTCCATAACATGTAAACTTGTAAATAAATATCTAATCTTTGACAGACCGTGCAAAGATGATTTAGCCCACATGCTTTGTTTGTTAAGGCAGACTTGCCTGAAGAACCAGTTACAGCTAATTCGGACACAAACAGCTGCCTTTAATGATGTATATTTAAATCAATATCATACTCACAGGTGTCTTTTCTGTTTATTTCTGTCTGACACCCGGCACAGAAAGTCTACCTCACATGAGCGGGATCAAGGAGGACGATCTTTGTTTTGATTTTTTGAAAAATATGTGATGAGATGTAATAAGTAACTAATAGCTTGGTAATTAGTGAAAGCACGCGTGATTAATATGGGATTGAGTAACACTGATGATGTGAAAGGTTGAGGGTGGATTAAAGGTTGTTCTGGCTAAACTGAAATGGTGTCATGCAGACATGACTGATGGTGTTTACAACACGTGTTGCTGAGTTATCTCACTGGGCTTCAGCAGACTGCTCAGAGTGATGATAAGAGCCAGTAGCAGCTTACTTGGGTGTTGTGAGGTATTGCCTCTGGAATCAGGAGATGCGTTCAAACACACTGAACCTCGTCCAGGCGAATCCTCTCCAGCACATCCTGACCTACACTCTGCTTTGTTTCTGGTCTGTTTTCTTTCACACAACATGTGCATTTGTGCAAGGAGGCACAAACACAAGGAGGCTCACTGGGACAAGCAATCAGGCCCCTGTTGGCCCCACACATGCAACCCCAATCTGCATATGTGGCCTGTTGCCTTCAAGCTTGAATTAAGTACAATACAGTGCACAAAGAAGTCGAGAAATTCCAGCTTCATTATCTACAAACAAACTGGTACTCTCATACTGGAACAACACTACCTGGACTCTGTGTGTCACTTAGTTTGTGGTAATGTCTTTAAACACAACTTTATTTTGGAATTATGCACCAAGTAAGCACCTTATAAACTAAAATAAGGAAAGTTGTGAAACTAATGAACAAAGCTCGATCTTGTCATTGGAAGCCACCACAAAGTCCATTGAGGAGCTGTTCTGGAGCTTTTGATCATGTCACATGATCTTCATCAGCAGGTGGATCTTGCTCAGCTGTCATGAAACTATAGATATTCATCTTAGTAAGCATAAAGTTCATTTTTGACCTCCATGACAACTTGGCAAACCCCCATCTGATGATATGATCGTAAGCTCCAGAGCAGCTACTAAATACAGCTTGTGGTGTGAAACCAGAACTTAAAAATCTTCAAAATAGATCTTGACACAAGGCTGTCTACAAGAAACCTCATTAGATAATAACGCAAGAAATGACTTAGGTGATATCATAACAATTAAAAGATGAAATATGTGTGTCAAACCCTGATATTTTACAGAATCGATGAAAATATGCATAGAAGATACAGTAATATGTTTTAAAGAAAAATCAGGTGACTGACAGTGTAGCCACTACACCACCATAACCAACAGACACAAACGAACACTTAATCTTAACCATAGCTCCTTACAGCCGCCACTTGAGTAGCATCCACTGTGCAGCCAAGCCTCTGAATTATTTAGCGGCTATGTTAAAACCTGTTGATTGTACGTGGGAGGGTAGGAGACCGCTGTGGCCCGTAATGATTTCAGTCATCATTATGCTGTCATACGATTCCTTTTTTGTTTATCTTCCATCAATTCTTTGCAGTGACCTGGCTACAGAGTTGTAGCCACATTTAAAGCGGCAACGCGATCATTTTCAATATAAGAAAACATTGGGCACACTTCCCTGACAGACACATGGTGGCCAGCACAAGTGAAGTAGGAAAGTCAGGAAATAGTAACATGAGCAAAGACAGCTATATTGGTGCAGATGTCTGAACCCACATGAGCATGAACCACAATATCTGTGGTTTATTTTTCTATACATAAAGTAGGCTTCTTGCTTGAGTCTAAAACAATATTTCTTTCATGCAGTAAAAAGGTTCAATCTCATCTGATGGTCAGATTTATTTTTGTTCTATTCTTTAATATTTAAACAGCGCATGCTAGTACCATAAATTTAAGCATTGTGCATCAATGGGGTAGTGTTATTTCATTTTATGAGGCCTCCGTCGGTCCAGTGAGTGAGGCCACAAGTATGGGCATATATTTTCACCACCAACCAGGGACACCAGGAACGGGTCCTGCTGCTGTAGAAGGAAAGGAAGTCACCCGCGTTGTTTTGGAGTTCTCTGTGGATAAATGAGCGCCATTGGTTGGAACATCTGGAAATGATTTGCCTGTTTCTCATCAGCTGCTCGTCTGGGAACCTTGGCTTGCAGTCAGGAAAGCACAGCAATACCCCGAGTCACATCAGCTGAGAATCAGGGGAGGGAGGGAGTGCATGGGCACGCAATTACTCAATGGAACAGTTAAAGTTTAATGAGTCAACGGCAACCATGAGAAAACACTTTAAGGACATGGGAGCAGCAGGGATCCACAGTAGTTAAAGAGACCACTGATGAACAGGAGAAACGAGGTCTCATGCAATATTTTTGCTAACACCTTGCTAATTGCATTTGGGCAGAACAGTTAATATCTCCCTGCATCATAGGTGGTGTTCAGCAGCAATGACCTCTGACCTCTCAGAAGGTGGGCATGTGAGGAGAGAATCTCCCTGTTAAGCTATTATAGAGACAGAAGAAATAATACATGCTGGCACACTGCATTCCTGTGGCCACAAACAAGACAATTTGTAGGTTTTTCTTTTTACAGTCTTTATAATTTGTACAGTTGAACTGGTAAACTGAGCACATTAACAAAGGCTATGAGATTTGGTGGAATGCTACAGAAATCTTCCAGTTATTGACCATGTGCTGAGAAGCCGTTATTTTCCAGCTCTATAATGCAAAGGATAAAAGTATACAACAGTATGCACAAGAGATGCAGATACAAACTGCAGAGAATGCCAGTAATTCTCTAACAAACGGCAACTTAATTGAGCAAGGTGTTTGTGATTATATACGTTCCCCACTCAACTCAAATGATTCACGCTGTCTGAAAGTGGATGTAAAAAAACAAGAATAATATCTTTATCCAAAGATGTGGCCTTTCAAGCAATCTAACAAATATTTTTTTAAAATGTATCTATTGATAATGATATTAATGCACATCTAACTATAGAAAGGCAATAAAGATAAAAGAAAAAGGATAAGATGCATTCAAACCATGCAGGAGTAAGAGTTGGATATCCAAAGTTGGAAGTATATCCCATTTAAGCAAATAAAAGCATGTTCAGTAACTGCTGAGAGAGGGTTTTTGTTTTTGAAATAAGACTGAAACTAAGTTCCAGCAAGGGTTGTTGAGATGTACTCTAATTATGCAGTATTGTATTCTCAATTGCCCTTTTATTAGGTACCAAAGTACACCTAATGTAGTCTACACAACAGCACTGCAATAAAACCTAGAATACTCAAGGTTGTGATGTTCAAGTATTTGATCATTTTGTCTTAAACAGGTGTTGATTCAATTTTATCGTTTTTATTTTTTTTTATTTTTTTTGGAGGCAGTAATTGTGTCAAAGTGTCCTGCATTATGTTGAGAATTTATATAAAAGAGGGCAGACTGTGCGTGTGTGTGTGTGTGTGTGTGTGTGTGTGTCTCTGTGTGTGTGTGTGTATCACATAATTTCCAGACCGCCTAAAAAAAAGGAACACGCGTATGGCATGCATATTATTGTTTTGTGGAACAAAGCAATATCGTGGACTACATGTTCCAATCATTTTCAAAACAAAGCCTCACATGAATCGCTGAGTGATTTATAGAAACAAACACAGAAACAGTAAATCCCTCCTAATGTAAACACATCTGATGAAGTCCAACTGTTTCCACCTGCTGTGCGCAGTGTTCAGGGAATCGCTCAGAGTGGGAATCCTGGCTCCGTCAAGGAGCTGTTCATCCTCACATGTTCGCACTGGAGGCCAGCTTGCCTGTGTGCCTGTTTGGCAGTTTGCGTGTGTTTGCCAAAAACGGGCTAAAATCAAAACATATGGGAGAAGGCAACAACTCTGTTAACAAATGGGAACCGAGTCAAATCCCATGGAATTTTATGATGCATGTACACATCAAAGTTCCCCTCGGAGAAAGTGGGGAGTAATCATAAACACACTATCACGCTTTGATTCAGTGTGTGCTTTTAAGACAAGCACCAGCACTTTTCAGAAACATCCATACTGGTGAACACACTGCACTTTCACACCTTCACCTCCACCTTCACCTGCACCTTCTGTGTACTTAACTTTTAGGTACACACATGCTTAACTAAATGGTCAGCCATTTTGCACTATATATATTTTAGTATAGTTTTTTCAGCTGCTGTTGAGTATAGTATATTTTATGCTGTTGGTATATCTTATGCTGTTGGTGTATCTTATGCTGCTGGTATATTCTATGCTGTGGTATATTTTACTGTTTATTGTTCTAGTATATTCTTATTGCCTTAGTATATTTTCATTTCTGGTATATTTTTATTGCATTTACACATATTTTTATCTGCATGTTAGTTTAGTTTGTTCTAGTATCTTTATTTTATTTTATTATTACTTTCTTATATTTCTTATTGTTTCTAACATGGGGGTTGCAATACAAATTTGATTGACATGCTATGCTCCGTGATAATAAAGACGATCTTGAGTCTTGAATCTTGAATCTTGAAATGTACTTATTGTAAAGTCTGAAAAGTAAAAGTAGTAATTCTGTAGAAAGATGTTTCAGTATCAGTGTTTTAATATCATACATGATGTTTTTAGATTAATATTACCACTGCATTATCTTGAATGATGCATTTTGCTGCTGTAGCTGTTTCAGGTAATTTGAAATACTTTACACACTGCTGGGTAGTTTAATCTACAGCAAAGCATCATATTCTATAAGATCATCATATGTTTGTAGTGTCGCTGTCCTGCGAGAACCATGTATCTCTAAAAAGTCAACTTTTCACGAGGTCAGAAAAACAGCATGGTTTCAGTTTTGTGATGATGCATTTTCCAGCTAATTCAAGAGGGTTTTACTTATTTTGAGAAGCAGGGGAATTTTCTTAACTGATAAAAGAACACATGATTTTTCAGTTTCTCAGAAGAATTCTAATTAAAAATCACCAAATTTGGAGATACATGGTTTTCACTTTACAGAAAGGGTATAAAATGATAATCTGAAAAGTAAATTGTATTTATATCTGTCAGACAAATGTAGTGGAGTAAAAAGTACAATATATATGTCGTGGACTAGAAGTATAAAGTTGCAAAAATGGAAATACTCTAGTGAAGTACAAAACCTAAAATTTCTTACTTCATACTTCAGTAAAAGTATTTAGTTACATTCCACTACTCATGTTTCCACACTTCACCATTGAGTACAAACTCTTTAAATGAGATGGTGCTGTAAATCTGAACCAGACACTCAAAATCCCTTCATGGATTTTATTTCTGTGTAATCTGACCGACCTTTAGCGAGACAAGGCCCACCAAACTGCTAACGAATGTGATGCAGCCTGGTTGCAATCTTATGCAGCTGACTGTTAGAACAACAAACAGTATTTCAAGCTCCCTCGACCTCGTTCACAGGTTTTTGAGAAACCATTGGCCGAGTGGTAATCAGGAATTTCAGTAGTAATCCCAGGGCGGTTGGTGCTGTTTCACAGTAATTAGTTTAGCTAAATGATCCATATGTTCAGAATGATCCAAACAACCACAGTTACTCATACACAGATCAAGCTAGAAATAGTGGTGTGGTGTAGTGGTGTAGTAAGTTTCTGTATTTTGAAACATACACTAAGAGAGAAAGGGTGGCTGTCACTACCAATATGCAGTCATAAAATAATACAAAAACCAGAACACCTTGCAAACATATACAGTAACTACAGAACAGCTAAAATGATAATAATAAAAACAAAAAATGACATTTAAAAAGAGAAAAAAAGGCAAAAACAGATGTCAGTCGCACACTTTGTAGGCAAGACTGCAGCATCTTAGAGAGAAGAGAAAGGAGCTGCCTGTTATGGGCGAAATGAACCCTTACACTCTGGATTCAGTGCTCCTTGAATGCACCTTCCACAACATATTAATGTCATTGTAATTGTTTCCAGTTCGAGGAAATAAAATAAGCAGAGTGTCTATTTGCACCCAGGTGAGAATAGTCACACAGCGGCTATTTACACCCGTCACCAGGTGATGTAGTATTAAGAGCAACAATGGGGATGAGGTTGCGGTGGGTGAATGGGTCCAACACAGGACTTTCAGCTACAAAAGACTGGTTTTGGAGTTGCCAGTGAAACCAAAAGTCAGTGGTAACATTTTTAATGCTTAGACAAGGGAGGGTTGTTGTTTTTGAAATAAGACAGAAAGCAAGTTTCAGCAATGGTTGTTGAGATGTACTCTAATTATGCAGTATTGTATTCTCACTTGCCCTTTTATTAGGTACCTAAGTACAGCTAGTGTAGTCTACACAACAGCACGGCGATAAAACCTAAATTACTCAAGGTATTTAATTGTTTTGTCTGTGATTTGATTTAATCCTTTTGTTATTCTGGAGCCAGAAATTGTGCTGAAGTGTCCTGCATTAAGTTGAGAATTTGGATTGGATGAGGGCAGACTGTGTGTGTGTGACTGACTGTGAATATTTTCAGTTCTCATAGTTTGGTTTGGTTTATGCAACAAAACTACTTGGTTAGGTTTAGAAATGATTGTGGTTTGGGTTCAAATAGCTTTGTTGGCAACAGATACCTTAGTGCTAATAGCACCTGTCAATAATATTGGCTACCCAATGAGAAAGACAAGGATGCCGACAGATCACATTGGCTTTAACTAAAACATAAAGATTTGCAAACATTTTTTGGTTGTCCTTCACAAATGGGCAAGTTCCAATTGTGTCAGAGCAACCTTTCAGGCCTGAAGGCAGATAGTTATTTGGTATTACTTTGAAGCTAGAAACACCACTGTGGTCTTGGTGAAGTATTTGGAAAAAGTGAACCCTGACTAACTAAAAGTATGAAAGTATGCAATGGCACACAAGACCAAGCTTTCAGCATGGACAACCTTTCCGTGCACTGTACGAGCACTTCACTGCCTCCTGCTGTGGAGCTAAATGTTTCCACTAAACATAAATCGCCATCTGCATATAAACTACATGTGAAAGTCCTATGAGACAGAAATGGTAAGTGGTCACTGTGGTTTTCAGGATGAAGCATTTCTATGAGTTTAGATGGGACTTTTTCGGATGCATAAATTGATTAAAGCAGTAGAAATTTGAAAGCAACTGTAAAATTGTTTAGCAATTAGGAAAGTCTGAGCCACATGTGTGATTACTTGTGGTCTGCTTCACCTTCTACATGTTTTACCACAGTACAAGTCATCACTTAAATTCATCTCACTATCGTCTATGAGTCTGCAAACTTGGAAAACAGATTTCTTTCCTTTTCCAAGTGTGATGCACGGATACATACAGCATTCACATAAGAGTGTTAGTGCTCTGGTCTGGAGCCTGTTTTAATATTATGCATTTATGAAATTAATTTGATTTTGATTAAACATGGCTTTGTGTATTGTCAACAACAAGTGCGTAGCCATGCATAAAAAACTCAGAAGTTTATTAGCATCTGACTCCATTATCATCAGAAACATTCAAGTAGTGCTTCCTGACCTGGAAAAGCCATAATACTACTGCAATTTTTCTATGTTCTTTTTCCTCTTTGCTTGAGATGAAACTTCGTGTTGGACCCTGATTTCCAAGCCATTATAATCTGCATGAATACCACAGCATAATCTTTAGAACACAATGCCTCTGGAAAAATAAACACTTGAGGATTATACCACATGTAAGGCAGCTGTTCAGGGAGATGAGACTGACAGATGTGCTTCACGTCAACGGAAGGTGAAGATCTAAAGTGACGGGAAGGATCGAAGAAATTGCTTTAGTCATCTGGTTTCTCACGAAGAAGGTTGCAAGCCTGTTGATTCAGTAATAGAATGAAAAATGGGACGTCTGTTGTGGGAAAAAATATAGTTCATTATGCTCACACTTAACTGTATTTTTGTGACTAGAGTAAATTCTTTCTGAATGAGTTTAGCCTTACAGCACTACACTGCAAAGCTTGTTTCTCATGGTTGTCCTCGAAAGATGCTTAATTTTTCATTTAAACCAGAAGTGACTTCAGTAACGTTTGAAGGTGCTCTCAGCTAGCAGAAGAAATAAAAACAAAAAAAGAAAATCTGCACTTTTTTAACAAACAAAGGCAATTTGGCATCTTACTTTGTCCTTTAAAGAACCTCCTCAGCTCAGTTCACAGCATGTTTGTCTTGGAGTAGCTCTCACTCAAATGATATGCATCATTCACTAAACCTACAGTATTATAGATGAGTTTGGCATGACGCCTGACAGTAATTTGTTTGTAAAATGTATATTAATTATCAGGATTTGATAGTCATAATTGGACAACATTTGGACCTAAGTTGCATAAGACTCCAGACTGTTTGCTCATCTGTCTGGTTCGTAATGCACGTTACTGAAGGAATTCAGAATGTATATATTTAAGAGCTTGTTTTGAGGGAGAAATTTCCTGCTGGATAGACACATAAGGCTGACCTTTGGACTTCAGCTGAGGCCTCTTTTTACCACTAATAACACTGACAGCTTAGCCAACGCTGTACCAGCAGCTGGGAATCTCAGCAAGAGACTGATGGGCATCCGTATTTGAGGGTATTTCCAGAGCCTTGAACATACACATGTGATTAGGACTAAACTACAGAAAACTGAATGAAAGACTGTCAAAAGAGTTAAGCAACAAGGAGAATTCTTACCAGAAGTGGAGGCTGATAGTTGTTGTTAATGCACGTTTGCTTGTTTTTGGTGTTTTTTCGGAGTTGAAAATATCCATTCAGCTGCAAGGGCATTAGTGAAGTTGAATGATAAGGCCTGGCTTGTCGCCAGCATTCCCCAAAGGTGAGGTAGCCAGTCTGTCACTGGCTAACGCAGACAGTGCTAACCGCTGCACCACTGCCTCGATGCAGCCAGTGTGTAAGATTTAGGGGATTCATTGGCAAATATGGTATATAATTTTTATAATTATGGTTTTATTAGGGTGAAATCAAGTGAAAATAAGGACTGTGTTTTTGGTGCTCTAGAATGAGTGCTATATCTAAAGAGGGTACAGGTCCTCTTCCATGGAGTCTGCCATGTTTCTACAGTAGCACATAATGGACAACCTAAACACCAGTTCTAAAGAGGGCCTATCATGTTTTTAGTGGCCACTATTGGGGAGGGTGAGGTGAGGGGTACTCTGTTGGTTGCAATCTGCAACATCACCACTAGGAGTAAATCTGCTTTAAGCATCAAAAGTGCTCAGTTTGCCAATCAGCTCCAAACCCTCTCGTACACTGGTTGGACATTGGAGAGCCTCACAACTTCTCATGACAGAGTTCAGTCCAATTTGTGTCCTGGGTCACCTTGTGAACAGTGAATAGAAAAGGAGGACGGTCACTGCCGAACCTGATGTAGCCCAGCTCCATCTCTAGGTCCAGCAGCACCCAGCACAGGTCCAGTCCCACCTTCTAACCCAGTGAGTGGAGTGAGCACTACCTGAGCAGCCACGTGACAACATTTCTTCACAGAAAGTCGCAGAAAATCCAGTGTGACTGCAGCCACAGTGTATTTTAGGATTGGCTACGTGGGCTTCTTGCGAATGAATCCAAACAAATAGTGTGTTTTCCAGATCAAACTGTTTCTCTATGGACCTGTGGACGGGGCCGTTGTCATGTTGAAACAGGAGGAAAACTTTTTTGCCTCAAATTTGGAAGCAAGCTATTGTTTAAAAGAGGAAAAAAAGAAACCACGAGAAACAACCCCAGACCAAAGGTATATGCAAGTATGTGGAGTAAGATATGCACATAGTTTTGGTCGTGTATGTATATATACGTTTATTATGTAGTAGTTTGCATTTGTTTTGAAAACAAGCTTGGGATTTCTGGGCAACAGTGCTGCAGATGTGCTGAGTGATTGCAGACCCTGATTTTTTTTTGTCAACTGTTGTCAAGTTCAAGCAGTATTTTTGCCTTTTTGTAATTACTAACAATCATATGGAAGTGTTCATTCCAAATGATGTAGCACTGTGAAATATTTACTACTTTCACTGAAAACCAAGGTGAAAGCGTAGCGTAACATGCAGATATAAAGCTCCGCAGAGGGCAGTGAATCACAGACGTTCCACATCAGCATCTATTGAGTTCTTGAGCAAATTAAAGCACATGGTTGCTCAGGAACGGCAAGATACAATTTGTAAAGGCACATCAGTCCAGTACTCATAGAGGAGCAGCTCCCAGCAGAGCACCGCTGTGAACTGACAGATGAGAGTCAGGCTGTCTGAGTGTTGTTGGCACACTCGTTGGAGCGGAAAAAATATGATGAATTCTGCTATGGAACAAGTGTGTGCTTCACATTTTGTCAGAGCCAACAGTGAAATTAAACAGCAAACATGTGTCATCGATGCTATCACTTATGAGATGGTTACAACAGCACAGCGGTGGAGGACGTATTCAGATCATTCACTTCAGTAAAAGTACTAATACTGCACTGCAAAAAAAAAAAAAGCAAAGCAAAAGTACTCATTATAAAAAAATGTGCCCCATGACCGCTATACTAATTTTATATCATTAGATTATTGCTACTCGTGCATTAATGCAAAAGCAGGATTTCACTGTTTTTTAAACTAATTTAAATGGGACTGCAGCTAACGATCACTTTTGTCACGGAGCAATCTGCTGATTATTTTCTCCATTAATGAATTTCTTTGTAAATGTTATGTATAATGTCACAAACACAATTAGACCAAAGTCGCCCTCACAATGTTTGTTTTCAGTTCAGTCCAACTTTATTAATATAGCGCCAAATCACAACAGAAGTTGTTTCAGGACACTTTGCATAGACAGCAGGTCAGAAACATACTCTTAATCTACAGAGACTAAACAATTCCCCCATGAGCAAGCACTTTCCCTTGTCCAATCAGTAGTACAAACCTTCAAATTATTTAAAATAAATGAAAAGAATTTAAAGGAAAATCTGCAAATCCTCACATTTCTGAAGTTGGAACTATGTAATGTTTCACATGAAAAATGTAGATTTGATTTAGCCAATCAAATGATTAGTCAGCTCTTGTTCTGCTTTTGGGTAGTTTAGCTTATAATAAAACATCATATTTTATAAGCTCTTCGTATGTTTTGTAATTTAAAAATCTTTGCTTGTAATCTAACTAGTAACATGAAGCTGTCAGATGATTGAAGTAAAAAATTCCCATTAAAAAGCAGAAATTCTACTAGGAAATAAGAAGCAAATAAAGTACCTCACATCTGTACCCAAGTAAAGTACTTGAGTAATTTTATTGAGTGACATTCCACCTCTGCAACCACAGACCACAGGTCTGGAACACATTGTATCCACAGCATTGATTGATTTTCTGAAGGACCTAGAGAAGCAAAACCGCAGATTCAGTAAAGTGATCAACAATCCTTTCATCCCTGAGCACTCAAGCAGCAGGACGTCAATAGATCACATTGGCTCTGTGTTTTCAGACCCCACTGTGGCCCCTTCTTGCCACCGACATTCCTCTCATCCCCCCAGCTGCTCTAACAGCTGGTGAAATGCAAATGCCCGACACATTGATGTAATCTGTTTAAGACAGCTATTTACAGAAAACACACAGATGACACTATAGAAGTGAGTATGCACATGTTAAAACTGTACGCTTCAGATTGCCACTATGTATATTCTGAAGTCCAAGTTATTAATTGATGTTTTTTAAATTTTATTGATCGCATTATAGTTGTAATTTTCTGACTGGATGATTTTTCTCTCACTGAATGGATGGTGTCGAGTTGTCAGGGGTCAGCTGTGTTGTCCAGTAGTTGACCCACAGTCAGAAGATGGACAGATATGACCATTATAAAACCACATTTATAATTAATACAAATCCCTGATGTTTAGCAGTTATAACAACCCACAAGTCTGCAACCCACACGCAAAAATGCAGCATATTCCTGGCTGAAGCTTCTCCAGGCCTGTCCTGCATGCTTGCATGGAGGGGTTCTCGCCCTCAGTCTGGTCTTCAGCAAGTTAAACACATGATCCGTTTTCTAGAGGTGAAGAACATCCAACTGCTTTTTCATACAAATTCCACACTTTCCAGGTCTGTATTGCTCTGGATCCTTTTCCTGCTGCATTGTCCAAAAACTGTGGGACAATGTGCATAAACTTTGATTAGTCTGATGGTAGACTTTCCAGCCAGAATGGATGACAAGACCCTAAAATTAAACCTCACAGTCATCTCATAGGCACCATTTTATTTAAAATTCAATGTGCTTGAGAAGACAGCCAAAGCAATGAAAAAAATCAATCACTGTCCTTATTCTGTCTAACTGCACTGTGCTTCAAAACTTATAGGCCCCATTAGGAAGAAGGGATACGTCAGTGTTATATTATTGACTCATTAATGTGTGAGGAGCACTTTGATAGTGTAGCTGACAATGCTAATTATAGTACTTTAAATACTGTTGCTTAGCTTAATCTTACAGCGTTGTGTTCCATGAACTTAAATGTGTCTTGCATATAAAATCATTATTTGGGATGTAACTAACAAATAAAAAAGTACACTATTTAGCTTTAAAGTACCTTAAAACTGTACTTACATACAATAACTGAGTCATTATAAAGTTATTCTAACAGAGGTTTGGTATAATTTTGTATTTTATACAATTTATGAAATATGCAATGATTTGACTGGAGAGGAGGGATTTCTAAAATGTATTGTCTCTCCCAGCAGATCATGACCAATAAAGTGATAAAGAGATAAACTGACAAAGAGATCAAAACTTGGCAGGCACACAGACATAATATATGATCATTCTAGTTCTTGCAAAACATTGCTAAATACTGTAGATTAGAGGATCATACCAGAAACTTGGCCAGGATGTTGTTTACTGCAGCTGTGAAGGAGAAAGCCTCCCCTTTTCTGGTATCGGTTCCTCATGGAGAGGAAAAAACAAGAAAAAGGTGAACATCTGCACAGAAATGTGATTCTTAAGTCGCCAATATGATGTATGTTTTACTCTTAGTGGCTCTGCTCAGTGTGAGTGAAGGCCAGTCCCTATATTCAAAGCAGCAGGTCAGGTAACTCACATCATGTGTCGTTACCTCCTGCTGAGCCAGTTCACGTTCAGGTCTAAAACTTTGTCAACCTTTCTTCTCTGGCCTCCCGGGCATGGCCGCTGCGTGTTTCATGTTTCAGACTGAGTTGAGCAAACTGAGATTGGATCCAGGATTCATTCAACAAACTCACAATATCATAAAATTTACATCGCCTGTGGGGCTCAGCATCAGAGGAAGGGAAGAAAGGCCTAAGAAAAGCCCTGACAAATCCCAGTATGACCATATTAAATGTCTCTGTTGCTCTCTCCTCTAGTACACTTGGCACTACCACGGTTCAATTATTATATAAATGACAGTAAACTGACGCAGAGCGGTTGACGGCGGGGGGCATGAAATCCTCCTGAAGAGAGGACGTTGAAAGCCAAACTGCCTTCTGTGCTTGCTTGCTTGTTGCAGCCCCGTTACCCCCGAAGACAACTGCTGTCTCCTCTCGACAGCTCATCTGGAATTGATGCTTGACTTGAGAATCCTGTGATTAAGGGGGATTATAGGTGAAGGGGACGGCATGCCAGGTTGGTGTCCATTTCATGATCCAAGGCATGTCTCCACTTTGTCTGGCCTTTTATCTCACAGTAGAAGAACAGGAGTGCAGATCATCAGTCTATATAAAGATAATGTGCACAGAGACGTGTGCGTATGGTCACATGCAACATCACGTGCTGCATACTGTCATTGCAAAACCATGTACAAAACATTCAGCTTTCAAAAATGATAATAACCTCTTCCAGGTCAAAGTGAAAGGCAGCAGAAGTCTACAGGACTTCTACAGGAAGTTGGTTTATTAGTCCATGAACTCAGATGCGCTGGCAAGTACCTTTTTTAAAATTTCTTATTTATGATCCAAAGATTATCTTTGGAAAAACTTCTCACACTCCATCGTAATCAAATAATTGATGCAGCTAGAACCTTATAATTTGACTGTCTGAGCTTGTTGGAGTGAAAGGAAAAATATAGTGACATTCAAGCTCAACCACCACTTCAGGAAACAACAATTTTGTGGCCATTTTATACAAAAAAAAAAAGAAGAAGAAGAGGAAAAAAGGCACATTAAAGGACCTGAAAGTAATAAAGCGTAGTTCTTTAAATGATGTGTATATTTTCCTATGCTGGTACAAATGCCCCTCCGTCCCCTGAAATCAGGATTTTTATTTCTGGCGTGCATTTTGTCGACTGAAATGACAGTTTGCATTGGCAGATTTTATCAGCTGTAGCAAACTAGCAAACAAGAATCGTTGCGTGTGAATGGTTGGAGTCCGCCATGTTGCACCGCCATGTTTCTACAGTAGCCCAGAAAGGATACTTTGGTGCTTTTTCATGAGGTTGCTGTTCTCCTACACGATTGGAAAAGGGTGAGGCGAGGGCTTTTCTGCCACCTCACTGCTAGATGAAATTAGGCCTTGCACACTGGGCCTTTAATGGGTTAAAATATGTGCTTGATGGTTACATACAGTCCATGATATCATGCATAAAGGCTGAGGCTACAGCATCCTTACCACTTGATGGACTATGTAGATGCTATGGAAAGATAGAAGGAGGCCTGGTATTGTATTGTAGCATAGAGCTCTTATTCCACTATTAGGCTATTTCATTCCAGCATACTGTCACCATGTTTGGCTTACGTAACTGTTCACTGCCGTATGTTTTCACTTTTAGCTTTACAAGGGCAACATGTGATGCTTTTAAGATAAAAACTAACATGTTTGTTAAATATAACTCTATCTTGGTTGACATTGGCTGGCATTTCTGGAGTGTAGCATTCCCGAAATACAATAAAGAGCAGGACTGAGCTGCCAACGTCACCCCAAACTCTGATGATAAGCGGCTTCCACACGGTAGGAATATAATACACAGTGAACATAACCTGTAACCCCACAAAGTTATTTAAGCAGTTGATGACTCTGATTAATAAGTGCTGCTGTTCAACAGCATGCATACATGTATGTTTTAAAAGTATTTTAATTGCTTGAAGTTGGATTCGATATGAAGTTTGCTATTAAGTGTAGACAATCATAGAAAACAAACATGGTTCATTTATCCGTCTCTTTCTTTGTGCTTTTGTTCCTGATTAGTAACAGAACTTAGGCGAAGACTGATGACAAAACTTAACCTTGGCCTTGAATGAAAAGTCTGGTTTTGATGAAGCCTCTCGTCTATCAGCAGTTTGGTAGCTGATACACTTTACTTGCTGAATGTTCCATGAGAATGCAATAAATCTGTCAAACAGAGTCTGAATTATTATTTTTACAGAGATTTGCCAAAGCTATCTGAGATCATTTTCTGATGGTGAGTGTGATATTCAGCATGGTTTTTGGACAGTAGCTATCTTTCAGAGCATTTCTGATCATGTTAATTGGAAAATGCAATGAACTTTTTTCCAAAAGATTTGAATTTAATAGACCGCTGCAGGTTTGACGCAGTGACGCAATGATTGTTTTGCCAGATGCTGAGACTTTTGTCTGTCTGAAATTCACTTTGCAGCTCGTATTCTTTGTTTGGAAGAAGCACGCTCATGCATGTGTTCTGGAGCTCAAAAAACAAAGGACAAAACATGTTGTTTTAATAGAAAGTATTTTGCATTGTGAAATATTAGGTCTTCTTCACCAGTTATTACTGATCTCCTGATCTCTTCTGAACAGTATTCCAACTTAGTCATCAGTATTGTGAAAATGTGACTTAAATCTGAATCAGAAACAGGTGCGCCAGCCACCTGTTGATTTTATTGCAATGCAGAGGTCAATAAAAGTTAATGCCTTTTCAAAGGATTTTATTTTGGTGCAATGCATGGTAGTGCTTATGAAGAACCGATAAAGGTCATTGTGTTTCTTGATAAGACTGATTTGAGGGCTTGAGTACACTGAAAGGTGTTTTAGACAGAGTAATGTAACATTCATTCAACATTTACAAGATCAAGAACATGTCTTTAAATGATGGTTTATGCTTCCTTGATGGTTGCATGCAGAGAGAGCTATGGGTTGCTGTCACCCACAGCGTGGCCCCAGAGCTGGACGGCTTTTGGACATTTGAGAAAGATGGTCCAAGGAGGGTTAAATCAAGGGAAACTGGACTTGGTTTTAGAAATGCTTTAAATGTGTCATGGAAGAACAAGAGGGTGAATCCAAATGCAGACCAAACATGGTGGAGCTGGTGCAGTTCAATAACTTTATATCACAAGCACCAGGGGCTGGACTGAAATGCACGACTCTCAGACCCGTGTAGAAAACAAAAAGGCTCAAGGCCGGTTTTAATAAAAAGTCTCTCAGTTAGAATGTTTTACAAAAAGTCCTCAATACAAAAACAATGAAACAAAAGACTCTCAATAGGGCAAGGTAATCAAGGTAACAAGGCTGGACTGACAAGGACCACAGGGTTTGCAAGACAATCTGGCACAGGACAGGAAAAACGCGGACAATATATACACGAGGTAACAAGGAACAGGTGGAGACAATCAGGATGGGGTGGACAATCAGACAGGCGGGAACACACCAGGCAGTTAAGGGTCTGAAGAGAGAGGGAAGTTTAGGTTTCACAATATAACAGGAGGTTTTTAACCCCTAACCCTAACCCACAAAAAAATGGCGCCAGTGAACAAAACCTCAACAGACACGTCGGGACATAACACTTTATTAACAAAGGTGACCAAACAAAGACTCACAGGAGGGAGAGGCTGGCAAAAGTCCAAACCAAAGTAGTACTTTCAAAAAGACAAATGGTGCTCGAGTGACAGGGCATGCTGTCCATAAACGCAACAAAGCGGCGAGCTAGAAAACAACGAAACAGAAATCCAAAAACAAAGGGAATGGCCAGTAACGCTTGACACAGCATGCACAAGAGACGAACTGGCAAAGACTAAGGGAAACACATGTGTGTTCTTAATTGTTGTTTCCTCGATCCTCGCTCCAACCGGAAGTACTTCTTGTCCTCCTTCTTGCTGCTCTTATTTCTGCTCTGAGGAGCAAGGAGTGAGGAGGGATCTTGAAGGAGCCATGAGTGAGGATACATGAGTGCATCCTTTCTGGAAGTCTTTCAACTGAACGGCAACAAAGACTTCGCCCCACATCTGGCACATAGGAACAATATGGAGAAACTGGCACTGGCAAATTGGCACAACTAGAAGTCATCCTAAAAGGCTATTCTCATTTGAAAGTACAAGCAAGTGCGTCAGCTAAGCAGCTAAATTGTTATAATAAAATAACAGTCAAAGGTCACAATATTTACTTATTGTACTTATAGGACTATATAGCTCTCTGCTGCAATACTAGAACAATGCAGTTTCTTTATCAAGCATTGCATGTCTTCTAAATGGGTCATCAGCTGATGAGAATTCTTGCATTTTGCATTGTGATACACACAGTCTGCCTTATTTTGTAATCTATTATGTCTGCATGAGTGTTTTTTGCATGCTGTACACTGTTATGTTTCTGGGAAACAGAGGTGTTCATTTTGTGGACTTTGTGCTTTTTGAGTAGTTTGGTTTTACCAAAAATGGCGACTCTACTACATTTCTGCATGAAAAATCAGGGTCAGTTCGCTGCTCTCCTACAGCCTCCCTAAAATATGACATCATAAAATTACTTTACAAAGACAAACATCAGGACAAAGAAGCCTCAACCGCAACTTTTAAAACACGTCATGAACGCTGTGTCCTCCACAGGCCTCATATTGGAGGTGTAATGAAAACTGATTGGATCAATTACAGCATCAGCACCGGCTCACGGGGAGATGGGTTGTTGTTCATAGTTTTTATCACAAGGCATACAATTTCAATAAAGACAGAAATGTAGCAGAGGACAAATGAATGCATGCACTGCAATAACATCGCTTTAATGACGGCAAATGAGATACTATCAGAAACCTGACTGCGTGCTAACCCCCGTCATTATCTTGCAGATGTGTCCAAAAACAAAAGACGAAATGAAAACATAAATACTTTACGAGCTTATTGGATTTTGAAAAAGGTTGACCGTCCTCTCGGGGCTTCGGAGCATCTCTCTTGCGTTGTTCTGCCTTGATGATTAACACTCTGGCCTAATTTCTGAAAAAGGTCACATGCTGTTTTTTACTTGTCTCGTTTGAGAGATGATGACAGTCAAGGCAGGTCATCTGAAAAACTCCATATACCTTTTAAAGTAAGAATATATCCCAGCCCGGTGTATAAAACACACCAAGGACGTTACTGAAGGCAGTGTATATAGCTGTAAATTTCTACAGCTGCGTGTACTTTTACTGAGACATGTTGTATGCATTTCAGTGATGCATCATATTTCTTTGGCCTGACATCAGGAAAAATTGGCGCAACTAAAAGGTCAAGTTCCCTGAGATAGGAAGCAGCCCAGGCGCGGATGTTTATTCAACTTAGTAATATACCTGAGCACTGATTTAAAATTTATATATTTTCTTGAGTTGTCTAAGTGGTAGATGTATTCAGTGTCATATGAATATTGCTTTTAAACATCATTTTCTTTGTGTTAAACTGTATGACAGAGTAGTTACATAACCCAAGTCAGATAAGAGCAGTTGATAAATCAACCAAACTAAAATCTACAACCGTAGCTGTAGAGGTTTCCTTGATTTAACGCTTGGTCTTCAGTTTAGCTCTCGTTCCTTGTCTGTTCCCATCTTCAAGAGGCCCTCTGTGAAATATTGAAAAAAAAATAAAAAAAATGCATGGCTCAAATTGCAGGATTTAGTGCTGTCATGCGAAATATGTATGAAACGTCTCTGCTATGGGATGTGTGGGAGTGTATGCGTGGCTTTATGTGTAGCAGTTTGCCATATTGTGCTGCAGCTATTCTTTAAATTATATCTGTACATCAACATCCAAATATTCACTTTTTGACATTTTGGCTCTCTTGTGTTGTGTAAATGTGCTTATGTACTTTGGATTTGCAAATACCACACACACACACACACACACACACACACAGTAGTGTTTCCAGCATTTTTGGGGTCATTACATACAGTAGACTTACATTCATTTCCTGTGGACTTAGCCTTACGATAAGTATAACCACTACTTACCCAAACCATAACCCAAGTCTTCACGCTAAAATTTGATAATTTACATAACGGGGACTTGCATAAGGAAGGCGAGTCCCCACAATGTGTGTACAGTTTCATGTCCCCACAGCGTGAGTAATACATGTCCACACATACACACATAATTAGACCCTACTTGGCAGATTTGTCTTACTGAGCAAAAACATAATTCATGCATGTTATCATTGCTTCCTCAATTCCTGCCACAGTCACATGGTGCATGCTTCTCACGCATACTACACCCAAGCACCCTTTTAATCATGGCAGTGTACTTAACCTGATCTATTAACTCTTCCCCTGCAGGCCTGCTGCCATGCCGCCCACCTGAAAGCCATACATACCTTCCTGATACTGCCGCCGTCAGTGCTGCTATCCATAACGCACTTCAAAAGCCAGACCTTCACCCCGCAGCATCCACCTGAGTCTACTAAGGAGGGGGTAGTCTATCATCACTCCCCTCTCTCTGCTGTGCTGTTTCCTTGTAGGGAGCGAACCTAAACATTAATGCAATATATATTCTATATTCACTAATTGTCAATTCTATGTGAGTTGGATGATAGAATTAGCTTCTGGGCAACCTTTAATGTATAGTGATACCAAAGCGGCCAGACTGGCAAACATGAGCATGTGTGCGTTATTCATATGATTATGATGCATGGTTTCTAGGAATTTAAGCAAACATGCTAGCATGTCAAAACTCGGCTACTGCTGCTCCAGTGTTGGTCACATACATTTTTCCAAGTAGCTGATTTAATGGTGGCTTTTGCATTTTTGACCACAAGAGCTGAGAGCCCAGAGGGAAGATGCGGGGGACATTCATCATATTAAACTGCTCAGAAACAATAGGATGAAGTAAATGGCGTGGGGTCACTTTTCCTCAGCAGATCTTCTCCCAGAGATTCTCTTTTCAGATACAGTACTGACATACCTGAATATCTGAAGGCTTGATTAAAGATACCCTGGTTTTCTCATCCGATCCGTAGAGCAGCATTCCAGCATCAGGCTTTTAAGGAACAGTACAATGAGATCTGCACAACATCCACACACAAGTCATGTTACTGTTACAGCACTTGTGCAGCCCGTTCACCCTGGTTAATTTACACCTCTGAAGTGTCAGAGACTGACGGCTCTCGCTGCACGACAAGCCAAGAGTATTCAAAGATTAACACTTTAATACAAACACTGCAATTAAACACTTCTCATGAGATGCCAGCACATTTTGGAGGGTTTAAACTATTTTTAAACTGGAAATCTAGACAGACGTATTGTTATACTTACTGTCACATCCATTCAGAGCTTGTTTTTCTTTCATTTGCTTTTAAGTGGTGGACTCCTTGAGCAGATGCCAGCACACTTTCTGTAGTATGTACAGATAAAGTGTGTTCAATAAGTGAATATGAGCCACTGGATGATAAAGTCCACATGTCTATTTTTATTAATTGGTTTGTGAGACTTGTTATGCCTGATGTATCGTTCCAATAAAGCAGGAAATTGCACTTTTGAGAGAAGCAAATAGAGGATTAAACAACACAAATACATTCCCTTGTATTATCTACCCCTCAGGATCTACCGTCCTCTGTGATTGCATGGCTGAAAAGAAATGAGCTACATGTACCAATCAAATTTTGCTGCTGGACGCATTCTGAAAATTGAGGTGTATTTTGATTAGATTACAGTAAATTGAACTTTAAATGTGAAGAAATGTGAAGCTTGATGATTGCAGCAACAGAGAATAGAAATAAAGACGTGCAGATTCCTGCTGTATGGTCTGGATTGGTGCATGTCTGGAGGATATTATTCTATTATATAAGAAAGGTTGAGAGGTGTCAACCAGAAAATTAAATTGTTTCATTTAAATAAATGTTGACAGATTCACTTAAATATAATTTAGTCTAGAAGATTGCAAAAGAACAAATGAAAATAAACCGGGCAAAGGTCAATGTATGTCCTCAAGCTATACATTTTAAACTGCCAGCATTTGCTTGAGCTCATTGCAGAGTTTATATTGAATCATTTTACAATATATTAAATAAGGCTGATATTTCAGTAAACATGTTGCAGGTGGAACAACAACAAAACGCTCCCCAGCCTGATTTCCAGTCCTCGATGGATGGTTTTGAAATGCTTTCGGCTGGTTTCAGGCACTGGTCATGTCATGTCAAGCCAACAGTATTTGTACACTGTAGCTCAGTTTCACTTAAACTGTCTCAAAAGGCTTTATAGGCCCACAACGGCATGGCTTCCTGACCTAGCCCAAGCTCTCTCACAAGACAAGGAAAAAGTGAAAAAACATGCCAGTTAAATAGAGGAAACCTCTGGAGAGGCAGGTCAGAAATTTGCCACAGCGGTCTGTGGTTTGCCTGAGATTAGTCGACAGTTTTTTATTATCACAGTGCTGAATTCTAAAAACAGAAACATTAGTGTGTCAAATTTGCTAAAGAAAGAACCACAAGATGCAAACAAAAGCACAGCAGGCAATAATCTAAGGAGAACTCCACTGATTTTGCACATCAGAGTTTGTTTACAAGTCTTGGGAGAGTAGCCTGCTACCACATACAAGAAGGACTTGCATAAAGCCTTGAAATTGCCTCGAGTGATGTCACTTGGGTCAGTGTCAGACTACAAGTTTGGACATTAAAAAAATCATCGATAACAGAACAACTCCAGTACTTTTCTTTGTGGTATTCAGCGTCAGACTACAACATGTATCTCACTGCCCATCATTTATTTGAGTTTGTGATGGGAAAAGTAGCTACTAAATTCTGCTTATTATAGTAATTATCATTAAAGCCATTACCACTGTAGCAACTCTTTCTAGAACCTGCACAAGTAAACATTACATCATAATTTAACAATTATATAATTAGAAATCCAAAGCAAAAGGGACAAAGAAATAATAACAAAAACAAACAAAAAACGATAAAACTACTAATAACAATAACAACAATAACAAGTACTAAGACTATAGCTAAATAGTTGTTAAATGTTTGATACAGCTCAAAAATAGTAGTGGTACCATTAAAAACCGCATATACAGTGACTGATAAGATCAATTCAAATCAAACTGTAAAATTACCAAGAAGGTGCCTCATTAATGATCATATAAACAGAGACAGGTGTTGTGTGCCATTAGGTAATTCTAGAGACTCTTTTTAAAACAGTTTTACTTGTTAAACATGTAAAGTCTGATGCCAAATTTTCATTCCTCTAGCATTTGTATTCAAGACAGGAAGTGAAAACCTCTTGATGCATGCCTAGTATTAAAGTTATGGCCACTGCTGCTACTTTTTCAAAGTCAAAGTCAAAGTCAGCTTTATTGTCAATTCTGCAGTATGTACAGGACAAACAGAGAATCGAAATTGCGTTACTCTTCAACCTCTGTGACAGGACACATATTAAAAACAGATAAATAAAAACTGTACAATCTAAATAAAAACTGTACAATCTAAGTAAAAAAATTGTGCAATCTAAACAATGAAACATTAAGAGAATGTAATTTTGTCTTTATGTTATAAAGTTATGCCTCTTTATGAAAAATAACATCACTAATGTGGCCGTGCTGTGGTCCTTGTCTGTTGACCTATTTTAAAACTGGGCAAACAATGCCCTCCCCTGTCTGTCTATTTCCAGAGTAAACACAGATTGCCATGACGTATTTGCACAGGATGTGTGCCGATGAACAAAACGGGAACACTGAACACAACACAGACGTGTTCATTAGCTTTCATAGTGTCTGGCTATTACATCACGGATCAAATCAATATGATACCAGTCAATTAGATTATGTACTGGAAGTGTACTGGTTTTAGAGAATAGATCTGAGGGCACTTGTATCTGTATTTAGCTGTGGGAGTTTTTTGCAACTTGCTTTTTTTCAACTGTTCAACTTTGAAGAGTCAATTGTCTACATGTAGATCTGCCTGTTTTTTTTAACCTGGTGTCAATCTCCAAGTCACTCAACAACACTCATTTTTCTCTGCTTGTATCACTTCTCGATTTCTACAAGTTACATAAATGCATTTAAGCCTGCAATGATTGATTGTTTTGGCCACTTTGGGGCTGTAAACACAACACCGAGATGTTTTCATCTTACAAGCATTCATTTGGAGTCATTTTTCTGGCCACTTGATGAACGTAAGTCCAACATTCACACTCACATCTGTCTCTTTAGTAGCTGAATGCTCAGATTGCTCAGCTAGCTGCTAAACTGGAGCATACAGAGGGTTTAGCAGAACTTTGTCTCACTGAAAGCAGCTAATATGGCTGGAAACCACGATGAGAATAAAAACGGGAACGTTGCTGTACAGCAAAAACAATGAGCTGAAAATTGTTAAGAGCTCCATTGAGCGAGGGGATAATTGTGTGGTAATTATTTCTTGCAGGTTTGCCACTGTGAACAACAACTTTTACATTACACATAATCAATGTTTCCATTACTGCCTGACTGCTCGGTCCAGAAGATGGGTGTACCACATCTCCAGCAAAAAGAAAAAGTCTGAAAGAACATTAAATCGGTTAAGTTTTTGCTCCTTTCATAAACATCAATTTCATATACACAGAGAGTTTTGCAGTAAATCATATCTTATTGTCTGAAAACCAACTGGGGTTTCGAATTACGTTAATATTAATTATACTTTGAACGAGTTGGACATGCACCAAAACCTAGGAATTCCTTTTACATACATCTAATTTGCAACAGCAAGTCAGGAAACCTAATCATGGTTCATGTTTTTATTACATTCTGATTCTGAGAGTAAAATGTTAACTGGCAGCTAATTTCATTTGTTTTCTGACAAAATCCAACATGTGAGTGCTGTACAATATATTAACACAGTTAATTCACTCGAAAAACATTAGTGTCACCACAAAATAATTGGGAACACAATTTAGTACTGGATGACTTACGATTTGTTCTCTAAGGTATGTAAAGTCTGTCCCTGCACAAACTTTCCAACTGAAATTGATGAAAAGTCAATGAGGCAATCTGCATCTGTAAGATTCCTCTGATTTCATACTTTCATTTATTTATTTTTTCTTTTTCTTGAAGCCTTCCTGGAAATTTCAGGGCCGCTTAAAATGACATATTTCTCACTGTGTGTGTGTTCACAGGGATCCAGACGCGCTGTCAAAAGATAAATATCCGGCTGTCTAGGAAAAAAAAGCCTTTTCCTACTCTTTTAAGTCCTGCCACTTCTTCAGAAGATCCTAATCTATGAGGTTCCTTTTTTCCTCTGCTGCTCTCATTTTCTACTTCATTTGCTTTTTTAAAAACTCGATGTGACTTTCTTCTGTTTATATCAAATGAGTGTATTTAGGAACACAACCCTCATCCACCCCCCTTTAAAACTTTTTTGTTTCATTATCCATTAAATCAGTAAATGTTATTAAATAATTTTCATGATCTGGGCCAAGAGACTGATTATGCAGATGAAAGCTAAATATTAGCAGTGTTTATATAGTGTGTTTATCAAGGGATTTAATGATGTAATCTTATCATCATGCTGTATGTACACACAAAGCTTATTTCTGATGACCCATTTGGGTACAACCTCTTTGTAATCTCTTTGGCTGCATATTGAAATAACTTCAATGACGTCATCGCTAGAAAGAATAGTGGAACACGCTGTGCTAAAATGAAGCTGTGTTACTGACAAAGGCTGAAAACCTGAGTGCAATGTAAGCGCTTGACATTGACTTCAAACTCTCTCTTCCACAAGCACTTATCATGTCAACATTATTCTTTTTCACCGACGTCAAAACCTATAGCGCAAGGGCTAAAAGCAATCACTCAGCTTTATTGATTTAGCACCTTTCTTGCAGGGTAGCGCAATTACATACGTCTGACACGCTGATAATAACGAGGCACAAATGTAAACAGTAAAGAAGTTTGTGACTAATGCACACAACATGAAATAATGATGAAATAGTAGTAATAAACAGAGCTCAGTTTGCTCCCTGTTGACATCATTGCACTTTTTATGCTTGCAGGCCTGATACAAAAGTATATAGGAAGGGAGTTAAGCATGCTATGACACATTTCTGAAGTGTTTATGGCATATTATGAAATCCTCTGTTCATGCACACACTGTCATTATTTTCCCCTTAGTGCACAGCCAGTAAAACAACTTCCATCTTTGCAAGTTGGTTAGCAGTGCAACCCATATTTATGTTTACTGTTTGGTGGCGACTTTTAGTGGTCATAGTAATTATGACTGGAAGAAGTCAGGTGACGAAGTTTAAAGAGCAAGCATAGCAGTGTTTGGGTGAAGGTGCGGTGCATGGATGGGGCAAACAAACGCAGCGCTTTCACCAAGGAGAACAATGTTCACATCCAGTGTGTAACCAACAGGCAACACTGGCCCCGTCTTTTTAACCAACTTCTAACTTGTGACCCAGGTTACACAACGTACGTACATGACATCATGTGTGCAATGCTAACATACTTATTTTAACCTAAGCTGTTTCGCAATGTGGGAATAAAATATTTGTGGGGAAGGATAAAGGTCAGTCTTCCTCTTTCCGTCTCCAGCAGTGATATACAGTATATACATATATTTAACTGACAATTGACCTTTTTAGTTGTTCAGGTATGAGGATGTGTTGGTCTGAAATGGCAATAAGGGTTCACACCTGTTCCATGCAACTAGGTAAACACAGATACTTCCAGCTGCACCAGATCGATTTTGCCTCAGCGAGGCTGTACTTGTACTTGTAACATTAAGCATAATAATTAATGCTTTAATTAAGCAGCTATACTGTTTACTATGTTCAGCATTGTAGCATAGTAACATTTGCTAAGCTCTGAATACAAAGGACAGCTGAGGCTCGTGGGAATTTAGGCTATTTAGTTTTGATGCTATTTGTTCCTAAATGAAAGGAGTGGACAAGCTGAGATTTTGATGGTGCCAGATGAAAAGTCAGGGGATCGTCAATGTGATCACAACTCATCCTGAGGGAAAAATATTGTTTGTGACAAATTTCATGGTAGTCCATTCAATAGGTGTTGTGATATTTCACTCAAAACAGCAAATGTCCGCATCATGGTGGCGCTAAAAGAAAATCGGGGGGATCAACAAAGTCAGTAGCATTTTCCATCAGCTAACCACAAATCTGTCTACATAAGCTCAGGACAAGCCATCCAATATATATCATTTTTAATCAATGCCACATTTGGTGAACAAATCATTGTTTCATATGCAAACAGAGATGTTTCAATGCACGCTTGCATATGCAAATGCATTATAGTGCAAGTACTTATAAACCATGCCTATAAAAACAGACATATGCACAAGCCATTATAGTAGTATTGTATCAATTATCATGACAGGCAGACCAGGCCACTAATGTCTGCCAAGGCAGGGGAAGACGATTAATTGAGTCTCAGTTAGCACATAAACAAAGACAAAGACGACCACAGCAGCCATGACTGTAAATTTATGCTCAGCAGGTAGATGTGGTGACAAAAGCAGCCGACTCAAACTACATTTTTCATCCTCCCGGCTCAGGCGCTGTAATATGTAATGCCCAAAAGTAACCTGGAGATGCAGACGCAAACACAGACGCACACATGCATAATGTTCCACTGCCTCCTCCATCTTCTCATTACCCATCTACCTGCCCTAAAACTGTCACAAGTAATAAATAGTATTAATGGCTCTGTCGCAGCCAAAGTAAAAACTGCATGAATAATGGGTTATGCGCTGTGGGACCCGGGATTTAAACGCTTTTGGAAGTGGAAATTATTGCTTGAGTGTGGAATATGACGCTGTGGAAGTGTTTGCCGCAGGTTGTAGGTTCAGTTTACTCAAAATGTAAACTGAGATGGCATTTATTATCAAACTTTCATAGTTGATCAGCTCTCTGTAGATGTAGTAGCTGAACTGTCTTGTGGGAAGAAATTAATTTTTTACTTGTGAACTGAATATATGGTCATTTGTGGAGAGTAATGAGTAAATTACAAATCTGTCATGTAGTATTTGTCAAACTGCTATTCTTTATAAAAAAGAATGATATCCCACTCTCTATTAAGGCATTCTTTATCATGGTTGATAAGAAATACACCATGCTTTCGCAATGGTTATTAAATTAGCTTGTGATCGGAAGGTCGCCGGTTTGATTGTGGTGGAGTATCCTCTCCCCATCCATTAGCCAGCTGATGTGCCCTTGAGCAAGGCACTTAACCCCCCAATATGCTCCCCGGGCGCTTGAATGCAGCCCACTGCTCCTGTGTGTTTTACTGCATGTTGCATGGTGCATGTGTGTGTTTCAGTGAATCAGTGATGGGTTAAAAGCAGAGAATAATTTCCCAGTTGGGATTAGTAAAGTAAATAAAATAAATAAAAAAAAAAAATTGCTAATAATTTATGATCAGTTAGATACTATGAAACTTGTTGTTATAAACTACCAAGTCTGCAGTTCTTGTTGAGTCACTAATATGGTTTTTGACATAATCCATCTAATCTGCAGTTATTAATGAATTGATTTTGGTCCAGATTCCCTGCAACGCTTTACCAGAAGGTGCGGTTAACTGAGGCTGTTTTCCTGATGAATTAAAGGGTTTAATTATTAAATGTATTTTTCAGACTTGGCAACCCCAAAGTTTAGTAAATGATTAAGTAAGATACCCTGCAGACTCTGCTGTGAATAACAATTTGCATCTGATGTTTTTTTTTTCCCAGCCAAAAAGTTAACTTGACTAATTAAAATACTTACTTAAAATTACATCAACTCCTTTCCCCTCATTGAAAAGTTTGAATATGCACATATTTTTCAGTCAATAGTGCAATACAGCAAAGATAACCCCCCAAGTGCGTAATGCACACATGAAGTGGCTTTGCATAACTTTTATTTCCCTACTGGGGTGAGCTGAGTGAAGGGTGTTAAAGCGTTCAGCATCCTGTCTACTCAGTGCTCTCCCAGCCTGGGTGCATCCAGGCAACAGCAGATGTTGGTCTAAATGAAAGCTACATTATATTGTGAGAGCTGCTTTCCTCTTTGCCCTGAGGCACTTGTTCAGTTCTGTCACCAAAAGATTAGAGGTAGTCACCAGCCTGCTTGAAAACACTGAGGCTGAGCAAGGGGGGTTGAGGGGCGGGAGGTGAGGCATGTTTTTCCACCCCTGACATCAGGAACCTTCATATTTTCTCTTTTCCCCTCTGTGTAATGATTTGGAGAACCTAATTTCTGAGCAAAAGCCAGAGGACAGATGGCGCAGTTTGATTTCCTATCCTCTAAATTGTTCTTTGATGTCAGCTGGGATAGGAAGGTGCTTTTGATGAATGAAATTCCCCTCACTTTTCTACATCTCACAGATATTAAAAGGGCCCAAGGTCATTGACGCAGATGCGCCGTTGCTTACTTATCTTTATAGGGTCGCTCCTTTTGGGAAAGGAGGACCACAGAGTCACGACTGGGGCTGGAGAGTGTGAATCACAAAGGCCTTCTTTATATGAGATATGTTTTGACTGCCCTCTAGAGCCTCTGCAGCTATTTTTGCTCAATATACAGACCTTTAACAAGCCCAGTTCACCTTATCCATCACAGAAAAGGGGTCCATGAGCATTAACTCAAAACTACTCGTCAACAGAATTCATGAACTTCAATACTACAAGGCCAGACATTATCTAAGTGCCCTGATGTAAGGGAGACTCAGCCCTGGCTCCCGAGCCCAAAAATTTTTGCACAGTCCCTAATTCACAGAAGATCACCTGTTTTGTTTGGTGTCAGGTTTGTCTTTATGGTGTCAGCTCGAGTTATGCAATAGTTATGTAAAAAAAAGCAAGTGATAACAAACACTATATTAATATCAATGTATTGATGAGCCACACACTGAAATGAAAGTGAGACTTATCAACAGTCAGATGGGTTGGAGCATGCCTGAGGATGATGTAACTTGATAGTGCTTGTTGTTAAAGGTACAGTCACTGTCCTAACTGGTTATAAAGCCATTGGAACAAGGCAGCACAATCTGTGTCTTTAATAAAACTCCCAGCAGAGCAGTGCTTGGTTTTTTATTTTCCTAACTTCCTGATAGACTGTTGTTGGCAACCTGTTGCTGCACTGCTTTACCTGTTTATCAGCTACAGGTATGAGAATAAGCTTTTTTCCCGAGCTGTCCTCGTTGAAACTACGAATGATTTAACAGAATATGACTGTGGGAAATTTAATTGATTTGAACTTGAAGGTAAACAGTATCTGAATTCTCATTTAGAGAGCTGTTTTAGACAGGTATGGATTCAAATATATGGATATTTTTGAGGCTGCACTTTGTAATCCTGTTTAATTGTATCACTTTTTTGTTTTGTTTTTTTTTTTTTGCTGTATTTAGTCCCTCATTGATATATATGTGTTATGGGGTGCCTGTCTGAGGTAGCAGAGAAAAGGATCGAATCAGGCACACAAGATCTGTTCAGTGTTTGTAATTGTAAAATGATACAAAGCCTTACAGGCCAATACAGAATCCACAGGTTAACAGAATCCGGACAGGTAGAGGTACAGGGAGGCAGGCAGAAATCAGGTTCATGGAGAAGAGGCTGGAAAGCAAAGGGACGAAGCAGAACTGTAACCGTGACACTCTGGCCAGGAGCTGGTGGGCTGGTATAAATTCTGCAGGGGTTCATTTGTGAATGGGGATCTGGTGGAAACACGGGTCAGGTGACTGGGATCGGTAAGAAAGAGTGAGAGCATCTGGTAATCAGTCTCAGTTATGCCTAGCTTATAAACTGCCAGTTGAGTATAAACATCTCTTAAAATCAGTTTGATGCATTTTTTTGTGGAATTTTGAAATGATAGTAACATGTTTTATTTCCAGAGCTGTGCATATTGTAAGACTCCAACAGACGCTGGGCAGTACTTATCTAATCTTTGTGCGTTTGCATCCATAAAATACATAATAAAATTCAATGTAAAGCATTTTTTGAACATGCATCACAAATGCATTTACAGAAAGTCTTCACCATGTGAGGCAAATCACTGCGATAATTGTCTTAACCTTCTGTGATTATAATTTTAATTTATCTGAATTTCTCATCCATACTCTCAGGTAGTGGCAAGATATATATCTCACATAAAAGCACACAGCTAAGACGCTGTGGGGCCACACTGACTTCTGTCCTGCACACTGTTTAAGGCTGTAGGTAAATGTACTTTTCAATACACTTTATAGAGGTACCATAAAGGTGTCCTAGTAGAGCTTTGAGATGCTTGTGATGTTATTACCTCTGTCCTTTCTTTAGATAATGGAGCAAATGAATTCCCTTGAGACTGAAGACATGCAGTCACAGCCTGTCGTCCCCCTGCCTCCCTCTATTCCTGCTCCTCCGACACTCAGAAACAGAGAGCATTACCACGTCTTCATTAGCTACAGCAGCACTGACTACCGGTGGACCCACTTCCTCATCAGACGGCTGGAGTCCTGCGGCCTGCAGGTCTGCTACCACGAGCGCGACTTCACCCCCGGCCGCACCGTGTTGGAAAACATGTCCGAATGCATCCAGGAGAGCCAGAAGGTCCTGCTGGTGCTCAGCCCGGAGTTTGTGAGGAGCCGCTGGTGTCTCCTGGAGGCCAACATGTCTCTGTTCAGAGACTGCCTGGAGAGGAAGCCCATCATCCCGGTGCTGCTGGAGCCAGGAGTCTCTGTCCCTCTCCACCTGTGCCACCTCACCTACCTGGAGGCCAACGACCCCGACTTTATGAATAAGCTTCTTAAAGTGCTGTGCACCCCCAACCAGCAGCTTCAAGGGTCCACTGTGGTGCCCTTCCAGCCTCCCTCTATCTACAATGGGAAGGCCCTGCAGCCTTTGACGGCCGTCGATGCTGAGGGACTCTATAAATGGGATTCTGGACAGTTCAGTGACATGGAGGTGCCAGACCAACTGCGCCTGATCATTGAGGACCACGAGAAGTACAGAAATGCTGTGAGGATCATCAACAGTGTCTCTCAGAATAAAGTGCACCCACTCTGGGTTAAAGCACTGATGCTCATTATTGCTATGATTGTGCTTATGCTCATGTCAGGTCTATGCTCATATATGATAGTTAAGATAATAGATGCTCCATTTAAAGGCCAGAGCAGAACTCTCTGGGTTCTCAGTATTTCTTGTATCATCTGTGTTGCATTGGGGTTGCTTATTCAGATTGGTCTCTGGAAGAAGGATGAAGTGAAGTACATAGTGAGGGAGATGAACAAAGCTATGGGTCAAGCAAACACAATCCTCTCTGAGGAGAAGGTTTTAATGGGCTGTCGGTCCAATTCTAAAATCTATCTGGTGTATGTTTCCCTGGACGGTTGCAAACGTGAGTTTGCAGAAACGTTTTCTGAGCAGGTTGTTGCTGAGGATATGTTTCAAAGAGCTCTGATCTTCTTCTCATCAGGTTACGCCTGCTGCCTTGCTAAAAGACACTTTCCCTTTCCCCTGCCGAGCTCCACCGGCCACCTGGAGGGAGGGGTGTGTTTCTGCCAGTATGTCTCCCAGCAGCTGAGCACAGGGCAGTGGGAGTAGAGTGCTGCAGGGATGATGTAAGAGCATAGACCAAACCGGAAGTTTGCATCACTCTGGTTCCCAGAGCCAATAGGATTTTTTCCATCAGATTTTGGATTAATGCACAAAATAATTTGTAGCAAACAAAAGTTTAGGATACTCTTACATTTTGTTCAACAATATAATCTCCACAAATGAACACCAATCTTATGATTTTTGAAACAACTGTCTGACATTAGGCTGCAATAAACAGCACCATGGTAGCATGAACGTCACCACTAAGCTTCCTTCTAAGCTACACTGTACAAACTTGACAATAAAACGCAAAATTTACCAGTTGAAAAGTTGGAGTTAGAATAGTTTGAAGAGTGCAGATATGAGGCTGTAAATTTGGACTAGTGAGTAAATAAGTTTCCATGTTCAGCCTGATGATGTTTAATGCTCCCGACAACCTCTGTAGTCTCCTTTAGCCACTTGTTAGCAGCACTTTTGTAAAACACATCAAATCTTCAAAATTCATGAGTGAGGTATTTACTGTCGTATTTTATGTCATGGACCAAACGTGAAAATCTCTTCAGCTTGTGTCACCCACAGACCTTATTTCAGGCATCTAACCAAAAAGCCATTCAAAAAATTGACTACTGACCATTGACTTTAAGACGAGGGAGCTGAAAGCACAACAATGTGAACTAATTTCCAGGTTTTAGGACTCATTCCTGCAGCACTGTATAGCAGCAACAGCATAGACCAGGAATGGACCTGCAGTTCGTGAGAAAGTCAGTAGTGATTCAAGACATAGAATTCTTAGGAATATTTTTATAATGACCACAAAAGGGCATAATTAGTCACAAGTCAGGTGTAATCACTACAGTATACAGACAAATCTATAGGTTTCATTGAGTAATGTTAATGCTTGAGGCTCGCTGGCACTTGTGTTCCCTTTTCCACTTGCCTGAAGGACAACCTGAGCTAAAACCAGTTAATCCACCAGGGTTTTGGTGCAGTACAGAATAAAAGCAGCAGACAAAGTGTTAAACATGAGAAGAAACCCTGGTGTCTTTGCACTCATTTTTATAGTTGGTGCTAGTTTCTTTTCTGTGCTCTGTGTCCGAATGCACCGTTTACAGTATCAGCCTGCCTGGGTGTGTTCTGGGTTTTTACAGATTCTCTTCTCGCGATGCCTCTTGAGTTATTTATTGAGTGTGAATCCATACAGTGTTACTATGACGACAAGGTAGCATCCCATTACATTCAGCTGAATCTGGTCTTTGGACTGAATGACAGCATCATTCGCTACAGTTCTGTTCATGTCCACATGTTTTCTCCACATCAAGTGGACACTCGACACAGAGAGGAAGAAAGGGAAATGAAAATTTTATCATGTGAAATAATTGTGCTTTTGGGTTTGATCATTTTGATGCAGTTCTTTTAATAAAAATGCATTACATCACAAGCGCAGGGTTTGTTTCTTCATGCTATTTGAGGGAGAAAAATGAGTCAAATCTTAATCAGTGTGAATGGAAATGTTGATGAGGAGAGCACCCAGGGCAGTCTCCGGAAAATCAGCCCACTCACCCTGGTCTAGAGCAGATAACCACAGAGTAAAACTCCAGAAGCTGCCGGCATTATCTAAGGTGACTTGTCAGTCTCAGAGAAGCATATTGTATGTGCTGTATTGTTTTATAAACATCACTTTTAAATGCCCTCACTCTAAAGCAGTCGCTCTATAGTCTTTTTTAACTGAAACTCGCCCAATCAGCTTGTAATGTCTGGACGAAAGCAAGCCACCGAGAGCCGTCAAAGGACCAGTCACTTCACTCGTGGCAGAAGCCCGTCAGACCTCAGAGTGGAGGCTGTCCTTTTAACAAAGCGAAAAGAAGAACAGTGATGATGATTTCACTCTTTCTTCTTCCTCTGTTTACTTTCAGTTCTCGCTCTTCCACACAGTGCGATCGCTCTGGAACATATTTGTTTGAATTTACTGTGTCATGACCAGGTATGAATGTACGTTACTGTATGTTGTTCTTCTGGTGCGGTTGGAGTTTTAATTCTTAAAAAGGGAAGTAGGGCGCTCTTGTTGATGTTCTTTTGTTTTTAGCAGAATTTAGGAGCTATGAAAGCTAAATATTTTTTGTCTGTTATGAATACTTTTCAATGCTGAGTGTTTGACAACTGATTATTCTGCAGTGAGAGACACTTTTCAGATTCTGGATTGTTTTACCGGAAATCAACAGAAAATCTGTGCTGTCTATGTTTCATTTGACCATATACTGTGCCATTTGTAGTCATCAGCTTGGTAACATACATCATGTTTAACTAGAATCTAAACCTTGTATATCACCCGATTGGTAAATCTAGTATTGGGTGAATATGAGAGGTTTCTATCTGTTAGAAATTGAAAAAGATGTGAAAAAGATACAAATATACAAGTGAGGTCTGAAGAAAGGAAGTAACTATTTATGCTTTCACTGCCGATTTACATATAAGTATTGGACTCGTCATGAGGCCGACTCTAAAACACCTGCGAGAAAAGGAGCTTGTGACTCTTCAGTTCAGAATTATGTGTTTTCCTGAGCCTGTTACCTTTGGGTCATCAACACCCACAAAATCCTCTTTTCTAAGAAGCATGCTGATGGTCCATCAGAGTAGTAGTGTTGACATGAAATGACCTAAATCCTCCTTCTGAATTAAGGCTGGGTCACTGGAGTATTTCCAAAGTCTGGGTAGCTTTAACGTTCTCCTGATATCTCACTCAAAAACACAGAGTTCTGACAACAACAATAAATTGATTAAAAAAGTAACTATTAGGACGTTACCTCATTTACACCCATCTTTCACTTGCTATATATCCAAATTCACTGCTCAAAGTAAGATGTTGTTGTAACTTACATCATATCCAAACTTGGAAGTGAGTTTAATGTGTTGTGCTAATGACCTCTAAATGTTAATTATAATGACTCTTGGAGTGGTACTAACATAAAAAACATGGCTATATGAAATATTGAAAAAGAGGTCTACATTTCTAAATTACATTTTCTTCTCCTTTAGTTTTTTAAAAGATGATGGAGCAAATGAAGTGCAGGCTGCAGATATTCAGTCACAGCCTGCCATCCCCCTGCCTCCCTCTCTTCCTGCTCCTCCCACACTCAGAAACAGAGAGCATTACCACGTCTTCATTAGCTACAGCAGCACTGACTACCAGTGGACCCACTTCCTCATCAGACAGCTGGAGTCCTGCGGCCTGCAGGTCTGCTACCACGAGCGCGACTTCACCCCCGGCCGCACCGTGTTGGAAAACATGTCCGAATGCATCCAGGAGAGCCAGAAGGTCCTGCTGGTGCTCAGCCCGGAGTTTGTGAGGAGCCGCTGGTGTCTCCTGGAGGCCAACATGTCTCTGTTCAGAGACTGCTTGGAGAGGAAGCCTATCATCCCGGTGCTGCTGGAGCCAGGAGTCTCTGTCCCTCTCCACCTCTGCCACCTCACCTACCTGGAGGCCAACGACCCCGACTTTATGAATAAGCTTCTGAAAGTGCTCTGCACCCCCAACCAGCAACTTCAAGGGTCCACTGTGGTGCCCTTCCAGCCTCCCTCTATCTACAACGGGAAGGCCCTGCAGCCTTTGATGGCCGTCAATGATGAGGGACTCTATACGTGGGATTCTGGACAGTTCAGTGACATGGAGGTGCCAGACCAACTGCGCCTGATCATTGAGGACCACGAGAAGTACAGAAATGCTGTGAGGATCGTCAACAGTGTCTCTCAGAATAAAGTGTGGCTGCGTCCACTCTGGGTTAGAGTCCTGATCTACATTACTGGTGTGATATTTTGTTTTGGACTTGTAGGTTTATCTCCGTATGTGATAACTGTATTCATTTGGAGCAATTTTTTACCCAGATATGAAAACACAGTCCCAGTTGAAATATGGTTGCCCACTATTTGTAGTCTGTGCTGTTTACCATTGGGGTTGCTTATTCAGATTGGTCTCTGGAAGAGGGATGATGAGAAGTACATAGTGAGGGAGATGAACAAAGCTATGGGTCAAGCAAACACAATCCTCTCTGAGGAGAAGGTTTTAATGGGCTGTCGGTCCAATTCTAAAATCTATCTGGTGTATGTTTCCCTGGACGGTTGCAAACGTGAGTTTGCAGAAACGTTTTCTGAGCAGGTTGTTGCTGAGGATATGTTTCAAAGAGCTCTGATCTTCTTCTCATCAGGTTACGCCTGCTGCCTTGCTAAAAGACACTTTCCCTTTCCCCTGCCGAGCTCCACCGGCCACCTGGAGGGAGGGGTGTGTTTCTGTCAGTATGTCTCCCAGCAGCTGAGCACAGGGCAGTGGGAGTAGAGTGCTGCAGGGATGATGTAAGAGCATAGACCGGAAGTTTGCATCACTCTGGTTCCCAGAGCCAATAGGATTTTTTCCATCAGATTTTGGATTAATGCACAAAATAATTTGTAGCAAACAAAAGTTTAGGATACTCTTACATTTTGTTCAACAATATAATCTCCACAAATGAACACCAATCTTATGATTTTTGAAACAACTGTCTGACATTAGGCTGCAATAAACAGCACCATGGTAGCATGAACGTCACCACTAAGCTTCCTTCTAAGCTACACTGTACAAACTTGACAATAAAACGCAAAATTTACCAGTTGAAAAGTTGGAGTTAGAATAGTTTGAAGAGTGCAGATATGAGGCTGTAAATTTGGACTAGTGAGTAAATAAGTTTCCATGTTCAGCCTGATGATGTTTAATGCTCCCGACAACCTCTGTAGTCTCCTTTAGCCACTTGTTAGCAGCACTTTTGTAAAACACATCAAATCTTCAAAATTCATGAGTGAGGTATTTACTGTCGTATTTTATGTCATGGACCAAACGTGAAAATCTCTTCAGCTTGTGTCACCCACAGACCTTATTTCAGGCATCTAACCAAAAAGCCATTCAAAAAATTGACTACTGACCATTGACTTTAAGACGAGGGAGCTGAAAGCACAACAATGTGAACTAATTTCCAGGTTTTAGGACTCATTCCTGCAGCACTGTATAGCAGCAACAGCATAGACCAGGAATGGACCTGCAGTTCGTGAGAAAGTCAGTAGTGATTCAAGACATAGAATTCTTAGGAATATTTTTATAATGACCACAAAAGGGCATAATTAGTCACTAGTCAGGTGTAATCACTACAGTATACAGACAAATCTATAGGTTTCATTGAGTAATGTTAATGCTTGAGGCTCGCTGGCACTTGTGTTCCCTTTTCCACTTGCCTGAAGGACAACCTGAGCTAAAACCAGTTAATCCACCAGGGTTTTGGTGCAGTACAGAATAAAAGCAGCAGACAAAGTGTTAAACATGAGAAGAAACCCTGGTGTCTTTGCACTCATTTTTATAGTTGGTGCTAGTTTCTTTTCTGCGCTCTGTGTCCGAATGCACCGTTTACAGTATCAGCCTGCCTGGGTGTGTTCTGGGTTTTTACAGATTCTCTTCTCGCGATGCCTCTTGAGTTATTTATTGAGTGTGAATCCATACAGTGTTACTATGACGACAAGGTAGCATCCCATTACATTCAGCTGAATCTGGTCTTTGGACTGAATGACAGCATCATTCGCTACAGTTCTGTTCATGTCCACATGTTTTCTCCACATCAAGTGGACACTCGACACAGAGAGGAAGAAAGGGAAATGAAAATTTTATCATGTGAAATAATTGTGCTTTTGGGTTTGATCATTTTGATGCAGTTCTTTTAATAAAAATGCATTACATCACAAGCGCAGGGTTTGTTTCTTCATGCTATTTGAGGGAGAAAAATGAGTCAAATCTTAATCAGTGTGAATGGAAATGTTGATGAGGAGAGCACCCAGGGCAGTCTCCGGAAAATCAGCCCACTCACCCTGGTCTAGAGCAGATAACCACAGAGTAAAACTCCAGAAGCTGCCGGCATTATCTAAGGTGACTTGTCAGTCTCAGAGAAGCATATTGTATGTGCTGTATTGTTTTATAAACATCACTTTTAAATGCCCTCACTCTAAAGCAGTCGCTCTATAGTCTTTTTTAACTGAAACTCGCCCAATCAGCTTGTAATGTCTGGACGAAAGCAAGCCACCGAGAGCCGTCAAAGGACCAGTCACTTCACTCATGGCAGAAGCCCGTCAGACCTCAGAGTGGAGGCTGTCCTTTTAACAAAGCGAAAAGAAGAACAGTGATGATGATTTCACTCTTTCTTCTTCCTCTGTTTACTTTCAGTTCTCGCTCTTCCACACAGTGCGATCGCTCTGGAACATATTTGTTTGAATTTACTGTGTCATGACCAGGTATGAATGTACGTTACTGTATGTTGTTCTTCTGGTGCGGTTGGAGTTTTAATTCTTAAAAAGGGAAGTAGGGCGCTCTTGTTGATGTTCTTTTGTTTTTAGCAGAATTTAGGAGCTATGAAAGCTAAATATTTTTTGTCTGTTATGAATACTTTTCAATGCTGAGTGTTTGACAACTGATTATTCTGCAGTGAGAGACACTTTTCAGATTCTGGATTGTTTTACCGGAAATCAACAGAAAATCTGTGCTGTCTATGTTTCATTTGACCATATACTGTGCCATTTGTAGTCATCAGCTTGGTAACATACATCATGTTTAACTAGAATCTAAACCTTGTATATCACCCGATTGGTAAATCTAGTATTGGGTGAATATGAGAGGTTTCTATCTGTTAGAAATTGAAAAAGATGTGAAAAAGATACAAATATACAAGTGAGGTCTGAAGAAAGGAAGTAACTATTTATGCTTTCACTGCCGATTTACATATAAGTATTGGACTCGTCATGAGGCCGACTCTAAAACACCTGCGAGAAAAGGAGCTTGTGACTCTTCAGTTCAGAATTATGTGTTTTCCTGAGCCTGTTACCTTTGGGTCATCAACACCCACAAAATCCTCTTTTCTAAGAAGCATGCTGATGGTCCATCAGAGTAGTAGTGTTGACATGAAATGACCTAAATCCTCCTTCTGAATTAAGGCTGGGTCACTGGAGTATTTCCAAAGTCTGGGTAGCTTTAACGTTCTCCTGATATCTCACTCAAAAACACAGAGTTCTGACAACAACAATAAATTGATTAAAAAAGTAACTATTAGGACGTTACCTCATTTACACCCATCTTTCACTTGCTATATATCCAAATTCACTGCTCAAAGTAAGATGTTGTTGTAACTTACATCATATCCAAACTTGGAAGTGAGTTTAATGTGTTGTGCTAATGACCTCTAAATGTTAATTATAATGACTCTTGGAGTGGTACTAACATAAAAAACATGGCTATATGAAATATTGAAAAAGAGGCCTACATTTCTAAATTACATTTTCTTCTCCTTTAGTTTTTTAAAAGATGATGGAGCAAATGAAGTGCAGGCTGCAGATATTCAGTCACAGCCTGCCATCCCCCTGCCTCCCTCTCTTCCTGCTCCTCCCACACTCAGAAACAGAGAGCATTACCACGTCTTCATTAGCTACAGCAGCACTGACTACCAGTGGACCCACTTCCTCATCAGACAGCTGGAGTCCTGCGGCCTGCAGGTCTGCTACCACGAGCGCGACTTCACCCCCGGCCGCACCGTGTTGGAAAACATGTCCGAATGCATCCAGGAGAGCCAGAAGGTCCTGCTGGTGCTCAGCCCGGAGTTTGTGAGGAGCCGCTGGTGTCTCCTGGAGGCCAACATGTCTCTGTTCAGAGACTGCTTGGAGAGGAAGCCTATCATCCCGGTGCTGCTGGAGCCAGGAGTCTCTGTCCCTCTCCACCTCTGCCACCTCACCTACCTGGAGGCCAACGACCCCGACTTTATGAATAAGCTTCTGAAAGTGCTCTGCACCCCCAACCAGCAACTTCAAGGGTCCACTGTGGTGCCCTTCCAGCCTCCCTCTATCTACAACGGGAAGGCCCTGCAGCCTTTGATGGCCGTCAATGATGAGGGACTCTATACGTGGGATTCTGGACAGTTCAGTGACATGGAGGTGCCAGACCAACTGCGCCTGATCATTGAGGACCACGAGAAGTACAGAAATGCTGTGAGGATCGTCAACAGTGTCTCTCAGAATAAAGTGTGGCTGCGTCCACTCTGGGTTAGAGTCCTGATCTACATTACTGGTGTGATATTTTGTTTTGGACTTGTAGGTTTATCTCCGTATGTGATAACTGTATTCATTTGGAGCAATTTTTTACCCAGATATGAAAACACAGTCCCAGTTGAAATATGGTTGCCCACTATTTGTAGTCTGTGCTGTTTACCATTGGGGTTGCTTATTCAGATTGGTCTCTGGAAGAGGGATGATGAGAAGTACATAGTGAGGGAGATGAACAAAGCTATGGGTCAAGCAAACACAATCCTCTCTGAGGAGAAGGTTTTAATGGGCTGTCGGTCCAATTCTAAAATCTATCTGGTGTATGTTTCCCTGGACGGTTGCAAACGTGAGTTTGCAGAAACGTTTTCTGAGCAGGTTGTTGCTGAGGATATGTTTCAAAGAGCTCTGATCTTCTTCTCATCAGGTTACGCCTGCTGCCTTGCTAAAAGACACTTTCCCTTTCCCCTGCCGAGCTCCACCGGCCACCTGGAGGGAGGGGTGTGTTTCTGTCAGTATGTCTCCCAGCAGCTGAGCACAGGGCAGTGGGAGTAGAGTGCTGCAGGGATGATGTAAGAGCATAGACCGGAAGTTTGCATCACTCTGGTTCCCAGAGCCAATAGGATTTTTTCCATCAGATTTTGGATTAATGCACAAAATAATTTGTAGCAAACAAAAGTTTAGGATACTCTTACATTTTGTTCAACAATATAATCTCCACAAATGAACACCAATCTTATGATTTTTGAAACAACTGTCTGACATTAGTCTGCAATAAACAGCACCATGGTAGCATGAACGTCACCACTAAGCTTCCTTCTAAGCTACACTGTACAAACTTGACAATAAAACGCAAAATTTACCAGTTGAAAAGTTGGAGTTAGAATAGTTTGAAGAGTGCAGATATGAGGCTGTAAATTTGGACTAGTGAGTAAATAAGTTTCCATGTTCAGCCTGATGATGTTTAATGCTCCCGACAACCTCTGTAGTCTCCTTTAGCCACTTGTTAGCAGCACTTTTGTAAAACACATCAAATCTTCAAAATTCATGAGTGAGGTATTTACTGTCGTATTTTATGTCATGGACCAAACGTGAAAATCTCTTCAGCTTGTGTCACCCACAGACCTTATTTCAGGCATCTAACCAAAAAGCCATTCAAAAAATTGACTACTGACCATTGATTTTAAGACGAGGGAGCTGAAAGCACAACAATGTGAACTCATTTCCAGGTTTTAGGACTCATTCCTGCAGCACTGTATAGCAGCAACAGCATAGACCAGGAATGGACCTGCAGTTCGTGAGAAAGTCAGTAGTGATTCAAGACATAGAATTCTTAGGAATATTTTTATAATGACCACAAAGGGGCATAATTAGTCACTAGTCAGGTGTAATCACTACAGTATACAGACAAATCTATAGGTTTCATTGAGTAATGTTAATGCTTGAGGCTCGCTGGCACTTGTGTTCCCTTTTCCACTTGCCTGAAGGACAACCTGAGCTAAAACCAGTTAATCTACCAGGGTTTTGGTGCAGTACAGAATAAAAGCAGCAGACAAAGTGTTAAACATGAGAAGAAACTCTGGTGTCTTTGCACTCATTTTTATAGTTGGTGCTAGTTTCTTTTCTGCGCTCTGTGTCCGAATGCACCGTTTACAGTATCAGCCTGCCTGGGTGTGTTCTGGGTTTTTACAGATTCTCTTCTCGCGATGCCTCTTGAGTTATTTATTGAGTGTGAATCCATACAGTGTTACTATGACGACAAGGTAGCATCCCATTACATTCAGCTGAATCTGGTCTTTGGACTGAATGACAGCATCATTCGCTACAGTTCTGTTCATGTCCACATGTTTTCTCCACATCAAGTGGACACTCGACACAGAGAGGAAGAAAGGGAAATGAAAATTTTATCATGTGAAATAATTGTGCTTTTGGGTTTGATCATTTTGATGCAGTTACTTCAATAAAATGCATTACATCACAAGCGCAGGGTTTGTTTCGTCATGCTATTTGAGGGAGAAAAATGAGTCAAATCTTAATCAGTGTGAATGGAAATGTTGACGAGGAGAGCACCCAGGGCAGTCTCCTGAAAATCAGCCCACTCACCCTGGTCAAGAGCAGATAATCACAGAGTAAAACTCCAGAAGCTTTCTCTTTTCCCAGCCCAGCTCCACTGCTCACATGGAGGGAGGGGTGTGCTTCTGTCAGTGCGTGCCCCTGCAGCTGAGCAGGGGAGAGTAGAAGAAGGACTATACGATATTCAAAAACTATTAACTGCCGACTATAAGTGACTTGTAAGTCTCAGAGAAGCATGTTATATGTGCTGTATCGCTTTATAAACATCACTTTTAAATGCCCCCACTCTAAAGCAGTCGCTCTATAGTCTTATTTAACTGAAACTCGCCCAATCAGCTTGTAATGTCTGGACGAATGCGAGCCACCGAGAGCTGTTAAAGGCACAGTCACTTCACTCATGGCAGAAGCCCGTCAGACCTCAGAGTGGAGGCTGTCCTTTTAACAAAGCGGAAAGAAGAACAGTGAGGATGTTTTCACTCTTTCTTCTTCCTCTGTTTACTTTCAGTTCTCGCTCTTCCACACAGTGCGATCGCTCTTTATCATAGTTGTTTGAATTTACTGTGTCATGACCAGGTATGAATGTACGTTACTGTATGTTGTTCTTCTGGTGAGGTTGGAGTTTCAATTCTTAAAAAGGGAAGTAGGGCGCTCTTGTTGATGTTCTTTTGTTTTCAGCAGAATTTAGGAGCTATGAAAGCTAAATATTTTTTGTCTGTTATGAACACTTTTCAGTGCTGAGTGTTTGACAACTTTTTTTTCTGCAGTGAGAGACACTTTTCAGATTCTGGATATGGTTATACCGGAAATACCGGAAATACCATGTTGTTGTTGTAATTTACATCATATCCAACCTTGAAAGTGAGTTTAACATGTTGTCCTAATGACCTCTAAATGTTAATTATAATGACTCTTGGAGTGGTACTAACATAAAAAACATGGCTATATGGAATATTTGAAAAAGAGGTCTACATTTCTAAATTACATTTTTTTCTCCTTTAGTTTTTTAAAAGATGATGGCGCTAATGAAGCTGCAGACATTCAGTCACAGCCTGTCGTCCCCCTGCCTCCCTCTATTCCTGCTCCTCCCACACTCAGAAACAGAGAGCATTACCACGTCTTCATTAGCTACAGCAGCACTGACTACCAGTGGACCCACTTCCTCATCAGACGGCTGGAGTCCTGCGGCCTGCAGGTCTGCTACCACGAGCGCGACTTCACCCCCGGCCGCACCGTGTTGGAAAACATGTCTGAATGCATCCAGGAGAGCCAGAAGGTCCTGCTGGTGCTCAGCCCGGAGTTTGTGAGGAGCCGCTGGTGTCTCCTGGAGGCCAACATGTCTCTGTTCAGAGACTGCCTGGAGAGGAAGCCCATCATCCCGGTGCTGCTGGAGCCAGGAGTCTCTGTCCCTCTCCACCTGTGCCACCTCACCTACCTGGAGGCCAACGACCCCGACTTTATGAATAAGCTTCTGAAAGTGCTCTGCACCCCCAACCAGCAGCTTCAAGGGTCCACTGTGGTGCCCTTCCAGCCTCCCTCTATCTACAACGGGAAGGCCCTGCAGCCTTTGATGGCCGTCAATGATGAGGGACTCTATACGTGGGATTCTGGACAGTTCAGTGACATGGAGGTGCCAGACCAACTGCGCCTGATCATTGAGGACCATGACAAGTACAGAAAAGCTGTGAGGATCGTCAACAGTGTCTTTCAGAATAAAGTGTGGCTGCGTCCACTCTGGATTAGAGTCCTGATCTACATTACTGGTGTAATATTTTGTTTTGGACTTGCAGGTTTATCTACGTATGTGTTAGTTGTATTCATCTGCGGCTATTTTTTACCCGGATTTGAAAACACAGCCCCAGTTGGACTATGGGGGCCCACTATTTGTAGTCTGTGCTGTTTACCATTGGGGTTGCTTATTCAGATTGGTCTCTGGAAGAGGGATGATGAGAAGTACATAGTGAGGGAGATGAACAAAGCTATGGGTCAAGCAAACACAATCCTCTCTGAGGAGAAGGTTTTAATGGGCTGTCGGTCCAATTCTAAAATCTATCTGGTGTATGTTTCCCTGGACGGTTGCAAACGTGAGTTTGCAGAAACGTTTTCTGAGCAGGTTGTTGCTGAGGATATGTTTCAAAGAGCTCTGATCTTCTTCTCATCAGGTTACGCCTGCTGCCTTGCTAAAAGACACTTTCACTTTCCCCTGCCGAGCTCCACCGGCCACCTGGAGGGAGGGGTGTGTTTCTGTCAGTATGTCTCCCAGCAGCTGAGCACAGGGCAGTGGGAGTAGCAGTAACAGTGCAGACCAGGAATGGACATTCACTTTATGAGTAATTCAGTAGTGATTCAACACAAACAGTTCTTCCAAAGATTCCAAAGCAACCTCCCTGTTCACGGTGCATATTTTGTTAAATTTAGTTACCTTGAATCAAAAAAGCAAACATTTCTAAGCTGTGTTAATGCAGGAAAGGCTCTTTGCTTTTTGTCATCTCTTACTCCTACTTGCTGTTCATATTTCAGGGTCTATTCGACGAGACAGAGGAACTAATTTGCATTCTCAGCCTGAATCAATCACATGTGAACAGTTTTAAAGAAATTATGACTGGTGCAGCTTTAAAAAGTGATTTGCTTCGTGTTAATTTTCAGCCGAAAAAAGGTATGAAGGATTTCAGGACAATGAGGTTTTTATCTTTTTACAAATGTTCACTGCTTTGCTCAAAGACAGAAAATGACCTTCATGCGAACGGTTTACTTGATAATTAGCAAACACTAATTCCAGATAATTAGTGAAACCAAAGAGGCATAATCAGTCACTAGTCAGGTGTAATTTATACAGTGTACAGACATGGAAGTCTTTAGGATTCACTGAGTAATGCTAATGCTCGAGGCTCGCTGTCAGAGACACAACAGAGACAGGAAGAAAGGGAAATTTGCATTTTACCATGTTAAATAATTCTACTTTTTTAAAAATTGTCATTGTGATTGTTGATTCCTTCATTAAAATGCACTATATTATAAGCAGTTTTTGTTTATTCTCATTACTTAACTTAGAATTAAGATTAGATTTCATCTCGTCGAATGGTAAGAGTGACAAAGAGAGCACCCAGGACATCTGAAAACAGAAAATCTGCATATATGACCCATGCAATGCTGAACTATTGCATGGCTTATATATGCAGGCTATATCATGTATTCACCATTGATCAATAATCAAGTCACTATGACTGTGTGGTTCGCTAACACTTCAGAAAAGTAGCAATTAATACATATTCAGTCACAATTACTTCATATATAAATTCATATTCCACCAAATTAGCTGGATCCCACTTACATAGAAGGTGTCAGTTGACGAATTAGGCAAGAATGGACGAGGATTTTTAGGCTTAATAGGAACTCAATATAAAGTGAACGGAAATATAACACAATTAATCAGTTCGCCACATATTAGAGAACCATGGCTTACACTTCACTTGTGCCCCCTCAAGTAAATTCACATTGTGTTCCTCATTCACAAATGATTAAATACAGTGACTTATGATTAAATCACCATGAGCCATACATTACTTGTATACTTAAGTTTTGTCGCCTGATCATACATTGTTGGCCTCATTTGGCAGACAGAGACTCAGCAAACATCCTCTGATCTACTCTACAGAGCTGGTTTACTTGTGTATTTGGAAACTTTGCAATAACCATTCATGAAAGATTGTTTTTTGATCCCAAATTATATGAATTTTTAAAGTTTAGTAGCATAATTCATACAGTTGCCATCAGGCTCACTTTCATTAAGCAAGAATAATGAAGCGCTCAGTACTTAGTCGTCAGTAACTCCTTTTTTTTCAAACTGTGGCAGAGGCATCATAAATCTAACTAGTTTTATAATGTTTTAATATGTGTCAGGTCTGGGCCTTAAATGGCCTAAAGTATGATTAGACACTCTCTTATCTGTTGCGCTTTTGACAAAATTTTGTTGACCTTTCCCACCGATGCCACTTAATCAGAAACAAAGACCTGTGTGAGATGTGAGCGCCGCCATGAACCACAGAACAAGGATCAATATTTGCTGTCCTTTACGACGTTCAGTGACGCGATGATTCAGGATATGAAACGGGGACGCGACACCGTTGCCTGAGGGGTCTGTGGCAACAAATCCTAACAACCAGTAAAAAGACACTGCTGGAATATCAACCAGAGCAAGATCGCATGTCAGTGGGGTGATGGCTGGGTCACACTGTACACATTCAGTGTACCAATGTCCTCTTACTGCTGCAGGTCAATTAAAACTGAATTAGGATGGATTAAGTGTGCATGTCTCAGGTACAAAAAGAAGACGTATCATAACAATGTGTCTGATCTTCAGCAGTGACTTTCATGCTGATTTAGTCTCCATCGCATCTGTTAAAGCTTCATTTGTTCTCCGCATTACAGTTTGCATACGTTTCCGCGTGCATGTACGGATGTACATGACCGTGAAATTATTCCCTGATCCACCACCTAGTTATTACTGTGCTCAAATCACAGTACCGGTCTCAAGTGCAATGAGCCCGTGACTGCTGGAAATTTCGTTTTCGAAATGAGCTCTCAAAACTGCCACACACTGGCAACCGTTATGGCATGTTATGAATTTCATTGGAGTTAATTAAAACATTCCTGTGCCACAGGTCCCAGCATGGAGAGATGAGAGGAAAACAGTGGATGAAAAATGACTTGCTGAAGTGAAAATGATTGACACAAACAGATTGCTTTGTTTGTTATCATTTTGCTGGTTTTCTTTTTAAAATCAAGTAAGTTGGCTAGTAAAAGTTGTGCAGCTTCCCAAATATATATAAAAAAATCCCATCATATTCACGTTCTGGAGCTGAAAATTGGAAGCAAAAGGCTTTCAACAGCTAACTAACTTCTTCTTCTGTGTGTCTTTTGTAATATTATTGTTTCATTAAGAAGGTACTACGGCTGTCATAATCAACCACGGGTGTTCTCCGCAAACCCACCAAATTCAAATTCACCGGTGTGGAGCTACAAACAGTTAAAAACGAGCACTTTTTTTTAATATAACATTTTACTAAATAAAAGAGTGTGACAAGCTCGGAGGCACAAGGTTTTAGGACTCAAAATGCAGACCACAGACAGCTCAGTGAAGTTTCAAAAATAAAGGAATTTATTAAAGGATAACTTTCGTTTTTTACAACCTGGACTTTATTTGTCATTTGTTGAACATTGTCCACAAGAACACCACCAGTTACCGTCTACTCGTGGACGCGCAGCCGTTTGTTGTTGTTTGGCCAGCTGTTCCTCTCTCTGCCTCCGCGTCCTCCTTTCAACGAGCTCCTCGTCTGTGTACTCTGGCTCAAAACGGTAAGGACGTCCATCATAAACAAAGTCATCGTCCACCACCTCAGAGTCGGAAAAATATTCATCCATTTTGTGAAAAATAACAGTCGCAAACTACAGCTAAACTAGCCGACCGCCGCAGAGTTAGCCGTGTTGTGGCTGGCTGCTCGCAGCGTGTGGCGCTCGAAAATGACGTCATCCACGTCAGAAGTAGTTGTCTAGAGACACTGGATGTTGATAACATGCCACCACGGGCTCAGAGGGGAATAGCACCAGCATATCATAACAAAATATTGGAATATGAACGAGTTTCGCCGCAGATTATGCGTTTATAGAGGCTACGCATGGGTGCCCCGATAACTCGCATTATACGGATATACGCACCGCTCCTCTGGGGCTAATTTCTTCAAAACGACTCCAAATGCCGGGGTGTCTAAATGGTCGTAATTAATGCTACAAATAAAGTCCAGATTGTAAAAAACGAAAGTTATCCTTTAACTCAAAGCGCTCAGGATACAAACTGATAAATGACACAAAGTACAACAGAAAACGCTAAGGATAAACTTGACTAGATAAAGAACAAAAACTATCAAAGGCTCAAAGATGGCTCGACAACAAAGTACTAACAAAAGGTGCAAGGCTGAACTTATCTCAAAGGCTAGATACAAAGTAGCAAACAAAAGATTCAAGGCTATACTAATAACTAGACTTACAGGGACACAGAAGACAAGGATCATGGAACGCTAGATAGCAAGGCAAGTACAGGACAAGGCACAAGACAATCTGGCACAGGACAAAGGGAGACGCAGACTATATATACACGAGGTAACAAGGAACAGGTGGAGACAATCAGGGCGGGGTAGACCCTCAGACAGGCGGGAAACACACTGGGAAGTCAAGGGCCTGAAACGAGAGGAGAGTTAGGTTTCACAATAAAACAGGAAGTGCAAGACGGGCCATGACGCTTGTGAACAAAACACATTAACAAATCCGACGAGACATGACAGAGTGTCCATGCAAATTCTCAGTCACCCGGGTCATGTGACTTGTGGAGGAAGCCAAAAGCAACTCAACTTTACGAGTTATTTAGAAATGCTGAAGCTTTCCAGATGAGTGGCGGATGAGTATAAAAAGGAGGCAGGAAGTCGCTGTGAAGAGGCAGCCCGACGCACCTGCACACCTCCTGCACAACAACAGCTTGTCAGCTTCACACTTCAGAGTTAAACAAACCAGACATAACATGAGAGTGCGTAAGAGGTGCCCAATGAAATGAGGATTTCATTCGCTCGGATAATAACCATCCATAGTGTGGCTGACTCACCACCAACACCTGCAGCAGCACGATGGGTCTTCATCATCACCCTACCATTGAGTCATTAGAGTAAATATGATTTGGAATATAACTCTGATAATAGTAAAGAAGTGGACTTTTTTCAATTTTGCCATAAAATCAGAATTTAACTTAACTGCAGTCGTAGAATAATGAATAACATTTTTAATACAAACCACCAGCTGCATTAATTTTGACCTTTCCGTTTTTCTCTTGCAATTTCTCCAACATAATGGAATAAAATTGCTAGAGTGCACCTCTCATAAAGTAATGTAATGGTGGAAATATTTGTGGGCCAGAAGCAGTAAAAATCTGTTTGAATACCTGTCAAGGACAGTTCTGTGACAGTAAGGCAGTGAAAATAAAGGTATGCTCTCAGTTCAATGAATGCACCCGCCTGCAGGAGTATAGGTGTAGCACTGCACTCTGCAGCGGGCTCATTTCTGCCTCCTCCATGTTGTTTGGGTCTGGAATGTCGAGACAAACACGGTAAGTGGCCTCCTGAGGAAACATGTCCTGTCAGCACAGACAAGAATAGGAGCTACGCCATTTGAGCTCTGCTGGGCAGAGCTGCCTGTGTTGGCATAATAGGCAGTGGGGGAGATTAGCGCCAACAGTGATTGTTTCTGAATTGCATCCATTTCAATTTTTCATGTTGGTATCGAACCACTGGATACATAATAATAATGCATTTGTTGAATAATTTAGCGTTTCCCATGCTGAATTCATGACCATGATAATGCCTGGGTATAGAGAGGCCACTGAGGGTGGAGTATTGACAGTATGTGTGCATCTATGTGTAAAGGTTGAGGTTCAGGTTGTGTGCTTTGTACACTTGGTTAGATCTATCTATAGCATGCCTGTCTGCATTACATAAATCTTCATAAATAACGTGCACTGTGACACTGGTGTCAATCTGAGGTTAAACAAACGCCATATAGCAAAGTTCTGTTTGACCAGATACAATCTGACTGGGAAAACCAAACCCAATCAGCAGATTATCAGATTGTGACATCGGCTGCAAGACCCTAAAGGTAAACCACACAGAGCAGAGACAGCGGAGGATGGCAGCTCAGTGTCCAGTGCAGACAGTCAACACTTGCTGCGCTCGCCAGCTATCGACACTGCACGTACCAGACGCACAAGCCAGAATACAAACATAAATTATGCTTTCAATGAAATTAAGCAAACGGAAAAAAAAGATCCTGCATGTCGTGCAAAGTATCGGGAGATATAACAGAAAAAAAACAAGAGTTCGGCTTCTTGCTCAATTTCAAGTGCTTCAAATCTACTTAATCTGTTATTCCGCTTAATGTGCATGCAACTTAAAGGTCACCATGGACTTATCGTACTGTCTGATCACGTGTCAGATTCCTTCATGCATTGTTTACGTGCAACTTTATAGACGCTGAGAAGAAGAGGCACACCATTTTGTGACTATTAAGCCGCTCACAGACAGGCTGTGCAAGACGTACACAGACCCAGAGAGTATATCAGTCACAGTATGAAGGCAAAGAATCTAAGCTATTCAGTTTGTACTTGTTACGTTTAACAGCACCTAACGGAAATTTTGCAGCTCAAAATAAGACAGTAAATCTCACAGAATCTCAGGTTTCATGTGAAGTTGTTATTTCAGAGGTTAAGGGTCTGTTTAATGTGCCCTTAGAGAGGCCTTAAGAGGGCTTATTCACAGATACTGTCAGGCACTGAAAAACAAAAGCAGAAAGAACAGCAGCAACGTGGACAGAAAAGCTCAGAGAAAGATATATATCAATTATCTGAAAAACGCTTTGTAAAGACTGCAACCAAAAATTCAATAGACATTGTTTTTCTGTTGCTGTGCTTCTGCTTCTTTCTCATAACATGAAGTCCTTGCACGGTCCCACGGAACAGAGTGCCGTTTGGCGTGACGTGCATCTCATCAGCTTTTCATTTTCATTTTTTGGGAATCCACAGTCACACAATGTCAAAGGGCCAAATGGCTGCGATGGCTCACAAGCTTCCTGCAGGAATCGTTTTGGCAAGGATTAGGAGTCCAACAACTGCAATGAGACGGACTCCCCCCGGCGCTCACAGAGATGCCCGCTGATCCAACAGTAAGCCAAGCCGCTGCAGATCTAAGTGGCACACACTACAAAGGAACAACTTGATCGGCGATCCCACAGATTAGCCGAGCCCTGCGGCATGAGACACAGCGATAACTGCAAAGCTGCCAGGCCGAGGCGATGTCGTGTCTGCTCGAGACAGCTCCAAGGACTTTTGTGCAGTTACCTGGAAAACATCAATCTTCCTCTTGACTTGGAGAGCCGAAATCTGTCTTCTATTTCCCTGCCTCACTCCTGTCTCTTGATCTGTTCAACAGTGTGCCATTGAAGAAGAATTGCAGAAAACACTTTGGTCGAACGGCCACTGAAAGCGAGAAACCTGATGAGGCAAGATGTGGCGACTTGCTTGTCGGCTCACTCTGGCGAATCAGCTGCCTCCAACTGGCACACAAGGAGGATGTGAAAGCTTAAAAATAAACACTGTGCAAGCATCATTTGGTTTCTGTTCATTTAGTTTAGCTGTCTTCAGTTGTTACTTCAAATAATATAACCAAAGAAAAGTATAAAAGTTTCAGCGTTAAAGCCAAAAATAAATGTCGCTTTGGTCCAAACTTTAATATCTTTACAACTTTTGCGCAGGTCGTGCAGACATTCAGGTCCCCTCGGCGTGAATTGTAGTGCAGTGCAGTGCTGTTTTTGTGGCTGTAGACTTAAAGTCTCGTTCTCCCATAGCTTATTCCTCCTTTTTCTTTACTGTGTGTGTATGGTGGGGGAGTCCTCTGAGGACAATGTGGACCGTGAATACCCAGCGGTTTCCTCTGTGAACCGGATCCCCGGGTCATCCTTGACGGAAAGCAGAGGAACAGCGGCTGCTTCATCATTCACTGTGACCAGCCCGGGTCCAGTCAACCTCTCACCAGCGTGTTTACACTTTCACACAAATCACCGCTCTGCTTTGTTTCCTGTACTGGAGAGCATGTGTATGAATCAGTAGTTTCATGCATAAATCACATTAGCCTTGTGTTTTACGGGCAGAGGAAAAGTAATGCTGTGCTGCCATGATTGGTCATTAAAGGCTGAAGACCGTCCAGGACATAATCCAATCACCAAGGACGCAGGCAGACCAGTAAGGGACAGTAAAAGCTCAAATTCTGAATTTAAAATATGGTTAACAGCTGAGCCAGTGAATTAAAACAACTCATCAGCGAGCTCAGCGTCATCAAAACCCCACTGGGTGCTTTTAGACTAATGTGCTGCTGAAATATGTCTCACATGTTGAACAGATGTACAAAGAGCAAATCTGGCTCGGTTTCCTCGGTGGATTTGTTTCCCCTTTGCCTTGAAGGGAAAGACCAAAGTTGCAGGAAAACACGAACACAGTGTCCGCGTGAAGGCCTCAGGTTTCTTAAAGTGAGATTTTGTGTGTCACAGGCTTTGTTCAGTTAGTTGACGCAAGAAAAACCAAATTTAGGCACAAACAGAGAGGAAGTGAGGGAAGACAAGATGGCTGAGACTCACAGGATGACACACCTGCCAACTAAGCAAGCACACCTGAACATTCCCTACGCACTGTGCCTTAACAACGTCCGAACAGTAAATATATGGCTGCAGTCAGCTGCCAATTAGCTACTCCTTCAATTTCTTCTTAGCAAAGCAGCCACCAAATCACACAATAAGAGAACAGAAATTAGCTCCATCCTGAGACTTCTTCAAGCGTGAAGTTGGCTGGTTTCCTATTCCTGATTTCCTGTTTTCTTGCCTCATGTGGAGCTTTAACATTTAGCTTTTGTGGTTTTTGCTCAGGAGATATATATTTCCATATCTTTTCAAATATTTCCAGGTGGATGAAGGCTGGAAAGCTTCCAGTTTTGGATGATATTGCTTTTGCATTTGACTCAAGTGCCAAATATATGTTATGCAAAGATTTGCCTTTGATGTTTTGTCTTAAGACACTGCAGTAAGACTGATGGTTGTCAGTAAAGACATTAAGGCTGATAGGAGAGACTGAACCTTTTCAGTCTGGTATCCAAGGAATGACGTCCCACCTCACAGATTACATGCACTGCCAAAATTCAGTGTCAGTCTGGGAGGCAGTGTGTCCTTTACGCAGTGAGCGAAATGGATAGGAAAGGTGTGCAGGTTGAGGTGGTGGTTGGGTGTGTAGTCCGTCTGACTTTCATGCAGGAGACTGGAGTCAGCCGTCACAGACCTCAGTTGATGTTGACCTTCTAATTAACTGTAAACACAACCCTTCCCTGACCTTAACCAAGTGTTTTACCTGCCTAAGTAACCTTAATTTATTTGCCTTAACCATTGCCTGCTAGCTATACCATGCACTGTAAAAAGTGAGAAAAAAGGGGAAAAAAACAACATTGTCGGATACATTGTAAGTGAGTGTTAACTTTGGCTAAGCAGACGTGTCCAGTAATGACGTTCTTGGGGGCCTATGACCACTGAGACACAATCCTGCCTTTAGAAATTCCAGATTAACAGTCCTGTAAGCGTTTCTGGAACAACTCCATGTAGGACTCCAGCTTTTGACAACATCCCTCACTGTGTCTGAGCCTGGATTCTTTCCATGTGAGCTACACTTCATGCATATGCAGTCTAAACAATCATATACGTGCTGTACGAAAAAATACGGAGACACTCTGCTGGTGCGCAAAACCAGTCTAATTTTTACCTCAGCTAGCATTGGCGGCATGTAGCAGGAAACAGTGAGTCGATACCACATAAAATAAGAGCGAGAAGGGAAGAGAAGGAGGATTGTAATTGGGTGAAAGGCCAAGCTGAAGTGCTCTGTGCACCATTATCAGCAAGGTGGCCCCAAACTCTGACACGTCTATTTCTGTTAGCCCTTCAGTTCTCTCGATAGGGCATCACAGGGCAGGACAAGTCACCAACACCTATATAACATGCAAAGAAAATCTGAACAGGAGTCTAAAGTATGGAGGTTGATGTACCTTTTAAACTGGATTCAGGGTGGAGTTCCAAGCCTCTTGTTTTGGCTGGTAGAGGCTGTGATGATCCACTAAATGTGCAGAAAGCCCTCAACTTCTGTTTACAGTGATCACATTTAGCATATGTTGCTGTAGTGGTTTGGTGTATTTCTTCATCATTATTTTTTCCAGTGCACAGATTTATGTTCCATTTAAGGACCCAGAGATTTAGTTCAGCTCCTGGTCAAAGTCCCAGTGAGTGAGGAACCTTAAAAATGTCACACAGGGGGGTCTGAAGGAAAATAATCATCAATCTGTAAACCCCTGCTTTTTGGGGTTGCTGCTCTTTTGTGTCCTGGCCTGCGTCCATATATATAACGGGTCTCCTCTGAGCTGCTGCAGACTTCAGGCAGGAAGTTAATGTACTGTATGTATCCAGAGAGAGGGATGGGACTCAATACTATCTGTTCAGCTGCTGACTGAGCATTTAGATTGAAAGGGAAATTCACTTACTGGCAACATCTGTTTTTACTTTGGAGGCTGGAGAAAGATACGATAAAAGAGGGACATGAAAATAGTCTTATTTACCTTGAATGTTCTGATTCTCAGAAAAATGTACTTGCAGCAAGAGTTGAATTAAAAGTGAATTGAAACCATCACTGGTGTCCGCATTAGTGGAAGCATACACAATGCACACAGCAGCATGTGTGTGTGTACGTGATTGTGTGGGATGCATGGACCCATCTGTTTCCTACAGATAGCGATTGTGAGAATGTAAATAAATCCCGGGACATTCAGTGATGCCTCCATCCAAAAATCTATTTTTAAGTATCAAGCATGCACCCATATAGGCTTAAAATTTGGCTGAGTTTTATGCATCTTTCTTAAAAAAAATATACGATTAGTCACAGGCAGCAGCGATGGTAGAGAGGGAGAAGACGAGGACAACAATCTTTAAATAATTGAACACAACAGTTCGTGTTCTAGACATCTTTTTTTATATATATATAAATCCCAACAGTCCAGTTGCCTCCTCGCTAAATTAAAGAACAGGATCAGAGTGAGGCTCGGATTCTCCCCCCAGAGGGTTGATGTTATTGAGTCACAGTGTGTGGATTCAAAGGAACGGCAGTGAGAACATTGCTGTCTACTCTCCTGATGGATGATAAGTCATGTCAAAGCCTGCGAGTTTCCCATAAACTCTGATTGCAGGACACACACGCACACACAGGAACCACCACATGCGCCACATGTCTGCACATAAAACTCACCCACATGCCCTTAGACTTCCCACTCAGATAATCCATCTTCATATAAATAACTCGGCTTTCACTGTTTATATTGGAAGCAACTTTCTCACCAGCACCGCGTGCATCCGTTTCAAATGTCTCACGCCGACTGCTTGATGCGGGACGTTTAAACGTGGATCATAACCACGAGCGGGAGCAACCTGCGAGGGATCAGGTGTTGCCGGAATGATTGTTCTCCCCACATTTTGCTCAAAAAGATCAAGGCTCTGCTCCTTCCTCTTTGGGTGGTGTAAGAGTCCCTCCGTTCAATGAAATCCTCTCAGTCATCAAACAGCTTCGGCTCTCTGACTGATGCTGACTGCAGCAGTGGTTTCAAAGCATTTTCCGAGAAGATGGAGTGACAGTCCTAATCACGCGCAGGACAACGTGATCGTACCTCAAAACAGATGTTCGCGAAGATGAAAGTGCAAATGACTGGACTGTGCAGCTACGCAGAAAAATACTGCTTTCTTACACCACCTACTGTATTATCTGTGGCAGTCAAGCACGGTATATATCAGACATTTAATCAGGCACGGTTGAAAGGGCAGTCACCGTGGATCACTGACATGTCACTGACAAATCAAATTAAGATTTATTTTGTGGGTGATGCCTTCTTGATCTCAAAGAGATGGCTATAGGCTACTGTATATATGTGATATACTGTGTGTGTAATAAGAACACACTCTACAGTAATGTTTCATTGCTCCTGTCATCTCTGTCTCTACAGTGGTCTCTTCAGTATTTTCAAAGTGGTATTTAAGTAGAAAATATACACCTGACCGTCTTTCTTCATGCCTTAGAATAAGTTTTGATTTGTTTATTTTTTTAGTTTAAATCCCAAATCTCTTCAAGCAAGTTTTCATGTCAGTCTCCTATTGTTGTGTTGAGTGGAGAAGCAGGAGTGGGAGCACTCCAGTTAGTGTTCATAGTGTTTTATTTAAGCCACCTGTGACAGAACCACAGCTGCAGGTGTTCCCATCAACCTTCGGTAGCATTGCCGGCAAACAGCGCCACCATGTGCAAAACTGCCAAGAACGAATCTCTGATTTCCTGTGAGACCTATCAAAGATCGACGAGTAAAATCAGTCGCCAGCTCGCCTTTTCAGTCAAGCAGAGGAGGAGACGAGACCCACAGGTGAAGCTGCAGCTAGTATGTCCGTTCCTGCAAACATACTGACCCATAAAGAAGCTATGCAGCAGTGGTTTAAGCACACCTGTGATGATGTGTGTCTTTACTTGTATATTTAATTTAGTTACAGCAATTATTTTAATAGTAAAACTCTATAACACTTGAAGGACAGGTACAAAAGCATAGCTCTTCTGATTGGCACAATACTTCACACCAGGTCGACGTCTTGTTTTTGTTGACATGCTAATGTTTAGCAGCTAATGTTTACCATGTTTACCCTCTTGTCTGTCTACCCTCTGCTAGCTTGCCAACATGTGCCAGCACTAAACACCAAATTACAGCCGAGGCAGCTGGGTATGTCATTGGTTTTGCAGGTATTTGTTCATAAATTTAAGTTTGATTATTATTGATTATTATAATATTCATCCACTGGGGGCGGTGAATGTCTGTTAAAATTTCCACTGCAGTCTGACCAAGTGTTGTTGAGTGATTTCAGCCCGTACCAAAGTGGTGGACCGACACAGAGACCGTCTCACAGAGCCACACCGCTAGCATGGCTAAAAATATATTCCTTAATGGAGCTTTAATTACAGCATATTATGTATAGCATTAAATGAAACTGCAGCATTTGCTGTAATGACGACTTCTGTTCCTCGCCATCCATTCTCGTTCGTAGTGAACTTTAAGTTATCTAGTAAAGCAATGGATTGTACAGGAAACCAAAATGCAATGAAATGTGGAGAGAAATCAGTTAATGAGAAACATTAATGGCTCAGGGATCTCGCATGAGACGGGATCACAGGCCCGTGTCCGTGTGAGTGCAGGACAGCTGTTCATTACGCGGGACGAGTGGACCTTGAAGTCTGCGTCCAGCTCAGGAAATGGTCTCGAACAGCTCAATGACTCATTGAGAACGTAGGAACCGTTGCGTTCTGCCAGTCTGTTCTTGTTTGAACAAATTATCTACGACACCCAGAGATTCTTGGACAGAGAAAAAAAACTTCTCCTGTGTTTTCTTTTTTCCGTTCATAACGGAGTGATTTCATATCAAAGGAACATTACTACCAAGACCTGTTAAAAGGTTCCCATTACACAGTGATCATTCCCCCTTTGCTGCTAGTTTAGAATCACATCTAAGCAAGTTTGATGTCAAGAACTACCCTTATCTCATGATAACAGAATGATATGCTTTTCAACACCTGAAGCAAAAGAATACATCACAACTCTGTCAGGTCTTTGTACGTTTGTGAGGGAAGTGGTGACATCATTCATCCCCGGTTGGGATTAGGGTTATGGTTCAATCATCTATCGGATATCTAAGAGCTCATTTGAAGTCCAGGATCCAGGATTTACATTCTTTCCACACAGACCTCAGATACGAGCAGCTTCTGAACGGAAGTGCTGCCATAAACATCAGCTCTGAGCGTCATAATGTGCAGGTGCTGCGGCTGTAACAGAGGTGTTAATACAACACTTCATTGAGAGTTTTGGTGTGTCTCATTATCTCGCCTATGAGCTTGTGATCACTGTGAAACTTGGGACACTTCTCCAACTTTTGTCTTTGATGATTTCTTTGACATTTTTCTCTTTCCAATAAGAACGCCTCATTCCAAAACCAGCTGCATCATTTACTGCTTCAACAACGTCCACTCTTATAAGGTTTTCCACAGGATTTGGGGATCTGGCTGCACGGCCCTGTCTCCTACAAATTCTGTTTGTATATTGTTAAATTGTCTTCATAATTACGCTGTGGTGACAAGACTAATCACTGCCTTGATAATGCTCAGGGGCTTTTTTTTTAAGTAAACGAAGCGCTACCTTTATCTACTCACAGGGAGGTGGCTGGGGTGGATGGTGAGCATACAAAGTGCTGGATTTTGTCACCAGAGTCCAGGGTTCAGTTCAACAAAGCACTGTGGTAAAGGTTCGGGAAAGATCAAGGTTTCAGTTAGATGTTTAGGTGTTTTGTCTCAAGCCTTTATGCATCAAGCCAAACCACTGTCTTCTCCTAACCTGAACTAAGTAAACCAAACATAAATGGTTTGATAATGTTGCATGCAAGCAGAATCTGTTGCAAGATAGATTATTCTGGCGGAAAACAATTAAATACATTGTCAGTGAACTTTTTGCCTTATTGTGTTCTAAACTTCACAACATAATTGCTGTTGTAAAATAGTTTGATGTGATTAAACCTGATTTATAGGCGACGGGGCTCGTCGAGGTGGATGGTGGGTGCATGAAGAGCCAGTCTTTGACACTGGAGACGGTGGTTCGTATTCTGAGTCGCAGGTGCATCCTTGTCTCGTGCTTCCACTCACTGTGGTTTCTTTCCATATTAAAGCAAGACGACAATCTTTCTCTAACTTAAACCAAGTGCGTCCAAGCGGAAGAAGAACAGAGATAGGGGAAACAAATTACGTCCAACGTTGGTGAACACAACGCAGATATGCTTTGGCGACTCGTCAGATGCGTTAATTAATAACATTTCCTCATTATGTTGATAAAAACAGTAATCTTGGGGCAAAACGCATTTGCTGCTGTGAATTAGCAAGACGTAAATGTAACTATAGGAGGCAGGGTTGGCTTTGGGCATGCAAAAGTGTATACACAGGGGGTGTCCACATGCTTCTTATCATGTGGTGTATTTTGGGAATAAAGTTGCTTTCAATTTTAAACTAATTAAAGTGCCTCGTGTTGCTTTTAAAGTGGTGTTTATAATGCCTTTTATACAGCAAGAACCGTTAATTGGCGTTCCTCTTCGTATGGTCCCCTGTAAAGGCTTTTTAAAAGCTTCACTGTCCTGTGCAGTGTTTGTGGTGGAGTGAATTATTTTACCTGTAGGTCTACAGAGAAAGATGTGACATACATTTATATACAATATATTAATGGTCAGAAACAAAATCATTACTCCAATAATAAGAATTTGTGGTTTGTTAATCTTTTTGTTGGCCTCCGTGGAGAAAAAAGTGGCCTCAAACCAAGGCAGCTGGACTGAAGCTTTCATTATTACATCTCCTCTATGTGGGTCCAGGTTGCATAACCGATGTGTACTTGGTACAGATTTTTACGATTATAAACCTGAATGTCATGTTTACTGAAGCAATGCAATATCATAAACCCCAAAGCCGAAGGAGAGGATGCAAACCTACATATAAACTTACATAACGAACCTATTATGGGTGACCTCTGCAGAGCTCCTGTTTATTGTCATAACTTCACCCATAAAGTGCATAATTAAATGCTTTGTTTAAAGTGATGTGATGTCCAGAAGACAAATTTATACTTATTGTTAGAAGAAAAAACAGGTTGCTCCGTCTTGATGTCAGTCAAAAGCACAGTATTTGTCATGTAGGATGATGAACTGACGGGGTATTGTAACGCTCGAGGCATTCGTGATGTAAGCCAGAACAGGGGAAATGTGCACACTATGTAGTTTGTTGAGAGTGGACATTCTTCTCATGCATGAGATTATACAATGCACTGAGGTAAAAAAAAAAAAAAAAGGTCCTCACATAATGTTCAATTTCTAGCAGCATTTTGTTTTGCAACAGAGCACACAGTAACCCTTACTGACATACTGCATCAGCTACAAGAAGGAGAGATGACATCTGCTTTTGTGCCTGCACAGTTAATTTAAAATTACAGAGACTTCACAAGGACTTTACAATTTAAAAGAAGCAAAACAAAAACAGACTGGAAATCCCACTCTGAATACCAGAGTTTGACTTTAAATCAAGCCACGTAGTTTAATTAAAACGTAATGAAGATGTTTCGACAGTCACAAAGCTTTCTGATAATAAATTTAATTCGTGTGAGAGAGACATTTTGTTTTAGAAAAGAAGAGACTCTTTAACAAGATTGTTTATCCCCAAGGATAAAAAAAAAAGTCCCAGAGAGTCTAAAGAGCTCTTACTGAGCCTCAGGCCCGTGAATGCAAGGGAAGCATCACGGAAATGATTCATCCTGACTGCTCCGGCTATGGGAGACACAACATGCATTCCCATGATTCCCGAGCCCAGACATGCTGTGCACAGTTGAGAACAGTGAGCAGCGTCTCCGTGTTCTGAAGATGATGACACAAACCAAGCCTGGAGCTGCAATAACGGCACAGAACATCTCAGGTGAACGTCTTCACAAACAGGAGATGAAGGTAAACGTGGTTCAGTCCAGCGTGAAGCGAAACTTCCGCTCTGCCGTCCTTGAACCCCGCAGGACAAGACACCACTGTGAACAGAGTGGAAGGTGGGGGGGGGCTCCCATGGGAGGAGGCTGGTTAGCTCATCAACAGAAGCCCACAGCATTAGAAATTTCCTTGGCTGGGGTTCTGATGGGAAGATTAGCAGACTAACACAGCCATAATTGAGAAAACTTCATTATACCACTAAGCCAGTTCAAGCAGCCAGCAGGAAATCTTAGGAAGGGGGTTCCAGTTTGCACTAAAAGGTCCATCGGAAATGAAAGAAAGGAGATCTGGAGGGTGAATGCAACACAATAAAGATAGCTATCCTCACTATCAGCACATGGATCAGATGAGCTGAAAGGCCGCCGGATACCCACGGCCAGTTGGCAATCATGTGCTTTCGCAATGGAAACTGTAATAAGCAATTTACACTGTTACGGCTCACTTAGAAACTGAGGCAGCGTCACTAAAGATGCTGAAGCGAAGAACGGCTGGAAGAGCGCGAAGCAGCGGAGACTGGAAAGATGCTGTAACGAGGGAAGAGAGAGGAGATGAACATCAAACATGAAGACACTTCAAGAGGCAAGATGGTAACGTCAGGTTCAAACAATAAAGCCTACCTCCGCTCAGATGGGTTCTGCTTATTGTTAAGTCACTTGGATGCTTGACTTTCTTTGTGCAGAATTATGTATGTGCAGACTGGTGGTATTCATCCAGATATCCACCTCTGAGATTTCTGTTTCCTCACCAGTGTATTTAAGGTGAATGGATTTTGTTTGTGGTCTGCTGAAAATTGACATTTAAAAAAAATTCAACAGCAACTTTTTTCCAAAACGGTGTCTCAGTTATAAAGGGTAATCCTCAAAAACACACTGTGAAAGGTTTTCAGAGGGACTCTTCCTTCAGTTCCAGCGAAAACTGTTGGCTGTGAGGTCTGCAGATTATCCTAAGAAATCGAGACATTGATTTTGGAAAGAAATCTGAAAAGACTGGAATATTTTTGCTAATAGTTTTTCAATGCTGTGAGCACTGCAAACTACATTCTGCTTACCTGCATTTTTATTAGGACAGTGGCAGAGATCTCAAAACCTGGACGAATACAACCAAAACTATCTGGCTGGTCACCAGTAGAAGTATTATGTTTTGTGTTACAAGTGGGCTTGGCATACAGACAAAGCATGTGAAACTCAAGGTGCGGGTGCTTGAATACACACAGCACGAACAAACACACCTCATTTGAAGACTAGAATCGTCAGATTCAGCCTCATGCAGTTTGAAATGCAACTTTAAATAGGAAACACTGACACCAAACAAATCACGGCTGGCTATTCTTTAAGCAAACAACTTCAGATAAACAATTTTAAAGAGTTCATCATTGCACAAGGCCTTGCCCTGCAGAGGTGAACACAAACAGCATTCCACTGTATTGGTCAATGCATTCCTGTTGGAGTAGATGCAGCATCACAGTTCAAGAACCGCATGACAAATGCGTTAAATATGTTGCAACCATGCTTCAACTAAACATGGACGGAAGTATGTCTTTTTATATATATATATATATATATATATATATATATATATATATATATATATATACATATATATATATATATATTTAATTTACTCAGGGCCCTTCATATAACCTTTTAATCATTTATAAGATGCCTATTTAAACTGTGTGTTACTCACCTTACTCCCTTGTAATTGTGCAAAACTTCTTTCTAAACATGTGGCCCACGCTATGAGTGGGAAGAACAGTGGTGATGTGGAGGTTGTGCACATCACAGGGAAGGGCTTGGCTGCGCGCTGCAAAAAAAATACTTATCCATCGCAATGAACTTCAAAAAATTCCAAAGCATGAAAGTAAAATCAAGAAGGAGGACTAAAAACAACAATGACAATTGTTTAAGTTTTTTCTCTTGTTTAAACATACTTTGATTCAAAAAGTCCCCCAAAATCAGAGAAGTGAAGAAAATGTGACGCTAAACATTGTTTTTGCACTGGAAAATCAAACTATATCACTTCGTTAAAAATGTGTTTTAATAAATGTATTTATGGTAAACAGACCTTGCTTGAGGGAACACGTGTTTAGGGCTTATCGCTGCACCATATAACTTAAGGTGTTCATTTTTTTGCAGTGTATCCGCTTTACGCACACGCTGTCTGAAATATGATTCGACTTTAAAAAGCCTGGACAGCGACAGCCACTTACAGAGCAACGTGTTCCGTCTGTGAACATAAGGTGGCTCCATATACGGATTGGAGAAGCACTTCACAGCCCCTCTGGCTCTGTATCTGCTAGGGCGCACAGAGGGGCAGTGCCATGCACACTACCGACTATGCGCCGCTCCTGAGCGAAGGGAACCAGTCTCTGGGTTTCAGTCCCACTTATGACTTAACGATGGGAACACCTGGAAACAGCACCGTCCACCCGAACGGATCCGATCCGTTTGCGCGAAACGAGGAGGTTGCCCAAATCGAGATAATGGTCCTGAGCATCACCTTCGTGGTTGCTGTGGTTGGGAATGTGAGCGTCCTGCTGGCGATGTACAACACTAAGAAGAAGATGTCGCGGATGCACCTTTTCATCAAACACCTCAGCCTGGCAGACCTGGTGGTCGCCTTCTTCCAGGTGCTGCCGCAGCTCTGCTGGGAGATCACCTTCCGCTTCTACGGTCCAGACATTCTCTGCAGGATAGTCAAGCACCTCCAGGTGATGGGGATGTTTGCGTCCACCTACATGATGGTGATGATGACCCTGGACCGTTACATTGCCATCTGCCACCCTCTGAAAACCCTCCAGCAGCCCACCAAACGCTCCTACATCATGATCATCTCCACATGGATGTGCAGCCTGGTGCTCAGCACTCCGCAGTACTTCATCTTCTCCCTGAGCGAGATCAAGAACGGCTCAGACGTTTACGACTGCTGGGCGCACTTTATCGAGCCATGGGGCGCCAAGGCGTATATCACCTGGATAACCGTGGGCATCTTCCTCGTGCCCGTGGTCATTCTCATGATGTGCTACGGGTTCATCTGCCACAGCATATGGAAAAATATCAAATACAAGAAAAGGAAGACGATGGCTGGCGCTGCGGGCAAGAACGGGCTAATTGGGAAGAATTCAGTCAGCAGCGTTACAACTATATCAAGAGCCAAACTGAGGACTGTTAAAATGACTTTTGTGATAGTTTTGGCGTACATTGTTTGCTGGGCGCCGTTTTTCATAGTACAGATGTGGTCTGTGTGGGATGAAAACTTCCAGTGGGCTGGTGAGTGCGGAAGAAATAAAGCTAGAAATGTGTAATCGTGACTAAGTATAAAACTCTTACAGCTTTAGGAATGATGTGATATACAGCCAAAAAATGACAACACAGAGAGAGCACTTGGACACTTGCCACAGAATGAAAAACACACTGTGCGCAAAGGCGCACCGCCTTTACGCATGCATTTATTTGGCATACAAAACCGAAGATATGCGTAAATGGTGTAAAGAAGAATAAATACAGCAAAAAAAAAAAAAAAAAAAAAAAAAAAAAAAAAACATCAAATGATCTATTATTTACAAGCCACTTTGTTTGCAGGAAATAGCCGAGTGTAGCACCATGACATTTCAAAATAAAAATTTCAAAGCAGAAACGTTCTTGTTAAAATCAGTGAGGGGAAATCTGGGTTCCCTGATGAATTAATTAGGGAATTTAATTAATTTACTCTTACATTTTTTAAGAATGGCAGTCTCCTCAGCTATGGGCTGTCAGTCTCCTCAGCTATGGGCTGTCAGATGTACCATCATCCTTCACTTCAACAAAGTTTACTCTATTCTATATTCTGTCTAAAATATTCTGTCTTGAAACAAAAATACTGTTGAACTCTCTTCAGATTATTTTGCTTTATGAACTTTTCTGAGACAAAGTCAAGACCGTGACAGCTTACTTCACTTTTGTCAAGAAAATGACACCTGATTGAAAAAGTCTTGACACAAATTTGATTTGCAACAGAAACTCTCACTTTTTGAACTTGTGCATTTGGCAGATATTCTCTTCCTTCAAGGAAAACCAGCTTTACATTTCAACACCAGCAGAAACTGACTTAGACGGACGTTTCTGCTGCCAACGCTGCAGATGTTTTGCAGATTAATCATCCTGTTTCTCTTTGCTCTCTCTGTTCTCCAGATTCTGAGAACACAGCAGTGACTCTGTCTGCGCTACTTGCCAGTCTCAACAGCTGCTGTAACCCGTGGATATACATGATCTTCAGCGGTCACCTCCTCCAAGACTTTGTGCACTGCTTCTCCTGCTGCCTCAGGCTGAACTCTGACTTCAAGAAGGAGGACTCAGACAGCAGTCTCCGCAGAACAACGTTACTGACTAAGATGACCAATCGGAGCCCAAGGGGCAGTTCTGGCAACTGGAGAGAGCTGGACAATTCTCCCAAGTCCTCCATTCAGGCAGAGTAAACAGGCAGACAGGCTGTCTAGGGAGGCACACAAGGTACACATACGGTATCAATTCATCTTTACTTTGGGCATGACCGACACTGATTGAATGCCCCCCAAACTCTAAGCAGATAAAGCATTTTATGAGGAAAATGGGAAGCAGTGAAGAAACATGGTGCAGACTGAGAATTTGCAACAAGGACAGAAAATATGGACACATTACCTGTGTCTTCTTGTTGGATTTTGTGTGCAAACATGTTCCTTGTCCCATATCCTCAGCAAAAAATCGTTAAGATTCACTTAAAATGTATCATGTTTTTGTATCTCCACAATTGTTTGTTAAAGCACTACCTAGATGCCGAAATGGGTTTTTACATAATTTTGTTCGATACTTAAAAAATCAGCAGCCCTATGTAGTCCAGCAGCTTTTTTCCAGCGTGCTTCTTTTCAATGCTTTCAACAGATTTCCAAGAATACTGATGCTTTTACTGGTGGTTTTGTCTCCCCACAGTGCCGCCAAACACCCTTTCCTGTTCGAGTGTGTACAAAGATAAAAATTTACGTAGCAGCCAGGAGGTGTGGGTCAGTGAAAACAGCTCTTCCAGACCACACATCTCTGAAGGGAAGGCGGCACCTCATACTTTGTGCTTGGCTTTAAATCTTGTTGTTTTTGTCAGAGCCAGGTTTGAGTGGTTTATGTAGAAAAATATATCATTTCCTCTGATCCATCACAAAAAAAGTAATGGCTGCAGGGTTTAGGCTACATTTATTAATTAGGCCCTTCTGTGCATTCACATTTTTCTAGTTATGTCATGTTGCAGCAGGCAGGCCTTTGAAGAGTGATTTTCATTTCTGTATAGCAGAGGCAGATGAGATTCCCTTCAAAATAGCAGGACATTCAAAGGCACGCACACACACACACACATACGCACACACACACATAGTGGGGTTGGCAGGGGTTTTGATGAAGTGAAACCAGCCGCAGACCCCTCCCATGGCTTTCACAAAACGTTGAGGAAAATCTCACACATTCCACACACTCTACGTCAACACACTTCCTGATTGCTTTTTTTCCCCTAACATCCTGCACCATTGGGGGGGGGGAGATAGGGGTTTGGGGGGCTGGGGGCTGGTTTTTGGCTTGACATGCACTCCAGACAAAAACAACTTTCTGCACACTGACGTGAAGCACCGTAATGGTTGTCAGATTACCATGAGAACCCCATAAGAACATGTATGTTGTAATATATCAAGACATTTCTATCTGAGTGTGTAGTATATCTGTACATAAAAGGCACTTAAATATCTGTAAATAGGAGTAATATATGTAAATATGTACAACATGAATTCTATTTGTCTGTAATGGTTTATGCACATTGAAAATAATCTAAATATCATATAAATATATATATGTTGAAATATACATATTGATGCACTGAAGACTACACTGACTTTGTCTCCTGTTTATGTTCCATGCAGTTGCTACACAACTGTTGAAATCTCTGGTTATTTTGGCTTAAAATTGAGTAATATTGAGCTTCTTTATAGCCAATCTAAGCACTTACAGTCTGCAAGACTCTGAGTTACGCAATGACCACCCAGTTGAAAATAATGTGAAAAAGAAGTTCTGTTAATGAGATGTGCTAATGCTTCTCGTCAGCAAGCTGTCTTCCACTGCAGAACTTCTAATATATGAACGGATCTTCTGTGTATAAGTTTAAATATAACAAATAAAAATGTTAGTGCAGTGTCTTGCTGGATAAAGCAATTTCACTGCGTTTAAAGGGTCAGTTTACCAGCAATTGCTTGCTTTTACTCGCTCATGATTTGAGATATCTGGAATGTGTCTCTAAGTTTTCTTCAGCCACCCCAAAACAAAAGAATTTCATTTGTGAAGCTTTATTTAAAGGGATATTTTTCACATTTTCACTTTCTGGCCAAGAGTCACAGATAAAGATGGCCACTTACCTCTCATGCCTGTAGAGTAAATATGATGCTGCAGTCAGCACCATGACTGCATTATCTTAGCTTAGCATACAGATCTAAAGCTCACTAATCAATATGTTATATCTCATTTGTTTAATCAAAAACGGTGTACGCATGTAAGCGTGTAAACGTGTCGGACGTCATGGGTCGGACTATTTCTCGGCCGAGAGCAGTGACCTCCTGGAGTCTTCTGGTTGCTGTGAGGTTGCCAACAAGCTAGAACAGGTGGTGGTGGGTGGATTGTGTTAACAAAGCCAGACAAGCTTTATCCAGTCTTTATGCTAAGATAAGCTAGCTGGCTGATGGCTGTAGCTTCACGTTTACCATACAAACTCTTAGTGAAGCACATTTCCAGAAACAACTTCTCTGTTACTCTGACCTGATCTGTAGAGCCCACAGAAGAACCATTGCTGTTTTTTATTAAGGTCCAGTGTGTAGGATTTAGCGGCACCTAGTGGTGAGGTTGCAGATTGCAACCAATTGAATACCGTGTGAAATATCGTGAAAGGTGTTCTCCAGAGCCAGTTTGGTTTGTCTGTTCTGGGCTACTGTAGAAACATGGCGCTGCAATATACTGGACTCTGTGAAAGATGACCTGCTCCCTCCGTAGATATAAAAAGCTAATTTCAAGGCAACATCTTATTTTTAGGCGATTATACACAAGTTAAAATCTAATTTTTAACACTACATTCTATTTCTGCCACATTCTGCTGATAGATCGGCCTAAATGTTACACACCCCTCCTTTAAATCTTATTTTTTGACGTCTCAAGCACCACAGCACAATTCATCTCCACTGAGGTGTGTGTTTTGGAGCAGGCAGATATCCTGGCAAATAGAAGCAAATATGCATGACTACATACCACTTGAGTTCAGTAAGAGAATATTTGTATAGTTTCAGTGATCTGATGCTTTAACTATCTATTAGACCCAATCAGGAGTGCAACATACTTACATTTGATTGTTTAATGATATTGTCTAACTGAGTTATCATAATATTCTGGTTCGTGCTTAAAATATGTGTTGTACCTCTTAAGAAATCATAACTGTGTAACTTAATAATGCAGCGAAATAACTTCATCCAGCTTTTGTCATTGGTTACTATTCCAGCATGTCACATTTTTCTGCTAACACACACTGTTATGAAGAGCCAGTCATATCGACCTTTTTTGAAGGTTTCCCTAATAGCAACTAAACCCTCCCCTTGATCCTCCATGGTTCAGTTTATCTCTGCCCATCTGACCTTATAACGGGTCTGGTAGTCATATCACAGAGTTGTATGAGGTGGGGGAGTCCCACAGGAAATGATGTGAGTCCTTCAAATAGCGTAGAGGGCGTTAAGACCTTCTATAAAGGATGGAGGTGGTCGTTGTCTGCAGCAGAAAGGAGAATAAAACAAGCATCAGGCAATCCCAGCTGTCAACTGGGATTACACAGCTACAATGTCCACTTAAGGCACCATGGAAGGAGTACTGCTGTAGTTTTAACGGACATATCTGAAATTCTCAGCCTGCATCTCATTAGACATGCCACTCATTAAGTAGCATGCCTCCAAACGGCTGTTCTGGGCTATAGGGTCATCAGTCAGGGTCTAGACAAAGCAAATACTTCAGGAGGCAGAGGTTTGAAAGACGATGACTCCGAGTTCTGCAGCCAAAAAACAGACAGATCTTTTTATAAGGATCATAAAACAAGCAGCACCGCCAAGAAACTGGGGTCTAAATTCAAGTATGTAACAAACTTAATCTGTTTCAGCATTGGTTTCTTTTGCACACACTGATATATCCACATATATATGCATTTATGTCATGTTTATGGTTACGACGCCAGAGAAAAAAGGAAAAATGTATCAGAAAATCTATTACATTGCAGTCTCTCGTTGATACGGTATGTACTGAGCTGCTGAGACGGATGGAGTAAGAAAGCCAGGTCTGACAGCGCTCAGCAACAAAGACCTGCTTATCCTTCATGTGTCGTCTGTAACACCTCAGACGAAAACACCAATGGAAGGAAGCGAAAGGTCGAGCAAAGGTCTGAACATAGATGTGAGCTGCACGTGCGTGCGTGAAGGTCGTCGTTTCCCGGCACATCACTTCACACGTACTTCACTCAGCCGTCCCGCAGGCGTGAGAAACGACTTCAAGCATCCGTTTCCACCTTCCAAGCGGTCTAGAAGCAGCTGAGAGAACTGCTCAGAGAAACGAAAAACATTTTGACAGTGCACTGTGTGTTCTAAGAAGATCCCGGCTTCCTTTCTTAGCGGGTGAACAGCGTGCACCATTGTTTCCTGACGAGAAACAACTCTTGTTTTCTGTGGATCGGGACAATTGTGGCCACAGCTGGCGTCCCTCCACCCGACACCCTGGCCTTTCCTCGACCCAAAGCACACACTGTTACTGGCCAGCCAGCATGAACACTGTTTACGAAGTTGCTAGTCTGGAAGAAATGAACAAATAGAGATTTTTTGGCTCACAGAGACTGCTGTTGGTCAGTGGTGACCGACTGGTTGGCTATTAGTGGGTCAGACATGAGCAGGCCTTAAATGCAGGAAGCTCTTCAGCACTCTGGTCGGAGTTCGATGAGACGAGGCTCGCAGCATATCTGCCTCCATTCCACGCGGCCTTCCTCTTCCTGCTCCATTGTTCTCCTTCTATTGCCCTTGAAAATAACACACGTTTCTATTTACTATTGTGTGGTTTAATCGCTCCCAGAGGTCATTCAGTTCATACAAACAAGCAGGTCCAAACATGCTGATACTCAAAGTCTGGAACTCGATCAAACATCGTGGTCTGAGACTCGTCAGGTCCTGGCAGTGTGAGGGAGGCAGAATAGAAAGAAATGTAAAGAACAGCTGGAAGATTATCCAAGAAACCAGTTTGGGAACAAAGGCAATTGACTGTATATTCACAGCATTGCCCTCCATGAGGAAGCTGATAAGTGATGTATAACTTGTCCTAGTTTAGCCGTCCAGAAGAGCGTTGCTTCACATGACCTTTTTTTATCTTGGTCATCAATACTGTTTGGCTTTGTGGAATCTGTGTACAGTTGCCTGTCTCTTGTCTACTTCCAGGCTCAACTCTCAGCACATCTCTCAGGCCACCTCCGAGTCTCTAAGTCATTATTTCCTACCAGTAAAGGGTTTCGTTCCTGGTGTGTTTGTCCCCTTGAAAGGGGAACAAGAGGAATTTGAATCCTAATTATGGTCACGATGTGTGTGACATGGTAGTAACATTTTAAAGGGAGAAACAAAATCATTTATGAATTTAAGTAAAATATAAATACTATAAAACAGGCTATTATAAGACAGCTTTTAAACACCTTATTAATGAAAATGATGGACACTGAATACTCACAATAAATCACTCAAGTAAGCTGAAAAAACACGTCAAACACTTGAGTTAGGATGATTTTTTTCAAACTATGATTCCCAAGGTTGAGAATGAATCTTCACACTCGGAGTGAACCTGCTTACATGTTCGAATATCAGGAAATCATTGTGATATTTTGAAATAATCTAGAACGCTGACTACTACAGTTTTCTCCCAGCGATCAGTAAACTTTAATGCTATTTAAAAAAAAAGCTATAATAAATCAAAGATTCTGGTTCATTCTGGAGAAAGATTGTTGTGCCTCAAGGTCTACTAGTTGTCCACTCTGTGAGGAAGATAAAAAAGATATTCAGCTTTTTGTACACAGCACAGTCTTTCTCCAGAATGACTCACCCTGTCTTAGAATAGACTACACCACGATCACAAGCAATGAGGATTCACTAATGCTGACAACGTGATAAAGAGGTGGTCAGGGTGGATGGTGGTACCAAGCAACGGGGGAAATACCCTGGATGGTGAAGTCTAATTTGGGCGCTGTTACTCTGCGCTTTTTTCAAAATGCATTTGCTGTTTGCTTTTTTTAGGAGACACAGTTGGAGTCTGAACCTCTTACTGCTTGCAAAGCTGTTTATAGACTGCAAAAAGCCTGCAGGCATACGGAGGGGCAAGATGTGATGATGAACACCTTTGATTCAACCTGTCCTCAAAAGTATTCAAAGTTTCACGAATGACAAAAGAAACAATTGTAGTTGTGTGACGAATACAAAGAAAGTGCTTGAAGTCATCACCTGCACACACCTGGCCAATCAGAGAGGAGATGGGGGAGGGGGTTTAATGTAGTTTGACCATCTCATACAACACACTCTCACTCGCAACTCGTCATGTACATGCTTGCTCAGAGCCTCTTGGAATCACTTTTTAAAGCACTGGGTAGCCCTTTACTGTCATTTTTCAATGTGCAGGGCCCCCGCGGTCGGGTTAGCAATAATTAACTAACATTCAACGTCGTGAAGCAACGTAAAGTTTGCTGAGAACAATAATAAACAAGTGGTTAATTTTGACAATTTGTCATCACCTTTAGGCCAGCATTTCATTGTTCCCCCAGTAGTGGTGGGGAAACAACCTCACAATTTGCATGCAAACAATAACAAATTATGAAATTTCCAAAAAGCACAACCTGCTTTGAAAAATGATGAGGAAACTAAGCTGTCTTTCCATTTTTTCACATCTATCAAACAATTCGGTTTTCTGGCTCTGACTCACAGCCCCACGCAGCTGTTTGCACGGGCAGCCCTTTAGTGTCGTCTCTCAAAGGAGTGGAAAGGTCACGTCCAGATCTTATTAATCAGGCTTGGGCCTCGCTGCGACGTAGGATCACAGCATGGCGCCCTGTGGAGGCTGCACACAGGTGATTCGCTCTGTGAACGGTCAAACCAGGCTCGGATCAAAGGCAAAGCGAGGGAGGTGAGATGAGAGGCTGCTGGACACGTTATCTTTCACCCTGCCTCTGCATGTCGTCACACCTGGGTACACGGAACATACACAGCAATCAAACATAACATGCTTTTCCCTGAAAAAAGCTCAACAATTAGGTTTCTTGCATTTTTTTTCCCCTGTAAAGGGTTTTTTGGGGGGGTAGTTTCATCATTCAAATCGGGTGTCTGAGGATGGGCAAATTGTGATTTGTGATATTGGGCTATATAAATAGACAGACTTGACTATTTAAGATACAAGTGAGTGACACACACAATCACAGACCACAACCACTAAAATATGAGCAGTGTGTGATGCCTTCACAGCGGAGTTGTTGCCTGGAAACCAATAGCAGGTTAAATTGGCTCGGTGGACAATGATTAATGAAGCGTCAAGTTGTCACTGCTCATGTCCACAGGTCAGGGGAAAACTGACCTCCTCTAATTATGAAAGCCTTATTTGTGCACAGTACTGTCACTAAGGAGAGAGATGGGGTGTTGCTCTTAATCCCTTCCTGCCCAGTAAACGTCGGCTGCATCAGGCAGGGCGATGTGGCTGGATGTTAGGTCCATGGCTAAACTGTGCCATGCCCAAGGATGACAGAGAAGTCAATGTAGATTTCCTTTTTAAAAATCAAAACAACTGGCTGGATTTTGGTCAGTTCTTTCTTTTGCTGTTACAAAAATTGCATCGATAAAGCTTCTTCAAAACCCGACTTCACTGTCAGAGAATGGATGTAGGCTGACTAGCTGGCCTGTTTTTAAAGGTCTGCATGTAGCTTTTTACAGATCGATAAACACGCAGCATTTCTCTGTGTTTTCAGGATTAAATCTTGCAGCAGCCACATGTTGGATGTTCAGTAAAACACACACAGGAAGCAGAGCGATCTCCAGTCACATGACCTGACTGGAATCAGACTCAAGTCAGAAATTTACTTGAGACTTGAGACTTGCTTGACTAATACTGATAGAAGACTCGACTTCATGACTTGCTAAACGTCCTGTTGTCCTTGTGCTGCTTGACTTAACGGCAGCATTTGATACAGTACACCATTCCATTCTCTTGTCCCGCTTAAATAATTATGTTGGTATCCGTGGTACTGCACTCAAGTGGTTTGAGTCCTACCTAAACAACAGGACCTTTTCTGTAATGATTGGTGACCTGTCCTCCTCTGTTGCCTCTTTGTTTTGTGGAGTTCCCCAGGGCTCTATTTTGGGACCTTCACTTTTTTCACTGTATATGTTGCCGCTGGGGTCAATTATAGCGAGACATAATTTAGCATTTCACTGCTACGCTGATGACCTCCAGCTGTATTTACCAGTGTTCCCAACCAAAAGTGTTGCTCTTCAGTCCCTCACAGACTGCATCAGAGACATCAAGTCATGGCTGAAGAGCAATTTCCTTCATTTGAACGAGGACAAGACAGAGTTCATTCTATTTGGTGACAATGTTCTTGCAGATTCGGACTCTATGTTTTTGAAGCTAAAACCATTTGTAAAGAATCTTGGGGTTATTTTTGACAGCAGTTTCTCATTCGTCAAACAGATAACGTGGGTAGAGCGAGTTTTTATCAATTCCGTACTTTATCTAAAGTAAAGCCTTTTTTAAATCGCACCGACCTTGAAAGGACTATTCACGCTTTTATCAGCTCACGAATAGACTACTGTAATGCTTTCTATGTTGGTGTTTCCCAGTCTGCCCTGAGCCGCCTCCAGCTGGTGCAAAATGCAGCAGCTCGTTTCCTGACGAACACTTCAAGGCGTCAGCACATCACCCCAGTCCTCTTTTCCCTCCACTGGCTTCCAGTTTCGTTTAGGATAGATTTTAAAATTTTACTTTTTGTTTTTAAAGCCCTCAATGGCCTAGCTCCTACTTATTTGACAGAACTTCTCTCTGTCCGAAACCCAAACAGGGCGCTAAGGTCCACAAATCAGTTATTACTGGAAGTCCCAAGGGCCAGGTATAAACACTGGGGCGATCGAGCCTTTTCCGTTGCTGGGCCCAGACTCTGGAACAAACTACCCCCTGACATGCGCACCATCACAGACTTTGGCCTCTTCAAAACTCGGCTCAAAACATATCTTTTTAGACTGGCTTTTAATACACAGTAATGTGGTGACATTTTATTTTATTTTATTTTATCATATCTTATTTTATTTGCAGTTAATCTCTTTTTTATTTCCCTGATATGTGTTCTATTGTTGCTATCTTTTAATCTGTTTTTCATTTCTAATTTCACTGTTTGTTTTTAACTGGAAAGCACTTTGGTCACCTTGAGTGTTGTAAAGTGCTGTATAAATAAATTTTGATTGATTGATTGATTGATTGATTGAGACTGACTTGGACTTGTGACAGATGACTTGAAAGGACTTGACTTTTTTTAATTAAATATTAGCATTTTTCTAGATATTGAGACGGTAAGTTTTGGTTTTGGAACATGAGTTCAAGTGCAATGTGTGCAAACCTGGCAACCCACTACGACGCCGCAGACCAGCAGAGGCCAAAGCACGAAGCAGCAACCATGAAGGGAGCAAGTCCAAAAATAATAAAATAGGAATTCAAGGACTGTGTTGTCAGTGACGTGAGAGAACAGCCGTAAGTAAGAGCTGCAGCTCAAAAATCAGTGACACGACCAGCACAACAACATCTGACTTCATCCGTCACTACAGAAACAACAAAGAAAGGGAGATGAATGTGTGTGGGGTTTTTTTTGCTAACTTCTGGCTGGTCAAACATTTTAGTTTAAGCTATGTTAGACTTGGCTTTAAATTGATAATGCATTTTATTGAGAAATCATATAAAAGACAATCGGGGGACTGATTCAGGCCCATACAACCTGTTAAACTATGCAGACATGTTACTCTCTAACACAGTTGCGTGCTCGTGACTCAATGGTTCCAGGTGTAATATTTTCTTTTCATGGCATGTCACTGCACCGCTTTCTCTGCTGTTTTAATTTTGCATGACTTGAATTGTGACTTGCTTGACCTGAGCAATGACTTCACTCATTTGGTTCTCACCACAGTAATTTAGGGCTTGCTTGAGACTTGAAGGTCAAGACTTTAGACTTGCATGCAAATTGCACGTATGACACAGATCTGCCACCCACGAGTGTGTGTGCACATTTTGACCAAACAAACTATAACCTGGTGGTGGTAGATGAACAGCAGCTCACTTCCTATCCTGTGATGTACAGTGGTGTCACTTTGCGCTGTGAAAAAACACCACTATAAAACATGTGCCAGTGGGCCATGTGGCTACCCATCCTCTGATGATCTATTTTAGACTAACAAAACTAACAAAGCAAACTTTACATTATAAACTATATAGAATGTGCATGGAGTACACTACGCATCCCAAAACATGAATATAGTACAGGCCTTCTGCAGGGCACTTTAAATGCATGATTTTGCTGTATGAGTTAGCTGTGTGTCTTTTAATGAAGGGGCTATTGGTGCCTATTTGCATAAGCTCACTAAAATTCAAAAGGCTCGGACTAAATGAAGACTTTTCTGTTCCATCACACAAAGTAAAATTAATGTTCCATTAATGTTCCAACGTCAATGTTCCAGCTCTCCATTTACAACAAAGGCAGTGGAGTGTTATTCCTGATCAGTATTCATTCCTCTGCACACTTGTTAGGGGCTATCTGTGATTACACGCGGAATCCTATTACGATGATTTGTGCCAGTCACATAGAAAGACACCAAAATAATCAAAGCGGAACATGAACTCTCACAAATGATGGATAACATAAGAAAACTGTTCATTGGATGTCTATTGGAAATTAACTGCAAATGCATTAATAGCATTCTTGTTTGATAGATCAAATGTGTAGCATGAGGTAGCCCAACATCATAGTAGAAGTTACCTTAAAATTGTAAACTCAATGGTACGTTATGAGTATTAAATGAGAATGCACCTTCTAATGATATGACACTAAAAGATAAAATTTTCTGCCCACATGTGACTGTTCAGGCTAAACTATGGCTTTCCACCACATTGTTGAGCTTTTGCTGCAAGTAATTTCCATAAGACACTCAACTGATTTCATATTCCGTGTCCCAGTTTTTTCCCTTGTGTTTTCTTATCTTTTCCCCTCCACTGTGTCTCCTGTGCTCCTGCCTGTCTCTCTTTCTTCTTGTCTGCCTGTCAGTCTGTGTGATTGTCCGAATGGCAACAGGTGTGCTGAAGCCAGGACAAAGCCTCACCTGCTGCATCCCGTCCTGTAATCAAGCCTCCTACAGAGACTCAGCTCTGCTACTTCCACGTGGCCAGATCGCAGACTGCTTCCACTTTTTGTCTGTTCTGCTCCTCTGCCTCTGATCCCAGCTCAGCCCTGCAGCTCTCCAGATTCTGCTCTGGACCTGCCCGGCTCATATTCCCGTCCCACTGGCCCTGCAAAAAATGACCTTCAAACTCTCACCAATCTCTGTGTGTCTGTGTTTGCACTGGGGTTCACCAGTTTGCTAGCCTTTAGTCCATCCCAGTCTGCTAGCCTTCGGAAAGCCAGCTGCAAGCCAGCGCTGAGGACAGTTTGGCTTGGGTTGGCAAGGTTGCAGCCCTCTTGTCCAGAGTCTACCTCTCAGACAGCTCGTAGCAAACCAGATTCTCTCTGGCCGGCTAGCATCCTGTCGGCTCCACTTCCTGAGTCGGCCAGGCAGCTGTAGCCTCCTGCCAGCTTCTGAACTGGCTATTCACCAGCCTGCTAGTCTCTTGGCGGCCCGGACGACACCTGCTCCTGGTTCCCTGTTAGTTGTCCAGCCGATACCAATTCCTTTGTCTGCAACAGCCTCCCCTGACAGTCTCCTAGCTGCCGGGCTACGGCCCTGCTGCCAGCCCCCATTCCTATCCAGGTTCCATCTTCAACTCAAGCTCTCCCGCCCGACCTCCAGAAGGGTCCCACCTTCGGAACCGGAAACACCACCCTCTTGCCCAGCCTCGCTTGCCTCTTGCCAGGCCCTCAGAGAGGTCCTGCCTTCACCACCAGTCTCGCCCACCTGCTCAGTTTCTGGGCCATCCTCCACTGCGACTTTGCATGTCTGATCAACCTCCTGCCCACCCGCTCGAGTGGCTTCGCCCTTCTGCTCTGCCCTCCTCAGGTCTCCGGCTCCACCCCTGTCCAGTCCTCCATTCTTTGGCTCCCTGGCCACTTCCCCAAGACCACATTCTGCTCTGGACCTGCTTGGCTCATATTCCCATCCCATTTGCCCTGCAATAAATTGCCTTAAATCTCTGCATGTCTGTGTCTGCCCTTGGGTTCACCAGTTAGCCCCGTAACAATAGTTGTAGTTTTCTTTTTCAAAGCTTTCACTTAGTGCTTTCTTATGATAGCTCACTCTCCTTGATACAGTTACTAGCATCATGAAAAATACAAAAACACATTATTATCACACATTCTCTGTTATCGTTTTTGATGAGGCAAAAAACAATATAAGATCAGAGCTTGTGTGATTGGCGGAAGTGTTCTCCAAAATCGCCATATACATGTGCATAACCTCGACGACAACATACAAACCCTGTTTGTTTATTAGCAAACACTAACATTAACTTTGGAGGAGGAAGGTGTTTTGTATCACAAAGTGAGGAAGGCAATAACAAAGACAAATTGTCAGAGCATGATGGGCCAGATGGGAATGGAATCTGAACCTGCTGACACCCATAAATCCTACACATTCACAGTTTAACACCAGCACCAGCCCCTGATGGTGTTGTGCGACTGGTGTAATTCCCTTATTGCGTCACCCGAGAAAACACCATATGTGTTTTTGTATGTGCGTTGGACACATTAACAGAATGTGTATCCAACACATTTACAAGGAAACCCATGTGCATTATTATACATGTGTATATGTACGTAAGGCAACTCATGCACACACACACACACACGCAAACACACAAACACATATACGTATACGCACACACAAACGTGTACGCACACACACAGCATGCCTCACTCTGAAAACAGTGAACAGAAAAGTATTCTCAGTACCTTGGTGACATCTGCTGGCCAGAGATTGAAACAACAAGCTGCCTAGTATGTACAATTACTGTTGCTTACCAAAATCTCAACATGTGTAAAACTGATGAATAGTAAGTTTGCAATGAACTTCATGGAGCTATCTTTCCAATCCTGCCATACCACATCCATTATCAATACATAATAATCAATCATATAAAGAATGAGAAGAACCCAGTATCTCCGAATGTATGCGGGTATGTCCAAGTATGGATGAGATTGGACCACACCTGGTTTTGTTAGAGACATACTAAACGCTACTCACCTAGTTTCCTAGGGCACTGGGGGGGGGGGGGCGGGCTCCACTGCACCACAATTCTGTTGCTGCTGTGCACAATTCATGACTTGCCTCCAAATGTTAGTGAATAGAATAGAGTGATTCATGTTCAAGGGTGGATTAGCCATCAGCAGGCCAGAGCTTGCAAAGCATGGTAATGTGCAAGTAGAGTACTACACTCTTACAGTATGGGAAGGGAGGGAACTGGTCTGTTGTAGTCTAAATAAATAGTTGGATAGTGTACTTAGGTGTGTTAAATATTTAGTTTCAGTGAGATGACCGGAATTATGTTGATTCAGCTTGACAGTGTTGAGTGTGACGTGCCGTAATGTGCTGCAGCCGCAATAGCAGCAGTGTTAGAAGGAGTAAAAGCATTAGTATTGTAGTTAGAGATGAAGTTACTGTAACAGCGAGAGCAATGTATTCATGGCCACATGGCTGCTCATAAGCCACACGCAGCTCTTGGGGCCCAGTGCGATGCTGTGGAAGTGCCCTCTTGGATGCCCTCATGCTTGATAAAACATGATGAAGAGCCCTCGATGGTGGTCCAATGTGCAAGACGTGATAAAGTGGCCTCTTGGGTGCACTTCCAGTGGAGAAAACGTGATAACGTGTCATATAGGCTGCACTACTGGCGAGAAAATTTGTTGGTCTCTATGTGTCTCTAAATGGTTGAATAGTTCCCTGTGTGATTCTGTTAAAGAGATGTAGTAGTTATACTTTAAATCTGAGTCACATAATAAAACAATTTTAATCCTAGGTTCTCTGTAAATGCATCACAGCTGGTAGTTGTAGTACTAGTTAGTAGCAGCAGTATTGTGGTAGTTGTACTAGTACAGTGAGTGAGTAAGTAGTGGTAGCAGATTTTATTGCATTGCTGCATTGGATTTGCAGCACTGCGGTGTTTCAGTTAAAAGAAGGATGCATGCAGTGCTGACGTGAATGTGACAGGATGAACTCTCACACACATAAACAGACACCAACCTTCCATACTCACACCTCCAGATTATCCTCTGGTCTGGTATGAGCGCGTGTGGGCAGCCGTCTGTGTCTATCGGTGAGTCAGTCCTCAGTTGGACTAGTGGGCTGATTACACATGAACACACATACACACACGCACACACACACACATAGGGCTGGTATGACAAAGACAATCTTCAAGCCATCTTGATCCTGTCATCGCCGTCATAATCCTGTGATGAGTAAGTCAGAGACAGAGCTGGAGGGAGATGCAGGAGGTGGACAAAAAACAGAAACACCGTGCAGTCCCATTCATTTGAATTGCGGTACATACTTGACTGCCATTGCTGCAAAATGATGTAATCTGTCCAGGGGGGAAACAATCTAAAGCCACAAAAAGGTTGAAGTTTAATCAAGATTGCTGACACAAAAAGAGAGTCTCAGTTTTCAGTATACGATTACCTTTTCAGGTGTTTATTACATATTATGTGTCTCTCAAAGGGAAAGTGACCTTTAAATGATTTGGTTTTATTTTACAGAACTTCCTCATGTACAGTATATATAACGATTCTTTTTTGTTTTTGGATGATATAATTTATATATAATAATATATGTATTACACTGATCTCATCTCAAATCCGTGTGCATTAATCTGGTCAGTATACACTATACAAGTTTTATTATCTGGAAAGGTCTTTTTCACAAGGCTTTGGGACCTATTTGGGCATCATTGGGGTTGGGCATGGTGTTGGGTGATAAGGCCTCGCTCACAGTATTTCAGTTCATTTCAATGCCATGTTGAAACAGGAACGGGCCTTCCACATTTCCTCTAAAAACAGCCCTGGTCTAAAGGCACACTCCTGTCCACATAGACAGAATATATATAATATACAGCTATAATACCAACTATATCTACTACTACTACTACTACTATATTATTATTACTACTATATATTACTATATACTATTATTACTATATGTAAATATTTATTGTCATTATTGTTAGTATTGTTATTGTTGTCATTATTATAGTATTGGCATGAGCAGTAGCAGTATTCTAGCATTTTGTTACTTGATGTAAAATGTTAAACTGATATTCTTCTATACAGACAGTTGCTATTTATTGCAGCATAATACACATAATTTGCATATTTTATATTGTTTATAAATTATGGTTGATTTATATTGTTGTGTAGCGGACATATTCACATATTTATTACATATTTTTACATTCTTAAAGATATTTCTTATCTCTTTTTATTTTATTACTGTTGTACAATGGGAGCACCTGACCCAATTTCCCCTTAGGGATCAATAAAGTATTCTGATTCTGAGTCTGATAAGATGAATTACCTTGAAGGATGACTCATAACGACTTTGGTGATATTCTGTCTTTTCATCTTGTGCCACCAACAGGTCAAAATGTTTCAGATGAATGACTGATGAATGACTGGTTTGTCAGTTTACTGTATCTCTGTAGAGTCCCATTCAGTGCTCTGGTTAATGTTTACTAACTATAGATGATCACATATAGGTGGAGTACACATCCTGCATCCCAGCTCTCAGACTGGTTTATTGTGTGTAATTAGGTCAGTAGAGCTCTTTCCTGGCAAACTCATGAATTATTGATTGGATATAGTCTGCCAATTTGGCAACTCCACTTTCACTGGAGTTCATTCATTTTCTCTGGAGACACTCTGTATAATGAGTGAGCTCAGAGTTTTAATGGGCATGTGAATTTAGAAAGATTGCAAATAATCCAACTGTATGTTGGTGAATATAAAGCAGGTGCTATAATCTCTAAAGAGTCACATGCAGAAGACCTCGGCATTAAAAAAAAGCACAATTTCACATCCGCTTGTGGTAAATTGAGGTACACTAGATTTTCCAAACGCTTCACATGAGAAATGTAAGAAAATTCCCATGTGACGTATTGGATGTAAAATAGCATTTCATGTGTGATCAATCCACAAACTGTGTGTTTGTTGTCAGACATCTCACGTGCCACATTCCCTGTTTGATAATGAAATGTTACTTCACTGAAATGTAGCCAAAACCAAACACTGGTACATGGATTTGTTGTGAAAGCCTACAGTGAAAGCAAGAGCTGCACATGTGATCTGAGGTCATGAACGAATTCCCCTCACACTGGGCCACTCTGTCAGGAAGCCTTTGAGTCTCCAGCCACACAGTCTGACAATGTTCAAAATTAGCTTAAAGTTTCATGCCGTGTCTGAGAATTGAATACGCCATGAAAAACATTAGTGCAAAACCCTTACATGATGCTTTTTGATGATCATTTACACTGTCGGTTTGGAAAACTTCACGGAAAGCTGTAACTTAAACAGACAAATCGCTTGTACAGCCCTGTCTCCTACAAGTTACATTCACATGCAGCTGAGCTTCGCCTGCTAATTTGTTCTGCAGCAAACATAATACTGTCCAGTTTATGTTCGCTGTTCCAAAGCAGGAAGTAGCTTGAGACAATACCTCAGTGTAAAGCACAGAGAGGTGCTTGTTGGATGCTTGGATGGATGCACGAAGCACACGACTTTTCATATGTGTGTCAGTCAGTGTTTACTTTTTCAACATCTAATCATGGCCACAGTCTTTTTCATATCCTTAAACAGGCATCATTTGTCTAAATGTGACCACAGAAACCAGAATTTGCCATTTTATTCCTAAACATGCAACCTGGGTGGGAGAAGACTCGAGTTTTCACAGCACAGATGCTTCGGTGTAAATGTTGAGCACAAATTCACCCACAGATGAGATTTTTGGGACATTTCACATGTGAAAAATCTGAAAATCTCACGGGTGTGTAACATGAATTTGTGATAAACATGTGAAATGTATTTTGCGCGTGATACATAAGGCACATTTAATTCTCACATTCTGGAGAATTATAGACTTAAACAGCAGGTACAAAGAGCGATACAGTAAAGAGCAGATATTCTGAATAAAAGTCCATGTAAAGCCTTACAAACATGATCATGAGAGATATAAAAAGTGTCCCATCACCATCAGTTACGCTTGAGATTATGATGCTAAACATGTGCACTTCTGCTTGAAGGCTGTTTAGACGTCTGCCAGCTCACAGTAAACTCAAGCAAATTTTGACGTCAGACTTGTTGATAGAAGCCGACTCAGTTTGAATAATGGAGACATTTGCCTTTGAACCTTTGGACTAAATGGATTTGAATCGATTCCCAGATGAGTCTAACGGTGCCAATTTGTGACAGTCTTCTTCTATCATTATAAATTGAGTGTTTTTTAAAAAGTTATTCCCAGACTGTCCTGATTTTTATCTTCACCTTCCGACGCTGCCGGCCCATGAACAGAAAGAAGCCTGTGGGTCTGCTCTGCGGGCTGGCTGGTCCGCAAGCTGTCGTATTGTATAACAGGTCATTTTCGTGAGGTTCATTTCTCCAAAATGCAGCTCGTGAGTGCGTTCGTAAGTTCACGACGTCTAGACACACATCCTGGTGGCTTGGCTGCACGCCCGGCCAATCACAGGCCAGAACAAACTGACACAAGAATTTGAAACAACACAAACACCAAAGTGGCAACAGAACGTGGCACGTGATATTCCAGAAAACTGGTCACATGGGTCACATTTACAGTAATATCTCTAGTTTTAAGCGGATTATCGATCATAACCAGGAAAAAGGCTGATGTCTGTGTGCTGAGTGAATAGAAGAGCCCAGTTTGCTCCTGTGGGTTCGGTCTGGTGTCAGTTTGAAACTGCACAGTGAACTCAGTTTGAGGAAATGTGGCTGCCATTGTCAGGATCATGTCTTAAATCTCTTCTGAAAACATACTTACACATACTGAAATATTCTTATCTTTTCCTTTATTTGACTCACTGTCATTTTATTTATCTTAGTTTTCCCTCTGTAACTTGTCTCACCTTATCTTATGCTTAATTACCTCTTCTTTTCTATTTGCTTTAATTATTGCCCTCTTCGTCATTAGTGTTACTGTGACTCAGGTTACACTTCATAGATGAACTGCTTATTTGGTTATCAGTTGCAGTCCTGGTTGTCCACTCCTCTTATTTACAATGAATGTTTTATCAGGTACAGAGAGCCTGCCACAGTCAGCTGACTGCAATCACACTGTCCTCCTGTGTTTGGTTTTGGTGTGTGTGTGTGTGTGTGTGAGTGTGTCAGGGTGACAGCGAGGACAAATAAGTTGCATATGAGGAACTGAAGAATCATTTCAGGTGCTTCTTCATTCCTTGAAAGGTAGAGTGATCACAGGTTGTGACCATGAACAGGATTTGGATTAAATCCAACTGTTCGTGCTTTGAGTAAATCTGAGATTTGTTTGGCAGCCTGGAGACGCCAGGTCTTCTTTAACAGCTCAAAAAAATCACTCACTGTTGTTTCATCAGCTTAACACCTCTGACTTCTGACTTTTCCCAGTTTTATGAGAATATCTCGTAAACCTGATGAACCCTTTTTGAAGTCAGCTCCAGGTAATTAAGCATTGCTTCTGTTTGCACAGCTGTAAAACACAGCAAAACACAATGGCTTTCCATAAGCTACACATCTGTGATTGAAGCTGACAGTATTTTCTACCCAGCAGCCTTCTGTCCCTACCAAATCCCAAACAATGCTATTTTCTTTTCTGTTATGGGAACTTAATAAGAGTTGAAAGGTTTTAAAGGGATTTATAATCCTATCCAGGTTCTAACTGACCGAGAACATAACATCTGCACAACGCCCACACGTCTTCATCTGTGAGTGACTTTTTGTCACACATAAGAAATCCTGTTTATGTGTTCATGCACAAGCTCATATAATATATTAAACATGATTTTTATCACCTTCATCAAATGAGAAAGGTTGACTAGCCCTACTCACTTACCTAGCCCACATACTGGATTCTGATGGAGACGGAAGAGAAGTTATGTGTGGAGTCAGTGGGACCCTCCAGTTAAAGATATTATGATTACATTAAATATGAATTCCAGTTGTGATTAACGGGTGAGATGTGTTATCTTGTGTTAGGTATGTGTGTGTGGGGGGGTGTGTGTTTCTGTGTGAGGGCCCACTTCTCAGCGCATGGCTCAATCCGTCGATGACAAGGGTGCACCTTGCCCAGGAGCTGCTCGCCCCCCGCCCCTTGGATTACGCACCTTTGACCTCCAGCACTGTGTCAACACTAAGCCGCTCACTGAGACGCCAGCGAGACCAAATCCACCAGCAGCAGCCGGTTTGTCACATGACCAGCGCGCCGCGCTCCGTGCCTGTGTGGCTTTCATTTCCGCGTTCACGGAGGTAGAGCGGCGCTGAATGAGTCTCCGCGGCCGCTGCGTGTCCGTCTTCCACGCCGCGAAACTGCGTGTCCGTGCGGGGATCTGTCGGGCGCGGGGAAGCTCACGCGAACGCATCGGCCGGAGCCGCGCCGCTGCGGGACCATGCTCACGCGGGTGAAGTCGGCGGTGGCCAATTTCATGGGAGGTATGATGGCCGGCGGCTCCAACGGGGACCATCCCGGCGGCTCGGATCTGCCGCTGAGATTCCCCTACAGCAGACCGGAGTTCCTGGGACTGTCGCCGGACGAGATTGAGTGCTCGGCGGATCACATTGCGAGACCGATCCTCATACTGAAGGAGACCAAGCGGCTGCCGTGGTCCACCGGCTACGCAGAGTGAGTAACCTGTATGCGTCCATCTTTTCTTGCACACAGCATCCTTTGCAAGTGAGCGCGTCCTTCCTGGACCACTTCGGCGTAACCACAAGCACCAGCCGCCTGTGATATTATTTTTTATGGCAGGTTTCGTGTAAATATTGATTTAAAAGGTACAGCAGCTGGTCTTTCCCCCCCTCTGCATTACAGTATTGCAGTAGGAGGAGGCCAAGACCACAGGACATAAACATACCTCAACCAAACACATCAGGTCGCTATCATCGAGCCTCTGTGGCCGCACAGGGATGCTTTATTACTGATGGCGCAATAGATGGAACAATACCATAAAGTAGGATATAATAAGGTCACTGTGAGCTTCCTGTTGGTGCAGACTCACTGTAATATATGAGATCATGCTGCTTATTCTGAGATCAACAGTAAAACTGCACCCTCAAAGCTAGATCTCTTTTTAAACAGCATTGACATGTTTTAGTGGCACTTATGAGGCTGGAAAGCTCTCAGGAGTAGTTACCAGGTTTGACACTTGGCCTGTTTCTGCACGATGTCGTGCGCATTGTCGAGTATGAATTGTTTTTCCTTTGCTTTTTGCTCATGTGTCAGTAAAACCGGTGAAACCTGACCTTGGAGATGGAAGCCTTTATTGCAGGGATGCACCGCAACATCGAATGCACAAACATGCGGCGTGTTTGCTCACTCAGTGTTTGCCTTATCAGACACTAGAAGTCAACCCCACCTCCACTTGACAGCCGAGATCAGCATCGCAACCGGACCTAAGGATCATCTGTTGTATTATTGATATCACATGTTACATTCAGGAGTGCACAATCCATCTGGCTCCATGCATCCTCCCGCCAAGGCTGTAATAAACCGACTGTGATGTGTTTTAAGAGGATGTATCCCAAACAGCATTTAGTGCCATTAGGATGGGAGAGCAGCTGCAAAAAAAAAAGTCAGAACATGAGAAAATGCAGAAAGATTTTGACTAATGGCAACAAAGAAGAACGAGAAGTAATGAGTTAGGTTGCGTGCTGGTAAGAGAGGCGTGTTGGATCTGTCCTCAGGCTCAAACAAGACCTGCACTATGCAAACAGAAGCTACTTTTACTATTCATTTCAAAGTTCACATTTACCTTTGGTGGGAAACAGCTAAAAAACACACAGTAAAGTCTTGTTCTCATTATTGCTCATGCAGCCCCACATAAAGTTGGGGCGGTCTGATGGTTTGTGAGGCTGTCTCATAACTACAGAGGTCACAGTTCAGTCCTCGAGGCAGCTACACAGCGTGTGACACGGCAGTTTAGTGCCCTGAATTCATCAATCCACAAAGAAGAGTTCTTCTTTCCTGTTTTTCTTTGACATAAAGTCGCATCTTCATGCTGTGGATCAGCTGTTATGATAGAGTGCTTCTCCGCTTGAGCATAACCGTGAAGTCGATAACATTAGACATTCAGGAAGAACGCTCCTCCTGCCTCTCTACGCCTCATGCTTCTACTTCAGCCGTCCTGCCGGGAACCCAGTTTAGATGTGCAAATGTGTCATCTTAAGTCAGCCAGGGCTTTGACACAGCTGACCAGTTCAGTCTCACTCCCTCAGGCAATTTTTCATGGTTTACAGGAAATAAACAGGAGAGACACTTTACCAGCAAAGAGAGGGAGAGAGATGAAGGCTGCAGCTAACAACGCTTCGTTTTCCTATTCACGGATCAATCGTTTGAAACATAAAATGTCAGAAAGTAGTGAAAAAATTATTTCTCAGAGCTCGAGAACCTAAAGATGTTCAATTTGCTATGATATAAAAGACAAAAAAGCGGCAAATTCTCCACATTTCAAACCCTGAAACCAGAGAGAATTTGCCGATTTTGCTTGATCAAAAACAAAAAGTTCTCGTCAATTCATTTCCTGTTGGCGCCCGATCGACTGATCGGCCGCTTCAGTGTGAAGAGAGATGTGTATGATCTGCGCTGCGTATAGAATGAAAAATCCTTTGAAACGGCTGCATTCACATACACGCCCTCCTCCGTGCTCCCTCGTGCTAATCTGCCGTGAAGAATTTTTAATCTCAAATCGGAAAAGAAAGGATGATAATTCGCTGCTGGGAAACCGACACCCACTCGTATACTGTGCCTTCTAAAGTGGGTCGGATAATTGAAGTTGAAATGGCAATCCTGATTTTTATTTGCATTTCATTATTTATTATAGTTAATAACTATGACTGAAACACTGAGGCTTATAGAATAAAACATACTTTAATGGGATATGTGATGGTACAGGATCACTTGAACAGCCCTACACATCACGGATAGATGTGACGCTGCTGCCAGTTGTGTGTGTGTGTGTGTGTGTGTGTGTGTGTGTGTGTGTGCGTGTGCGTGTTCCAGCTTGGCGTAGCATCAGCCAGGACTGAGCCATACTGGGGATTTGTCAACAGCTGGCTGACCAGCAGGCTTTGTTGTAGTGAAATCTCACTGTCGGCCGAGAAAACCTGCGTCCATACAAGATGATGTGCTCCATGCATGTGATGTGATCCCTCCGATAAGACGAAAAGCCAGGCCGTAGTGCATCTGAAGGCTCGGCGCTAACAGCTATTCTTCTTTCTACACGCGTTGTAGACGTACGAACAGTTTTCGTGACTGTGGCTAAAAACAATACAAGACAGACACTTTGATTTGCTTCTTTGAAAAGAACGTGTTTGAAGGGAATCTCTGAGTTGGATAAGTGTCTTCTAATTTTTGTAAATACTGCAATCACACTTAGATTATGTGTGAACAGTTACTTGTTGCACCTTTCAGCCGTGCTAGCAGCTCTATGGATAACAGTGTTGCACAGGTGGTCTACCATGTTGGTTGAGGCTGAAATATCTCACAGGCTAACATAGAATTTTGCACAGAAATCTGTGATAATCCTCTGACTTTTCCTCTAACGCCACCATGAGATCGACGTTTTTTTGGGGGGGGGGGGTCAGTTAACATCAAAATGAATTCGATTTATGAGCAAATACGTGCAAAACGGGTGACGTTTGAATCTCAGCTGCACTTTGTGTTTAGTGCTTATGTGTGCATGCTAGCACGCTAAGCTAAAATGGTCAACATAGTCAATGTCATGCCCGCTAGCATGCTAACATTAGCACTCAGCTCAAAACACCGCTGGGCCTAATTCCGCATTCAGGATATATGGGAGTCCTGCAGCTACGAGTTCTGACTTGAAAATAACAAAAATAACTATAACAAAAACAAATTTTTGATGCCTCAAGTACGTCATTCAATACTTCAGATATGGTGATATGTTGTCCATGCACAGTATTTTAATCCTCACACAACCAGCTGTAATCAGCAGAAAACTTTCTAGATCTCTGCAGGCAAATTGCTTTGTTGTGGCACAAATTGCTCAACACGCAGTTAGAATGAAGGATGAAATACTGAAAAAACAGGTAAACAAAAACCTACAAGTTACAAACTACCGTAATACTGTAATTAAATGTGCAAATGCAAGTGTGTGTGTGCCAAGGGTAAATGCAAACGTGCAAATGGTAAATAAAATAACTTAAGAGTACCATATAGTTAAAATAATGCTCAACATAAGGTCAGAGTTGTAGCTCACAAGTTGTTAACTTGAGACTCTCTCTTGTTCCATCCGTCATGTATGACATCAGTGCAGAGCCGCCGGCGTGGCTGTCGACCCTTGTTTATCTTTTCTCCGTACACATTCGATGTGACATGCATTATTTATGAAGGGCTAACAGGAATAGGAAACAGATACTTTGATTCGGTTGTTTTGCTTTGAAGAAAGTGTGGTTTGAAGGGAAGCTCTGGAGTGTGTATCCTGACATTTAGGGGAAAATGTTACACTCGTACTCACATTATTTGAGAAACATCTTATTTCAACATTCTAAATCCCCCCCCCCCCCCCCCCACATTATTAATAACATGATAGGGCGTTTGAGGATCACTAGCAATGTAAAGTAAAATCTAACTGTAGGATCACGCAGGATGAATTTCGTAGATCCCCACTCTGAGCTGCATGTCTCTCCGTCGTACCGCTGCCTGTCTGCCTGTCGGCCTCTCACAGCTTGCCGGGGTTATCCTGGGTTATCGCGTAGCTCCCCGTGGCGACAGGACGAGCAGTGCTGCTTCTCGAGGAGCTTTCTGATGCGCCGTCTCTGACTGCGTGCACTGCCACTGACTGTCAGGTCCAGTGAGCGCGGCCGTTCGAAATGATCAGTGAGTATCGCTCACTCTAACTTGTGTCACCCTCTTTTCTCCAGCACGCTTGCTTACAGGCCTGTCTTTTGCAGACTGGCTGCATTTAGTGCTGCGTTTTTCTGCAGTTGTGTTGCACCCAATAGCGTACACACCAGCGCTGACCACTGACGTCTCCTCCTTGTGATTTCAGCGTGCAGTTTGCAGTGCTGCCATGTTGCTGGTGTTTCTAAGAGTGGAGGAAAAGAGCCAAAACGCTCCTGACGGCACCCTCAGTTGAGTTTACTCAGGTGTGCTCTCTTCAGGAAGTCTGTTCGGTTTTGGAGGGTTTGACTTTGCTGTGATCGTGTCCATCGTCCAAAACCAAAAATGCCAAGTCATGTACACTCAGTGGCCACTTTATTAGGTACACCTATGCAATCTAATTCAATTCAATACAACAATTCTGCAAGTAAATTCTACCATTATGATATTAATTTTTGGTGACATTGTTGGAAATGATTGTCATATAATGTCAGTATTAAGCATAGAGGTGATATGTTTATTACTGAGATTATAATTAAAAGTGTTGCGGTGCTGGACTGTATTATATTTAGAGGGGCTTCTCATTTAAGGTATTAAAGGCCACCTCATTAATAGCCATTACCACTTTAAACTTAAACCCCCCCTCTCTCCTGGTCCCTTCCACTTAATTCTTTGGGTGCAGTCAAATGAAAAAGTGAACGATTCATCAAAGAAATAATTGGCAGTAAAACAGATTTTGGCAGTAATAATTAGTTGAAGCTTTAATTGCATGATCACTTAACCTGGTGTGGGTTCAGTGAAATCTCAGTGGTGCGGTCGGCTTTTCCGTTAACTGCTTGGTTCTAGCCTGTGCCCTGTTTGCTCCAAGTCCTCCTGTTTGGAGGGAGAAGGAACAGTGAAAAAGCTTTGGGTTCTGCTTCTTGTAGCTTTAGTTTGGATGGAAGTAGGTTCTGCTTATTTGTGATCTTGAGAACAAATCAAAGCTGGCAACATGAAATACAGTAGAGGTGCAATGATTATGCCAAAGTTCATTGTTTTCTTAAGTAGCCCGAAGAAAAGGTTCATTAAGAACTGTTAGAGCCACTTCAATAGCAGAGATCCAATTTTGATGATGTTGTTGCAAGATCACGGTCCAAATAGGCTTCACCTTAGCCCCCTGTCGCCTCCACGTCTCTCCTCCCTTCACCTCCTCCGTCTTGCTTGTTTGCATGGGAGAGTCATGGCACTGAGGAGGTAAAGAAGACGCTGTGACGAAGCTCTCCCACCCACTCATCCACTAACTCACTCCACTGACCCAGTACCAGTAGTACATACCCCTGCAACCTCAGCAGCATTCCGATCAATACTTAATCAATGTGCGTGTCTGTAGGCGAAACGCTAGCGTCCCCGCTGCACTTTGTATGTTTTGTCTGCAGGTCGGACCACGTGCGTGTGTGAGGGCTTTGGCTTATGACTAGAAGGCTGCAGGTTGGCATTCTCTGCATTAATATCCAACTTAAGGGAACAGAGAAAAGAAAGCAGCAGCTCCAGGGTGTTTCACAGTGTGGAGCAGGAGTTTCAGAATGAACATTTGGCATTCGTGTTTAGCAAATATTTTCAAGATTAAAATGCTGTAAATATGTATGTCTTCCTTCTGTTTTATTGTAGGTTAATCCATAATACTGTTTGTCTTTTCTTCAGTCTTTTCCTCAGCTGTGTAGAGGAAGCACATGAGCAGCACTTTTTACATTACAAAGCCTCCCAGTGCTCCATCACATGACACAGCACATGTTCTTGTGTTGATTCTGCAACATCAACACGCCACATCGCTCCGAGGCAGAAACAGCATAATGTTGTTTCAGTTCAGTGCCAGCTTTCCTTTTTAGCGTACGTTTTAACCAGGAGTTACCATTGAAGGAAGGCATAATTATCACGTTATAGGATCACGTTTATCATGATCTTAAATGATCTGTTTGTGGGAGCGGAGATGTCGCAGCAGAGTGTAGCAAGAGCGTACCGCGTGCTACAAATACCCAAAATGTGACCGCATTCTCGTGTCAACAAGAGTCATGTGCTGCATATATGCAAACATGCAGTATGTAGATGATGTAGATTTAAAGAAAAAAACTTTGAACAGGATTTGCTTAAACACAAAAGATGACATTGAATGAAGTGCTGGATGAATGTAGTAGAGAGTTTAGGCGGTGCAGTGGTTCAATAGCTCAATTGAAGAACTATAATTACCTGTGTAGTAATCGTTGCCTCCAGGTGAGGTTTTTCACAACTTGGCATCACATGTGTGCTTTTGGTTGTGCAAGAAGTTGGCAACAAAGGACGATCAAGAACAGAGCAAGGATCAGTTTTCAAAATGCAGCTGTATTTAGGTAAAAGTGATTTTCCATTTTAATTCTTCAGTCTAAAAAAATCATTAAAATAGTAAAAAAACGCTGCTCACACATTCCCATCATGACGTCAAACAGAAAGCAGTTAAATTTATAATCATATAAAGCAAAAGACATTTAAAAAGCTGGAATTAATTGATTGATGATTAAAGTATTTACTCATTTTGGCACATAATTCACACATATAATATCACAGTGTCCCTAAAATGACCTGATGGAGTCTGATAATTCCTTTGGAGCAAAACTTCAGGTCAAGTGTGACTGAAAAGAAACAATCCCAAAAAGAAGTCTCACTGCAGATTAGCGCTCTGACGGGGTAATTAAGGCCATCCCATTGTCTCAAATGTGAAGAAATGAAATGAGATAACCGAACATGACAGCCCCTGCTCTCGGACACAGCTCGTGCCTCGGGGTGTGGATGGCTTTTCCTCTCGTATCAGAGATGAAAGGCTCGAAAGCGCCACTGTTGTTAATCTCGTGATCTTCCAGGGTCAAATGAGCGTCAGTCCCTGCAGTGCTTTGGTCTCAGACACGCAGGATGGTGCATGAAGCTTGTGGCCTCTATTCATCATATGAAGCTTTAGAATGGAGTTAATGGTGCATGCTGTTGATTTAGCATATTTTAACCTGTTAGCTGTGTATCATGCCATCGTTTGAAAGGCTGATTTTAAAAGCCTGTTGAAAACTCTTACTATATAGAAGCCTCTTGAGTTTTGAGGTGATTTTTCTTGACTCTGAGTGTTGTAACGAAAGTCTGTTTGCACATTAAAAGCCTGCGATATAAATCGGTGCGCTCTAAACTCTTTTGTCCTCTTGAAGTTTGCGGTCCTCAAGCTGAGAAGCACCTAATTCAGCTGTGGAGGAGCAGAGAACCTCTTTCAACTGGATCTAAGGACACTTGGTATGCAGTGGGAAATAGTCGGCGGTAGCGTGCAATGAAATGGAAAAACCTGGTTTAAAATCTCAGATATTTCTCTGAAATATTTGTGACTAAAGCAGCGATCAAAGCTAAAGTTATAATAGTATAATAATAGTTTAACACAAAAAAACGGTGGCATTTTCAAGGCAAAATAAGCCAATTTTCTAACAGCGTCAGTATAAAAGTTCATCCTGACCTTGGAAATAGTAGTTTCATAGAAGAAATCTTAACTCAAGGTCTACTTGCTATACTTTTTCTGAGGTTTTCGACCACATCTCTGAGCAATTGAGCCAACCCCAGCTGTTGATGAAGACCATGAGATGCGGTTAAAAGCCACAGAAAAAAGCTTGTAAGTGGAAAAGCGTGGAAGCTGTCCCAGTGCCTCTGCTGCTGATGGGAACATTATTAAAATACTGCTTAATGAACCATGAAGTCAGTGCAGCTCATAAGCTGAAGAAGTGACGAGTTCGGTGTAAAATATGTGTGACATGTACAGTATGTGCACATGTGACCGCTGCATTTTTACTCCTCGTATGCAGCTAATGATTGGGACATTCCATTTAATTATGTTATCAATCCATGTTGATTTTTCTTTCTTAATTAATTGAAAAATGTCTGAAAGTGGTGAAAAATGGCCGTCACAATTTCCCAGACCCGAATGTGCTGTCATATGTAATGTTCATGTAAATTAAAATGATATAAAACAGCAAACAATATTTGACATTTGTGTGGCTAAATGACTTAAATTATTATTGAGTCATTAAAATTCATAGTTGGGTGGCTGTGTCTGCAAATAACCTCTCTGTCTTATTGACACACTGCAGGGACACACTGTGCTTTTATTAGTTTTTAGGATCGGGAAGTGGTGAATAGCCCATTGTGTACCGCTCCAATTACTGAAGGTGCGCCCAGTCAGTATCAGTTTTACAACCAAGTGTTTTCTTGGCTGGAGACAGACGATCCTTGCCCTGCACGTTCATCCACATGACTAGTTAGGCTTATTGATATCAGATCCTCAATTGGAAAGTAATCTGCCTCACCTGTCAACATGTGGCCATATAATGTCTCATTTACGTGCTACCGGTCTTTATGTCTCTAAGTATGATAGCAGTATGTTATTATGACGGTCAGAAACAGACAATAAAAAGTGAAAATACATCTTTATATTTCACGTTTTGTTCTGGCGTGCCCTTTGCTTACCTAACCTCTCGAGCTCTACTTTCATAAGCGACTACATGCGCGGTTTTAATAAGGCCACTGCAGCCCGAACGTCTCCTACAGCGTGGCTAAATTGAGAATGCCTGGAGTATTGTTAAGCAGCGTGTGCTTGTCCATGACTACAGCAGCTCGCAGCAGCAGTGCGCCATCTGCCAGGTGTTGTATAATGCAGTATTTATGTGTCTTTCTGTCCTCTGCCCTACATGTGTGGGTCTCAAACTGAAGCGTGCATTTAAAGAGTGTGTATCTGCTGACTTTATCCCGCGTGGCCTCACTTTGTTAATTGCGATAAAACGACTGTTGTGGAGGGAAACTTGCACAGAAGTTCAGTTTGGAAGGATGTTAAAGTCCCCTAAGTACAGCCAGTGGAGTAAAGGTCACCGCTTCAGTTGAAACATTAAGGAAGATATTGAACCTCTTAAATTAGGTGCTGCTGTGTATCATCTTTCACCGCCAACACGCAGGAAATGTAATGTCTTTGTTGTGATAAACATGCAGAGGGCACAATCGCCTTTTTGGAAGTTTAATCCAGGACACAACTGTCAATAGCCTGTTTTTTGTTTGGGATGAAAAGGTGTGATTGAAGTGATGTGAGTGGAGGTGACAAGTTTCTTGGAAATATCTCAACCCCTCAGATGCCTCAGGTGTTGTTAGGGACTTTATATATATTCACATTCACACTGACAAGCGAGGATGGAGCAAGGTTCCCCACTTTGTGAAACACATGATTGCATCTCTATTTCTTTTCCAAAAAATATTTGCACAATTCATTTACTGAAGTATTGTAATATGCACTATATGTACATGGCATTTAAATATCTTATTTACTTTTACTTTTTCTCATCTCTCCTTAGATGTCCTGTTAAACTGAAATCCCCTTCTTGTGTCCTGTTATCCCCTCTCTGTCCAGGGTGATCAACGCAGGAAAAAGCACATTAAACGAGGACCAGGCCTGCTGTGAGGTGCTAGTGGTCAAAAGGAGACCTGCGGGAAGCTCCACGGCCAACCGGACCCCAACGGCCCGCAGGAGGTCTTCCCTGCCCAACGGAGAGGGTCTGGGCCTCCGGGAGTGCCTGGTCAGTCAAACGAATGGGTCTGGTTCCATTCGGAAGTATCCGCCTTTTCCACCTTATCCAACTTGCATGACATTCTGCAGACACAGTTTAAGACCACAGGAAGTGATGGGTCTATTCATATCCTGAGAAATGACCTCACACTGACAGGATGGAGACATTTGTGTGTGTTTTCTGGGTGTTGAAGTAAAAAAAAAAATACCATGAACTTAAATATGAATTTTATGCTTCAGCTCAGGAGTGTAAAATCACACGCGGTTTCCGGGTGAGCTGTCCGTTTGATATAATGTTAATGTGCGTCACAGACTGGAAGCTCATTGATGAAATCCAGGTAATGATCAGGGTGGATGTAGCCCTCGATGTGGCCTCCTTTTGGGACCCACTGTCCCCTTGTCCTGTCCCGTCAGCAGCTTACTGGGGCGTGCAGCACAGCGTCCTTCACACGCCACAGTGGCCTTTAACGGCGCTTGACAGCCACTAATACGGGGCAGGCAAATGCGAGCACGCTTGCTCACAGAAACGCACAAATAGGCTTTAAAGTTCCTTCAGTGCAGTATGTCGCGTACAAAGGAAAACTGTATCATGAAATGTCGGCTCACTGCTGTTTATCGGGCATTTGACCAAATCCATGCAACACACTGACACACTTGGTCACTGAAAAAACTATGAAACCTACAAACTGTGTGTGTCTTTCTCCTCCTCCTGTGATTTCTGTATTTTCTCACTGTTCTTTCAGCTTTAACCGTTCTAAAAAAAACTTTTAATATGTGTCTATATAAAGTAAAACTGCTGCTAAAAATTTCCCCTCAGCCCACCAGTACTTTGCTCAGGCCCACCCAGAGCCTACAGCAAACTCATGCAAGTACCTCATGACTCACTACTGCAGTGATACTAGACCAATAAGAGTAGTGTGGTGCCTTTCTAATGCTCTTTCCTTGCTTCATAGGCTCATGTTGTAGAATCTTCCCGCGCTATATTTAGAAAATCAGAGCCCTAGTGTGTTTGCAGAAATATGTGCTAGCAATGATCTGCACTCAGCGTGCACCCTATCAGCCCTCTTTTTCGCTTCACGCACACGTCACGGCATGGTTAGATGTGTGCACCTGCAACTCCACGTCCATACTTTAAATATATGTGGCTTAATTACTAAGAATGGAGTTAACTTTGTATCTAACAGACTTTGAACAAGCACCGCCTTTAGCTCCAGGAGGGCGGGACATCACAGAGTTGCTGCACTTTTTGAAGGCGGCGGACTCAAAGGTTTGCAGTGAATGAAGCGGATCACAAGATGCTTTGTCTAATCTTTTAATCTATTATGTGGGAGGTGGCTCTTTGTAGGTGAACACTGATGACAGCGCAGACATTCAGAGCGTCACAATGGGTCTATTAAAACCTGCGTAGAAGCAGAGCATATTTTAATGATACAAAGCAATCCCTCTGAGCACCTGTATGAATTTAAATGCAGTGTCAGAAGCACGGAGCTTTCAGCCATTATCTTTGGGTAACGTGGGAGGCACTGATGTCCTCATGAGTCGGCTTGGACCCCTGAACCAACCTGCTATTCTTCTGTTCACTGAGACAGTGGTGCATCAGTGGTACCCAACCTTTTTGGCTTGTGACCCTTTTCACAACATCCGTTCATCACCTCCTCAGATTGTTTCACTTTATGCTCTAACAGTTTTAGAGGCCTCTTTAGTATCTTGATGTTGGGGGGTCCCTCCAGGTTGGGAACCACTGCAGTGCCATATGACTCCAAGGAGAAAGGAAGCTTTGACTCACCCGACATTCACACATTGATCATTTTGAATGATAATAGGATATGCTGGAGCTTGTTATTGAAAATACTCATAAAAACCTGGCTCTTGGAGTTAGAACCCTAATATTTTGTGCAGCTGTTGTCCAATCATCCATTTAAAGATGCTCATTAAATCTTGAAATATTTGGCTGTTATCGACTTCTGATTGATCGACAAGAAAATGTTAAAGCCTGCTTGCGACTATAGAAATCCATGGCTTGTTGGTCGATCAGTGTGAATGCGAGGTCTGACAAAACTCTTCCTCTTGCATGCTCAATGCTGCAGATTCAAATATCGACACAGGTGATGATGGTGTGTGTCTGTGTTTGATGTGTGTTTGATTATCTGCATCCAGGACAGCTCTGAAGACCTCACCTTGCACTACTGGGCCTTGTTCGATGGCCACGCTGGTTCCGGGGCGGCCGTGGTGGCCTCCCGCCTGCTTCATCACCACATCGCCCTGCACCTTCAGGAGGTGATGGAGATCCTCTGCACTCCAAACCTGCTGCCCCCGACGTGCCTGGGGGAGGAGCCCATCAATCACCACCTGACCCCGACGTCCCAGCGCGCCCTCACCAGGGCGGCCTCGCTCCGCGGCGCCGCAGGGGCTCCGGGCTCGCCCAGCACCCCGCCCGCGCGCTTCTTTACCGAGAAGAAGGTTTCACACGAGAGCCTGGTGATCGGCGCCATCGAGAATGCTTTCAAAGACATGGTAAGAGGCTTGTGCTTGGTATGAAGTGGAAAGTCGATTATAGAATGAGCAGTAAAAATACTAACACTCATTGAAATGACAGAACATGGCAAACATGTTTGCTTGGCGCTGCTAATGCTCTTGTTGCACAAGCAAAAAGCATTTTTCCACCCTCAGACGTAAAAAAAACCCTTTTTTTTCAACTTTGATGGTTTAAAACTGAACATATTTCAGTTGAGTTTGGAGGAAATTCCGAGATTTGGTGTCACTTTTTTGCTCCGTTGTAAAATTAGGCATTGCATCCCTAAACTCCTATACAGCATGTTACCAGTTTGTGATGTCTAACATGTTATTTTCGTGAACTGCCACTGCAGGTAGTGATTTCTCATAATTCCCAGAACAACACTGGACATCCATCTGTCAAAGAGTTGCTGCCTCCATCCCCAGTGTTGTGTGTATTTGGAGAAAAAGGCTGGTCATGCCCTTTGAACGTCACAAATTGTGTACAGAATACCCATTAGTATCTGTGCACGCATGGAGGAATCAGTGTGGTTACTTAGCATCCATTAAACTCTAACTACTTACTATGTCAATTGATATTGATTCACTGTAATTAGTCGGTCGATGCACATAGGCCTCACCGTTTCCTGCTTCTGGTTTACTAAGAGAAGCAGACATACATGAATCATTCCGTGTTGATGCTGACCTGTGGATGCAATAAATAGAACAGAGCACAAACACCTTTGTTTTATTACATATCTCAGCTCTTAAAACCTGTAAAATGACACAACAAACAACATCGATATTTTGGGTGTTAAAAACACTTCGCTGGTTGGCTTGTAAGGTAGCTGCAAAAAGCTTCCTGTGAATGTAGTCAGCTTGAGCTTCGCACACAGCTTCAAAACCACAATAACAACACAGACACAAACACACTAAAACGCCGCATATACACTGTAGGCCAAGAACCTTTTCCAAAGTCAGAAAATATGACTGTTTCCCTCAAACTGGAAGCATATGGTGCCAGTCAGCTAGTCAGAAAGAACCAGGAAAGGTGATTTTCCCTTCGAGCTGCTGCAGGTCACACACACACACACACACACACACACACACACACACACACACACACACACCAGCCATCTGGCCGAGCTGTAAGTGGATGCTGGAGAGTTGACTCATGCAGAGGCCAAGAGATCCAGACCAGAGCCAATCAAAACAGTGCGGCCTGCCTGACAGGCTTTGAGGGGGAGAGGTTAAAGGTCACTGGCCTCAGTTTCAACATCAGGATTTGGATCAACAGTCTCTGTTATGTTTGTCTTCTGCTGTGCTGCCAAAGAGCAAAGATCTTACGTGCAGCTACACTGAGAGATTAAAGCCACTCTTCTTGTTCGGATGTCAGAGCAGTTTTACTCGTAGTAATTCATAGTTTGCCACGTAGACAGTGTGATGCCTGCCAGCAAATTTTAAGCAGATTCACTCAATTAAGAACAGTTTTTAAGATAATGATTATTTTAATTATCAGTTAATCTACCGTTCACAAAGCCACATACTGCATATTCAGTTTACCCTCATGGAAGACTAGAGTAACTGTTTCCAGTTACTCTAGTCTTCAAATCTGAGAAACTGGAAACAGAATTTTTGGACTATGGACTAATAGTGTCAGCTGAGGACATAAAAAAGCACATAAAAAAGAATAAAATCTATTTACATTACTATTTTTGTGACGGTCACCAGACCAACTGTAATCTGAGCTGTCCTGCTGCAGTGAACCCAAACCACCCGGCCTTAGAAACACGTTCCTGCAGACGCTCTGAATGATCGTCCAGTACCGCTCGATCCAGCTCTGCACAGCACCAACTCTTTGCTAACATTTGCGTTCCGGGTGAGTTCACTCAGGGACGTTAAATGAGATCCTGATGGATGGCAGTGCAGATCAATCTCATTAGAAAATACCAATTTCTCAGTTCATCCTGGTGTTTCCACCTCTTAACCACTAGATGGTAGTGTGCAATTAACAATTTTTACCAAACGCCATGGCCATGAAATGAGAAATAGTGCACTAGAGCACTAGCTTAGCGTGTGTGTAGGTGTAATTAATGCTTGTGTAAGGATCAGTTAAGGAATTGAGAGGTCTATTGTGAATTTGGGGTTATTGATAAGGTGATGTTTCACACAGTCATCAGGGTCGTGTTTTCAGTGACTTACGGAAATAATAGAACTACAGTTTGACAGTGTTGTTATGTCACAATAAGGTTTAGTAAAATAGCATGGCAGTAATCCTCAGAAATCCGGTTTTTGAGCAGGAATCGGATCACAGGAGATTACGATTATGATCCACTTTTACACTGAGAAGTCAGGACACACTCTGACTCGCAATGCAACGGTTTGCTTCTCTTTTGCATCATCTGACAAGGAAAAGATTTCCTTGTCAGGAGCGTATCTGCTCACAACCCCTGGCAATCAGCAAGCATCCATGTCTCGCTCAGCTCGCCGTCTCTCCTCTCACATGCCTCTCTAACTCTTTATCCAGCTCTGAATCTGCACTTTTTACCCTCTGTGTCCTCTCGCTCTCTTAAAGGGCAAGCGCGTCAGGATCCACCATTTCAAACGTTGCCGTCGATGTCACAGCGTACCTCAAACCTCGCAGCTGCAGAGCTGCCTAATGGCGATCCGAAGTTGTTCTTCAGAGAGCGACCGCACATATCAAAGCGCATATAATGCATTTACAGTTCATTGTTCAGTATTTCACTAATTGTTTTTCCAGGTGGTTACAGAGTTGTTCTCCTCACCTGTGGGCTCTAATTACAGCGCCTACAGTCCCCCTCATTTATTTTCATTTCAGTAATCACTTTTGTAAAATTAGATGCAGTCTGGTTCAAATGGTAAACATTTCCGCTTGGAAGAAAAGAAAACTCACTTCTGCTTTTGCTGAGTTGCCATCCAAAAAGTGGATTTTGGCAGAATCTCACCCCAAACAGCCCCCTGCTTTATTTTTTTTAATGAAGCTCATTCTTTAAGAAAATGGGAAGTGTCAGAGAATCTTGGGAGGGTTGTTATCACTCTAAATCTTTGTCTCAGGGTTCGCCGAGCCTCTGTATCTTCTCAGCGGGACCCGCCTTTTATTCTGCTCTGACGCGACTCATTGCATTCCTATGGAAGCGGCCGGAGTGTGTGTGTGGAGTGGCTGCTGAAGCCTGATAATCACTCAAGGTTGTGTTAACATCAAAAACAATGTGCAGCTCAGAGGCAAAGGCTCATCAGCCAAACTGTGAGTTGGCTGGGGACTGAAACAAGAGGGTACGAGATCACCGGCCTCGTCTGATCCTCTTCGGTATAAGACATTTATTTGTAGCCCTTGTACCACTTGTGCAGACTGTCACATGACGTCTTGCAACCCTGATTACAAAAGCCGGGACACCATCTAAAACATAAATAGAACAGAATTAGATAATTTGCTAATCCTTTTTGACATGTACTCAATTGAAAACAGGCCAAAGACAATATATTTAATGCTTGACCTCATCTGCTTCATTGATTTTTGTAAATATCTGCTTCTTCTGAATTTGATGCAGCAACACGTTTGAAACAATTTGTGACAGGAGCAACAAAAGAATCAGAATCAGAAGCGTTTATTGTCCTTACACAAGTGCAACAAAATTACATTCGGTTACAACCCGTCCCAACAGGGACAGAAGGACCACGATGCAGTCGCTGGGAAAGTTGTGGAACGCTCCAAAAACACCTGTTAGGAACATTCTACATGTAAACAGGTTCATTGGTAACAGGTGATAGTAACATGATTCGGTATGATAACATCAACATAATATTACATTCTGTTACAGCGCAAGCAAAGCTGATAAATTGACAAAGTTTGCTGTTAGACGCTAACGTTATGGTCTTGCCAAGCGAATAAATGGGTTAGATAGCTTTCTAAGAGAATTTAAGATGAATCTTATGTTTCTGTGGTGCAACAAAACAACGACACAGCTTTAGTTCCTAGTTTCAGCTACATGTAGCTGGGGCAACGAAGTCAGCACTCCCAGCCAAGAAATGTACATAACCCCCCCCCCAATAAACCGAAGCGAGCTGTTTTAAGATTTCAGTTTTTGTACAAATTACAGAAACCAGATAAATAATTTTAACTAGTTTTGTTTCTTTTTAGATGGAGCCAGGCTAGCTGTTCCCCTCTATTCTCCTTCCTTGTTTGAGTGCTAAGCTAAGCTAAGCTAACTGGCTGCTTGCACTAGCGTCTTATTTACCATGCAGATATGAGAATGGTAATTATCTTTTGGCAAGAAACCAAATAAACATATTTCCCAAAACGTCAAAGCACTCCTTTAATTAGCGACCTTCAGAGATGTTGCACGCACATTTTTGAACACCGTAAAAAGAAGCTAATCGCCTCCTGACTGCAGCCATGAGCCATGTTGAACTATTCCTTTGACTTACTGTAATTGTTAGCATGAGGTATGTTGTGTGGAAGCATTTGTCGGGACATAATGGTAGATTAGCAGAATGTTAACAATGTTTTACTAAATCTGGCGTGTGCATTTTTTTTGCGTGCATTTTTTTTTGTTTTTGCATCTCATGAATTGTCAAGAGGAGTGTAAAGGTATATGTGTTTAACACCTTATCAATTTTGTATATGTATTGATATTTTCTAGCTTTAATTTGGTGAGAAACTGGCCACAATCAGGTCAATTTGGCAGTCTTTCTCAGGGCATGCATTAGCTGAGTATTAACAATCACAGTGGCGAGGTGTGTGACTGTGCGAGAGTGTGTGCTGGCAGCAGGTTATTAATTTTCTATATTAAAGGAACTTTAGCTGTTTCTTTTTTTTCTAAGAGTTTGCCCAAAGGTCATTCTTGCGCTCAAAAACAGCTGATACGCAAGTGATTTGGCTAATTAGTTTAAAATGATTAATTCAGTTAATTACCTGTCTCACTGTCCGTCATCAGTTTTCCATCTTTTCTGACGTTCAGCCTCTTTTTCTGCCATCACTCTTTTGAGTTTTTTTTTTGTGCAATGCTTTTAGGCCTGATAGCTTTAGGCTGTCATTGATTCTGCAAACTCGCTAACAGGTAACACTGCAGACAGCGTGGAAAAGCATGCTTTTATATTCATGTGGATTTCAGAGGAATCTGCTTTTATTGTCCTCTCACTTGTTGCTCAAATGGGAGATTCATTTTTCTTTTAACTCACTTGATGATTACTTGTTATTTTTGTTATTTTTGTCACTGGCTGATGTGGTCATATGATGCGATGTGGAAGTGATGTGAAACCAGACCGCTCCTGATTTGTCAGTCCCATGTCGTGATATTTTCTGTTCTTTCAAGGAAGCAATAAAGAGTCTAGTTTGAAGAAGTACAGAAACGTTTTATTGCATTAGGATGGCACTTATGGCAGTTTGGTGGAATGGGATGTGTGTGTGTGTTTGGGCATCTGCTTGCTTGCTATTTACGTCAGTTGTTAGAGTCTTCCTGGCAGGAGTGCAGAGGAGAAAGGTGTGGATGTTTATGCAGACATTTTCATTATTAAAGACTTTGCCTGCAGCAAGAGGTATTGGATACAGCCAGGGTAAATATGTTTGGCTCACTTTGGATACATAATTCATTTAGGGTGAAGGACACATTTGTTCGCCCTCCCCGACACACACACGTATGCATGCACACACACGCACACACACGCACACACATACAGTTGTGTTTCTATCACTTTTGGGGCCATTACATAGACTTACTTTCATTTCCTGGAGACCTGCCCTCACCATAACCATAACCACTACTTGTCTAACCCTAATCTTAAACCTTAAACCAAGTCTTCACACTAAAATGTAATGATTTATATCATGGGGACTTGCATTTTGTCCCTTTAAGGAAGGCGAGTCCCCACAATGCGAGTGTGTAAACAGATTTATTTCCCCACAATGTGAGCAATCCACACATGCACACACGCTCATTCACGCTCCTGAGAAATGTGTGTATGTGTGTGTGTTTTCTGTAAATGGAAAGGACGATGGGTGCATGCATCCAACCCCACACGCCAGTTAGTCTGCACACAATGTATGCACACACTACAATCCACTGTCAGAGAAACACACACACACACACACACACACACACACACACACACACACACATATACTGTACACAAACACACATACATTGACAGATGGAGGTCGTCAGCAGCGGAGCAGAAGGCGATATGATTTAGTTGGGGTAACATCCCTCATGGGAAAACATGTTTGGGATGGCCTCGCTGCAAATGTGTTCTCCAACATTTCTCATGCCACTCAATCTGTTGATGGCGACGGGGGGATGCGAGGGAGGCGCCGGAGGGGCCATCCATTTCCCCGGGATAACTTCCTGCTTCTGTTTTGCGATGAAAGGCCCCTCAGGAGCTCTTCGCCGCCGACCGACAATAGCCATGCCGAGCATAAAAGGGTTAAACCAAGTGTGAGCGGCTCGGTTGAAATTTATGTTGGCATTTTGATTAATTTGCTGACAGGTTAATTATTCATCTAATTAATGAACTGATAGCGTGTTTTTTTTTTTTCAATTTTTTTTTTTTTTGGTTTAATTAGCAACAAATTAATCTAGGCTAATTAACTGGCGTAATAACCAGCAGTCCCTCCAAACTCTCACTCCAATCTTTTTGGTCTCCATTCCGTTTTATTGCTCCTTGACTCATGGTGCTATTGATAAATGAATTCATTATGTTGCTATAATTAATAATAGCATCATTTTAAGTATCAGCGCAATATTTTACTCAGTATCAGGTTATTGCTTAAATGCTATGTGCAGCTGCATGATAGGAAAAAGTTTTTGAAGGCTGTGATGATTAGAAAGATGATTATGTGCAGAGGATGGGTCTGGATTATGTGCTCTCATCAGAGGATTAATGTGTGTGTGTGTGTGTGTGTGTGTTTGTATTCAGGATGTGCAGATAGAAAAGGAGAAGGCAGTCTACAACATCTCAGGTGGCTGCACTGCTCTAGTGGTCGTCTATATGCTCGGAAAGCTCTACGTTGGGAACGCTGGGGACAGCAGGTGAGAGACACACACGCTTGCAGTGACAAACCTACACACACACACGCACACTTGACATGCAGGCGTCTTCTCCCTGTCGCTCACCTTCGGGTGCCCTGCAGCCAGCAGGAGCGACAGTGTCCCAGCTTAGGTAAAGAGAATTTTGTTTTGTCTGCCGCTCTCCCTCAGAGCTATCATCGTCCGGGCCGGCGAAGTCATCCCCATGTCAGCAGAGTTCACACCGGAGTCAGAGAGACGGCGACTGCAGTTCCTGGTAAGGCAGAACCTTCCTCAGCTACTCTCTAGCGAGCACAGCTGTCAGATATTAGCAGAGCTGACCTCGCCTCCCGTTGAGACACCAGCTATGCTTAGCTCTGTCTCTCTTACACCGCCTGCTCTCTTTGCCAGCTTAATAGACTATGGAATTGTTTTTCCTATCCCCTGGGTATGCCAATCTTCTTCTTTTTCTGTTTTTTTTTTTTTGTCCGTTTCATATCGAAGGCCTACATGCAGCCCCACTTATTAGGGAACGAGTTTACACATCTGGAATTCCCAAGGAGGGTCCAGAGGAAGGAGGTGGGGAAGAGGATGCTGTACCGTGACTTCACCATGGCAGGATGGTGGGTTTTATTAATTTTTTTGGACTAATTTACTGATACGATTAATCTCTTAATGTCAAATACAATGCACAAGTGACACAGCATGCAAACTACAGGGATACCATTGGTGTTTTTTTTTTTTCCTATTTTGCATTTCCTTCAGTATGTGTGACAGTAGGTTTCTCCTCTGCCTCCCTGATAAATTATTTAAGGCTTTATCTGTTCAATTTTTTTACACCCTTACACATCCTGTGTATCTGAATCCATTTATGGGCCCTGTGAGAGAAATTTGTGTGAAAATAATTTCTGCTACCTAGCATTGCATAATCGTTTCTTTCTGAAACATTAATTTGTGACATTCTCTTTGTTTGAGTGATTTCCTATAATGTACCCCTGATGGAAATAGCCAGTAATAGCAATTTCCAACCCATTCAGTGTGCAGCAGTGTAAAAAAAGCCATTCAAAGGTTCACTGCCAGAAGGAGGCCAGGAAGTGGCCTTGACTCTTCTGATTGCGTGTGTGTGTGTGTGTGTGTGTGTGTGTCTGTGTGTGAAGAGGTAAGAAGGAATATGTGGGCACATCAAGGACCCGGCTCTTTATATTTGTGTGGAGAGTGATGCTGTGAGAGGGAAGAAAAGAGAGAGTACGTAAAGACTGACAAACAGATGGAAATGTGAAAGCGAGAGAAAAATAGTAGAGTGTAGAAAGTGTCCACAGGGTGGATTATATCATTTAATTTTGAGGCAAAATCCCTAAACTAACACAGTCATAGTTACAAAGACCTACTGACGTCACATGAATCAACTTTGCGCTTGCGAAGCGCAGTGTCGTGCATGAGGTAGATTGCCTGAGCGGCTCTCGTGAAAGCTGCAGGCGGCGATACCGGAGGCCGAGCGATCAGAGCAATCGGAACGGGCATGTTATGAACGGGCGCTGCACTGGTTGGATTCTGTGTCGGATAAAATAATCAGAGAATCTCAGCGATCAAAGAGCCGAGGCAATCAGCACTTTTCATAGTTTTAAATGAGTTTTAAATGTGTGTAAGGAGTTTACATTAGGACACATTTACCAAACACAGACAGCTAACTCACCTGTGCAGCAGCTTCTGCTGGTGGTGGAAGCAGCATTCAGATGCTGTAAAGTAGCAGCACCACAATAAGACAAATACTCCATTACAAGGAAAGGTTCTGTGTTCACAATCTTACTTGCAGTATGTAAAGGTAATGGTAAAAAGTAACTATATTTACTAGTAATTACAAGTAATGTATTTGTGCACAGGTCTGATTTACTTTTATGCTACTTCCACTACATATCACATTGAAATGTTGTACTTTTTACTCCTTTACTCATCTTTATTTGACAGCTGTAGTAAGTACTTACTTTGTGGATTAAGCTTTCAAAACCTAAAATAAAAATGCGATGCATTGCTCCAGAGTCAATAAACAGTATACAGGCAGCTAAAACTAGCTCCACTTCAACTAACTTTAATATTTTTTACATATTTTGCTGATGATGTCTTTGTACTTCCACATACAAGTACTATTTTCATTGCACGCCTTACTCGCTGGCCAGTGCTGATTTCACCTAAGTAGCTGATTTAGATATTTCTTCCACCACCAAGTGAAATTTTATCAACAGCAAAATGTGCTTCAAGCAGCAAACTGAATTATTGAATGTCATAGCGGACCAATATTACTGATGCAGCTGTTGTTGGTTAAGGTGAAGATAGTTTGGACACTGTTCCACTATATATATCTAACAAGGTGTTTTGTATGTAAAGTCTTAATATGTCTGGTGAGCTATCAGATAAATGTATTGCATTGCCTATGAATTGCAGTGGATTAGAAATAAAGTTGTATTAAATAGAGGCAGTAGTATTAGTACTACCACCACCACTGGTTTTTGCTGTGGTTATCTTAAAATTGAACTTCTTTGCTCTTGAAGTGCTTTAATTATGTCTGTGGAAACTGTGTTCTGCATGTGTAGTATTTTATATGCATATAGATCAATGAGTGATAGGTGCCGGTGACTCAGGAGAGATGAGCAGTATGTTTTCTGACACCACCTCCGTGCGGTTGTGCTTTGCGGCGCCGCTCGGTTCAGCAGATGTAGGTCAGTCGGCGGCTGTGTTCCTTATTGGGCCCAGAACTCTCAGCCTTCCGTCTGCCTGCTTACTGTCTCACCAGTGCAGACGGCCTGTGATGTATTTTTAATCAGGTTCTACCCATAACCCAGTTCTGCTCATTTCGCCCGGGCTAAGTCTGGGTCTTAAATTAGTAACCTGTCAGCCAGCTTGGCTGATCGCTCTGATGTGCGTGGGTGTGACTTAAGGGTGTCATCTTTTATAGGTGCAGTTCAGATGTTCTATAGGTACAGAGGATCCTTTTTTGTCATGTCTCTGCAGCTTTCTGTCTGTACATGTGCACTTCAATGTGCAGCCAGTGTGCCCACATGCTGTGTGTCTGTGGGTGTAAGCTGCCATCCAGTTCCCTCAAAGGCATCCATGATCAAGGCCACGCTCTAATGAAGGCATACAGGTCCGCAGCCCACCTCGCTCTGTGTTCTTTCTTTACCTCCCCTCCCTTGGCCAGTGCGAGTGTGTGAGCCGGCTTTGGCGTCGCAAACTCTAATGGTGGACGCCGTCCAGGATGGCGGGAGGTTTTGTTTGTGAGACTTCCCGGAGTGATGGATGTGGAGCGGTCGGCCATGTCCGACAAGATCCAAACACCGCGGCAGAACACAGCCAGCCAGGAGGAGGGAAGGTGAGGAAGAGGGTGGGAGGCTGAAGAGGAAAGAGAGAAAAGAGAGAAGGGGTGGGGGACAAAAAGAACAAATGAGAAGGAAATTGTCTCAAAGACAAAGAGAAATGTAAGAAGAGTGAGGAACGCTGCTAAGATAGAAATAGAGGTAAAGGAGGAGAGGAAAAGGCGAGGAAGAAAAAGGTTGTTAAGATGTAAAGACTGGGGAAGAGAAAAGATGGTGTGCAGACCACATGGGAGGGTAATGATAAATGACAATGAACGGCACTCAAGCTGTACCTCTTTAGTGCCCACACCCACTGGGGTGTCTGTCCTCCCCCTGATCCTATAGACAATGAATGAGAGAAGAGGGAGACTAACGCACACCTTCATCACTGTCATACATTTGCACTCCAGCTGCTCCTTCTCTGGTGCCTTTGAACTGGTGCCACTTCGGCCTAAAGCTCACATTTGGACATTCAGCTGGGTCGCTGCCATTTACCTTGGCCTTGCTTTGCTCCTGAACGCACCGCCACGAAGAGCCCGTCAAGGTTGGCCAGAAAGTTTATTTGCGCCCGACTGTCAATCGCTCCAATTCGTCTGAGTCATCCGGTGCTGACACAGGCCCGCCACAATGTCACCTCGGAGTGCGCCGACGGGTGTGCGTTTCTGTGCGTGGAGATGTATATAAGAGTGTGTGTGCGCAGATGGGGATGCTGAGCACACACTGCTAATGTGTCTCTGTCACCCCTCTGTGCACCGAGCAGAGATGACATCACTCCTCTCCTCTCCCGCCTGCCTCTCGTCACCTGCAGAGAAGATGATACAACCCCCTCCTTCCCTCCCTGCGTACCTCCCTTCCTCTCCCCTCCCCCGCTCTCTCCTTCTCAGTCACTCTCTGCAACGTATCAGGCGTCCAAACAGCCCTTGAATGTGAAAGCGCTCAGTGTTGTGGTCAAACAGAGCTGCCCTTGAGCAGCTCTCCTTGTCTTTTTTTTTTTTTTTTTTTTGGGGGGGGGGGTCTGTGTCCCTGATTGTGAAGCAGGTATTATAACAGGATTAATGTGTATCTCTCTCTTTCTGTCACACACTTGTTATCTCCAGTCTGACAGGATGGATTCGCTGTAAACACAAGTCTCGGGAGGGAGAGTGTCCCCGACAGCAGGCTCTGGGGATTTCATCCAAGACACCTTTGAAATAATGACATAAAGTGTCTTCTCTGTGTTGTGTTTTTCTTTTTGAGGAGACCAACGCTTTTTGAAGGTGAAATTCTCAAATGAAAGAAGTTTGGAGTGATATGGCAGCAGAAACGGTGTTTCCTTTTTTAAAGAAAAATAAAAAATAGAGTGGGTTAGACCTGCCCCAGTTCAATTAATGCTCAATTTAACTCTTACATCATCAACCTGCTGCTTTAGAGGTTTTTCCACACCATGAATATTGCAAACATTAGTGAGGAAACTCTTCTACAGAGCATTATTTTGTGCCACGGCTCTCTGCTCAGAAGAGTCTCGGGCTGCAGACTGTATTTCTGTGTTTGTGGGCTGCGTTCTCCGTGAGCTCTCGCTCTGCACACTGTTAAAAAAGTGCTGAGTGCAGCAGTATAGCGCTCGCCTAAGGTGGAAACATATGGTCTCTCTGAGTGGAACCAGCAGTAATGTAAAAACCACCGCGGTCCCTGCTAATCTGCTTCACAGCAGCTGAAATACATTGGCTAAGGTGCGTGGGGCAGGCCTGGGTCACATGATATTTGCAAATAACCCTTCAGGTTTGTTTTAAGCAGCTTTTCAGACTAGATAGCTTTTATTTTCTACTCTCAAAAACACTCTTAATTCACTTCAATGAGCATGTCTTCCTTCTTTCCCCTCCAGTTTGCAGTATAACCTGTATTTCTAGCTGTTAGTTGATCCAGGTTTGGGCTCTGAGCCTGATTTTTCTATCCGTTGCACCTGGTGTGAGTTGTGAATGGAAAACTTTGTCCTGGCAGCTCTGCTGGAAATTGGCTCAAATTTGTGGTGTTTCTGATACTGTAAAGCGACACAGCTGTTCCTCTGAAGTAAAAGTGTTCATGGGTGAAACAAAGCTACACTCGCTGTGGGCCGGAGTGCAGGGGTTTCTCCACCGCACGCGTCTGAGCCGTGGAGGTGAAAAGTGTATGCGAAGACCTGGCATGAATGCGTGCAGCATGATAGAGTCTTTTTCCTCGTGCTGCAGATCTGTCTGGTTCCAGTCTGAAGATTGTAAATTATTCATTAGTTGGGGAAGTTTAAACACTGCTCTGAGAGCGGGGGAATGTAAACGTGGATACTCTTGCATCATTCAGCTGCTTTACATCCAGGCTTTCAGATACATACATGCACGTACACACACACACAGCTGCAGCAGGCAGTCACAGAAAACCAACAGTAATCCAAGAGACATCCATAGACATCTCACTCTTTGTCGCTAGGGAGACTTTTACAAGATCAGTTAGAGCAAGGGAAAAAAAGAGAGAGAAATATGCTAAGGCTCTCTGCCGTTCTCTGTGGATTTTTTTCCTCACCGTCTCTCTTCTCCCCTCCTAGCATACTCTTTCTCTCTGTGCCAGTCACCTCGGCGGCGGGGCCTGCGGGGGGGGTACGGAGGCAGCGTCTCTCCAGGGCACGTGTGTGCTGCCTGCCATAAACCAAAAACCCATTAAAGTGTCCTCTCTCCTCTGTGCAGGGCGTATAAAACCATCGAGGACGATGACCTAAAGTTTCCCCTGATCTACGGCGAAGGGAAGAAGGTAAGAGGTGCTCGGCAGCCACTTGCCGACAGAGTTACTCCCACGGCCTTGTGCGCCTCGCCTGTAATCAAAGCTCGCCAGGGCACCATTAGTCAGCCCCCCCCCATCCTCCCCTGTCACTGTGTGGAGCAGCCAGCTAGTGGAAAGCATTCCTGGCCTCTTTTTCCACAAGGATTCACATCCTGCACCGACCTATGGCACAGAAAATATCTCAGCGCTAATGGATCTGTGCTTTTATGTCCCTCTGCAGGTACAATGTAGCACGAACACAGCCGGGGGCCAAAGGTGGGACTCCCGTTAGATGATGACAGACAGATGGAAAGTGTCCAAAAAAAGTGCCACGTGTTAATTGCATTACAACGTGGCTGAAACACTGACTCGCAGCAGAATCGTGTCACTGTTTTGACACGAGAAAAGGGCAAAAAAGCTCAGCACACTGTTCGTGACATTTCCTTTTGTTTCAGTGATGCTGTGCATGTGGCGTCTTGTCCTTGTTGCACTGAAAAGGTTAGACAGGAAACATGATAGATGTGAATATATTCTCATGTCTGGCCGTCTCCGGTTTTCTATTTAACACAGACTGACAGTAGATTTAGGTCTGACTGATGACTGGGGCAGATGTCGCCCCACCATGCTCTCTGCCGGCAACCGCATTCGGGTTTACCCTGCGCACAGTTGGCCGTGCCCACGTCGCGTCCTCTCCCTTTGAAGTGAGGCGCGGAGATGGATGGGTAGATGGAGCGAGGGGGCTTTGTGCGAGGGAGAGGAACGCCAGAGCACTTCAAAGCCCGGCGCGCAGCCCGCTGGGCCCCAACGCTCAACAATTAATCCCAGGATGTTTCCCCTTCTCCGCCGGAGGAGCTTTGCCGCCACTTTAAAACGCTCTCCCTTCTCTCCACCTCCCTGTCTCCGTCTCTCTCCACCTCTCTGCCCTGCATACTGATCCAGGCTCATTGCTACCAGGCCTCACTCGCCCTCTCGCGCTCCTCTCCCCGTCCTTATGTGCCGCCCCGTCTCATTCGCTGTACAGTAGATTCAATTAGCCCAGTTCCCCGGTCCTGTGCCAGCAGCCATTTTTAGAAGCGTCTGTGACGATCTGTGCAGACAGTAGGAGTCAAAAAGAGTTTTGCACAGCTTACAAATGAGTTTGATGGCGCCGGGGGATTGGGGAACGATCGTTAGGCACTCACAAAACTGGAAGATGCTGACGACGAGTTTGTGTTTATTTGCCTAAATGCTGCTCATCCATCCAGATAAAAGCCCCTGTTAACCAGCCTCTTCGAGGCGGGAATGTTGCGCCGTTATTCCGCCTTGTTGTTCTGTATAAAGCGTATGAAGACAGAGTAGGGGACCATTGTTGTTCAGCTAAGCTGGCAGTCCGTGTAAAATGGGGGAACCAGAGTGACGAGACGCCAACGCTACCATGTTACACATCACGCTGGCATGCATCTAAAATCACACACTGGGGCAGCGTTAAAAAAAAAAAAAGCAAAGCCGACATAATGATGAGTCTTTTACGGCAGTTTTGTGGGACCTGTGTTTAAAACGGGGTAAAGATTACCACTGGAAGCAGCCTGTAACCATCAGTGAAATGTGGCTGAAGGGATGTCTCATGCAGGTTATTCTTCATAATTATCAGGAACGAATGCAGAAGCTCACAGAAAGGTCACTGAAGTCATATAGTATTTTAACGAGCTAAGTCTTACCTTCATCCAGGATGAGAATTATATGCTCTTGGTCAAAAATATCTTCACAGTTGCGGCACACTCTAGTAAGTCATTAGAGCAGTGTGGGGTTAAATTACATGCTCGGGAACAGGAACCTGCACAGCTGTCAAAATGTTCTTTAACTGCTTATCACGCCTGACTTGACATATCAGACAGGTTTCCACAAGTCTGCTTCTCTAGGAGGGACAGAGAACTCCAGTTTAGCACAATTTAGGCCTTAGTTGTGCTTCTTCAGTTTTGGCCCATCATTCCTAAGGGTAATAATAATAATAATACACTCACCAAGTTAATTGCTTCGATGTGAGAGTGCAGTGACGTCAGTAAAAAAAAAAAAAAGTCAGGCAGGGAAATAAACACAAGCAATCAGACGAGCAGCTTTAAACGAATCCCTCGATTAGCCAAACTTACTTGGAAGAGAAAATAAAGGCAGACTGTAAAATTCTGATCCAAACTGTCCTCACAGACCAATTTCCTGGCTCGGCTTCCACTCGCTGCGCTCGCCGTGCTGTTTTTGTGCGTGCACAGTTTTCCTGTGCGTTTCAGCTGCACTCACACTCGCAGGTTTAATCCTACAAATAAAGTGGTGTAATAATAATCTCGTTGAACGCGTTGCAGCATTGAGGCCCACGTCTCAGATATTACCTCGATGTGTACAATGTTAGCCTACGGAAAGCTACACAAATAAAACCTGAGTTATAATAAACTCAACATGTCGCACTGTCTCCCATCTGTCTTTCTGTTCAGAAAAGAAAAGAAAGAAAATAAGAAGCACTCTGAACGTGGAACATTTAAATCGGTTGTCTGTTTGCTTGACTCACACAGAGTTGTGCTTTACATGCCCTTGATCTTTTGCAGGCTCGTGTGCTGGCGACCATCGGGGTCACTCGAGGTCTTGGAGACCACAATCTAAAAGTGCACGACTCCAACATCTACATTAAGCCCTTCCTGTCCTGCTGCCCAGAGGTAGGCTCCATGTTGTCCTGCATGACATCCTCCTGCACAGCGTGTATGTACAAAATCACACGATCCTTCCATTTTTTTTATCCACTCGTCTCAAACTGTCACTTCAGTGAGTGATTTCCTTCATTTCCACTATTTAAATTAAACAGTATCTTCCAGATATGGGGTGAAGACAACACATCTGTCATGTGATGCATTTGGTGAAGAAATCTTTGCTTCCTCTTCTCTGGATTTGTTCCTGCTTGATTGTCGAATGTCCGAAAAGTGAAGTTTCAAAGATCTGGAGGGTCAGGACTTCATGTCATGGACATTTTTGGCCATTTCTGTGTATGGAAAATACAAAATACAATAGTGGAAATGCGGCTCACATCATTAATAGCAGTGTGTTAACAGTGATCTTTCCTTTTATTTGAACCCGGCCTCCTGATAAAAGGAGAGCGCAGTGGTAACGGTGTAAAATGCCTTCAGCCATTAAGAGTCTGCACTGTGAACTAAGTGGTCAACGTGCACATTAACATTCCTCACCGGCCGTCGCTCTCAAATGACTCCTTTCCTTCCCAGTTGTCCACTGCACGTGATTGCAGCAGGCACGAAGCCCATGAAATTCTCTTGATCTTTAATTCATTTTCCTCCGAGTTCAGTCATAGTTCAGCTTCCTTTTTCATGCTGTATTTCTTTTCTGATGTTTTCCTCCCGGATGCTTGTGGTCACCATTGAGCGTAAACATATTATTCGTATATAAGACATGTCAGACCTGAGCGTGAGAGGTCCCGCTGGATGTTCTAGGGCAGTGAAAAATGACTAAATAAAGAAATCATGTGTGTGTGGGAGAGGTGGGAGAGCGCCATGCACGGATTGTGAAAACTCTGCCTGTAAACACGATGTCTCTCAGGTTGCAAAAAAAAAAGTCTCGGAAACAAGCTAACCTTGACCCTTCAGAGTCATCACATGATGCTCGTCATGAGAACAAACACGCCGTTGGGTCAGAAATCAAACGCTCTGGTCATAACTCCTCTCCCAGAGATATTTTATCGCTGTTGAAATCCCTGTTTTGAAATTGATTCTGCAAACTGCCGTCTCTTTCATGCGTTGATAGCCTCGGTCCTTCTCCCTCTCGCCAGGCTCGACTTAAATCACAAGGTTTACCACAACATGAGGGCTCATGATCCAATGCGGAGGTCATTCTGATTCCATTACAACCGCTTTGACAGCCGCTGTGGTCATGCTGTGCTCTTTTCGCAGTAGCCTCTGCAGCAAGTTGGCATCCGCCTGCTGTGAATAGGCAACTCCCCCACAGCAGCACAGGAATTACTTGAAGCAACCAAACTATGGCAGTTTTCTTTTTCTTTTTTTTTATTTGCAGAGTCCAAGGCCACTGGGTGTATTTTCCTTTCTATTTTATAGTGTGCTTTTGTTCAGGCATAGTAATTTGAGAGGCTGTGCCTCACAAGAGTTGCCACAGTAACATATCTCTTTACTTCAGCTGCTTTTAGAAGAAGATACGGAGGAGGATGTTCCGAGAAAGTGGGAATTAACGGGTGATTTCATCCAAATTACAAAAGAGAAGTCGTGTCTAGCACTGCATTTATTTTTTTTTAGGTATTATTTGTGGTACTCACTTCAATGAAAAATTCTACTTAGAAAATTCAACAGTAACAGGTCCTCCTCAGTATAATCCACACAAACCGCAGTGACAGAGACGTCTGCGGGGGATCCAGATGTTGCTGTTGAATCTTTAGCCATGCTATCAGCTAGCGTAGCATCTGTCTGTCCTCCCCTTCAGTTCAGGCTGAAATATCTCAATAACTGTTTGATAATTCAGGTACCCCAGATGATTGAAACTAACATTCACCCTCAGGTGTGCTGAATGTTTAATGCCGATTAGCAGATGTTAACATGCTAATGCATGAAACTAAGGGCGTCAGCATTATGTGCTAAACTGGCTAGCTTTGTCCCGAGTCCATGCTAATTCTAAGCAGGTTTCCATCATGTGGAAAAGTACATTCAAGTAAACGTGCACTAAAAATCACTTGATTTATGAATGTGTAGGAGATGCACGCTATTCTCCCACAATGCATTGCTCAAAGGAAACAGAAGAGCTGCTCACGGCTGGAAAAAAGTCTAGCTAATTGCAGACTTGTGAAACAGCAACAGGAACACTCCAGAAAAGACAACGAAAATATAAGTACTTGATTTCTGAAGTCCATTTCAGTTTGTAGCGTGGATGTGGGAAGCCATTATGAGCTTGTTAACCTGTGGTTATTAGCATTTAGCTCAAAGCACCGCTTTTCCCGTTCTTCCCAGTCTGCCGACGACGTGTGAACGCAGCACTAGCCTTCTATTTGATATCTTCGTTAGAAATTCATGTGGAGGGTTCAGATAATTCCTAGAAACCATCCATCTCTCAACCCTTGCCTGTTTTTTTCGCCCGTTCACCCTCAGGTCAAAGTCTACCCTTTGGCGCAGTGCGAGCACGGAGCCGATGACGTTCTGGTGCTGGGAACTGACGGTCTGTGGGACGTCCTCTCTAACCAGGAAGTAGCCGAGGCAGTCACCTGTTTCCTGGCCAACTGCGACCCAGACGACCAGCACAGGCAAGTTTGCTCATCGCACAGCTGCAGCTGCCAGTCAGGCCTGAACTTCCTCTCACCCCTGCCTTATTTGTGGAGGATGAGCGTTGCTATCTTGTTGTAATTATGCAAATTTCCAAACATTTAGATAAGTAATTTCTCTGATGTCGAGGAAAAGCTTGTCAGGCTATTAACAGGGCGCTCAGACTCTTCTTCTCTTGTTAGCGTAGTCTGAAAGTCCACCACAACATTTTCTGACTTATTTTTTTTCATCTGGCTGCAGGTAGATATCAAATACTGCACATAGTTAGTATCAGATGTGACAGATTATTATATATCAGCATGCTATGACTGCGCATTAATCATTTATCACTCTTCTTATTTCAGGTACACAATGGCAGCTCAAGACCTCGTCATGAGAGCACGAGGGGTGCTGAAGGACCGAGGCTGGAGGATATCAAACGACAGATTAGGCTCCGGAGACGACATCTCCGTCTACATCATCCCCCTCATGTACGGCAACAAGCAGAACTAGCCCAGCTATGAAACTACAGCCACCACGGAAACGTAACCCTGCCTTGGCCCCCGCCCCCCCAGCGTCACTTCTGCAGTTTCCCTCATCCCTTTTACTCTTTTTTTTAAAAGTGCTTTAGCGTGGACTCCCTCCTCCTTGGAGGGATCCAAGATGCTTCTGTTCAGGGATGAGGTCTCTGTCCAGGCCGTTGTCCCCTTGATCACCTTCATCTGGATGATCTCTCTTTGTCTGGTCCTTTTTTTATATATATATAGAAAAGAAACTGTTCAAGAAACCGAATCACGTGAAAGAGCTGTTGAAGAGTTGAACCACTGATTTTTTTTTTTCCAATCTCGAGGAAGCCATCTTGAATCGTGTTTTAAGGGAGTGTCGGGAGCGTGGACTCTCACAAATGAGACGGTGACGTGCATCTCAGGATCACTGTTACTAACTAATGCACAATATTTATAAATGTGAAAATGTAAATACTCCCAGGCGTTAGACATTTGATAAGTGTGTTCCTGTACAGAGTAAAAAAAAAACAAAAAAAAAACACTAACCTGATGTCCTGCATATTTGAATCATACCTTCTCTGTCCCATGTACAGCTTTTAAATTAGACAAGTTCAGTCATGTGCAATCATTAATCTGCTGTTTATCGGAGAGAAAAGCTTCTCCAGCTGGTTCAACTAATGCTGTGGTTCTTAATTTTGGTCATTTGTACCCTTTGCATTCCAATACTGTGGTCACTACTAAGGAAAGCTGCTTCTTTTGAAGCTGAGGAAACACATTTATGAAGAATACACTACCAGGAGGAGCCACCTTCCAGATTTCAGCGTCTGCTACATGTGACACCTCCTCCAACATCTTACACTATTAAATCTAGTTCAGCTTTTTGCATAAATTCAGATTTGAGAATGACAGAGAAGTCTTTCTGTTGCACTCATTCACCATCGGCCATCTACCTCATGATTTTCTCCCCTTCATCGTGTTACACGCGTGCTGTCATTCGGCTGTTTGCATGCTCCGTCAGGTGCATCGTCAGCTGCCACCTGTGCCATTATTCGGTTACATTGTTACCTGCAAGATTTGTATAAAATCTTTTCAGAAAAGCACTGAAACAAAAAATAACCTTCCCAGGGAACTGTGTGAAGGGCGTACTGTTGTACAAAATATATTTTTTATATATATTAAGCTCAAAGCCCCAATGTCATGCCCCCATTTTTACCTTTTCTCTGTATCAGTTGGGTGTATTGTCCCTATTAAGATAAACCCAACCTCTTGCATAGCAGGTGCCTCAAATAGTGAGAATCGTTCCGATCTTTAATGTGTCACTTAAAAGGACGTAGAAATAAGACTATCATTGCAGACAGTTAAATACACACTTACCTTATGTCTCTGTACAATCATGATCGTTCCCTGACTCAGTCTTCCACAGTTTAGTTCATTTAGTTGTAGTTTTCAGCTTCTGCTAATTGTGCACAAATGTTGTAACTGCTGTACGAGTGGCTGAAAGTGGTGAAACGTGGAACAGAGTAACTTAATTTCATTGTAGAAAAATGTAAATAATGTTTTCAGTGGACACTTTCCTCCTCTCCTTTCTTTTACTGTAAGTGATGTACATCTTACTGAAACAAAAGCAAAATGCGTAATTTGTACTGTTTTGGAAACCTAGAACCATGTAAACAAAATGGTTTACATGCTCACTTTTCTGCTCTATTAAAAAAAAAGACCATTTCTGACTTTTTAACCTTTTTTCACATCATTTTTACACCATTTTCAATCTGCTGTCACTGATGGTGGTGTACTAATTGTACAGTAGACAGAAAAAACAGATATGAGCTCAGGGTTTCTAAAACCTAAAGCCAAAATCAAGTCTGCCTGCTGTGGTGGGATGTAACTCAATACATTTACACAACTACTTGACTTATATTCAATTTTGAGGTAATTGCACTTTGAGTATTTCTATTTTATGCTATTTTGTATTTCCGCTCCACAACATTTTGGAGGAAACTTTGACAGCTGGTTGTTAAGTTGCAGATTTAGATTATTAATACAAAATACAAATAAGATAATCCGTTATAATAGGTTACGCAACCCAACAATGTATAAGTAATTAAAATAGCCCACATTAAAGGGATGTTTACACATTAATGCATCACTTAAAGGAGTGTAGGCAGTAATATTTTGGTGTCACTGGGCAAATATTCAATAATAATCTTTCAGCATATTGTATTCCAAGTGGTCTGAGAGAAAGCTAGACTTCTGCACCTCTTCTTGGCTCTGTTTTCACGCTTTAGAAAATACAGCCTGTGACAGGAGAACGGCCAATCACAGGTCATTTCAGAGAAAGGGCGTTCCTATTGGCTGATCTATGTGGGCGCACACGCTCATCCCTTCTGATGGTGAAAATCTGCTTCAGTGGTCGAAAATCCTGAAACTTGTGATAAATTTCCAATACCTCCTTTGCCTATGACAACATATATTACAGAAAACGTGTGAACGTATCGCTGCTCCACGCAGGGTTTGGGCTCATTACCAGGCTCACGCCGTCGAGAGCAGACCCTATGAGGCATGAGGGCAACTGACTCCTCCTTCTGCTGCCAGTCAGAGTTGGGGGTTTGGTGGGAGGGGCTTTGCAGAGTGATAGGAGCCATGCATATTGAGTACTTTTGGTACGTCAAGTAAATGTTTATACTAATACCCTCGTACTTTTACTAAGGTAAGATTTTAAATGCCGGATGTTAATATTTACTTAATTAAAAGATCTAATACCTTATCCACAACCACCTGTCTGCACAGTGTTAAACTGCTTCTTAGATGTAATTAAATTCTGTACATGCAAATATTTGACTGTCGAATCCATAAGGGGACGTAAATCTTAAAAGAAATGTTGCAGGGACTCTAGACCTGAATGGGGACAGACTGTCTTTACACTCCAGTAACTGTACAGAATAACCACTCAGACAAACTGTGTCAAGTGAGTCCCCAAAGCAATATGTGCATGAAGGATATCAGTTCACAGAATAGCCTGACGTAAGATTTCACGGTGGAAGCTGCTGCAAGGGGCGTAATTCGACACCGACGCGCACACACCCCGCAGCAATGAAAGACAACTTGATAACTTGACCGAAAAAAAACAAGTAGCGCGCGAGATGTTCGTCCCTATTTCAACGTGTCTTTCGCTGAAATGCTGTAAAGGCGAGTGGGTGTGGAACAATGAGGATACCAAATAGGCCTTGAAATGCCTGAGAGACAAAAGATGGAAGTCAAATCACAGGATAAAGCTTTCATAGTTGGTGCCATGACAGGTATCATATGAAGATTGATGTATTAAAATGTGCATGGATTGTGGGTACTGAAAGGAAACATGATGCTTTTTGGCAGCAGAAAACCTACACTGTTTACATCCTAGTGCTTAAAAGTTTGGTGTGAGTCAGCATGTTTTCCGCGCCCTCTCATACAGTACCCTATAGAGATCGTCTTTCCCTTTGAAGGGCAGCATCGCTGAGCTAATAGCCGACACTTCACTTCCAGATCACTCAGAAACACACCAAGGACTTCACATTCACTCCCTATATTAGATATTAGATGGAGCTGTAACAGGTTAAAAGAGGCCACGTTCGCAGCAGACGTGCAGTGGGCCTGCGCGGACGACACTGTGGCAGCTAAATGGAATTCAGCCATCGTTAATTTTATCATTTTCACCTGTGCTTCTCTTTCAAGTAGTAGTTTCGAGTAGTCTGAGCTTAATCAGTGAGACTGCTCGCGCCTGAGACCAATTAACAGGCACTGCTACACAACTTCAAAGGTCATTTCGACAGGATTTTAGAGAAGTAAACAAGGTCCTGTGGCCTTTGGTGGCTGATGCAACATTTTCTTATTTTATCAGTTATCTCTTTATTTTATTTCCTTGTCTTTTTTGGTTTTGATCTTTTATTTCATTGTAAAATTTCAGCTTTTTAGTGTCTGAAATGCAGCTAAAAGTTAAGTAAATAACCAAAACACTCATGTTAGGATGGGAGGTAAAAGAGAGCAGAGAGCCAAAGGTTTGTGGACCACACACGCCTCAAACTATTCTAAACAATCACTTTTATAACTCCCTTTTTTCCAATTCATGTTATTTAACCTGCACATTAAGCGTAGGATATGAGCGCATCACACACATGCATACCTTTACGAATGCCTTCGCACACACTCGGACAATCGTGAAGCGCTATTGTTGGAGTCTCACACTCCCGGGTCCTCTGCAGGAGCTGCTGGAGGGCCATCTGGTCCCCACAGGCCAGCGCCGCATCCTCCACTACTCAGGCCAGAACTGATCTGGCACTCCACTCCTACTCTCCACACGTGTGTGTGTGTGTGTGTGTGTGTGGTCCAGATTGGATGACGGCAAAGATGACACAGTCATTCCTGTGGGTGGCTTGTTTTTCCAAGGTTGCAGCACTCCCACCCCACCCGTGGACAGATCTGAGGGGGATGCTGAGTGGGCTTGCAGCGAGATACTCATCTTTTACTGGAAGGGTGAAGTGCTGCTGGGGATGCAGCCTTAAAGCCTTCTTTCACAGGAATGAGTGAAAAGACACTGCATTCAAAATAGGGCTGCAACTAGCGATTATTTTCATTCTCAGTTTTCCTGCCAATCATTTCCTCGATGATTATCATCATTGTGCCCGACTAACAGCTCAAAACCTAAAGATAGATATCTGAGAGGCTAGAACCATTAAATGTTTGGCATTTTTGCAGGAAAAACCACTTGAATGACACATTATTTCGATAAATTTTCCAACAGTTGCCAGATAATTTCCTGGAGGTTGTTTCAGCTCTACTTGCCGTCATTTATTCTCTTGATTTCAAGTCGATTAATCATGTATAAAGCAACAGAAAATTGTTAAAAATGACCACCACAGTTCTCAAAGCCCAAGGTGACGTCTTCAGATCTCGTTTTGTCCAACCACTGTCCAAAGATTAAATATATATAAAATAATATATAAAATGTTCAATTAGAGCTGCAACGATTAGCTGATTAATGGATCAAAAAGAAAACTGTGCACCAATTTGCATAGTTTAAGTCCTTTTCAAGAAAAACTACAGTGCATCTGCTGGTTACAGGAGCTTAAATGTGAGAATTTGCTGCTTTTCTTGGTCTTACATCAGAGTTGCTTGAATATTTTTAGGTTTTTGACTGACAAAACGAGTGACCGAATTACCGAATCACCTTCTCCTCTAAGATGTGACGGACACGTTTCACTGTTTATGTTTTATATACAAAGGTACTGATCAAATAATTGAATTGGTAGTCGCAACACATATAAAAAAAAGGCAACTCTCAATCACATTTGAGAAGCAGAAACAAATGTTTGCCAGTTTGCTTCACCAATGACTATTACTACTGTTGAAAACCTATTTTCTGACTACCAACTCCTCAATTAGTCGACTAGTTGTCTCGGCACCATTTCCAAGCATGTTGCATTACAGAGGCAGCATGCTGTTAAGGCATCTAACGAGCATGCGAGGGTCCCCTGTCCTGTCGGGACGAGGGCGCGGCTGCTTCACCGGTGCAGCTGTGATCTGAGGGGGCAGCTTTTCCACGGGGAGGGGGGGTGTCTAATTTACAGCTTTAGGGCCTCGGCCGCGTGGAGCATGATTTATCTGCGGCCCCACTCAAATGAGAGCTCTGACACAAGATGGATGAGGAGGACATGGGCTGCCTCTGTGCTGCTCACTGGTCCATAGGCTGCCTCTCTTCACAGCCAGGACATGATAAATGATGTTTGGTTTCACCCCGGAGGCTGGATTACTTGAATTTCTTGTATGAGACAGACACTTATTTGAATGCATCGCCTTGCAGACCTGCAGGACTGCAACTCAACAGGCTTGACAACAACTACAAGTCTCCAGTGTGGTTTGTTTACTAGTCTGCTTCTTCTTCTTTGTAAAAGAAAAGCGCTGCTTCTCTTCAGCCTCTACAGTTGAGTGGCCGGAGCAGAATTTATCATTTCATATCAGCACAGATGCTGGTGGGCAGAGCTGTGGCCCAAGATCAACATAACTCTGCTCAACACACTCACATCAAGTGTGAACTCATAAATATTTCATGCGAGCCTTCTTGGAAGGTCAAACGCGGGATTCAATCTTCAGTCGGTCAGTCAGTGGCTGAACGAGCGGCGTGCCATCATCTAGGCTGCGGGGGTCCTGACACAAGACCGCAGCCCCTGCACGTTTCATCGACCCAGGCTTGCCGGGCCCCTGCAGCCAATCAAAGCTCATTACCCATTCCGGTCTCCACCCCCATCACGAGACCCCTGACTGCCCATACTAATGCGATACAGAGCAACCAGATGCTGCTGGGCAGCAGGGGGAGGATTTCAAAGGTTAACTCGCGGCGCGTAACCCACATCAGCGCCGTGCACTCCCAGACCTCAGCGCGGACACGGCTGAAGCGCCCGTGGGGTTAGGTCATGTGGCGCATCTGTCTGTGCGCACCGTAGAGTTCAAGCACTGAGGCGCACACCATCCACATTTAGCATAATAATCAGATTACTGGTGCCAGCAGCGGTGCACATTTACGTCTGGCCTGCACGCGAGGGGTGTTTGGCGCAGGAGGCGCACGCTGCACTCTCTGGCCCGGTGTCTGGTGGTATGCAGCACGATCAACAAAGGACGTCGGGGAGAGCCATGAAGCCAGCTTGCGCGTATCAGAGCAGATGTATTGTAGGATACCTCTGTGGGCAGCGGGAGCCACGTCACTCCTCTCCTCATAGCAACAGCACTGTTGACCTACATGCTTTCTACACAGCCCACTCCGCCTGAGGTGCTGGGAAACTATGCAAATCCATACCAGATATCGACTTCCTCCTGCATTAAAAAAAACTTGCATATCGGATTTCCATCCAGTGCATGCACGCTTTCTCCTCCATCCTGCAAAGAAGGCACCAATTTCAATGTGTTCTCGCATTAGGTCGGTGTAGAAATTAAAACTGCATACAACAAAGTGCTTTTTTCCCCCCACACAACCATTCACTATTTTATTGGATGAAACATGATACAATTCTCAAACGGCTTCAGCTCAAAATGCAACAATGCAACCACAAGCCATTCCCGATTAAAAGCAGTAAATCGCAGCTTTAAATGCAGCACGGCAGCTATGTTGCAGCAGCGGTGTGCGTTACCTGGTTTAACCGTCTAACAGCGTTGAGAGCTGGGGCTTTTTCCCCCCCTCCCCTCGGCTGAAGTGGAGGCACCAGCACTAGCAAGGCAGTAGCTTGCGCAGTCATCTCCATAGCGGGCAGTGTCACAACCCAACCAACAGCACAAACTACTACCTCAGCCAGTGCGTGGTCAGAAATGCGCCAGAAGAAGGAAGACGTGGAGGCAAAAGGCTGAAAAATATCGGAAAGCTGCAGAAAGCGCACCGCCGCGATGACATTCCCATGCAGCCGGGGACGGTCCGTCCTCTCCCGCTTCGCTCCTCTTCTGTGCAGACTTGAAATAAGAGGGAAACCCCGCCCAAGCAGACCTGCTCCCTCCGCTCTCCTCCTCCTCCTCCTCCTCCTCCTTCCTCCTTTTCTTCAGTGCAAACCACAAAACGGTCCTTTCCCCTCATATGACCTACCGGATGATTCGAAACGCGGGCTCGGGGACCCGCGGGGGACACGGAAAAGGGGGCCGAGGGGTCCCCGCAGCATGCAGGAGCGGCTTCACCGCGTCTCTGCGTGTGTAGGCACCGAGCACGACGATCCAGAGCGGTGAAGAGGTGTTTTCTATTCCCGAGGTTTCCCTGCTGTCACCGCATGTGTTGTATAACCCCACCTACTGTACAGCACCGACACCACGTCCTGGAGTACAAGAGACCCAGAGACTAAACCTCAACACCTCAGCCTTAAAATATGCTCTTTAAAATCAAAACAGGATAAAACATTAAAACCAGGAAAAATTAATAATGTAGCGGTATTCTAATATGGACAATAATATTTCTGCTTTATGCCTCTGGACAGATAGTGTGGGCTGCATTACACTATAATAATCTCATAGTTAAAAATTCAAATGAATGCTCAAAATACTGTATAATTAAAACTAATTAAAATTAAAATTAAAATTCTGATTATAATGTTTGGTAGAACAGGCTTCTTTCTCAGTCACGAACTCGCCAATTCACGTTTAGTAGGCTGCATGCAAAAATTTAGTTTTTTCAATTTAAATCAAGATTTTAAGATTAAGGGAAAGCTCATGTTTGGATGTAGAGATTTGCGTCGCCACCTACAGGCAAACAAAGTAGCTGCTGCAATTTAGCAGTTAAAACCCTTGCGCCACCTGCAGGCAATAGGTGTTATAGCCACATTTCCGACCCCCTCTATCTATATCTATATCTGTCTATCTATATATATTAGATAAAGTATATAAAGTGCATTTCAACAAATTTGAAATGGGACCACCTTGATGAACTACAATAATTTGCCCATATGATCTTGATATAATGCTAATGATTTCTGAGTTTTTACATGAAGACACTACAAATATTGCTTGCAAATAAAAGGGCATGTTGCAGGGAAATCCTTGGTTGGTAAAAATCCTCAATACAAACATGGTGTGACAACGCAGCAAAAGCACCTGTTCTTTTAAAAATGCATTTACTCCTTGTATAGTGGGAAACTTAACATGCACTGTAACTGAGCACACTCACAGCACAGAGCTGATTGTAGAATTGTCCCATTTATTTTATACAGACAAGTACATCCCTTCTCAGATGGCTGGCTAAAGATGACATGGAATGTTACAGTAAGATTTGTTTTCTTGCATAAAACCCTCACTGTTGAAAATGTTGCAAAAGTCTAAGTGTTCATTTTTAAGATCAATAAAGCCCCAGTTTTTGCATTTTTTTTTCTTAATTACATCATCAACACTATCACCACACACTGTACATCGACTCGGCCTCATCGGGAGAATAAAACAAACTAAACCCAGAGGCAACACTGCAATTTTCTTTTTTCAATCTCTGTAGTTAACACAAGAGTGCAGCCAGTCTGGAAGAGAATGGAGGGGGCAGAGAGGCGTTATCAGCTCACATGAGAAGCATACAATGATGCGTATGAAGGTCGGGGTCATCGACGTGGTCCGTGCGGGCCTCGGATCTCTGTGGGTTGCTTCATGTCACTGTAGATGGGGCTCACGTGGAGTTCATATCCGTGCGCTTGTAAAGCACGTGGGTCAAGAAGACACATTCAAGATTTCTTCACTATAAAAACAAAGAGCTGAGAGCGAGCCTGGTCAGGACTCTCCGTTCTGGACTCTGGAGACGGGTGGCTGCATAAAGTCTTTAAAGGGCCCCAGGGCCTCCTTCAGGGCTGAGCTCACCTCGGACGAGGAGCATGTAATGCACTCTACCAGTGTGGGGTACAAGGCAATCACTTGAGCCCATGTGTTGCCATCCACTGCAGGCGGTAAACAGAAGAATCGGAGAACAAGACGGGGGAAAAAAAGGAAAGGAGGAGTGGGGACGGGGGGGAGAGAAGAGAATATGAATTGTGATAGAAGACAATCAAAGAAATCATTTCCTTGACAAAATTCCCACAGGCGCCTGAGAATGAGTTTTGTAGCGCAAACATCTTGAAGGGCACTTCAAAAACGTAATTTTAGACTGTCTCATTTCAGTCTACTGCTGTAAAAAAAAATCACTTCTTGTAATTGACCTTGCTGGAAATGTAAACAGTTCCCCCAGATTGGAGATAAAACTCATTTGAAAAATGGTCCCAACTGTACTCTGACACAAATGTCTGAAATGAATAGATGACAGATACAGTGGCATTACTGTATTATTAAAGGTTTTTTCATCGTGGCGCCTCTTTCCAAGATCTTTTTTAATCCCTGACACAGTTTGATACTCACCATTTTCTGGCTGTGTCTTTTTAAGCGAGTCCATCAAAGTACTGATCGCTTTCAAGACAAAGATAATCTCTGTCACTTGTTGCCTGAAATGAAAAAAAGACCTCTATTAGCGACAAAGACACACCGGACATTAACCCTGCAGATGTTACAGTGAGAGAATTGGTGTGAATAACAAGGAAAGGGGGTGAGTGTCAACACCTCATTTAGATCTCAGATCTCTGCTGATGAGAGCTGCAGAAAGCAACCTTATATGTAAAAGGATGAGCGTGTCTGTGACAGACTAAGCTACAATTAAGCAACAAACAAGTCAACACAGGAAAAATACAGCCACCAGCAAAATGATTACACAGCGTCGGTGATGATACATTTAGGAACAAAACCAGAGAAACAGATTAAATACAAGTAATCAGGAGATCAAGGCTCAACACGTATTTAACCACTATGACATGATGAACAGAGATAAAGCATTTGTTCAGCACTTTTATTGAAGCAGTTTAATTAAATTAAAAAGGAAAACTCCACCTGTCATACCAAAATCTGCCCACTGTGTTGTCAGATTTATGTGAATTCTATTTTGTCCTGTTTGCATCTCATAAACCTTTTTGATACATATTTAACAGTATGTGTTTATAGTAAATTCACAAATCCTCTGATTAAAATGTACTCCACAGACTCAGGGGGCGCATTCGAAGACAGAAACGTATATATATCCTGGACAGGGATGATAGATGGTTTGAAAGAGGAGTGAAGGAGGCTATTTATGAGTAATAGAGAAACAACTTATCCCCCACCGACAATGATGTCCTCTCATCCCTTAACCAGGAGACGCAACTTTTCACAGTTGGCCTCATGTGACAACCTTAACGGCTGATGTTCCCACAGCCAGCCACACCTAAGTGGTTTCAATGACTGCGATAACGACCCCACCGGCCACTTAGAGCTGAAGAAGCTCCTTGAATGAGAAGCAGAACCTTCTCAAGTTTCTATTGCCAAGTCCAGTTGCCCTAGATTCAACCCTGCTTGGATAAACATGACCTGGATGACTGCGTCGCACTCCTTTAACGTTGCCAGACTCACAATGGACAGTTCGGTTGGAGACCCGGTTACGTTATGCTAGTAGAGGCTAATGTAGCCTCCAGCTGATATTGACAGCCATCGTTTTATCAGATTTCATGCAGCTCCCTACGGAGCCTGAAAAGATGCAGTTGTACCAAAGACCAGTAAACACTTAGATGTGTAACATTGGTGGAGTTCCCACTAAAGTAAAACACGGATTTCTATGATGTAACCATGTTGACTGTGAAACCATATCTTCCTTTTCATATTTTCATATTGTGTTTTACTGTTTGAGTTCTGCTTTTTCTTTACATGCTAATAACTTAAACCACGTTATTCTTATTCTGTACATTCATATTCATATTCATATTCTCCTTGGAGATAAATAATCTATCTATCTATCTATCTATCTATCTATCTATCTATCTATCTATCTATCTATCTATCTATCTATCTATCTATCTATCTATCTATCTATCTATCTATCTATCTATCTATCTATCTATATTGTATTTAACATATTTTAGCTTTTATAATGTTGTATGAATTAGTGACCTTGCATTTGCTATTCATGTGTACGTTCTAATTATCCTATTTTTCTGAACTCCCCCCATCATTTCTTTGCCATTTTCTGTACTAATGGCGCAATTTCCCCTTGGGCATCATTTAACTTCCATTGTGCCTTTAAAAAAAAAAAAAAAAAAAATCTTATTGCAGAATGAAGCATTACACCAAAGCATAAAATGTGGTGCCAGTGTGTAAAGCTGGATAAGTGCAGTGGTTTAGTGTTGTTTACAAAAGAGAAAAGGAAAAATGATGAATGCACAGCTGAAGCTGGGAAACTGATGGGGAACTGAACTCCTGATGGGGACATCTGTCCAAAAACACGTAAAGGAACTGGTGTGCACCACACATTTTACTCAGAGGTGTATGTTTGGGTGTACCTGGGCAGGGGGCAGCGTCCGCTCAACCTCTCATCCTCCACGTAGCGTCGGAGAACATCCTGTGATCTCTTGAGGAGCACGGAGAGCGCCATGCGGGAGATGTAGCCCTCCTGCGGGGTGGACACCTTGTTGCTGAAGGAGAACTGCAGCAGCGTCTCGAAACAAACCTTAGAAAACTCCTCTCTCATCCGCACATCGATCTCTGCCTCTGTCAAGAGAAAAGCATTTACTTATTGGATAATTCTGCTGTCGCTGCTCTCCAGAGTGATTTACAGTGAGTTGGACAGACAGGGCTTTACTGTCTTTCTCAACGCCTGAAGAGTTTGAAAGAGGCCAATGTTGGTGATGAGCCACAGGGAAGTCTTTTGCAACAAACCAAGGACTTAATGGTTACAACATGATTCCACCACTTGGCCACACTGCTGTCCTGTAAGTGCCAGAAATACAAGTAAACAACACAGCTGAGGTCAATTTATAGTGACATCTTACCTGTGAATGAGGGAGACTGTGAGTGAATGGAGCCTCTATTGAGCATAGTCATGATCTGGCCAACAAAGTCTTTGGGGATGAAATTGGCAAACGGTAAAATCTCTGTGCTGATCAGCTGGACCACCTGAAAAGAAGAGGACACGCTGCTGATCCGGGCTACCCCACAAGATCCTGTTGACATACTGGACGGCTGGAACAAGCATTTACCTCCACATCAATGGCTTCATTCTTCTGAAATTCCTGGATGGACAGGTTATCTGGAGGTGTGCTATAAAAGGAAAACCACCACAGCAATGAGCTCCTCGGCCCGAGCTGCTCAGAATCCAAATCGTGCATGCGTAACTTAAAGATCGTACCTTTTGGTGAAAAGAAAATCTTCGAAGGCGTTGGCCAGCTCTGGCCACATAGTGTCGAACTTTCCGGACGAGGCGTGCTGGCGTGCCACCGGCAGTCCTATAGACAGCACCTTGAGTAGAGACGAGACAGCGAGCTTCCAGGTGCTCTCTGATGGACAGGCATACTTCAAACCCAGGGGCATTCTTAAAGTCTTACAGGTGAAGGGAAAAAGAGAGGAAGAGACAGCGACGACAACAGATCATGAGACTGAAACGCAGAGACAAGATAAAATCCATAAAACTACCCTGTACCCTGAAACCTTTTCACCTTCTTAAGTTTATTTCTGTGTGCAGAAATTAAAGTTTCATTCTACAAAAACAGAAAAAGTAAAAGTCCTCTTGTCAGAGAACAGCTGGGCTCCCCAAGGTTCATATTTTACAAGCACCGCCTTCTTGTTTTGGAGACAAAAAAGGGTGGGGGCCAGATTTGTCCATAGGGAACCTTGTTAAGAGTTCCTTGGCAAATTAACTCTCTTCAGTTTGAGGTTTGTTAGAAGCAGGCTTTGGGAAAGAAGCACTGTAACGCAGGTGTCAGAGACCGGATGAACTGGAGTCAGCTTTAAGAAGCGAAGCCTTTTGATAACTTGCTCTAACAAATCTTTTGTTTTTTGACATTCTGCACACAGAAAATGTTTAACAAATGCTGCTGGTATTGGGCACCGCCTGCACTTCACATCTGCTACATGTGCGGCCTTGAGATGAATACTGTCAGGTCAGAGAGACAAGTGATGTTAAAGTTACCAAGAGAACAAACACAGCTTGTTTGAAAATTATCGCATTTTGTTCTCATTTACATTGTAAATAGCGTTCCAACTTTTCCCAACCAAGGATCATACACTCACCTCGATGCTACAATGCCACTTAACTATGCGGGCTACTTCACAACATATTCAGCATTGAGGAAAATGTCTGTCTCTTGAGGTGCTTTTCACTAGCTTGTCGCTAACGTGCTGTTGGGTGGTGGGCATGCAGTGTTCAGTGGGTTTTTAGAACCTTTTCACAGAAAACAACTGCCCTTTGCAGCCCAAAACCACTCTGATGAGAAAGCTGTGGCCTGTAAAACTAAATAGCATCGCATAAAAGATGCTAAATCTGTCGAAAGAGCTGAGGGGAACTGCGGAGTTGGTGATAATTCTCTGTAGGTTCTACGAGCGACCCCCCCAACCAGCTAATGGAAAACAACTGTTTTGACATCACTGACAGGATATGTCAGAAGTCCAACGTGGCTAAAAGTTTATTCCCACAGACTGCAGTGCAGCAGCAATTTCCCACCCTGTGTGATCTTGTGTTAATATTCTATTTAAATGACAAAACTTCTCATAACATCGTACCACATTTTATGACTGTACAGGGTTCAACAACAACTGGTGCTCAATAGGTGGCCAGTAGAAAGTTGTGTTGAGGATATTAACTTTAGAACTCACCGTCCTTGTTGGAAAAGGCAAACAAATTTAGGCCTCAGTGCTGCCTCTAGCCTAACACTGACATACAACCAAGAATACACGTGAACCAAACTTCAGCAGTGCTTTAATATTGGTGATATGATTTTCCAGATTCATTTTATCCCCCAGAAAATTTTATTGACTTCGACTTACACAATTTTTCACAGTTATAGTCTTACCTTGATGATGTTCTGAAGAACTTTCTCATTAATGACAGCTTTGTGGCACGCTGTTTTGTGGTACAGGTCGACCACCACCTCCAAGGAGCGCTCAGCAAAGGGCACATAGTTTAAGGCAACCCACTCCGCCTGCGGGGGGCAAGAGGATTTAACAAGGATGGGGGGAAACAAACAACAGGACCCAACATTAGCCTAACAAATCTGAAAACCCTAGAGTTTTTTGGCAGAACCACAATGAAAGCAGTTTTTAAAGGCACACTTTGTATAAGAACACAATGCACAAATTTATCTTAAAGTCACGGTGACTATTAGTCTGCTTCAAGTTTCGTTAGGCTCATACAGTATGAGTGCCACAGGTGAAATGTTATAGCCACACAAATGACATGATGCTACAAAATGTGTCTTTAAGAAATAGAAACAGAACCAAACATGTGCGTATGAACATCACGAAAAACACAGGATCAACTGAAAGTGGAACTGCACAGGGACTGTGCACACAGAGGCATAACCACCAGTTAGTGGCAGGCAGAGAGGGGGGAGCATGGAGTGAGTGAGAGACGCAGATGAGACGTGAGAGCCTACCATGCGGCGTGATCGCTCATGTACCGCAGAGGGTAGGTTGTCACCATTCAGCACACCTTAGTAAAACTATAGAGGGGGCTGAAGGAGATGACAGAACTCACCGGTGCAAACAGCTGGATCTAAAATGGTTATCCAGTGAGTAGTCCCAAGAAACAGAATGAGAGAAGATCGCAATTAAACTGGTGTTGTAGTTGTATCGGATTTTCAGTGTTGTTGTTGTTGGCTAAATGAGATTCAATATCCAGGAGTGATTTAGGGAAACAACAGTCACTCCTAGCACCAAGGACATTTGAGGCAATCTGACAACGCTGGATAAAAGCCAACAAGGCAATAAAGACCACCCATACCATCTGTTTGGCTTGGTGAGGATTTTGTTTGATCCTCTCACTTAGACAATTTAAACAGATTCAGATCAACAAAAATGTCCAGGACAGGGCTGAGTCTGGACCCCACATGCAGGACTAACAGCCTGACAGTCACGATTCGAGATGTGAAGTCTGCAATGCTAACATTTCTTAGCATAACTGCCAGTGTTAGAGCAAGACAACTTACACCATTCCCCTGAAGGCACAGCAACTACTTGACTTTATAGATTTCAAGACCACCAGGGAGTAATAAATGGCAACAATTACCGAAACCACATTGTGATAAGACTCCTCTATTCTTGAGAGGAAATGAATACAACTTTATTTTCCAGCCAAGGCCGGAAGATCACCTTGGGCCCTCACCAGAAATAATAAAAACATCACATCACACCCATAGAGCAAATCTAATCACATTGCACTCAATTGCCCAACTTTTACAATTTGTGGTTTTATAAATGAAATAATCTTGCTCAAGATCACCCAGTTCCTTGAAAATTAGAGGTTTTTTTTGTGAATCAATTCTCTTCCGCCAAGGTTAAGCCTGGAGGGAATCACGTGTTTAGTTATATGTGTGTGTGTCTTGTGTGCATCTGTCCGCAGCTAATCTCACATATTACTGGACCCATCAGACTAATATTTTTCTGCACAATTATGACTCTATGCTCAAGGACCTCTTGTGGTTACGGTGATTCACAATTTTTGACAAAGCTATTTTACTGACTGCTCAACTGCTTCAGTTTGGAATCTTGTTTCCACTTGAACGTACATCTGGTGTTTTGGACCCTGTGTATTGTCTCCCTTTAATTCCACTACACTGATGCACACACACCGGACACACAGCCTGCACTCCTTGTTTCCCACCTACATGGCCCCAGATGCACCTGAAAGAGATCTGCACTCTGCTGAGTGCACTCTTCTAGTTTGAACTGCGTTTGAACTAAAAAGTAGTGGAATATTTCTCTGGCATGCTGCCCGCAAGATGAAGCATGAGCAAGGGAACATGAGGAAGAAATAGCTTGGGGCTACCAACGGGGGTCCAGAAGAACCTGTCAACCTCATGAAGAGCCACAATAGGAACTTCATAAAGACTACACTGAGGTGGGGGTGGGGGGGTGCTTCATGAACATCAAAGAAGAGGGATGATCTTGTTAAGAATGGCTGAAGAGAGAACGGTGATGAATAACAGTGTACACCATCCAACATTTCAATGAAACAAACTGTAAAAATAAATAAATTGCAAATGAAAACCAAGCAGTTTTACGGCCAATTCCGTTTCCCCGTACCTGGTTGTATTTGGCATTGGCCACGTGTTTGGTTTCCATTCTGCCGTACTGAGGAGGCTTGCAGGAGAACTCCACGAAGAGTAGCAGCTGTTCAAAGATGGCTGGGTACATGACCTGCAGGTTCTCCGGGCCCACACAGATGGCCTGCAGCAGGGAGGGAACGGAGGAACAAACACTGCTGACATCCACCACGGGACTGCATATTGCATAATTTAGCGGACTGACACATTGTTTCCTGGACTGAGCTGACACAAAATGGGAAGAAATAACTTTTGGTTGACAGAGTAAAGACACAGCATTCATGTCAAAGAGGACTGGAGTTGCTGTAGGTACAAAGGAATGTTTTTCCCCAATTATATATATCAAATATATAACGCTAATGAAAACAGACAAAAAACTATTGCTGAAATGATTGATTCAAGTCATGTAGAGTAAGTACAGAAAGCGTTAAGCCAACAAACCTTCTCCAATGTGAGGTTTTGCCACTTTTCTCTATTCTATATTATTTAAAAAAGAAATATGGACTGTTTGTCTACACAAACCAAGCAGTCTGATGGCATCATCTTGGGCTCTGAGAAATTGTGACGGGCGCTTTTTAATATTTTCTGAAATTTAAAAATTAAAGAAATCAAATGATCAGGATGGTCAATAATGAAAATAATCATCAACGACAGCACTTAAATTTGTAGTATTGTGATATATAGGAAACACCAGATTAAAGTATTGTGCTATAGCACAATTTCTCAAGGCCAACTATGTTTCCTATCTTTCATTTATTTACTTGGCTCTTTAAGATTTTGCTTTTCTTTGAGTGTAAAGTAGAAGATGGACAGGAAATTAGGAGACAGAGAGAGGATAACATTCAACAAAATGTTGAGAACGGAGATATTCTGGTTAGATGGTACATGTCTTAAATCCCGACATGACACCCCATCTGACTCTTATCTGGATGCTATTTTGTTTGGGACATCATGTATAGGATATGATGAAAGCCTCTTTTTTAAACCTGTATTTGTGTTTTGTGTTTTCTGATGATACATATCCTTTGCCCACCTTCTGCAAAACATCCAGAGAGGTGAGCACAGCTTCCTGCAGGCTAGTCAACACCGCCTCTGTGTAGGAGGGGAGGATGAAGGGCGAGGCATCGCTGCTGATAGGCACGGACACGGCCCCATGGAGGATTACCCCCAGCTTCTTCAGATCCTCCATACTGAAATTGGCTTTTATGTGCTGGTAGAGTGCAGGGAAAATCTGGATCAATGCTGTGAGGAAGGGTTGGCTGGGGATGAAGGAGAGCTTCTCCGTCGGGCCACTAGGTGGCCTCGTGCTGTCCGTTCCAGTCCGATACCACGTGTTCCACGCTGACCACCACAATGCAGAGTCTTCTAAGGCTGACTCCTCCCCTGGGGGAGGCGCCTGCAGCTCAGCGCCGTTGTATCGCGTCAGCCGCTCGACTAGCGAGTCTGAACGCACCAGGGGTCTGCCGGGACCAGACGCTGAGAGGGGGTCAATGAGCACTGGGGGGACGCCTATAGCAGCAAATGCATCACTTGCTTTGTCTGAGTCTTTCACAGGTGTAACAATCTGTAGGATCTCTTGAAAGCTCTTGAGGGCAGCCAGCGAGACCTCGTTGTTTTTGCTGAGAGCAGCTGACTGAATGTGGTTCAGTAGCACCTCCCAGGCCTCGAAGAAATCACCTGCCAAGTCACAGCAAAATGATGGGAGAGTGTGAGACTGCCACTTTGTGGGATGTGTCGATGGTAAATACAGTGTGACAATTAGCACGTAGATATGTGAGGTTACAAACCAACATGAGGCAACTAAGTTCAAATAATTTCAACACTAGAATTACCGCCTTGTGGTTGTGTAACTCCACCAACCACTTAACTTGCATTTACATCCATGTCTGTCCAGACTCGTATAATACATGTAGTGAAGACTGAAGGAGTTTAATAAAAGGTAAGAAGTGTATTTTTCTGCAAAATTGAAGTTATCACTATATTGAAATGTATGACTCCAGTGAAGAATTGCCAGTGAGAAACATGCCATTTCCACTTAAAGACTATTTTTCCAGAGGAGCACAGAGGACTGATAGAGAGCTTCATCACATGGTGCAACAAGAATCACCTGAAGCTCAATATCAGCAGAACCAATGAGCTTGTGGTGGACTACAATACCTCAAATATGGATGTTACTGCAAAGAAGCTTCAAATTCTAAAAGTGGATGCTTCACACACTTGCAGCCTGGCAGCACAGAAGATTTATACGATGACCAGTTTCAAGGTGGACTCCCATAAATAGTGTCGCCAATTCAGTATCCGACTAAATGTGAAATGCGGTGAGAACATTATGATTATGATGCATGGATCTTAAATGTAATCATCATCATTTTATCCTGTGAGACCTTTGTGTGAAACTTAGTCGTAATAAATGTATGAATTCTTGAGCTATGCCTGAAAACATGTTGGTGTTGACCACCAAAAGAAGAAAGAAATTCCTTGAAGGCGTTACTGAGATATCAGGCATCGGACACACGTACGTACAAAAAGACAACCAGAAAATATAACGCCTCCGGCCATTTCCGTCGTCGGCGCATGTGGAGGCATAATAAAATCATCCTAGGAGGCACATAAGGTGATATTACATTGCCGGCAACAGCTATTTTTTTTTCTATCTGGGTTGTATGTAGGAAGAACATCTTTCCTCTAAGTGATTTTGCGTGTAGTAGGCTGGTAATGTGTTGTATATTACGAGTCACCTCTTGTAATTTGGCACTGGCTAAAATGTTGAGAGGGATGAGTGCAGTTAATGAGGAGCTCATTTTTTATCATTCTCATCTCCCTGGAATAGTAATCCTGTCTGTACGGGGCTTAACATGACTTAATGTGTGGTAATACAGCAGTAACAGCTGGCCAGTTTCTGGACCTTTGCTGCACTTGGCACAGATTTCTGAATACATTTCAATATTTAATTCTCATTGTTTACAGTTCTGCAGTGACTGTGGTAAAGTTTAGTTTCCATCTTTTGTACAACAGCATCAGCTACAGCTGTGAAGTGTCAGAGCAGAAAATCCGAGGCTCACCTAACTGCTGGAGGAGATACCGCCTTGTGTTGAAAATGCGTGCCACCCCGGCTAGCGTCAGCACCCACGTCTCCGCCCACTGCTTTTCAGCTGTGTCGCGCGAGTGGTGGATGAGGATGTTCCCGCCGCCAGACTCAATCTTTTCCTTGTCCGCTGTGGTGGATGACGTCCTCACGCAGTCCAGCAGGTGGAACAGTACCTAGTGGCGACACCAACACAGTTCAACCAGCAGCTTCTGCCACAGAGTGCATACCAGTGCATTCTGCCAATAGCAGAACAGCAGCCTATTTAGAGCTGTTTTTATTTTTCAGTCTATAAGCAAAGTTAGTTTTGATCTTTTGAGCTATTACAGGAAATCTGGGAAAAATAATAAATATATTGGATTTGGAAAGTTGAAAAAATGATCCTCTTTATTTGAACAGTGTTCTGTACAAACAAAATGGATGACAGCCTCCTCCAGCATAACTAAATCAAATGACGACGACAAGTTCTTGCTACCTTCCAGACCACAATATGCCACGTTGGCTGCTGCAGCAGAGTCCCGTGGGCAGCGATGGTGGAGAACAACGTCTGGCCGGCGCTTTTCCGCACAGCGGGCCGTGGGTCGACACACAGCTCGCCCAGCTTGGCGTAGAGGCACAGCCACAGGCAATCAAAGGGAGGGGCAGGGTGGAATGGCCTGTTCAGGATCTCTCCTTTCTCCTGAGCCTGCTTCTGCAGAACTTCCTCCTCCCTCTCCAGCTCCTGCGTGATGGCTTCGCCTCTTTGGAAGAAGTAGTCCGAAATGTTCCACTGTGGGTAAAGCGGGAGGAGGGGGTAGAGAGTGGGGGTATAAATCGGAGAGGGAGGTTGGTAAAATGCTTCTGGCAGTTTTGCTATCATATTACCATAAAGTAATCTCGCAGGAACCGCCATACTCCAAGAGAAATAATCCTGCAAACCACAGATCAATATCGGGTTTTGCATGTCCTGAATACTGTACAAAGTATGAAATGTCAGCAGAGTGGTTAAGTGCTGTTAAATTAGATAAAATAATGCAAAACAAGGAATTATGTGTATCTTTTTCTGAGCATCTTTGCACTTGATTAGATGGGAGCAGGGAATTAATCACTTTCAGGAATCCTGCCTGCGTGGCTGCACATAAAGAGCACAAGACGAGACATCTGTTCTCTCACCAGTAGGCCAATGGAGGTGAGGCTGATGTTGAGTTCCTGGTTCTGCAGGCCGAAGCTGCCGGCTACATCCACTACGATCTGGAGGCACGTGCAAGGCATGGTGGGCAGGAAGTCTGTTACCACCAACTGCAGGCACTGGAAGGCTGTTCGGATCAATGACTCGCTGAAGGGAAACAGGACACATAGCACAATTTAGTTGCCACACTTACTTGCAGTGTAAGGGTAGTTAAAGAGAACAGAAATTTAGCATTGCTCCCAAATAAAATATTTGCACAAAACAAGAATTATTTCAACTAAATAAGCAAAGCTCTGTCTGCTTTGTCCATCCTCCCCTCCTCTCGTGTTCTTACCCTTGATCATTGCGGATGGCTCCTATGACACCCAAGACGAGGGGCCAGCCGGGCCCCAGGCCGTCTCCCTGGCTCTGTAGGATCTGCAGGACACTCTCCAGCTGTTTCTGCCGGATGTCTGCATGCAGAACGTTGGACAACTCTTTCAGGGGGTTCAGCAACAGGAGCTGCAGCCGCTTGGGGACAAGAAGTGGAACACAGAAACTGATTTGTTAAGTGACAGATGATTATCTGCAAAGATTAAATTCTTACTTTTTGAATTATGCTATTACAGCTCTGCACAGTACACATTCAAAATTTAGAACACTTGAAAGTGGCGAAGTCAGGTTTGTTACATCCAGTTTGGGGGAGACACACACTATATGGGCAGGTGTAAACACTTTCAGGGACACTTGAAGACCCTTGCTTGTAAAAGGTTGTCCAAATCAATCTAAACTTACGAGTGTTGCCAGTACAGATCACCTTTTTGCCCACTGAAGTTAACGTTTCGACTGATCTTTTAACTGGATAATAGCTAAATATGTGATTTTGGAGTTAATACATTTCCAAGTCCTAGTAAAATCAAGGCAGGCATTTTTGCTAAATTAATTTGGGTTTATGGTAGAAAATAAATACTCAACAAATTCCAGTTTAAACTCCAATTTGTATTTCTGCTGCTATTTTAAATGTGTGCATTGAGTCTGAATCAAATTTATTTCTGTTTATCATCCAGTGTATCATGAGATTGCTGGGTGTAGTCACTATACTTAACAATTATAGTATTTTAACACAACACGCAACGGTGAAAGCTTGCCCACACTGAAAGAAAGGCCTTGAATAAATGATCGTATTGTGCATTTCGACAGGACGGCCGTTATTTGTATGGCTGTGCTGTTCTCTAACCGCTGCACAACTCTTCTGCCCCTTTAAGATAAGCTTGGCGCTTTTCCCTTTATCTGTCACACTAAGGTGAAGGTCACAGACTCTGTGTTTGTGAGTGACAAGACCAAGTGACTGTGACATTTCTGTCTTCCACATTTAAAGCATTTGGCACACACGCTTATCTGTCATGACACACACTGCAACAGTGGAGGAGATTTCTCAAATGTCAGCATTACAAACAATCACTGTTAAGGAACGAATCCCAGAGAAGACAAATAGTACATGTTTCTAATAAAATACTACTATGACCCTATAATGTTCATGAGATGCAGAAGGGCTAAGAGCAAAGGTGGCTGTAAAAATGTCATTGTTTTAGTTTGTGTTCCACGTCGTTTTATTTAAACATTTTCCTCAAGCAGATCCTTGTTTTCCAGTTTTTTGTTGTGTGCTTTTGAACACTAACACCAGAGGTGTCAGCTACCTGATTTTGGGCCAGTGGAGGGTCGTGTTTGTAGGCCAGGCCAGCTTTGATAAGTGCCGTCAACGCCTCGGCCCCCCACTCTCTCATCCTGGAGTTTGGGTGCTGGCAGACCTGCAGGACACATCACACAGACACACAAATGCAGACACATGCGCAGGACGGTAGATCTGATGCAGAGGCTGTTCAGAGCAGTGCTTCCCAGCAGTGTTCACAGTGGGTGGGTGTGAAACAAGTGGGTGAAATAAACCACAGACTGTGTCATAGAGACTGGGATCCCCTGTGATAACAGGATATGCTGTGACAGACAGTGTAATCACCAAAGCTAGTGTAGATACACATGGAGAGGCCGGGCTCAGAAGAGAAAAAGTACACTAGTGTGGTACAAAACCTGCCTTCTGCTTGAAGAATCCCTGTAAAAATACAACATTTTGAGCTCATGTGTGATCTAAACGTATCATCTCTGATCTACAGGGAGGTTTTTCAAACAGATTTTTACTATTATGGTGTCAAGCTTCAGAGGTGTAAGAGGAAAAAACTATTATTTCATACAGGCATACAGATTAACTGCTGAGAAGATAGAATACTGTGGCTGTACCCTTCAGAACCCGGAGAGTCCACGTGCATCTATTTAATAAATAGCTTCCATTAACCTGCACGATCAGCAATGCCTCACATTTTAATCTGAATTTTAATCATAATGTGCATCTGTAAATAAAGACATAATAAAGGTGATGTCATTGTAACATTTCCTTCAAAATATAATAAATGTGCTGAATTTGAATTTGAACAAGCCTGCAAAGAAAGATAAGCAGCGTTTTATCTAAGCATAACGGTGCAGCTTCAGATTCTGTTTCGGTGACAAATCAGAGCATCACGCTGCAAATTGCGCACAAGAACGTAAAGTCAAACACTGGTAGCAGAGCAAATGGACATATTTTGACACAGCGACCTCTCGACTCCAACATGTTGATGCCAGACTGAGAGGGAGAGAAAACAGACTGGGAAAAAAAGAGAAAGAGGTGGGGAAATGATTGTGGCCAGTGATTATAGAGGAGGGAATCTGAGCTTACCTTCTGCGAAACAGACAGGAGTGCAAAGGAGAGGGGAGATAGACAAAGAAAATGTGAAGAAAACTTCCAAACACACACCTTTACACACATACAAAACAAGAATCAGAGCACCAGAGCATGTGTACCTCCGCTGTCATCTTTCATTTCAAAAAGTAGAGCGTGCAACTTTAAATCGAATATTTAAAAAAGGTGCAATCAACAAAAAACTCATATAACGTATATTTAGATATGGAGGCAATTCTGCTTATAATAGTATTGTAACAACCATCTGAATTAAAAAAAATATCAGTGAACATGCTACAGTGTTGGAAGTTTCACCAATATGTAAGGCCAAACAGGAAAAAGGAGAATACACTAATAACACTAATACACAAAAACCTACTGGACATTATTTAGTCTATCACTCTGCTTTTATGAAAAACTCTAATACTCATTGAAAAACTTTGAGCGCTTCAATAGCTTCAAATATTTTTCTCCTTCATGACTAAACCATGAGGCTGGAGCTCTGTCTCTGTGTTGCTGCTTGCAGCTATAATTGCATCTCAGTTCAACTTTCAGGCCTCTCGTGCCCCAGACTCCATGGAAAAAAGGGCATTATTAGAGCCTTGGTACTGGGTAAAGTAACCAGAAGGAGGCAATTTTAGCATTCCTTTAGGTTCGAACTTTCATTATTTCAAAAATTTGGTTTCAAATTTCTCCAATGAGATCATAAGCATGGAATAAGTGACAATTACTGTTTCCAAAGTTAAACATTTCTCTCTTGCTCCAAGGTCAAATTCTTTTCTCACTTGTTGTTAAGGTGAAATAAAGTCTGAACAAAGTGTAACCAGTAAAATAAATTGCACTTCTAAAGTGATTGCAAGGATATTACTGTATGACCTTGGTTGACTAAATCAAACTGTTATTTATCAACTGCATTCTTCATCTTTCACACAGTTAGAATGAAATGTGGTGACAATGTTGGACAGAATAAAGAAAAAATAACTAGATGTTACCTCCAATAAATGACCGGTTAGGGGTCTCCACAGGATCTCGATACGATCCATGTTGACAAGGCCAGTCTCCAGCAGCTTGGCCACAGCAAACAGAGATGGCTCCTGAAAGAAAACAAGAAACTATATATAAATACTGGGACCTTGGTGATCAAATGATAAAGTATGAACATCCGTATGACCGACAAGCAATACAACATCCAATTCCTGTAAAACTGTGTAAAAAAGTGTTCCTCTTAGCCTACATTTGAGATTTTAACCATAGCCAAACAAGTCTTTACCTTGTTGTTTCCATAAGCCATTTCCATGGCTTCCAAGGAAAGGGAACAGAGAGCGTTGATAAGGTGATGAAGGGAGACATCGTCAAGGTACCTAGATCACATAAAAAATACATATTGCACATTATACGTTCAGATTTTACATAGCATGAATAGTTGCAAATGTTAAGAATTCAGATTTTCAATAGGAACCACTATTCTTCCTGGCAGCGTATACAGGTTGGTCGACTTAATATTGCTGAAGATGAACAACTCTTTTCCAAATCAGAGCAGAAATATTCAACATGAAATTTTGTTTTTCATTATGTATAAAACTCATTCCCAAACAACAACACTTTATTGAATTTGTAGACACAAACAGTGATTACTTATGCCCATATGGTTATTATTAGTTCTAAAAAGAAAATGTGCCTCCTTTACCTTTACCAGCAAGTATTTCTTAAAAAACATTAACATACAGGTAAGCAATGCGAAGTAATGAGTGCTTTCACAGATTGACTGGTCCTTACTGGGAGCTTTCGAATAGTCTGGACAGGATGTTAGAGATGACGGGCAGGTCTGTCATCACGGCTGTGGTCAACACCTGTTCGGGTTAAAGACACAAACACAGCCAGTTAGCTCATCGCCTTCAACTATAGGGGAATAACATAGCTTACAATGCATGATCAACACAGTTCCTAAAAAAAACTCACTGTACTGGGCCCCTCGACAGCTCTGCCAGGCTTCAGGGCACCGCCCACCCCCGGCTTCAGCCCCAGGATCCACACTAAGTGCTGGGAGAGAAAAAAGGAGAAGCTGAAGGAGGGTTGAAAGGAGGAGAAACGGCATTTAAATCAATTCACATGGCTGTACAGACAAGAAATGTAGACTGTCATACTGGTAGATGATACCAATAAAAAATGTAAATGAAATAAATATGATTCAATTTAAAATCTGAATCAGCTTGGCAAGTAATCTCTTTTCTTAAAAGCAGTGCAAGTAGATATTTATGCATGTATAAATGTCATTTTGCCTTATTACCAAAGGAAATGTACATGCATGTGTGTGTGTGTGTGTGTGTGTGTGTGTGTGTGTGTGTGAAAGAGAGAGACTGCCTATTTTGCCATGCCTAATTCGATAAGCGTGTGTGCATACATGTGTGGTACCAGGTGGTAGTAGTACCTGCAGTGTTGCCAGCACCAGCTGCCAGGAGGTGCCCAGCACGGCCCCGTGGCAGTGGGCCAGGTTCAACAGGGTTCTCATACACTGGATGTTCTTGGCAGTCAGCTGACAGAGGGACAGACAGATATATTATGGTACATATGAATGCACATGTCATCATGCATTTAGCTGATGCTCTCCTCCAGAGCAAATCACAATGAGTGAAACAGTAGCAAACTAGAACTACGGTCTCACATTGCAGTTTATATACATGTCTGTCCAGACTCATACAATAAAAGGTATTGAGTGTCTTTTTTGTCAAAATGAAAGTTCTCACTATATTGACATGTACGATTGCAGTAAATAATTTTGGGTGAAAAACATGCTGTCTTCACTTAGAGACTATTTTTACAGTGGCGTACAGAGGGCTGATAGAAAGCTTCATCACATGGTGCAACAACAATCACAGTTTCAAGTTGGACCCGAAGATTAGTGTCACCAATTCAGTATCTGACCAAATGTGAAATATGGTCACAATCTGCCCTTCTGTTCCTGGGGTATGACGTTGAATAATAGCCAGAAAAGAGTTTTTGCAGAACATTATGATTTCACTGTGAAGCTGACCTTTGACCTTTTGGATATAAAATGTCATCACTTTAGAGAGAGACAACTGGATGAAATTTTGTCATTGTTGGTGTATGAATTCTTTAATTATGGCCAAAAACATGTTTGGTGAGGTCACAGTTTTTGATCTTTGACCACCAAATTCTAATCAGTTCACCCTTTTGTGCCAAATTTGAAGAACTTCCCACAATGCGTTCCAGAGATATTGCATTCACCAGAATGAGGCGAACAGCCAAACCCGAAAACATAACGCCTCGGCTACGGCTGGTGCAGAGGCATAAAAACACAAATTTCATGTCTTACTAAAATACAGAATGAGCTATTAGTAGCATGAAGTGCAGCAGTCACAGCCATCTGACAATAGTAACAAAAAGAAGGCAGGGAAATTCATGCACATGCAGCAGTGCAAGGGCTTAGACAAAAAAACAAAAAACCAACATGTTCCCATTATTATTATTACAATGGGGTGATTCTAATTACAGCATAATGATTCCAGGAAAGGGTCAAGGTCACCGCCCATGTATTTTGAAATGTTATTGTCCTCAAGGGAAATTTAGAAACACTGGCCTGCCTTTGTTCATAATATCCCTTACACGAAAAGTGCCTTGAGAGACAGTGTGTCAGTGTTTATGTGTTGTACATATTAAGCATATTAATAACAGACAACATGTTTTTTATGCATGGCACTTCTAACTGATTCTTTGGGTTGTATCTAAGATACAACTACTCTCAAATAGCTAATGCTAATTCAATCATAGGTTTGTCTATTTGAGTATTTTTTGGTCTTGACACAGTAAGTTTGGCCACTTGACTTGTCTCGACTCTTTTGGACTGGTCTTGAGTCACACTCGACAGTGCTCTACCTTGGCTTGTGCTTCAGGGTCATGAGTAAAGCTGTCTTTTAGAGTATTTAGGGTATTAATCCTCCCCAGCAGCAACATTTTTGCTTTCATTTTGCAGCTGTTCCTGGAAAATTCTTGTTTATTTAATTGATCTTGATCTTGAGATGTTTGTTGGCTTCGTTTTTGGAAAACTAATACATGAATTAAATTATGAAATGTCAAGTGTAACCATAGCCTCTTCATTATTGTGCGTGCAAGTGTGTGCTTACCACCACAGTGCCCTGGGGCTGGGCAGTGAGTGGCTGCCCCACAGCCACCACCTGCTGATGAGATTCACTGGAGGGGCTGATAATCTGCACGCTCTGGCCCTGGATCGAGTAGGCTGTGGACACGCACACATATGTACAAACACGCACCCACACACACACACAAACACAGGAGTCAAGCCTTTCAATCAGACTCAGTAATGCACACAAACAGGTTTTGTAACAAGCTTAGAACATGCAAGAAAAGCTTTCTTAATTAACTCCAAGGCAAACATCCATCGCAAGTTGAGACCCAATTTGCCGGCTTTATTTCTACAAGCTAATATGCAAATAATGAATGTCTGAGTGGCTGGTTTCAGAGCAGCTGTGTGTGTGTGTGTGTGTGTATACATTCTCCAGACACACTCTCCTTGGTGCTCCTAATTAGACTCCACAGTGAAAAGTTATGGATTAATGCAATAAGAGTAGGGCAACAGGGACAGGTAGAGTGCCAACAGTTTACACGTTAAGCTCTGTTTTGCTACACGCACGTTGAACCATATGGGAGAACAGAAGTGCTCATTAGTTGAACAAAAATACACATGACCAGGGGCCATCCTCAGGGTTGGAAAGGGGTACTTTTAGCTGTGTGCGGTATAGTTATGCATTGGATTCTGCAATGCTTATATTAAAGCAGGAATGCTAACCTGCACACTATCCTTTTTTTTGCAGTATTATCCAGGTATATTTGTGTGCGTGTGCATGCCTGAGGTGTTTTCTACGTGGTCTTATTCTGAACTGAGAAGCCGTACCTTTGCTGGAGAGGTTGGCGGCGTTGCTGCTCAGCACAGTCAAGGCATAGTGTGGCGGCAGAGAGGCCTTGCAGATGGCCGTGATGAATGCGTCACGGGGAGTCACCAGGCCCAGACGACCGCACAGAGAAGCCATCGTCAACTCTGCCTTTAGGATGTTCTCTGTTGCCGTCTCATCGGTGCTGAAGAGACGGGACGAGAGGAAGACAAAAAAGTCGAAAAAAGTGACGAGTGTAGTCTGACTGGGAGGTGCAGTCCAGTGTGCTTCTCAGCGCAAAATCAACCAGTTAGTTACTGGTTAATGGTTGTCGGGCTATTGGAGGCAAAATTTACTGAAACTGACAATCCTAATCTTTATATAGTCTGATTTAAGGATTTCCTATGGTACAATTGATTCTCTTCTGTTTGATGACTGCTGTAAGCAAAAGAGCAGCTTGTGAAACAACAGAGAGTCCACTCACCTGGCGTCCAGCAGCAGAGACAGAGCAGCCAGGAGACCACACCAGCAGGCACTGACCATCTCCTCCCACACCAGGTGGGCTCCTGAGGCAGAATCACAAAACATCTATGAGTTTATTCAGGAATGATTTCACATCAGTTTAGACAGTATGGGAACAGAAACCTGCCAACATTTTTGATACCTTATTAGGTAAAAACACAAAGGTACAATATTGGCCACCAGGGGTCATTGACTCCTGTCCTAACATCCGACCACCCTAATAGGTTTGGCAATCATGCAGTAAAACATACAGAAAACTGTAAACACACGTGAACAGTTTGCACAGATGCTCTGGTATTTCCCCCTTAAAATGTTGCTTTTCACTGTGCTGTACCTCTTCTAGTTTACTTATCTCTTTATATTAATTTTGGTTGGTTTATATCCTATATTTGCTACATTATCAGACACTGCTTCTCTCCCTCCTTAAGCTTTACCCCCCCTGTCCATTCTCACCAGGTTGAGGCTGCCACTCCTGATCAGGGTGAGCCTCCCTGAACTCAGCAGCTGCCTCCTCCTCTGCAGCCAATTCTCTTTCGATCATAGAGGTGATGCCCCGCACCAGGTCCAGTAAGGCACTGAAGGCAACAGACATGGCGTAGCCCTCCGGTATGGACGGGGGCTCCACCTTGTCTAACATCTCTAGACTGGACGATGAAAGAAAGGGAAAAAGCAAATGAGATGCAGGTTAAAGTGTGTGTACGTGCTGGTGTGAAATTAATTTATATCCATAAATCATAAATGTTACAAAGGTCCGTCCATTAATTTAAATGTGTCTGTGTGTAACTCTCCCTCATACTAAGGAAAGTTAGTCCAATGCAGCCTTCAGAATGAACAGCAAGAATCCTAATTAGAGCAAACAGGTTTCATCACCATCAGAAAGGGTAATTTAGACAGCATCTCTTTCTGATACACAAAGGCCTCTGGCTATTGCAATTCCCTGTATTAAAGACCTTGCTTTCCTGTGAAAAACCAAAGATGTCAATAGCATTTCCACTCCACATGCAGGGTTGAGACTTTGATCTCTGCCTTAATATGATCCCCTGTTGTTTAATGCAAAATCGTTTATCACTGCTTGCAGGATACAGCTAACCTCACAGTGATGCTGCATGCTTATGTTTATGCCACTCAGCAGGACAGAGATGGAAATCCCTACAATTGTTCACTTGTTCTGTGTATCTGTTAAAGAAATTAAAAATGTGTACACAGGAATGTAAATGGATAAAAGGAGTCAGAAGGGCAAATTATTTAAGTCTGTGTGCTAACAGGACTTACTACGTGGCCTTGGCACTGCCCTGGACACTAACAGTCATTAGGGGGATCCAGGTACCACGGTATTCGAACGCAGCCTGGGTGGTCAGGTTGCCGCTGACCCCTCCTGTCCCTGGGCCGCCCTGTGCTGCGCCCTGGGCCCCAGAACCTGAACCGCCTAGACAGAAGAGGAAGAGTGGTAAAAGATTGATTAAAAAAAAAGAAAATTCACTGACTTTTCCACAGCTCCAGGAATCCTGATTGCTGAACAAAAAGAAAAGGCTTTCAAATGTATTATCAGTACAATCATTGTACCACAGTCTTGTACAGCTTTACATCGGTATTTGATTATTGCTCCTATAAAAAAAAATATCAGAGAACTTACCAGCAGGTGCACTAACAGCAGCAGTGTTGCCTGTGTTGGGGACTATGAAGAGGGACTGGATGAAGGAGCCTAGGGCGTTGACGATGTCTCTGAATACCTTCGTGGAGTGCTGTTTCATGTCGTACGACTGGCAGAATGAACTAAAAAGGGAAAAGAACACAAATGATCAGCAGCAAAGAAACTGGGCATTTTGGCGCTGACATTGTACAGAACTACACTGCAAAAAACACCATTTTAGGACATGTCAACACTCTGCTCGACTCAGGCTTCATCCATCCACATCTATCAGGTTCAGCTGTGCTTTATCAGCCTCAGTTGTACACTGTAGCTGTTAGCATGCTGACTCTAACAAACGTCACATATATACAATATTGGAAGCTAACCTGCAAATGTCATCCTCAAATTACAGAAGCATGAATGTCTGTAAATTTCATGGCAATCTAAAGAGATTTCACTGTGGACCTAAGAGATCAACAGATGGATCAAGTCGCAGACCCATAGTGGTAATCCCAGAGCCATGCTGATGGCATGGTTACAAATCATCCATAGCATTTACACTATTCGGTATCCTGTTCACAACACAGATGTGTATTTACACAGTGTAAATACTAAAAGTCGAGATGGCTAACATAATATCATCTTATGTTACTTGGGCGGCAGACGAGAGTGTGTACCACAGTGGTACTGTATGTTTAATAGGTTTCTTTTCCTGCTTAGCTCAACCTCTGGTGTTGTATCAAGAGGGAGGTAAGTCAGCAATTATAGACACATTTAGTCAGTATGACCAGGTACATCACACTGTTTGGCCACCAACTGAAGAGTCATTAAAGGAACGATTAGCAACAATCAAGCAGCGTGAGACACAACACACCTCCAGTCTTTTTTCACTCAGCGCAGCTGTGGAATATACAGTTCACATTTAAGTGAAGTTTGAAAGTTTTGGGACTCACTCAATAAAATGCGCGGTTAGTTTTGCAGGCCTCAATATTGCTTACCGTAATAAATGTGGCTGCACACACAGCCGATGGACCGATTCCACAGCCACCGCTCTCAGCCACTGTGGCTTCTCCCCATCCAGAAACTTCACCAGCAGAGACAAGAAGATCTCACACTCAGTCACCTGCAAACACACACATTTAAGATGAGAACAGATGTTTGGCCAGCTTTGTCCTGTGAGTGGAAGCCGGTTAATCTCTGAATCCTTCCGGGCTTCGATGAAGCTGTTCTGTGGTTTACGACACTTGTTGACTGAGGCGGGCAAAAGCCAAATTTCCATTTCAAGGATTGATAGACTATCACTAAATAAAAACAGCTGCAATGCTAAATCACTTAGATGCAGTTAAGCTCATTAATGCGCCTGAAGCAGAACTAAGACAAAACTACTACCATGCTAATCCAATGCTAATCAGACCAGATCAATTAAGTGTGTCAGCTCTGTGCTGGAGAAAATCCCCTATTCTATCCATCAGGCACCAGTTCTGGCCAGTCGACCATCACTGCAGACCAGCCCCTTACCAATAAGCTATAGAAGTGCTTGATGAGGACTGAGACCACGCGTAGCAGCCTCATGCAGATGGGAAAGTAAGGTTTCTCCACAGGTGCTGGTGAGGCGGCGCTGCTGCTACCCTGCCGGAACTTGATGTTGGGGGAAAAGAGCTTGATGACGAGGGGACACACCCGTTCCTTCAGCAGGAAGCTGAACTCCTGGTGCTGAGAGGGAAACAAGGACACTGCGGTCAGATCAAGGGTAGTAACACCAAGACACACCACTGCAAAAAAATATTCATTCCACTGTACTGAGCAGCATAATCTCTGATGTTAAGATGATATAAAATATACAAGAGAAATATTTCACTGAACATAAAACGCGCCTTTTCTAGGTATTTGCATCTGTGAATTCAGTAAATTCTCGATGTAATAAGCCATAACATGTAAGGTTGCATGTACCTGTAGGAACACGCCAGGAAAATCATTAAGAACAGACTCAAGCAGCTCCAAGCCAAATGTCCGCGTCATCTCTGTCATCCCCACCAGCCAGTAGGGGGCATCAGCATTCACCAGCTGGCACAAGTCCTGCAGTGAGTTGCACAACAGCATTTCAAACAATGGAGTGTTATGTCTTGCACACATCACAGTGGTCGAAACAGTGCAGTCACTGATCTCTGCTGGAAGGATAAACATGATCACACAAAAGTGCAGCGTGGGTGAGGAATGACACGGGACTTTGAGACAAGGGACCTTTGAATCATTTCTTGCAAATTTCAGTTCATTGCAAAGATGAAAGTCATTACTAACTTATTTTCAACTTTAAAACTGAGGGTTATGTGGGTGGTAATTATAGTACTTTCCAGTTATGAGGACTATTTTGATTTCTTGTCTCTAGTCCATAAAGCATGAGATCATGAGCCGTGTTTAAAAACCAACTTGTTCCAAAGCCATTGGGAAGAGGCCATAACACTGTGTAGAAGGCTGCCGCCCCCTGGTGGACATACCTGGAACAGCATGTATGCATCTTTTGCACTGGGCCTCAGAGTACTAACGGACCGCCTGTTAGTGTTTCCCTGGACAGGAGGAGGCTGCTCTACAATGCCTGGGGGAAAATTAAATTTATATTTTAGGCATTTATACAACTCATTGAGAGCACAACAGTATATATATTTATTACTACCTGTTTATACCTGCACATCACAGTCAATATATTACAAGGATAAACCTCTGCAGGCAGTCTAAAAGGCAATTAACTGTCGTTTGAATGAATGAATTCTACATACAGCCTGTACACCACTCTGTACTTTCTATGGACCGACATCCCTCTCAGCGCACGTCTCATTAACTGATGCTTGAATTTGCTGTAAATCTTCCATGATATCACATTTCTCTGTGACACTTTTGAATCCCATTTACAGATTTCCCATTTCCCTCAGATAGTACCAAAGCTCTCTGACCTTTGAAACGTTCATCCTCAGCCACCATCCTCTCAAAGACTACGGTGACGACCTGTCTGACGGTGGCGGCTGCAGTGTTGTTGGTGATGTTGTCCTTGGTGAAGTGCAGACGGAAACATAGCACGATGGCCTGGGTGGGACAAAATATATTAAAGTATTATGCAGCATATGCGTACATGCATAAACTAATCCTAAATGAACTACTACTGCATTTGTGATCAATCTTCAGTAACTTCACACAGTAAGACAAGCTTCTATTTGTGTCCTGAAATGTCTAAGATATTGTGAAAAGTCTGCTATGAGCCTGCTAGGCTGTATAATTTGTCAGTGTTAAGATGCTGCACAAAGTGGGGCAAGGATTCATGGGTATAATAAAACATTATACCAACAGTTCAATAATGGATGGATGGTGACAGACTTAGAAACAGAACTGAGTTATATGGATACCTGCAAAGCTTTGAGTCCATATGTAAAAACAAGGCAGCAGGATATACAGTATATGTACAGTTATATAATGTTGTTGTAGTACCTTGGAAAGTACTTCATCGTGTACGACTGTGTTGGTGGTTAGCAGGACCAGGACCGTCTGTAAAAGTTTCAGCTCCTCCAAACCATTTTCCATCAGCTGCCACAACATGTTGATTATGTTCCCTGCAGCTGCCTGTCATGCACACACACACAGACATCTTGAATTGTTTACATTGATCTTCATCTTCACTGGTGATCGTCCACCAGTGTGCACACATACACATGGACATGTAGTACAACTCAGGAAGCAGTATCAGAGTTGCTAGATTGTCACACAGGAAAAACATCAAGTGAGATGCTGAGCCTGAGGTCACACAACCCCAAACCAAAACACGCACAAAAACACACATTTGTGGGACCAGCTGGTGCTGCCTGGCTTTGGGGTCACAACATCATAGAGTTCAATAACACCACATCTAGCTGCCAGTTAATATCATGTCACTTGATGTTCACAGTAAGTGACGCAGCATGTCCTTTCTTGGGTCAAACTGTCCAAAATACAACTTGCCGTCACGCAACTCCTCTGAGGTCTGCTCTTGTATATTACTAGCTGGAGTCACAGGAGGACTTATTAAATAAGAAATAAGACTAATTTCCAATTTATAATGAGTTTTTGTAACTGTTGAGGACTACCAATGCCAATGCTTAGATTAATAAAGGAATCATTTAGTCTATACAATATCACAATATCACAATTTGCCTCAATGTTGACTGAGTGTCATAAAATCATCAACAGCAACAACCTTGTGTCCTGACACATTTTACAGTGTAGATGTAGTTCAGGAGCATACAATTAACATTGGTAGTGTTTTGTGTGTCTTTTTCCTGGGGTGTTGGGCACCACCAGATGCCCTCATAGGTTTGCAATCAGTAAAAGGTAATTCAGTGTCTGCGCCGTCCTCTTGCAACAATTTCTATCTAGACATTTGAAATCCCTCTCCTTCCCTGAGGAAACAAAACGACATTAGCTGTCACCCCATTCATCTCTGACGTGGTTGTCTCCAGTGACACCCTAAGAATCGATACCGAGGTTTTGTTATGTGGGGGCCTCAGCTAGCTTTTAAACCCTGCAGTTCAGAGTTGCTGATGAAGTGGAGTGCTGCTGGCAAGAGAATAAGACAGGAGTTACAATGTTCAATGGATAAGAAAATGTGTGTGTTGTAGAGGATGTGAAGAGTGTCTTAAGATGTTCCAGATAGCTGTTGGGAGCAGGAATGTGATAACAGCCACTCAGAGACAAGGCTAAAGAACAAAGGGTAGTAAAAAAAAAAAAAAAAAAGAAAGAGAAACAAAGACAAAACGTTACCTTAAAGGGCAAGAGAAATTCCTGAAACTACCTGAAAATCTGCCTCACATACTCATGTTGAGCTGTCCTTGAACAAGGCATTCAAACACCACCCACTCAAGCAGGCCACAATTGACCCTTTGCCAAGGCCTGCCCTCCTTAGTTACTGTTGCTACGCCTGTCAAGCTTTCCGTTCTCACACTGCACATTAGGAGTTTACAGCGATAACGGTCATTTTTGAAACACGAGGTCAGCCATTCATCACAGAAGTAAATAAAAGCAGGTTTCTCATTTCTACCTTGCAACCGTTGATGTTGCCTGCTAAAATGATGACTTTATAATTTTATAAGTGTAGCTCGCTAATACAAACTAATGCTAACGCTTAAATTCTGTGAGTCAGCTAAGAAGTCCGTCTTCAGGTCACATTTCCATGTGAGACATTTTAAAATGAGTACCCTGTAAATGGGTCTTAAATATGTACCTAATGGCTGTGTACATTATATAATGCCAAAAGACTGATGCTAAAGCTACGTGTCCGAGGCATAACATCAGCATCTTCACCAGCTGTTGATCCATGTAATGTGAACAAGGAAGCAGCACTGTTTGTGTATTTCAGTGTATAGGTGCTTCGCCCCCATAGCTAGTGTTAAAAATAAGAAATAATAATTTAGACTTTTTAAAATGTTACTCGTTCTAACATCCCTTGAGAAAAAAACCTATCATTACTCTAAAGTCTGATATATTTCCTCTTGGCTCACAGACTGACATCTCTGCAACGAGTACATGTGTGGGTCCTAAACAGGTATTTTTCTAATGTAACCTGTAGGCTAACAAAATAATGTAGAAAGCTAATAACATGCCTGTTGCATTTGGACATAACATCTGGTTGCTGCTGTCAGTAGTAAGGTAGTTAGCATGATGCGCCAACATTTGCAATTCAGGAAAGATAAATTTATTCCTCTGTCGTTCGCTCTTGTGTTATAGGCTTTTTAAAGACTACAGAAAAAAAAAAGACCCTTCTCGTTGTTTTTAGAGTCTCATGCACACAGCATCAACATGTAGAGAAATGCAAAGCTTGACAGGCCTGCTGGGGCCTGGTGACAGTTGCTAGGCTATGATTGGACACTTGCTGTTTAGAGGGGTTTAGCAACGGGTCAATACAAATGTGTTTATTGTAGTCGGCATCTTTAAGGTGTGAAAATATGCAACAGTATGAACTGACATGGATTTGTGTTGACATGATTAGTTGACAGCTGATATAACAGGAACAAATTTGATAATGATGGCAATCTAGACAGCAAAAATTAAAAACAACAGCTGGTTCCAGGTTCTCAAATACGAGGATTTTCTGCTTTTCCCTTCTGTTGTTAATGAATGTTGTAAGATTTTTGACTGCTGTTTAGACAAAGGAAACAACAGGAAGATGTGACATTGGGCTCTTGTAAATTGAGATGAGCCTTTTTTGTAATTATTTTCTGATATGTTATAGTCTACAATCCGAAAAACAACTACGGTAATACATGAATTCGTCATAATAATTAGCTGTAACTCAAATGTGCAGAATACGGACTGAAAAGAGAAAAAACATGCTTAAAGAGCAGATCAAAACTATAGCAAGTAGCCTGTTTTTTCACATTTGTCTTATGAGTGGCTTTACTCTGGGAGTCGAGCGCACTTAGACTCTCCCAACAAAGGCAGAAGCTTTGAAACCTATGTTAAACTAATTAAATAAACGCCTGACATCAAAATGAAGAAAGCATGGGATGGCTCAATAAGCTTTTCATAAGTCTTTAACGGTGTATTAACAAGACCGTTGCGCAGCAGCTGCAGGGTGCCAGATTTGAAACAGCTCTGATCTCGGGTCTTCTGACTCCAGCTGGGTTGTTTAAAAAGGTTCACATCCTCTTCACCAAGCTTATTTTAAAACAAATTCCCATTTAAAAAATGATTACAGTAACCCATTTCCTGAGATGGATATGTAATAACACCTCATCCTCCAGGGCTATCTCACTGCCACTGCACACAACGATCATGTGAAACTACTCGAGCATCCTAGGACTACTTCTTCTAGGCCAATGGTTTCCTCAAATTTAGGAGGTGTGAACAGACTAAAAGACGGACAACTGTAGGAAAGAATGAGCAGTGGAAGACGAACAACCTTCCAGATGTAGCCACCAGTGGCAGGAATACATTTGGATTAACCATTCTAATATTTGCATTGTCTGATTGAGCACTGATGAGTTGCATTGATTCCTGTATTGATCTGAATGAATTACCCTTAGGATATCAGAAAGGATGTGCCTAAGGTGGTATTGTGACAATCCATTATATCTTAACAAAACTAATAATTGATACAGGCAAAGGTGAGCTAGCTTGGGAAAAACAAACAGCCGTAAGATGATCAAGGGATCACACGACCTCGAGCACACAGAAAATCTATAGATGCTATAAAGAAGTTTTCCCTTTCAAAATGTGCTTTCTTAACGACTACATGGTACAAACGTTCTTCACAAGGACACATGTATTGACTCTTCACTCTTAGAGATAATAATCACCTCGTGTTATTCTACGAGGCAGAGCGACACACGCTGATGAATCCAGATGAGAGCAATGACG